>NC_134399.1:73060180-73660180 GCF_050003625.1 Haematobia irritans | reverse complement strand
GTCACGAATTAAAGTCCTCTTCGCTCTAGGACGCATAGTTTAGGAGATATGGGCAAAAGAAGTTTTTCATATAAAAATTTAAATTTTTTAGGTTTTGGGTGGATTTTTCAATTTTTGAGGGTGGTCACGAATTAAAGTCCTTTTCGCTCTAGGACGCATATTTAAGGAGATATGGGCAAAAGAAGTTTTTCATATAAAAATTTAAATTTTTTTAGGTTTTGAGTGGACTTTTCAATTTTTTGGGGGTGGTCACGAATTAAAGTCATTTTCGCTCTAGGACGCATATTTAAGGAGATATGGCCAAAAGAAGTTTTTCATATAAAAATTTCAATTTTTTTAGGTTTTGGGTGGATTTTTCAATTTTTTGAGGGTGGTCACGAATTAAAGTCCTTTTCGCTCTAGGACGCATATTTAAGGAGATATAGCCAAAAGAAGTTTTTCATATAAAAATTTCAATTTTTTTTAGGTTTTGGGTGGATTTTTCAATTTTTTGAGGGTGGTCACGAATTAAAGTCCTTTTAGCTCTAGGACGCATATTTAAGGAGATATGGGCAAAAGAAGTTTTTCATATAAAAATTTTAATTTTTTTAGGTTTTGGGTGGATTTTTCAATTTTTTTGGGGTGGTCACGAATTAAAGTCTTTTTGGCTCTTGGACGCTTAGTTTAGGAGATATGGGCAAAAGAAGTTTTTCATATAAAAATTTCAATTTTTTTAGGTTTTGGGTGGATTTTTCAATTTTTTGAGGGTGGTCACGAATTAAAGTCCTTTTCGCTCTAGGACGCATATTTAAGGAGATATGGGCAAAAGAAGTTTTTCATATAAATATTTCAATTTTTTTAGGTTTTGGGTGAATTTTTCAATTTTTTGAGGGTGGTCACGAATTAAAGTCCTTTTCGCTCTAGGACGCATATTTAAGGAGATATGGGCAAAAGAAGTTTTTCATATAAAAATTTCAATTTTTTTAGGTTTTGGGTGGATTTTTCAATTATCTTGGGGTGGTCACGAAATAAAGTCCTTTTCGCTCTAGGACGCTTAGTTTAGGAGATATGGGCAAAAGAAGTTTTTCATATAAAAATTTCAATTTTTTTAGGTTTTGGGTGGATTTTTCAATTTTTTGAGGGTGGTCACGAATTAAAGTCCTTTTCGCTCTAGGACGCATATTTAAGGAGATATGGGCAAAAGAAGTTTTTCATATAAAAATTTCAATTTTTTTAGGTTTTGGGTGGATTTTTCAATTTTTTGAGGGTGGTCACGAATTACCATCCTTTTCGCTCTAGGACGCATAGTTTAGGAGATATGGGCAAAAGAAGTTTTTCATATAAAAATTTCAATTTTTTTAGGTTTTGGGTGGATTTTTCAATTTTTTGAGGGTGGTCACGAATTAAAGTCCTTTTCGCTCTAGGACGCATATTTAAGGAGATATGGGCAAAAGAAGTTTTTCATATAAAAATTTAAAATTTTTTAAGGTTTTGAGTGGACTTTTCAATTTTTTGGGGGTGGTCACGAATTAAAGTCCTTTTCGCTCTAGGACGCATATTTAAGGAGATATGGCCAAAAGAAGTTTTTCATATAAAAATTTCAATTTTTTTAGGTTTTGGGTGGATTTTTCAATTTTTTGAGGGTGGTCACGAATTACCATCCTTTTCGCTCTAGGACGCATATTTAAGGAGATATAGCCAAAAGATGTTTTTCATATAAAAATTTCAATTTTTTTAGGTTTTGGGTGGATTTTTCAATTTTTTGAGGGTGGTCACGAATTAAAATCCTTTTCGCTCTAGGACGCATAGTTTAGGAGATATGGGCAAAAGAAGTTTTTCATATAAAAATTTAACTTTTTTTAGGTTTTGGGTGGATTTTTCAATTTTTTGAGGGTGGTCACGAATTAAAGTCCTTTTCGCTCTAGGACGCATATTTAAGGAGATATAGCCAAAAGAAGTTTTTCATATAAAAATTTAAATTTTTTTAGGTTTTGAGTGGACTTTTCAAATTTTTGGGGGTGGTCACGAATTAAAGTCATTTTCGCTCTAGGACGCATATTTAAGGAGATATGGCCAAAAGAAGTTTTTCATATAAAAATTTCAATTTTTTTAGGTTTTGGGTGGATTTTTCAATTTTTTGAGGGTGGTCACGAATTAAAGTCCTTTTCGCTCTAGGACGCATATTTAAGGAGATATAGCCAAAAGAAGTTTTTCATATAAAAATTTCAATTTTTTTTAGGTTTTGGGTGGATTTTTCAATTTTTTGAGGGTGGTCACGAATTAAAGTCCTTTTAGCTCTAGGACGCATATTTAAGGAGATATGGGCAAAAGAAGTTTTTCATATAAAAATTTTAATTTTTTTAGGTTTTGGGTGGATTTTTCAATTTTTTTGGGGTGGTCACGAATTAAAGTCTTTTTGGCTCTTGGACGCTTAGTTTAGGAGATATGGGCAAAAGAAGTTTTTCATATAAAAATTTCAATTTTTTTAGGTTTTGGGTGGATTTGTCAATTTTTTGAGGGTGGTCACGAATTAAAGTCCTTTTCGCTCTAGGACGCATATTTAAGGAGATATGGGCAAAAGAAGTTTTTCATATAAATATTTCAATTTTTTTAGGTTTTGGGTGAATTTTTCAATTTTTTGAGGGTGGTCACGAATTAAAGTCCTTTTCGCTCTAGGACGCATATTTAAGGAGATATGGGCAAAAGAAGTTTTTCATATAAAAATTTCAATTTTTTTAGGTTTTGGGTGGATTTTTCAATTATCTTGGGGTGGTCACGAAATAAAGTCCTTTTCGCTCTAGGACGCTTAGTTTAGGAGATATGGGCAAAAGAAGTTTTTCATATAAAAATTTCAATTTTTTTAGGTTTTGGGTGGATTTTTCAATTTTTTGAGGGTGGTCACGAATTAAAGTCCTTTTCGCTCTAGGACGCATATTTAAGGAGATATGGGCAAAAGAAGTTTTTCATATAAAAATTTCAATTTTTTTAGGTTTTGGGTGGATTTTTCAATTTTTTGAGGGTGGTCACGAATTACCATCCTTTTCGCTCTAGGACGCATAGTTTAGGAGATATGGGCAAAAGAAGTTTTTCATATAAAAATTTCAATTTTTTTAGGTTTTGGGTGGATTTTTCAATTTTTTGAGGGTGGTCACGAATTAAAGTCCTTTTCGCTCTAGGACGCATATTTAAGGAGATATGGGCAAAAGAAGTTTTTCATATAAAAATTTAAAATTTTTTAAGGTTTTGAGTGGACTTTTCAATTTTTTGGGGGTGGTCACGAATTAAAGTCCTTTTCGCTCTAGGACGCATATTTAAGGAGATATGGCCAAAAGAAGTTTTTCATATAAAAATTTCAATTTTTTTAGGTTTTGGGTGGATTTTTCAATTTTTTGAGGGTGGTCACGAATTACCATCCTTTTCGCTCTAGGACGCATATTTAAGGAGATATAGCCAAAAGAAGTTTTTCATATAAAAATTTCAATTTTTTTAGGTTTTGGGTGGATTTTTCAATTTTTTGAGGGTGGTCACGAATTAAAGTCCTTTTCGCTCTAGGACGCATATTTAAGGAGATATAGCCAAAAGATGTTTTTCATATAAAAATTTCAATTTTTTTAGGTTTTGGGTGGATTTTCCAATTTTTTTGGGGGTGGTCACGAATTAAAGTCCTCTTCGCTCTAGGACGCATAGTTTAGGAGATATGGGCAAAAGAAGTTTTTCATATAAAAATTTAAATTTTTTAGGTTTTGGGTGGATTTTTCAATTTTTGAGGGTGGTCACGAATTAAAGTCCTTTTCGCTCTAGGACGCATATTTAAGGAGATATGGGCAAAAGAAGTTTTTCATATAAAAATTTAAATTTTTTTAGGTTTTGAGTGGACTTTTCAATTTTTTGGGGGTGGTCACGAATTAAAGTCATTTTCGCTCTAGGACGCATATTTAAGGAGATATGGCCAAAAGAAGTTTTTCATATAAAAATTTCAATTTTTTTAGGTTTTGGGTGGATTTTTCAATTTTTTGAGGGTGGTCACGAATTAAAGTCCTTTTCGCTCTAGGACGCATATTTAAGGAGATATAGCCAAAAGAAGTTTTTCATATAAAAATTTCAATTTTTTTTAGGTTTTGGGTGGATTTTTCAATTTTTTGAGGGTGGTCACGAATTAAAGTCCTTTTAGCTCTAGGACGCATATTTAAGGAGATATGGGCAAAAGAAGTTTTTCATATAAAAATTTTAATTTTTTTAGGTTTTGGGTGGATTTTTCAATTTTTTTGGGGTGGTCACGAATTAAAGTCTTTTTGGCTCTTGGACGCTTAGTTTAGGAGATATGGGCAAAAGAAGTTTTTCATATAAAAATTTCAATTTTTTTAGGTTTTGGGTGGATTTTTCAATTTTTTGAGGGTGGTCACGAATTAAAGTCCTTTTCGCTCTAGGACGCATATTTAAGGAGATATGGGCAAAAGAAGTTTTTCATATAAATATTTCAATTTTTTTAGGTTTTGGGTGAATTTTTCAATTTTTTGAGGGTGGTCACGAATTAAAGTCCTTTTCGCTCTAGGACGCATATTTAAGGAGATATGGGCAAAAGAAGTTTTTCATATAAAAATTTCAATTTTTTTAGGTTTTGGGTGGATTTTTCAATTATCTTGGGGTGGTCACGAAATAAAGTCCTTTTCGCTCTAGGACGCTTAGTTTAGGAGATATGGGCAAAAGAAGTTTTTCATATAAAAATTTCAATTTTTTTAGGTTTTGGGTGGATTTTTCAATTTTTTGAGGGTGGTCACGAATTAAAGTCCTTTTCGCTCTAGGACGCATATTTAAGGAGATATGGGCAAAAGAAGTTTTTCATATAAAAATTTCAATTTTTTTAGGTTTTGGGTGGATTTTTCAATTTTTTGAGGGTGGTCACGAATTACCATCCTTTTCGCTCTAGGACGCATAGTTTAGGAGATATGGGCAAAAGAAGTTTTTCATATAAAAATTTCAATTTTTTTAGGTTTTGGGTGGATTTTTCAATTTTTTGAGGGTGGTCACGAATTAAAGTCCTTTTCGCTCTAGGACGCATATTTAAGGAGATATGGGCAAAAGAAGTTTTTCATATAAAAATTTAAAATTTTTTAAGGTTTTGAGTGGACTTTTCAATTTTTTGGGGGTGGTCACGAATTAAAGTCCTTTTCGCTCTAGGACGCATATTTAAGGAGATATGGCCAAAAGAAGTTTTTCATATAAAAATTTCAATTTTTTTAGGTTTTGGGTGGATTTTTCAATTTTTTGAGGGTGGTCACGAATTACCATCCTTTTCGCTCTAGGACGCATATTTAAGGAGATATAGCCAAAAGAAGTTTTTCATATAAAAATTTCAATTTTTTTAGGTTTTGGGTGGATTTTTCAATTTTTTGAGGGTGGTCACGAATTAAAGTCCTTTTCGCTCTAGGACGCATATTTAAGGAGATATAGCCAAAAGATGTTTTTCATATAAAAATTTCAATTTTTTTAGGTTTTGGGTGGATTTTCCAATTTTTTTGGGGGTGGTCACGAATTAAAGTCCTCTTCGCTCTAGGACGCATAGTTTAGGAGATATGGGCAAAAGAAGTTTTTCATATAAAAATTTAAATTTTTTAGGTTTTGGGTGGATTTTTCAATTTTTGAGGGTGGTCACGAATTAAAGTCCTTTTCGCTCTAGGACGCATATTTAAGGAGATATGGGCAAAAGAAGTTTTTCATATAAAAATTTAAATTTTTTTAGGTTTTGAGTGGACTTTTCAATTTTTTGGGGGTGGTCACGAATTAAAGTCATTTTCGCTCTAGGACGCATATTTAAGGAGATATGGCCAAAAGAAGTTTTTCATATAAAAATTTCAATTTTTTTAGGTTTTGGGTGGATTTTTCAATTTTTTGAGGGTGGTCACGAATTAAAGTCCTTTTCGCTCTAGGACGCATATTTAAGGAGATATAGCCAAAAGAAGTTTTTCATATAAAAATTTCAATTTTTTTTAGGTTTTGGGTGGATTTTTCAATTTTTTGAGGGTGGTCACGAATTAAAGTCCTTTTAGCTCTAGGACGCATATTTAAGGAGATATGGGCAAAAGAAGTTTTTCATATAAAAATTTTAATTTTTTTAGGTTTTGGGTGGATTTTTCAATTTTTTTGGGGTGGTCACGAATTAAAGTCTTTTTGGCTCTTGGACGCTTAGTTTAGGAGATATGGGCAAAAGAAGTTTTTCATATAAAAATTTCAATTTTTTTAGGTTTTGGGTGGATTTTTCAATTTTTTGAGGGTGGTCACGAATTAAAGTCCTTTTCGCTCTAGGACGCATATTTAAGGAGATATGGGCAAAAGAAGTTTTTCATATAAATATTTCAATTTTTTTAGGTTTTGGGTGAATTTTTCAATTTTTTGAGGGTGGTCACGAATTAAAGTCCTTTTCGCTCTAGGACGCATATTTAAGGAGATATGGGCAAAAGAAGTTTTTCATATAAAAATTTCAATTTTTTTAGGTTTTGGGTGGATTTTTCAATTATCTTGGGGTGGTCACGAAATAAAGTCCTTTTCGCTCTAGGACGCTTAGTTTAGGAGATATGGGCAAAAGAAGTTTTTCATATAAAAATTTCAATTTTTTTAGGTTTTGGGTGGATTTTTCAATTTTTTGAGGGTGGTCACGAATTAAAGTCCTTTTCGCTCTAGGACGCATATTTAAGGAGATATGGGCAAAAGAAGTTTTTCATATAAAAATTTCAATTTTTTTAGGTTTTGGGTGGATTTTTCAATTTTTTGAGGGTGGTCACGAATTACCATCCTTTTCGCTCTAGGACGCATAGTTTAGGAGATATGGGCAAAAGAAGTTTTTCATATAAAAATTTCAATTTTTTTAGGTTTTGGGTGGATTTTTCAATTTTTTGAGGGTGGTCACGAATTAAAGTCCTTTTCGCTCTAGGACGCATATTTAAGGAGATATGGGCAAAAGAAGTTTTTCATATAAAAATTTAAAATTTTTTAAGGTTTTGAGTGGACTTTTCAATTTTTTGGGGGTGGTCACGAATTAAAGTCCTTTTCGCTCTAGGACGCATATTTAAGGAGATATGGCCAAAAGAAGTTTTTCATATAAAAATTTCAATTTTTTTAGGTTTTGGGTGGATTTTTCAATTTTTTGAGGGTGGTCACGAATTACCATCCTTTTCGCTCTAGGACGCATATTTAAGGAGATATAGCCAAAAGATGTTTTTCATATAAAAATTTCAATTTTTTTAGGTTTTGGGTGGATTTTTCAATTTTTTGAGGGTGGTCACGAATTAAAATCCTTTTCGCTCTAGGACGCATAGTTTAGGAGATATGGGCAAAAGAAGTTTTTCATATAAAAATTTAACTTTTTTTAGGTTTTGGGTGGATTTTTCAATTTTTTGAGGGTGGTCACGAATTAAAGTCCTTTTCGCTCTAGGACGCATATTTAAGGAGATATAGCCAAAAGAAGTTTTTCATATAAAAATTTCAATTTTTTTAGGTTTTGGGTGGATTTTTCAATTTTTTGAGGGTGGTCACGAATTAAAGTCCTTTTAGCTCTAGGACGCATATTTAAGGAGATATGGGCAAAAGAAGTTTTTCATATAAAAATTTTAATTTTTTTAGGTTTTGGGTGGATTTTTCAATTTTTTTGGGGTGGTCACGAATTAAAGTCCTTTTGGCTCTTGGACGCTTAGTTTAGGAGATATGGGCAAAAGAAGTTTTTCATATAAAAATTTCAATTTTTTTAGGTTTTGGGTGGATTTTTCAATTTTTTGAGGGTGGTCTCGAATTAAAGTCCTTTTCGCTCTAGGACGCATATTTAAAGAGATATGGGCAAAAGAAGTTTTTCATATAAAAATTTCAATTTTTTTAGGTTTTGGGTGAATTTTTCAATTTTTTCAGGGCGGTCACGAATTAAAGTCCTTTTCGCTCTAGGACGCATATTTAAGGAGATATCGGCAAAAGAAGTTTTTCGTATAAAAATTTCAATTTGTTTAGGTTTTGGGTGGATTTTTGAATTTTTTTAGGGTGGTCACGAATTAAAGTCCTTTTCGCTCTAGAACGCATATTTAAGGAGATAGGGGCAAAATAAGTTTTTCATATAAAAATATCAATTAAAGTCCTTTTCGCTCTAGGACGCATATTTAAGGAGATATGGACGAAAGAAGTTTTTCATATAAAAATTTCAATTTTTTTAGGTTTTGGGTGGATTTTTCAATTTTTTGAGGGTGGTCACGAATTAAAGTCCTTTTCGCTCTAGGACGCATATTTAAGGAGATATGGGCAAAAGAAGTTTTTCATATAAAAATTTCAATTTTTTTTAGGTTTTGGGTGGATTTTTCAATTTTTTGAGGGTGGTCACGAATTAAAGTCCTTTTCGCTCTAGGACGCATATTTAAGGAGATATGGACAAAAGAAGTTTTTCATATAAAAATTTCAATTTTTTTAGGTTTTGGGCGGATTTTTCAATTTTTTGAGGGTGGTCACGAATTAAAGTCCTTTTCGCTCTAGGACGCATATTTAAGGAGATATGGACGAAAGAAGTTTTTCATATAAAAATTTAAATATTTCTAGGTTTTGGGTGGATTTTTCAATTTTTTGAGGGTGGTCACGAATTAAAGTCCTTTTCGCTCTAGGACGCATATTTAAGGAGATATGGACGAAAGAAGTTTTTCATATAAAAATTTAAATATTTCTAGGTTTTGGGTGGATTTTTCAATTTTTTGAGGGTGGTCACGAAATAAAGTCCTTTTCGCTCTAGGACGCATAGTTTAGGAGATATGGGAAAAAGAAGTTTTTCATATAAAAATTTCAATTTTTTTAGGTTTTGGGTGGATTTTTCAATTTTTTGAGGGTGGTCACGAATTAAAGTCCTTTTCGCTCTAGGACGCATATTTAAGGAGATATGGGCAAAAGAAGTTTTTGGGGGTGGTCACGAATTAAAGTCCTTTTCGCTCTAGGACGCATATTTAAGGAGATATAGCCAAAAGATGTTTTTCATATAAAAATTTCAATTTTTTTAGGTTTTGGGTGGATTTTCCAATTTTTTTGGGGTGGTCACGAATTAAAGTCCTCTTCGCTCTAGGACGCATAGTTTAGGAGATATGGGCAAAAGAAGTTTTTCATATAAAAATTTAAATTTTTTTAGGTTTTGGGTGGATTTTTCAATTTTTGAGGGTGGTCACGAATTAAAGTCCTTTTCGCTCTAGGACGCATATTTAAGGAGATATGGGCAAAAGAAGTTTTTCATATAAAAATTTAATTTTTTTAGGTTTTGAGTGGACTTTTCAATTTTTTGGGGGTGGTCACGAATTAAAGTCATTTTCGCTCTAGGACGCATATTTAAGGAGATATGGCCAAAAGAAGTTTTTCATATAAAAATTTCAATTTTTTTAGGTTTTGGGTGGATTTTTCAATTTTTTTGGGGTGGTCACGAATTAAAGTCCTTTTGGCTCTAGGACGCATATTTAAGGAGATATGGGCAAAAGAAGTTTTTCATATAAAAATTTCAATTTTTTTTAGGTTTTGGGTGGATTTTTCAATTTTTTGAGGGTGGTCACGAATTAAAGTCCTTTTCGCTCTAGGACGCATATTTAAAGAGATATGGGCAAAAGAAGTTTTTCATATAAAAATTTAAATTTTTTTAGGTTTTGGGTGAATTTTTCAATTTTTTTAGGGTGGTCACGAATTAAAGTCCTTTTCGCTCTAGGACGCATATTTTAAGGAGATATGGGCAAAAGAAGTTTTTCATATAAAAATTTAAATTTTTTTAGGTTTTGAGTGGACTTTTCAATTTTTTGGGGGTGGTCACGAATTAAAGTCATTTTCGCTCTAGGACGCATATTTAAGGAGATATGGCCAAAAGAAGTTTTTCATATAAAAATTTCAATTTTTTTAGGTTTTGGGTGGATTTTTCAATTTTTTGAGGGTGGTCACGAATTAAAGTCCTTTTCGCTCTAGGACGCATATTTAAGGAGATATAGCCAAAAGAAGTTTTTCATATAAAAATTTCAATTTTTTTAGGTTTTGGGTGGATTTTTCAATTTTTTGAGGGTGGTCACGAATTAAAGTCCTTTTCGCTCTAGGACGCATATTTAAAGAGATATGGGCAAAAGAAGTTTTTCATATAAAAATTTCAATTTTTTTAGGTTTTGGGTGAATTTTTCAATTTTTTGGGGTGGTCACGAATTAAAGTCCTTTTCGCTCTAGGACGCATATTTAAGGAGATATCGGCAAAAGAAGTTTTTCATATAAAAATTTCAATTTTTTTAGGTTTTGGGTGGATTTTTCAATTTTTTTGGGGTGGTCACGAATTAAAGTCCTTTTCGCTCTAGGACGCATATTTAAGGAGATAGGGGCAAAAGAAGTTTTTCATATAAAAATATCAATTAAAGTCCTTTTCGCTCTAGGACGCATATTTAAGGAGATATGGGCAAAAGAAGTTTTTCATATAAAATTTCAATTTTTTTAGGTTTTGGGTGGATTTTTGAATTTTTTGAGGGTGGTCACGAATTAAAGTCCTTTTCGCTCTAGGACGCATATTTAAGGAGATATGGGCAAAAGAAGTTTTTTGTATAAAAATTTCAATTTTTTTAGGTTTTGGGTGGATTTTTCAATTTTTTTGGGGTGGTCACGAATTAAAGTCCTTTTGGCTCTAGGACGCTTAGTTTAGGAGATATGGGCAAAAGAAGTTTTTCATATAAAAATTTCAATTTTTTTTGGTTTTAGGTGGATTTTTCAATTTTTTGAGGGTGGTCACGAATTAAAGTCCTTTTCGCTCTAGGACGCATATTTAAAGAGATATGGGCAAAAGAAGTTTTTCATATAAAAATTTCAATTTTTTTAGGTTTTGGGTGGATTTTTAAATTTTTTGAGGGTGGTCACGAATTAAAGTCCTTTTCGCCCTAGAACGCATATTTAAGGAGATATGGGCAAAAGAAGTTTTTCATATAAAAATTTCAATTAAAGTTCTTTTCGCTCTAGGACGCATATTTAAGGAGATATGGCCAAAAGAAGTTTTTCATATAAAAATTTCAATTTTTTTAGGTTTTGGGTGGATTTTTGAATTTTTTGAGGGCGGTCACGAATTAAAGTCCTTTTCGCTCTAGGACGCATATTTAAGGAGATATGGGCAAAAGAAGTTTTTTGTATAAAAATTTAAATTTTTTTAGGTTTTGGGTGGATTTTTCAATTTTTTTGGGGTGGTCACGAATTAAAGTCCTTTTGGCTCTAGGACGCTTAGTTTAGGAGATATGGGCAAAAGAAGTTTTTCATATAAAAATTTCATTTTTTTTAGGTTTTGGGTGGATTTTTCAATTTTTTGAGGGTGGTCACGAATTAAAGTCCTTTTCGCTCTAGGACGCATATTTTAAGGAGATATGGGCAAAAGAAGTTTTTCATATAAAAATTTAAATTTTTTTAGGTTTTGAGTGGACTTTTCAATTTTTTGGGGGTGGTCACGAATTAAAGTCATTTTCGCTCTAGGACGCATATTTAAGGAGATATGGCCAAAAGAAGTTTTTCATATAAAAATTTCAATTTTTTTAGGTTTTGGGTGGATTTTTCAATTTTTTGAGGGTGGTCACGAATTAAAGTCCTTTTCGCTCTAGGACGCATATTTAAGGAGATATGGGCAAAAGAAGTTTTTCATATAAAAATTTCAATTTTTTTAGGTTTTGGGTGGATTTTTCAATTTTTTGAGGGTGGTCACGAATTAAAGTCCTTTTCGCTCTAGGACGCATATTTAAAGAGATATGGGCAAAAGAAGTTTTTCATATAAAAATTTCAATTTTTTTAGGTTTTGGGTGAATTTTTCAATTTTTTGGGGTGGTCACGAATTAAAGTCCTTTTCGCTCTAGGACGCATATTTAAGGAGATATCGGCAAAAGAAGTTTTTCATATAAAAATTTCAATTTTTTTAGGTTTTGGGTGGATTTTTCAATTTTTTTGGGGTGGTCACGAATTAAAGTCCTTTTCGCTCTAGGACGCATATTTAAGGAGATAGGGGCAAAAGAAGTTTTTCATATAAAAATATCAATTAAAGTCCTTTTCGCTCTAGGACGCATATTTAAGGAGATATGGGCAAAAGAAGTTTTTCATATAAAATTTCAATTTTTTTAGGTTTTGGGTGGATTTTTGAATTTTTTGAGGGTGGTCACGAATTAAAGTCCTTTTCGCTCTAGGACGCATATTTAAGGAGATATGGGCAAAAGAAGTTTTTTGTATAAAAATTTCAATTTTTTTAGGTTTTGGGTGGATTTTTCAATTTTTTGGGGTGGTCACGAATTAAAGTCCTTTTGGCTCTAGGACGCTTAGTTTAGGAGATATGGGCAAAAGAAGTTTTTCATATAAAAATTTCAATTTTTTTAGGTTTTAGGTGGATTTTTCAATTTTTTGAGGGTGGTCACGAATTAAAGTCCTTTTCGCTCTAGGACGCATATTTAAAGAGATATGGGCAAAAGAAGTTTTTCATATAAAAATTTCAATTTTTTTAGGTTTTGGGTGGATTTTTAAATTTTTTGAGGGTGGTCACGAATTAAAGTCCTTTTCGCCCTAGAACGCATATTTAAGGAGATATGGGCAAAAGAAGTTTTTCATATAAAAATTTCAATTAAAGTTCTTTTCGCTCTAGGACGCATATTTAAGGAGATATGGCCAAAAGAAGTTTTTCATATAAAAATTTCAATTTTTTTAGGTTTTGGGTGGATTTTTGAATTTTTTGAGGGCGTTCACGAATTAAAGTCCTTTTCGCTCTAGGACGCATATTTAAGGAGATATGGGCAAAAGAAGTTTTTTGTATAAAAATTTAAATTTTTTTAGGTTTTGGGTGGATTTTTCAATTTTTTTGGGGTGGTCACGAATTAAAGTCCTTTTGGCTCTAGGACGCTTAGTTTAGGAGATATGGGCAAACGAAGTTTTTCATATAAAATTTTCATTTTTTTTAGGTTTTGGGTGGATTTTTCAATTTTTTGAGGGTGGTCACGAATTAAAGTCCTTTTCGCTCTAGGACGCATATTTAAAGAGATATGGGCAAAAGAAGTTTTTCATATAAAAATTTCAATTTTTTTAGGTTTTGGGTGGATTTTTAAATATTTTGAGGGTGGTCACGAATTAAAGTCCTTTTCGCTCTAGGACGCATATTTAAGGAGATATAGCCAAAAGAAGTTTTTCATATAAAAATTTAAATTTTTTTAGGTTTTGGGTGGATTTTTCAATTTTTTGAGGGTGGTCACGATTAAAGTCCTTTTCGCTCTAGGACGCATATTTAAGGAGATATGGGCAAAAGAAGTTTTTCATATAAAAATTTAAATTTTTTTAGGTTTTGAGTGGATTTTTCAATTTTTTGGGAGTGGTCACGAATTAAAGTCCTTTTCGCTCTAGGACGCATATTTAAGGAGATATGGGCAAAAGAAGTTTTTCATATAAAAATTTCAATTTTTTTAGGTTTTGGGTGGATTTTTTAATTTTTTGAGGGTGGTCACGAATTAAAGTCCTTTTCGCTCTAGGACGCATATGTAAGGAGATATGGACGAAAGAAGTTTTTCATATAAAAATTTAAATTTTCCTAGGTTTTGGGTGGATTTTTCAATTTTTTTGGGGTGGTCACGAATTAAAGTCCTTTTCGCTCTAGGACGCTTAGTTTAGGAGATATGGGCAAACGAAGTTTTTCATATAAAAATTTCAATTTTTTTAGGTTTTGGGTGGATTTTTCAATTTTTTTGGGGTGGTCACGAAATAAAGTCCTTTTCGCTCTAGGATGCATAGTTTAGGAGATATGGGCAAAAGAAGTTTTTCATATAAAAATTTCAATTTTTTTAGGTTTTGAGTGGACTTTTCAATTTTTTGGGGGTGGTCACGAATTAAAGTCCTTTTCGCTCTAGGACGCATATTTAAGGAGATATGGCCAAAAGAAGTTTTTCATATAAAAATTTCAATTTTTTTAGGTTTTGGGTGGATTTTTCAATTTTTTGAGGGTGGTCACGAATTACCATCCTTTTCGCTCTAGGACGCATATTTAAGGAGATATAGCCAAAAGATGTTTTTCATATAAAAATTTCAATTTTTTTAGGTTTTGGGTGGATTTTCCAATTTTTTTGGGGTGGTCACGAATTAAAGTCCTTTTCGCTCTAGGACGCATAGTTTAGGAGATATGGGCAAAAGAAGTTTTTCATATAAAAATTTAAATTTTTTTAGGTTTTGGGTGGATTTTTCAATTTTTGAGGGTGGTCACGAATTAAAGTCCTTTTCGCTCTAGGACGCATATTTAAGGAGATATGGGCAAAAGAAGTTTTTCATATAAAAATTTAAATTTTTTTAGGTTTTGAGTGGACTTTTCAATTTTTTGGGGGTGGTCACGAATTAAAGTCATTTTCGCTCTAGGACGCATATTTAAGGAGATATGGCCAAAAGAAGTTTTTCATTTAAAAATTTCAATTTTTTTAGGTTTTGGGTGGATTTTTCAATTTTTTGAGGGTGGTCACGAATTAAAGTCCTTTTCGCTCTAGGACGCATATTTAAGGAGATAGGGGCAAAAGAAGTTTTTCATATAAAAATATCAATTAAAGTCCTTTTCGCTCTAGGACGCATATTTAAGGAGATATGGGCAAACGAAGTTTTTCATATAAAAATTTCAATTTTTTTAGGTTTTGGGTGGATTTTTCAATTTTTTTGGGGTGGTCACGAAATAAAGTCCTTTTCGCTCTAGGATGCATAGTTTAGGAGATATGGGCAAAAGAAGTTTTTCATATAAAAATTTCAATTTTTTTAGGTTTTGAGTGGACTTTTCAATTTTTTGGGGGTGGTCACGAATTAAAGTCCTTTTCGCTCTAGGACGCATATTTAAGGAGATATGGCCAAAAGAAGTTTTTCATATAAAAATTTCAATTTTTTTAGGTTTTGGGTGGATTTTTCAATTTTTTGAGGGTGGTCACGAATTACCATCCTTTTCGCTCTAGGACTCATATTTAAGGAGATATAGCCAAAAGATGTTTTTCATATAAAAATTTCAATTTTTTTAGGTTTTGGGTGGATTTTCCAATTTTTTTGGGGTGGTCACGAATTAAAGTCCTTTTCGCTCTAGGACGCATAGTTTAGGAGATATGGGCAAAAGAAGTTTTTCATATAAAAATTTAAATTTTTTTAGGTTTTGGGTGGATTTTTCAATTTTTGAGGGTGGTCACGAATTAAAGTCCTTTTCGCTCTAGGACGCATATTTAAGGAGATATGGGCAAAAGAAGTTTTTCATATAAAAATTAAAATTTTTTTAGGTTTTGAGTGGACTTTTCAATTTTTTGGGGGTGGTCACGAATTAAAGTCATTTTCGCTCTAGGACGCATATTTAAGGAGATATGGCCAAAAGAAGTTTTTCATTTAAAAATTTCAATTTTTTTAGGTTTTGGGTGGATTTTTCAATTTTTTGAGGGTGGTCACGAATTAAAGTCCTTTTCGCTCTAGGACGCATATTTAAGGAGATAGGGGCAAAAGAAGTTTTTCATATAAAAATATCAATTAAAGTCCTTTTCGCTCTAGGACGCATATTTAAGGAGATATGTGCAAAAGGAGTTTTTCATATAAAAATTTCAATTTTCTTAGGTTTTGGGTGGATTTTTAATTTTGTGAGGGTGGTCACGAATTAAAGTCCTTTTCGCTCTAGGACGCATATTTAAGGAGATATGGGCAAAAGAAGTTTTTCATATAAAAATTTCAATTTTTTTAGGTTTTGGGTGGATTTTTCAATTTTTTGAGGGTGGTCACGAATTAAAGTCCTTTTCGCTCCAGGACGCATATTTAAGGAGATATGGGCAAAAGAAGTGTTTCGTATAAAAATTTAAATTTTTTTAGGTTTTGCGTGGATTTTTCAATTTTTTGGGAGTGCTCACGAATTAAAGTCCTTTTCGCTCTAGGATGCATAGTTTAGGAGATATGGGCAAAATAAGTTTTTCATATAAAAATTTCAATTTTTTTAGGTTTTGGGTGGATTTTTCAATTTTTTGAGAGTGGTCACGAATTAAAGTTCTTTTCGCTCTAGGACGCATATTTAAGGAGATATGGGCAAAAGAAGTATTTCATATAAAAATTTCAATTTTTTTAGGTTTTGGATGGATTTTTCAATTTTTTTGGGGTGGTCACGAATTAAAGTCCTTTTCGCTCCAGGACGCATAGTTTAGGAGATATGGCCAAAAGAAGTTTTTCATATAAAAATTTCAATTTTTTTAGGTTTTGGGTGGATTTTTCAATTTTTTGAGGGTGGTCACGAATTACCATCCTTTTCGCTCTAGGACGCATATTTAAGGAGATATAGCCAAAAGATGTTTTTCATATAAAAATTTCAATTTTTTTAGGTTTTGGGTGGATTTTCCAATTTTTTTGGGGTGGTCACGAATTAAAGTCCTTTTCCCTCTAGGACGCATAGTTTAGGAGATATGGGCAAAAGAAGTTTTTCATATAAAAATTTAAATTTTTTTAGGTTTTGGGTGGATTTTTCAATTTTTGAGGGTGGTCACGAATTAAAGTCCTTTTCGCTCTAGGACGCATATTTAAGGAGATATGGGCAAAAGAAGTTTTTCATATAAAAATTTAAATTTTTTTAGGTTTTGAGTGGACTTTTCAATTTTTTGGGTGTGGTCACGAATTAAAGTCATTTTCGCTCTAGGACGCATATTTAAGGAGATATGGCCAAAAGAAGTTTTTCATATAAAAATTTCAATTTTTTTAGGTTTTGGGTGGATTTTTCAATTTTTTGAGGGTGGTCACGAATTAAAGTCCTTTTCGCTCTAGGACGCATATTTAAGGAGATAGGGGCAAAAGAAGTTTTTCATATAAAAATATCAATTAAAGTCCTTTTCGCTCTAGGACGCATATTTAAGGAGATATGTGCAAAAGAAGTTTTTCATATAAAAATTTCATTTTTTTTAGGTTTTGGGTGGATTTTTAATTTTGTGAGGGTGGTCACGAATTAAAGTCCTTTTCGCTCTAGGACGCATATTTAAGGAGATATGGCCAAAAGAAGTTTTTCATATAAAAATTTCAATTTTTTTAGGTTTTGAGTGGACTTTTCAATTTTTTGGGTGTGGTCACGAATTAAAGTCCTTTTCGCTCTAGGACGCATATTTAAGGAGATATTGGCAAAAGAAGTTTTTCATATAAAAATTTTAATTTTTTTAGGTTTTGGGTGGATTTTTCAATTTTTTTGGGGTGGTCACGAATTAAAGTCCTTTTCGCTCTAGGACGCTTAGTTTAGGAGATATGGGCAAAAGAAGTTTTTCATATAAAAATTTCATTTTTTTTAGGTTTTGGGTGGATTTTTCAATTTTTTGAGGGTGGTCACGAATTAAAGTCCTTTTCGCTCTAGGACGCATATTTAAGGAGATATGGGCAAAAGAAGTTTTTCATATAAAAATTTCAATTTTTTTAGGTTTTGGGTGAATTTTTTAATTTTTTGAGGGTGGTCACGAATTAAAGTCCTTTTCGCTCTAGGACGCATATTTAAGGAGATATGGACGAAAGAAGTTTTTCATATAAAAATTTCAATTTTTTTAGGTTTTGGGTGGATTTTTCAATTTTTTGAGGGTGGTCACGAATTAAAGTCCTTTTCGCTCTAGGACGCATATTTAAGGAGATATGGGCAAAAGAAGTTTTTCATATAAAAATTTCAATTTTTTAGGTTTTGGGTGGATTTTCCAATTTTTTTGGGGTGGTCACGAATTAAAGTCCTTTTCGCTCTAGGACGCATAGTTTAGGAGATATGGGCAAAAGAAGTTTTTCATATAAAAGTTTAAATTTTTTTAGGTTTTGGGTGGATTTTTCAATTTTTGAGGGTGGTCACGAATTAAAGTCCTTTTCGCTCTAGGACGCATATTTAAGGAGATATGGGCAAAAGAAGTTTTTCATATAAAAATTTAAATTTTTTTAGGTTTTGAGTGGACTTTTCAATTTTTTGGGGGTGGTCACGAATTAAAGTCATTTTCGCTCTAGGACGCATATTTAAGGAGATATGGCCAAAAGAAGTTTTTCATATAAAAATTTCAATTTTTTTAGGTTTTGGGTGGATTTTTCAATTTTTTGAGGGTGGTCACGAATTAAAGTCCTTTTCGCTCTAGGACGCATATTTAAGGAGATAGGGGCAAAAGAAGTTTTTCATATAAAAATATCAATTAAAGTCCTTTTCGCTCTAGGACGCATATTTAAGGAGATATGTGCAAAAGAAGTTTTTCATATAAAAATTTCAATTTTTTTAGGTTTTGGGTGGATTTTTAATTTTGTGAGGGTGGTCACGAATTAAAGTCCTTTTCGCTCTAGGACGCATATTTAAGGAGATATGGGCAAAAGAAGTTTTTCATATAAAAATTTCAATTTTTTTAGGTTTTGGGTGGATTTTTCAATTTTTTGAGGGTGGTCACGAATTAAAGTCCTTTTCGCTCAATGACGCATATTTAAGGAGATATGGGCAAAAGAAGTGTTTCGTATAAAAATTTCAATTTTTTTAGGTTTTGGGTGGATTTTTCTATTTTTTTGGGGTGGTCACGAATTAAAGTCCTTTTGGCTCTAGGACGCTTAGTTTAGGAGATATGGGCAAAAGAAGTTTTTCATATAAAAATTTGAATTTTTTTAGGTTTTGGGTGGATTTTTCAATTATCTTGGGGTGGTCACGAATTAAAGTCCTTTTCGCTCTAGGACGCATATTTAAGGAGATATGGGCAAAAGAAGTTTTTCATATAAAAATTTCAAATTTTTTAGGTTTTGAGTGGATTTTTCAATTTTTTGGGAGTGGTCACGAATTAAAGTCCTTTTCGCTCTAGGACGCATATTTATGGAGATATGGGCAAAAGAAGTTTTTCATATAAAAATTTCAATTTTTTTAGGTTTTGGGTGGATTTTTAAATTTTTTGGGGTGGTCACGAAATAAAGTCCTTTTCGCTCTAGGATGCATAGTTTAGGAGATATGGGCAAAATAAGTTTCTCATATAAAAATTTCAATTTTTTTAGGTTTTGGGTGGATTTTTCAATTTTTTGAGAGTGGTCAGGAATTAAAGTCCTTTACGCTCTAAGACGCATATTTAAGGAGATATGGGCAAAAGAAGTATTTCATATAAAAATTTCAATTTTTTAGGTTTTGGATGGATTTTTAAATTTTTTTGGGGTGGTCACGAATTAAAGTCCTTTTCGCTCTAGGACGTATATTTTAGGAGATATGGCCAAAAGAAGTTTTTCATATAAAAATTTCAATTTTTTTAGGTTTTGGGTGGATTTTTCAATTTTTTGAGGGTGGTCACGAATTAATATCCTTTTCGCTCTAGGACGCATATTTAAGGAGATATAGCCAAAAGAAGTTTTTCATATAAAAATTTCAATTTTTTTAGGTTTTGGGTGGATTTTCCAATTTTTTTGGGGTGGTCACGAATTAAAGTCCTTTTCGCTCTAGGACGCTTAGTTTAGGAGATATGGGCAAAAGAAGTTTTTCATATAAAAATTTCAATTTTTTTAGGTTTTGGGTGGATTTTCAATTTTTTGAGGGTGGTCACGAATTACCATCCTTTTCGCTCTAGGACGCATATTTAAGGAGATATAGCCAAAAGAAGTTTTTCATATAAAAATTTCAATTTTTTTAGGTTTTGGGTGGATTTTTCAATTTTTTGAGGGTGGTCACGAATTACCATCCTTTTCGCTCTAGGACGCATATTTAAGGAGATATACCCAAAAGAAGTTTTTCATATAAAAATTTCAATTTTTTTAGGTTTTGGGTGGATTTTTCAATTTTTTGAGGGTGGTCACGAATTACCATCCTTTTCGCTCTAGGACGCATATTTAAGGAGATATAGCCAAAAGAAGTTTTTCATATAAAAATTTCAATTTTTTTAGGTTTTGGGTGGATTTTCCATTTTTTTTTTTGGGGTGGTCACGAATTAAAGTCCTTTTCGCTCTGGAACGCTTAGTTTAGGAGATATGGGCAAAAGAAGTTTTTCATATAAAAATTTAAATTTTTTTAGGTTTTGGGTGGATTTTTCAATTTTTTGAGGGTGGTCACGAATTAAAGTCCTTTTCGCTCTAGGACGCATATTTAAGGAGATAGGGGCAAAAGAAGTTTTTCATATAAAAATATCAATTAAAGTCCTTTTCGCTCTAGGACGCATATTTAAGGAGATATGTGCAAAAGAAGTTTTTCATATAAAAATTTCAATTTTTTTAGGTTTTGGGTGGATTTTTAATTTTGTGAGGGTGGTCACGAATTAAAGTCCTTTTCGCTCTAGGACGCATATTTAAGGAGATATTGGCAAAAGAAGTTTTTCATATAAAAATTTTAATTTTTTTAGGTTTTGGGTGGATTTTTCAATTTTTTTGGGGTGGTCACGAAATAAAGTCCTTTTCGCTCTAGGACGCATAGTTTAGGAGATATGGGCAAAAGAAGTTTTTCATATAAAAATTTAAATTTTTTTAGGTTTTGGGTGGATTTTTCAATTTTTGAGGGTGGTCACGAATTAAAGTCCTTTTCGCTCTAGGACGCATATTTAAGGAGATATGGGCAAAAGAAGTTTTTCATATAAAAATTTAAATTTTTTTAGGTTTTGGGTGGATTTTTGAATATTTTGGGGGTGGTCACGAATTAAAGTCATTTTCGCTCTAGGACGCATATGTAAGGAGATATGGCCAAAGGAAATTTTTCATATAAAAATTCCAATTTTTTTAGGTTTTAGGTGGATTTTTCAATTTTTTGGGGGTGGTCACGAATTAAAGTCCTTTTCGCTCTAGGACGCATATTTAAGGAGATATAGCCAAAAGAAGTTTTTCATATAAAAATTTCAATTTTTTTAGGTTTTGGGTGGATTTTTCCATTTTTTGAGGGTGGTCACGAATTAAAGTCCTTTTCGCTCTAGGACGCATATTTAAGGAGATATGGGCAAAAGAAGTTTTTCATATAAAAATTTCAATTTTTTTAGGTTTTGGGTGGATTTTTCAATTTTTTTGGGGTGGTCACGAATTAAAGTCCTTTTGGCTCTAGGACGCTTAGTTTAGGAGATATGGGCAAAAGAAGTTTTTCATATAAAAATTTCAATTTTTTTAGGTTTTGGGTGGATTTTTCAATTTTTTGAGGGTGGTCACGAATTAAAGTCCTTTTCGCTTTAGGACGCATATTTAAGGAGATATGGGCAAAAGAAGTTTCTCATATAAAAATTTCAATTTTTTTGGGTGGATTTTTCAATTTTTTGCGGGTGGTCACGAATTAAAGTCCTTTTTGCTCTAGGACGCATATTTAAGGAGATATGGGCAAAAGAAGTTTTTCATACAAAAATTTCAATTTTTTTAGGTTTTAGGTGGATTTTTCAATTTTTTGAGGGTGGTCACGAATTAAAGTCCTTTTCGCTCTAGGACGCATATTTAAGGAGATATGGGCAAAAGAAGTTTTTCATATAAAAATTTCAATTTTTTTAGGTTTTGGGTGGATTTTTTAATTTTTTGAGGGTGGTCACGAATTAAAGTCCTTTTCGCTCTAGGACGCATATTTAAGGAGATATGGGCAAAAGAAGTTTTTCATATAAAAATTTCAATTTTTTTAGGTTTTGGGTGGATTTTTCAATTTTTTGAGGGTGGTCACGAATTAAAGTCCTTTTCGCTCTAGGACGCATATTTAAGGAGATATGGGCAAAAGAAGTTTTTCATATAAAAATTTCAATTTTTTTAGGTTTTGGGTGGATTTTTTAATTTTTTGAGGGTGGTCATGAAATAAAGTCCTTTTCGCTCTAGGACGCATATTTAAGGTGATATGGACAAAAGAAGTTTTTCATATAAAAATTTCAATTTTTTTAGGTTTTGGGTGGATTTTTCAATTTTTTTGGGGTGGTCACGAATTAAAGTCCTTTTCGCTCTAGGACGCTTAGTTTAGGAGATATGGGCAAAAGAAGTTTTTCATATAAAAATTTCAATTTTTTTAGGTTTTGGGTGGATTTTCAATTTTTTGAGGGTGGTCACGAATTACCATCCTTTTCGCTCTAGGACGCATATTTAAGGAGATATAGCCAAAAGAAGTTTTTCATATAAAAATTTCAATTTTTTTAGGTTTTGGGTGGATTTTTCAATTTTTTGAGGGTGGTCACGAATTACCATCCTTTTCGCTCTAGGACGCATATTTAAGGAGATATACCCAAAAGAAGTTTTTCATATAAAAATTTCAATTTTTTTAGGTTTTGGGTGGATTTTTCAATTTTTTGAGGGTGGTCACGAATTACCATCCTTTTCGCTCTAGGACGCATATTTAAGGAGATATAGCCAAAAGAAGTTTTTCATATAAAAATTTCAATTTTTTTAGGTTTTGGGTGGATTTTCCATTTTTTTTTTGGGGTGGTCACGAATTAAAGTCCTTTTCGCTCTGGAACGCTTAGTTTAGGAGATATGGGCAAAAGAAGTTTTTCATATAAAAATTTAAATTTTTTTAGGTTTTGGGTGGATTTTTCAATTTTTTGAGGGTGGTCACGAATTAAAGTCCTTTTCGCTCTAGGACGCATATTTAAGGAGATAGGGGCAAAAGAAGTTTTTCATATAAAAATATCAATTAAAGTCCTTTTCGCTCTAGGACGCATATTTAAGGAGATATGTGCAAAAGAAGTTTTTCATATAAAAATTTCAATTTTTTTAGGTTTTGGGTGGATTTTTAATTTTGTGAGGGTGGTCACGAATTAAAGTCCTTTTCGCTCTAGGACGCATATTTAAGGAGATATTGGCAAAAGAAGTTTTTCATATAAAAATTTTAATTTTTTTAGGTTTTGGGAGAAGTTTTTCATATAAAAATTTCAATTTTTTTAGGTTTTGGGTGGATTTTTCAATTTTTTGCGGGTGGTCACGAATTAAAGTCCTTTTTGCTCTAGGACGCATATTTAAGGAGATATGGGCAAAAGAAGTTTTTCATACAAAAATTTCAATTTTTTTAGGTTTTAGGTGGATTTTTCAATTTTTTGAGGGTGGTCACGAATTAAAGTCCTTTTCGCTCTAGGACGCATATTTAAGGAGATATGGGCAAAAGAAGTTTTTCATATAAAAATTTCAATTTTTTTAGGTTTTGGGTGGATTTTTTAATTTTTTGAGGGTGGTCACGAATTAAAGTCCTTTTCGCTCTAGGACGCATATTTAAGGAGATATGGGCAAAAGAAGTTTTTCATATAAAAATTTCAATTTTTTTAGGTTTTGGGTGGATTTTTCAATTTTTTGAGGGTGGTCACGAATTAAAGTCCTTTTCGCTCTAGGACGCATATTTAAGGAGATATGGGCAAAAGAAGTTTTTCATATAAAAATTTCAATTTTTTTAGGTTTTGGGTGGATTTTTTAATTTTTTGAGGGTGGTCATGAAATAAAGTCCTTTTCGCTCTAGGACGCATATTTAAGGTGATATGGACAAAAGAAGTTTTTCATATAAAAATTTCAATTTTTTTAGGTTTTGGGTGGATTTTTCAATTTTTTGAGGGTGGTCACGAATTAAAGTCCTTTTCGCTCTAGGACGCATATTTAAGGAGATATGGGCAAAAGAAGTTTTTCATATAAAAATTCAATTTTTTTATGTTTTGAGTGGATTTTTCAATTTTTTTGGGGGTGGTCACGAATTAAAGTCCTTTTCGCTCTAGGACGCATATTTAAGGAGGTATGGCCAAAAGAAGTTTTTCATATAAAAATTTCAATTTTTTAGGTTTTTGGTGGATTTTTCAATTTTTTGAGGGTGGTCACGAATTAAAGTCCTTTTCGCTCTAGGACGCATAGTTTAGGAGATATGGGCAAAAGAAGTTTTTCATATAAAAATTTCAATTTTTTTAGGTTTTGGATGGATTTTTCAATTTTTTTGGGGTGGTCACGAATTAAAGTCCTTTTCGCTCTAGGACGTATATTTTAGGAGATATGGCCAAAAGAAGTTTTTCATATAAAAATTTCAATTTTTTTAGGTTTTGGGTGGATTTTTCAATTTTTTGAGGGTGGTCACGAATTAATATCCTTTTCGCTCTAGGACGCATATTTAAGGAGATATAGCCAAAAGAAGTTTTTCATATAAAAATTTCAATTTTTTTAGGTTTTGGGTGGATTTTCCAATTTTTTTGGGGTGGTCACGAATTAAAGTCCTTTTCGCTCTAGGACGCTTAGTTTAGGAGATATGGGCAAAAGAAGTTTTTCATATAAAAATTTCAATTTTTTTAGGTTTTGGGTGGATTTTCAATTTTTTGAGGGTGGTCACGAATTACCATCCTTTTCGCTCTAGGACGCATATTTAAGGAGATATAGCCAAAAGAAGTTTTTCATATAAAAATTTCAATTTTTTAGGTTTTGGGTGGATTTTTCAATTTTTTGAGGGTGGTCACGAATTACCATCCTTTTCGCTCTAGGACGCATATTTAAGGAGATATACCCAAAAGAAGTTTTTCATATAAAAATTTCAATTTTTTTAGGTTTTGGGTGGATTTTTCAATTTTTTGAGGGTGGTCACGAATTACCATCCTTTTCGCTCTAGGACGCATATTTAAGGAGATATAGCCAAAAGAAGTTTTTCATATAAAAATTTCAATTTTTTTAGGTTTTGGGTGGATTTTCCATTTTTTTTTTGGGGTGGTCACGAATTAAAGTCCTTTTCGCTCTGGAACGCTTAGTTTAGGAGATATGGGCAAAAGAAGTTTTTCATATAAAAATTTAAATTTTTTTAGGTTTTGGGTGGATTTTTCAATTTTTTGAGGGTGGTCACGAATTAAAGTCCTTTTCGCTCTAGGACGCATATTTAAGGAGATAGGGGCAAAAGAAGTTTTTCATATAAAAATATCAATTAAAGTCCTTTTCGCTCTAGGACGCATATTTAAGGAGATATGTGCAAAAGAAGTTTTTCATATAAAAATTTTAATTTTTTTAGGTTTTGGGTGGATTTTTAATTTTGTGAGGGTGGTCACGAATTAAAGTCCTTTTCGCTCTAGGACGCATATTTAAGGAGATATTGGCAAAAGAAGTTTTTCATATAAAAATTTTAATTTTTTTAGGTTTTGGGTGGATTTTTCAATTTTTTTGGGGTGGTCACGAAATAAAGTCCTTTTCGCTCTAGGACGCATAGTTTAGGAGATATGGGCAAAAGAAGTTTTTCATATAACAATTTAAATTTTTTTAGGTTTTGGGTGGATTTTTCAATTTTTGAGGGTGGTCACGAATTAAAGTCCTTTTCGCTCTAGGACGCATATTTAAGGAGATATGGGCAAAAGAAGTTTTTCATATAAAAATTTAAATTTTTTTAGGTTTTGGGTGGATTTTTGAATATTTTGGGGGTGGTCACGAATTAAAGTCATTTTCGCTCTAGGACGCATATGTAAGGAGATATGGCCAAAGGAAATTTTTCATATAAAAATTCCAAATTTTTTAGGTTTTAGGTGGATTTTTCAATTTTTTGGGGGTGGTCACGAATTAAAGTCCTTTTCGCTCTAGGACGCATATTTAAGGAGATATAGCCAAAAGAAGTTTTTCATATAAAAATTTCAATTTTTTTAGGTTTTGGGTGGATTTTTCCATTTTTTGAGGGTGGTCACGAATTAAAGTCCTTTTCGCTCTAGGACGCATATTTAAGGAGATATGGGCAAAAGAAGTTTTTCATATAAAAATTTCAATTTTTTTAGGTTTTGGGTGGATTTTTCAATTTTTTTGGGGTGGTCACGAATTAAAGTCCTTTTGGCTCTAGGACGCTTAGTTTAGGAGATATGGGCAAAAGAAGTTTTTCATATAAAAATTTCAATTTTTTTAGGTTTTGGGTGGATTTTTTAATTTTTTGAGGGTGGTCACGAATTAAAGTCCTTTTCGCTCTAGGACGCATATTTAAGGAGATATGGGCAAAAGAAGTTTTTCATATAAAAATTTCACTTTTTTTAGGTTTTGGGTGGATTTTTCAATTTTTTGAGGGTGGTCACGAATTAAAGTCCTTTTCGCTCTAGGACGCATATTTAAGGAGATATGGGCAAAAGAAGTTTTTCATATAAAAATTTCAATTTTTTTAGGTTTTGGGTGGATTTTTTAATTTTTTGAGGGTGGTCATGAAATAAAGTCCTTTTCGCTCTAGGACGCATATTTAAGGTGATATGGACAAAAGAAGTTTTTCATATAAAAATTTCAATTTTTTTAGGTTTTGGGTGGATTTTTCAATTTTTTTGGGGTGGTCACGAATTAAAGTCCTTTTCGCTCTAGGACGCTTAGTTTAGGAGATATGGGCAAAAGAAGTTTTTCATATAAAAATTTCAATTTTTTTAGGTTTTGGGTGGATTTTCAATTTTTTGAGGGTGGTCACGAATTACCATCCTTTTCGCTCTAGGACGCATATTTAAGGAGATATAGCCAAAAGAAGTTTTTCATATAAAAATTTCAATTTTTTTAGGTTTTGGGTGGATTTTTCAATTTTTTGAGGGTGGTCACGAATTAAAGTCCTTTTCGCTCTAGGACGCATATTTAAGGAGATATACCCAAAAGAAGTTTTTCATATAAAAATTTCAATTTTTTTAGGTTTTGGGTGGATTTTTCAATTTTTTGAGGGTGGTCACGAATTACCATCCTTTTCGCTCTAGGACGCATATTTAAGGAGATATAGCCAAAAGAAGTTTTTCATATAAAAATTTCAATTTTTTTAGGTTTTGGGTGGATTTTCCATTTTTTTTTGGGGTGGTCACGAATTAAAGTCCTTTTCGCTCTGGAACGCTTAGTTTAGGAGATATGGGCAAAAGAAGTTTTTCATATAAAAATTTAAATTTTTTTAGGTTTTGGGTGGATTTTTCAATTTTTTGAGGGTGGTCACGAATTAAAGTCCTTTTCGCTCTAGGACGCATATTTAAGGAGATAGGGGCAAAAGAAGTTTTTCATATAAAAATATCAATTAAAGTCCTTTTCGCTCTAGGACGCATATTTAAGGAGATATGTGCAAAAGAAGTTTTTCATATAAAAATTTCAATTTTTTTAGGTTTTGGGTGGATTTTTAATTTTGTGAGGGTGGTCACGAATTAAAGTCCTTTTCGCTCTAGGACGCATATTTAAGGAGATATTGGCAAAAGAAGTTTTTCATATAAAAATTTTAATTTTTTTAGGTTTTGGGAGAAGTTTTTCATATAAAAATTTCAATTTTTTTAGGTTTTGGGTGGATTTTTCAATTTTTTGCGGGTGGTCACGAATTAAAGTCCTTTTTGCTCTAGGACGCATATTTAAGGAGATATGGGCAAAAGAAGTTTTTCATACAAAAATTTCAATTTTTTTAGGTTTTAGGTGGATTTTTCAATTTTTTGAGGGTGGTCACGAATTAAAGTCCTTTTCGCTCTAGGACGCATATTTAAGGAGATATGGGCAAAAGAAGTTTTTCATATAAAAATTTCAATTTTTTTAGGTTTTGGGTGGATTTTTTAATTTTTTGAGGGTGGTCACGAATTAAAGTCCTTTTCGCTCTAGGACGCATATTTAAGGAGATATGGGCAAAAGAAGTTTTTCATATAAAAATTTCAATTTTTTTAGGTTTTGGGTGGATTTTTCAATTTTTTGAGGGTGGTCACGAATTAAAGTCCTTTTCGCTCTAGGACGCATATTTAAGGAGATATGGGCAAAAGAAGTTTTTCATATAAAAATTTCAATTTTTTTAGGTTTTGGGTGGATTTTTTAATTTTTTGAGGGTGGTCATGAAATAAAGTCCTTTTCGCTCTAGGACGCATATTTAAGGTGATATGGACAAAAGAAGTTTTTCATATAAAAATTTCAATTTTTTTAGGTTTTGGGTGGATTTTTCAATTTTTTGAGGGTGGTCACGAATTAAAGTCCTTTTCGCTCTAGGACGCATATTTAAGGAGATATGGGCAAAAGAAGTTTTTCATATAAAAATTCAATTTTTTTAGGTTTTGAGTGGATTTTTCAATTTTTTTGGGGGTGGTCACGAATTAAAGTCCTTTTCGCTCTAGGACGCATATTTAAGGAGGTATGGCCAAAAGAAGTTTTTCATATAAAAATTTCAATTTTTTAGGTTTTTGGTGGATTTTTCAATTTTTTGAGGGTGGTCACGAATTAAAGTCCTTTTCGCTCTAGGACGCATAGTTTAGGAGATATGGGCAAAAGAAGTTTTTCATACAAAAATTTCAATTTTTTTAGGTTTTAGGTGGATTTTTCAATTTTTTGAGGGTGGTCACGAATTAAAGTCCTTTTCGCTCTAGGACGCATATTTAAGGAGATATGGGCAAAAGAAGTTTTTCATATAAAAATTTCAATTTTTTTAGGTTTTGGGTGGATTTTTTAATTTTTTGAGGGTGGTCACGAATTAAAGTCCTTTTCGCTCTAGGACGCATATTTAAGGAGATATGGGCAAAAGAAGTTTTTCATATAAAAATTTCACTTTTTTTAGGTTTTGGGTGGATTTTTCAATTTTTTGAGGGTGGTCACGAATTAAAGTCCTTTTCGCTCTAGGACGCATATTTAAGGAGATATGGGCAAAAGAAGTTTTTCATATAAAAATTTCAATTTTTTTAGGTTTTGGGTGGATTTTTTAATTTTTTGAGGGTGGTCATGAAATAAAGTCCTTTTCGCTCTAGGACGCATATTTAAGGTGATATGGACAAAAGAAGTTTTTCATATAAAAATTTCAATTTTTTTAGGTTTTGGGTGGATTTTTCAATTTTTTTGGGGTGGTCACGAATTAAAGTCCTTTTCGCTCTAGGACGCTTAGTTTAGGAGATATGGGCAAAAGAAGTTTTTCATATAAAAATTTCAATTTTTTTAGGTTTTGGGTGGATTTTCAATTTTTTGAGGGTGGTCACGAATTACCATCCTTTTCGCTCTAGGACGCATATTTAAGGAGATATAGCCAAAAGAAGTTTTTCATATAAAAATTTCAATTTTTTTAGGTTTTGGGTGGATTTTTCAATTTTTTGAGGGTGGTCACGAATTAAAGTCCTTTTCGCTCTAGGACGCATATTTAAGGAGATATACCCAAAAGAAGTTTTTCATATAAAAATTTAAATTTTTTTAGGTTTTGGGTGGATTTTTCAATTTTTTGAGGGTGGTCACGAATTAAAGTCCTTTTCGCTCTAGGACGCATATTTAAGGAGATAGGGGCAAAAGAAGTTTTTCATATAAAAATATCAATTAAAGTCCTTTTCGCTCTAGGACGCATATTTAAGGAGATATGTGCAAAAGAAGTTTTTCATATAAAAATTTCAATTTTTTTAGGTTTTGGGTGGATTTTTAATTTTGTGAGGGTGGTCACGAATTAAAGTCCTTTTCGCTCTAGGACGCATATTTAAGGAGATATTGGCAAAAGAAGTTTTTCATATAAAAATTTTAATTTTTTTAGGTTTTGGGTGGATTTTTCAATTTTTTTGGGGTGGTCACGAAATAAAGTCCTTTTCGCTCTAGGACGCATAGTTTAGGAGATATGGGCAAAAGAAGTTTTTCATATAAAAATTTAAATTTTTTTAGGTTTTGGGTGGATTTTTCAATTTTTGAGGGTGGTCACGAATTAAAGTCCTTTTCGCTCTAGGACGCATATTTAAGGAGATATGGGCAAAAGAAGTATTTCATATAAAAATTTAAATTTTTTTAGGTTTTGGGTGGATTTTTGAATATTTTGGGGGTGGTCACGAATTAAAGTCATTTTCGCTCTAGGACGCATATGTAAGGAGATATGGCCAAAGGAAATTTTTCATATAAAAATTCCAATTTTTTTAGGTTTTAGGTGGATTTTTCAATTTTTTGGGGGTGGTCACGAATTAAAGTCCTTTTCGCTCTAGGACGCATATTTAAGGAGATATAGCCAAAAGAAGTTTTTCATATAAAAATTTCAATTTTTTTAGGTTTTGGGTGGATTTTTCCATTTTTTGAGGGTGGTCACGAATTAAAGTCCTTTTCGCTCTAGGACGCATATTTAAGGAGATATGGGCAAAAGAAGTTTTTCATATAAAAATTTCAATTTTTTTAGGTTTTGGGTGGATTTTTCAATTTTTTTGGGGTGGTCACGAATTAAAGTCCTTTTGGCTCTAGGACGCTTAGTTTAGGAGATATGGGCAAAAGAAGTTTTTCATATAAAAATTTCAATTTTTTTAGGTTTTGGGTGGATTTTTCAATTTTTTGAGGGTGGTCACGAATTAAAGTCCTTTTCGCTTTAGGACGCATATTTAAGGAGATATGGGCAAAAGAAGTTTTTCATATAAAAATTTCAATTTTTTTGGGTGGATTTTTCAATTTTTTGCGGGTGGTCACGAATTAAAGTTCTTTTTTGCTCTAGGTCGCATATTTAAGGAGATATGGGCAAAAGAAGTTTTTCATACAAAAATTTCAATTTTTTTAGGTTTTAGGTGGATTTTTCAATTTTTTGAGGGTGGTCACGAATTAAAGTCCTTTTCGCTCTAGGACGCATATTTAAGGAGATATGGGCAAAAGAAGTTTTTCATATAAAAATTTCAATTTTTTTAGGTTTTGGGTGGATTTTTTAATTTTTTGAGGGTGGTCACGAATTAAAGTCCTTTTCGCTCTAGGACGCATATTTAAGGAGATATGGGCAAAAGAAGTTTTTCATATAAAAATTTCACTTTTTTTAGGTTTTGGGTGGATTTTTCAATTTTTTGAGGGTGGTCACGAATTAAAGTCCTTTTCGCTCTAGGACGCATATTTAAGGAGATATGGGCAAAAGAAGTTTTTCATATAAAAATTTCAATTTTTTTAGGTTTTGGGTGGATTTTTTAATTTTTTGAGGGTGGTCATGAAATAAAGTCCTTTTCGCTCTAGGACGCATATTTAAGGTGATATGGACAAAAGAAGTTTTTCATATAAAAATTTCAATTTTTTTAGGTTTTGGGTGGATTTTTCAATTTTTTTGGGGTGGTCACGAATTAAAGTCCTTTTCGCTCTAGGACGCTTAGTTTAGGAGATATGGGCAAAAGAAGTTTTTCATATAAAAATTTCAATTTTTTTAGGTTTTGGGTGGATTTTCAATTTTTTGAGGGTGGTCACGAATTACCATCCTTTTCGCTCTAGGACGCATATTTAAGGAGATATAGCCAAAAGAAGTTTTTCATATAAAAATTTCAATTTTTTTAGGTTTTGGGTGGATTTTTCAATTTTTTGAGGGTGGTCACGAATTAAAGTCCTTTTCGCTCTAGGACGCATATTTAAGGAGATATACCCAAAAGAAGTTTTTCATATAAAAATTTCAATTTTTTTAGGTTTTGGGTGGATTTTTCAATTTTTTGAGGGTGGTCACGAATTACCATCCTTTTCGATCTAGGACGCATATTTAAGGAGATATAGCCAAAAGAAGTTTTTCATATAAAAATTTCAATTTTTTTAGGTTTTGGGTGGATTTTCCATTTTTTTTTTGGGGTGGTCACGAATTAAAGTCCTTTTCGCTCTGGAACGCTTAGTTTAGGAGATATGGGCAAAAGAAGTATTTCATATAAAAATTTAAATTTTTTTAGGTTTTGGGTGGATTTTTCAATTTTTTGAGGGTGGTCACGAATTAAAGTCCTTTTCGCTCTAGGACGCATATTTAAGGAGATAGGGGCAAAAGAAGTTTTTCATATAAAAATATCAATTAAAGTCCTTTTCGCTCTAGGACGCATATTTAAGGAGATATGTGCAAAAGAAGTTTTTCATATAAAAATTTCAATTTTTTTAGGTTTTGGGTGGATTTTTAATTTTGTGAGGGTGGTCACGAATTAAAGTCCTTTTCGCTCTAGGACGCATATTTAAGGAGATATTGGCAAAAGAAGTTTTTCATATAAAAATTTTAATTTTTTTAGGTTTTGGGAGAAGTTTTTCATATAAAAATTTCAATTTTTTTAGGTTTTGGGTGGATTTTTCAATTTTTTGCGGGTGGTCACGAATTAAAGTCCTTTTTGCTCTAGGACGCATATTTAAGGAGATATGGGCAAAAGAAGTTTTTCATACAAAAATTTCAATTTTTTTAGGTTTTAGGTGGATTTTTCAATTTTTTGAGGGTGGTCACGAATTAAAGTCCTTTTCGCTCTAGGACGCATATTTAAGGAGATATGGGCAAAAGAAGTTTTTCATATAAAAATTTCAATTTTTTTAGGTTTTGGGTGGATTTTTTAATTTTTTGAGGGTGGTCACGAATTAAAGTCCTTTTCGCTCTAGGACGCATATTTAAGGAGATATGGGCAAAAGAAGTTTTTCATATAAAAATTTCAATTTTTTTAGGTTTTGGGTGGATTTTTCAATTTTTTGAGGGTGGTCACGAATTAAAGTCCTTTTCGCTCTAGGACGCATATTTAAGGAGATATGGGCAAAAGAAGTTTTTCATATAAAAATTTCAATTTTTTTAGGTTTTGGGTGGATTTTTTAATTTTTTGAGGGTGGTCATGAAATAAAGTCCTTTTCGCTCTAGGACGCATATTTAAGGTGATATGGACAAAAGAAGTTTTTCATATAAAAATTTCAATTTTTTTAGGTTTGGGTGGATTTTTCAATTTTTTGAGGGTGGTCACGAATTAAAGTCCTTTTCGCTCTAGGACGCATATTTAAGGAGATATGGGCAAAAGAAGTTTTTCATATAAAAATTCAATTTTTTTAGGTTTTGAGTGGATTTTTCAATTTTTTTGGGGGTGGTCACGAATTAAAGTCCTTTTCGCTCTAGGACGCATATTTAAGGAGGTATGGCCAAAAGAAGTTTTTCATATAAAAATTTCAATTTTTTTAGGTTTTTGGTGGATTTTTCAATTTTTTGAGGGTGGTCACGAATTAAAGTCCTTTTCGCTCTAGGACGCATAGTTTAGGAGATATGGGCAAAAGAAGTTTTTCATATAAAAATTTCAATTTTTTTAGGTTTTTGGTGGATTTTTCAATTTTTTGGGGTGGTCACGAAATAAAGTCCTTTTCGCTCTAGGACGCATAGTTTAGGAGATATGGGCAAAAGAAGTTTTTCATATAAAAATTTCAAATTTTTTAGGTTTTGGGTGGATTTTTCAATTTTTTTAGGGTGGTCACGATTTAAAGTCCTTTTCGCTCTAGGACGCATATTTAAGGAAATATGGCCAAAAGAAGTTTTTCATATAAAAATTTCAATTTTTTTAGGTTTTGGGTGGATTTTTCAATTTTTTGAGGGTGGTCACGAATTAAAGTCCTTTTCGCTCTAGGACGCATATTTAAAGAGATATGGGCAAAAGAAGTTTTCCATATAAAAATTTCAATTTTTTTAGGTTTTGGGTGGATTTTTCAATTTTTTTAGGGTGGTCACGAATTAAAGTCCTTTTCGCTCTAGGACTCATATTTAAGGAGATATGGGCAAAAGAAGTTTTTCATATAAAAATTTCAATTTTTTTAGGTTTTGGGTGGATTTTTGAATTTTTTGAGGGTGGTCACGAATTAAAGTCCTTTTCGCTCTAGGACGCATATTTATGGAGATATGGGCAAAAGAAGTTTTTCATATAAAAATTTCAATTTTTTTAGGTTTTGGGTGGATTTTTCAATTTTTTGAGGGTGGTCACGAATTAAAGTCCTTTCCGCTCTAGGACGCATATTTAAGGAGATATGGGCAAAAGAAGTTTTTCATATAAAAATTTCAATTTTTTAGGTTTTGGGTGGATTTGTTAATTTTTTGAGGGTGGTCACGAATTAAAGTCCTTTTCGCTCTAGGACGCATATTTAAGGAGATATGGGCAAAAGAAGTTTTTCATATAAAAATTTCAATTTTTTTAGGTTTTGGGTGGATTTTTTAATTTTTTGAGGGTGGTCACGAATTAAAGTCCTTTTCGCTCTAGGACGCATATTTAAGGAGATATGGGCAAAAGAAGTTTTTCATATAAAAATTTCAATTTTTTTAGGTTTTGGGTGGATTTTTTAATTTTTTGAGGGTGGTCACGAATTAAAGTCCTTTTCGCTCTAGGACGCATATTTAAGGAGATATGGGCAAAAGAAGTTTTTCATATAAAAATTTCAATTTTTTTAGGTTTTGGGTGGATTTTTTAATTTTTTGAGGGTGGTCATGAAATAAAGTCCTTTTCGCTCTAGGACGCATATTTAAGGTGATATGGACAAAAGAAGTTTTTCATATAAAAATTTCAATTTTTTTAGGTTTTGGGTGGATTTTTCAATTTTTTGAGGGTGGTCACGAATTAAAGTCCTTTTCGCTCTAGGACGCATATTTAAGGAGATATGGGCAAAAGAAGTTTTTCATATAAAAATTCAATTTTTTTAGGTTTTGAGTGGATTTTTCAATTTTTTTGGGGGTGGTCACGAATTAAAGTCCTTTTCGCTCTAGGACGCATATTTAAGGAGGTATGGCCAAAAGAAGTTTTTCATATAAAAATTTCAATTTTTTTAGGTTTTTGGTGGATTTTTCAATTTTTTGAGGGTGGTCACGAATTAAAGTCCTTTTCGCTCTAGGACGCATAGTTTAGGAGATATGGGCAAAAGAAGTTTTTCATATAAAAATTTCAATTTTTTTAGGTTTTTGGTGGATTTTTCAATTTTTTGGGGTGGTCACGAAATAAAGTCCTTTTCGCTCTAGGACGCATAGTTTAGGAGATATGGGCAAAAGAAGTTTTTCATATAAACATTTCAAATTTTTTAGGTTTTGGGTGGATTTTTCAATTTTTTTAGGGTGGTCACGATTTAAAGTTCTTTTCGCTCTAGGACGCATATTTAAGGAAATATGGCCAAAAGAAGTTTTTCATATAAAAATTTCAATTTTTTTAGGTTTTGGGTGGATTTTTCAATTTTTTGAGGGTGGTCACGAATTAAAGTCCTTTTCGCTCTAGGACGCATATTTAAAGAGATATGGGCAAAAGAAGTTTTCCATATAAAAATTTCAATTTTTTTAGGTTTTGGGTGGATTTTTCAATTTTTTTAGGGTGGTCACGAATTAAAGTCCTTTTCGCTCTAGGACTCATATTTAAGGAGATATGGGCAAAAGAAGTTTTTCATATAAAAATTTCAATTTTTGTAGGTTTTGGGTGGATTTTTGAATTTTTTGAGGGTGGTCACGAATTAAAGTCCTTTTCGCTCTAGGACGCATATTTATGGAGATATGGGCAAAAGAAGTTTTTCATATAAAAATTTCAATTTTTTTAGGTTTTGGGTGGATTTTTCAATTTTTTGAGGGTGGTCACGAATTAAAGTCCTTTCCGCTCTAGGACGCATATTTAAGGAGATATGGGCAAAAGAAGTTTTTCATATAAAAATTTCAATTTTTTAGGTTTTGGGTGGATTTGTTAATTTTTTGAGGGTGGTCACGAATTAAAGTCCTTTTCGCTCTAGGACGCATAGTTTAGAAGATATGGGCAAAAGAAGTTTTTCATATAAAAATTTCAATTTTTTTAGGTTTTGGGTGGATTTTTCAATTTTTTGAGGGTGGTCACGAATTAAAGTCCTTTTCGCTCTAGGACGCATATATAAGGAGATATGGCCAAAAGAAGTTTTTCATATAAAAATTTCAATTTTTTTAGGTTTTTGGTGGATTTTTCAATTTTTTGAGGGTGGTCACGAATTAAAGTCCTTTTCGCTCTAGGACGCATAGTTTAGGAGACATGGGCAAAAGAAGTTTTTCATATAAAAATTTCAATTTTTTTAGGTTTTGGGTGGATTTTTGAATTTTTTGAGGGTGGTCACGAATTAAAGTCCTTTTCGCTCTAGGACGCATATTTAAGGACATATGGGCAAAAGAAGTTTTTCATATAAAAATTTCAATTTTTTTAGGTCTTGGGTGGATTTTTCAATTTTTTGAGGGTGGTCACGAATTAAAGTTCTTTTCGCTCTAGGACGCATATTTAAGGAGATATAGCCAAAAGAAGTTTTTCATATAAAAATTTAAATTTTTTTAGGTTTTGGGTGGATTTTTCAATTTTTTGAGGGGTGGTCACGAATTAAAGTCCTTTTCGCTCTAGGACGCATATTTAAGGAGATATGGGCAAAAGAAGTTTTTCATATAAAAATTTCAAATTTTTTAGGTTTTGAGTGGATTTTTCAATTGTTTTGGGAATGGTCACGAATTAAAGTCCTTTTCGCTCTAGGACGCATATTTAAGGAGATATGGGCAAAAGAAGTTTTTCATATAAAAATTTCAATTTTTTTAGGTTTTGGGTGGATTTTTCACTTTTTTGGGGTGGTCACGAAATAAAGTCCTTTTCGCTCTAGGACGCATAGTTTAGGAGATATGGGCAAAAGAAGTTTTTCGTATAAAAATTTCAATTTTTTTAGGTTTTGGGTGGATTTTTCAATTTTTTGAGGGTGGTCACGAATTAAAGTCCTTTTCGCTCTAGGACGCATATTTAAGGAGATATGGGCAAAAGAAGTTTTTCATATAAAAATTTCAATTTTTTTAGGTTTTGGGTGGATTTTTCAATTTTTTGAGGGTGGTCACGAATTAAAGTCCTTTTCGCTCTAGGACGCATATTTAAGGAGATATGGGCAAAAGAAGTTTTTCATATAAAAATTTCAATTTTTTTAGGTTTTGGGTGGATTTTTTAATTTTTTGAGGGTGGTCACGAATTAAAGTTCTTTTCGCTCTAGGACGCATATTTAAGGAGATATGGGCAAAAGAAGTTTTTCATATAAAAATTTCAATTTTTTTAGGTTTTGGGTGGATTTTTCAATTTTTTGAGGGTGGTCACGAATTAAAGTCCTTTTCGCTCTAGGACGCATATTTAAGGAGATATGGGCAAAAGAAGTTTTTCATATAAAAATTTCAATTTTTTTAGGTTTTGGGTGGATTTTTTAATTTTTTGAGGGTGGTCATGAAATAAAGTCCTTTTCGCTCTAGGACGCATATTTAAGGTGATATGGACAAAAGAAGTTTTTCATATAAAAATTTCAATTTTTTTAGGTTTTGGGTGGATTTTTCAATTTTTTGAGGGTGGTCACGAATTAAAGTCCTTTTCGCTCTAGGACGCATATTTAAGGAGATATGGGCAAAAGAAGTTTTTCATATAAAAATTCAATTTTTTTAGGTTTTGAGTGGATTTTTCAATTTTTTTGGGGGTGGTCACGAATTAAAGTCCTTTTCGCTCTAGGACGCATATTTAAGGAGATATGGCCAAAAGAAGTTTTTCATATAAAAATTTCAATTTTTTTAGGTTTTTGGTGGATTTTTCAATTTTTTGAGGGTGGTCACGAATTAAAGTCCTTTTCGCTCTAGGACGCATAGTTTAGGAGATATGGGCAAAAGAAGTTTTTCATATAAAAATTTCAATTTTTTTAGGTTTTTGGTGGATTTTTCAATTTTTTGGGGTGGTCACGAAATAAAGTCCTTTTCGCTCTAGGACGCATAGTTTAGGAGATATGGGCAAAAGAAGTTTTTCATATAAAAATTTCAAATTTTTTAGGTTTTGGGTGGATTTTTCAATTTTTTTAGGGTGGTCACGATTTAAAGTCCTTTTCGCTCTAGGACGCATATTTAAGGAGATATGGCCAAAAGAAGTTTTTCATATAAAAATTTCAATTTTTTTAGGTTTTTGGTGGATTTTTCAATTTTTTGAGGGTGGTCACGAATTAAAGTCCTTTTCGCTCTAGGACGCATAGTTTAAGAGATATGGGCAAAAGAAGTTTTTCATATAAAAATTTCAATTTTTTTAGGTTTTTGGTGGATTTTTCAATTTTTTGGGGTGGTCACGAAATAAAGTCCTTTTCGCTCTAGGACGCATAGTTTAGGAGATATGGGCAAAAGAAGTTTTTCATATAAAAATTTCAAATTTTTTAGGTTTTGGGTGGATTTTTCAATTTTTTTAGGGTGGTCACGATTTAAAGTCCTTTTCGCTCTAGGACGCATATTTAAGGAAATATGGCCAAAAGAAGTTTTTCATATAAAAATTTCAATTTTTTTAGGTTTTGGGTGGATTTTTCAATTTTTTGAGGGTGGTCACGAATTAAAGTCCTTTTCGCTCTAGGACGCATATTTAAAGAGATATGGGCAAAAGAAGTTTTCCATATAAAAATTTAAATTTTTTTAGGTTTTGGGTGGATTTTTCAATTTTTTTAGGGTGGTCACGAATTAAAGTCCTTTTCGCTCTAGGACTCATATTTAAGGAGATATGGGCAAAAGAAGTTTTTCATATAAAAATTTCAATTTTTTTAGGTTTTGGGTGGATTTTTGAATTTTTTGAGGGTGGTCACGAATTAAAGTCCTTTTCGCTCTAGGACGCATATTTATGGAGATATGGGCAAAAGAAGTTTTTCATATAAAAATTTCAATTTTTTTAGGTTTTGGGTGGATTTTTCAATTTTTTGAGGGTGGTCACGAATTAAAGTCCTTTCCGCTCTAGGACGCATATTTAAGGAGATATGGGCAAAAGAAGTTTTTCATATAAAAATTTCAATTTTTTAGGTTTTGGGTGGATTTGTTAATTTTTTGAGGGTGGTCACGAATTAAAGTCCTTTTCGCTCTAGGACGCATAGTTTACAAGATATGGGCAAAAGAAGTTTTTCATATAAAAATTTCAATTTTTTTAGGTTTTGGGTGGATTTTGCAATTTTTTGAGGGTGGTCACGAATTAAAGTCCTTTTCGCTCTAGGACGCATATATAAGGAGATATGGCCAAAAGAAGTTTTTCATATAAAAATTTCAATTTTTTTAGGTTTTTGGTGGATTTTTCAATTTTTTGAGGGTGGTCACGAATTAAAGTCCTTTTCGCTCTAGGACGCATAGTTTAGGAGACATGGGCAAAAGAAGTTTTTCATATAAAAATTTCAATTTTTTTAGGTTTTGGGTGGATTTTTGAATTTTTTGAGGGTGGTCACGAATTAAAGTCCTTTTCGCTCTAGGACGCATATTTAAGGACATATGGGCAAAAGAAGTTTTTCATATAAAAATTTCAATTTTTTTAGGTCTTGGGTGGATTTTTCAATTTTTTGAGGGTGGTCACGAATTAAAGTTCTTTTCGCTCTAGGACGCATATTTAAGGAGATATAGCCAAAAGAAGTTTTTCATATAAAAATTTAAATTTTTTTAGGTTTTGGGTGGATTTTTCAATTTTTTGGGGGGGGTCACGAATTAAAGTCCTTTTCGCTCTAGGACGCATATTTAAGGAGATATGGGCAAAAGAAGTTTTTCATATAAAAATTTCAAATTTTTTAGGTTTTGAGTGGATTTTTCAATTGTTTTGGGAATGGTCACGAATTAAAGTCCTTTTCGCTCTAGGACGCATATTTAAGGAGATATGGGCAAAAGAAGTTTTTCATATAAAAATTTAAATTTTTTTAGGTTTTGGGTGGATTTTTCACTTTTTTGGGGTGGTCACGAAATAAAGTCGTTTTCGCTCTAGGACGCATAGTTTAGGAGATATAGCCAAAAGAAGTTTTTCATATAAAAATTTCAATTTTTTTAGGTTTTGGGTGGATTTTTCAATTTTTTGAGGGTGGTCACGAATTAAAGTCCTTTTCGCTCTAGGACGCATATTTAAGGAGATATGGGCAAAAGAAGTTTTTCATATAAAAATTTCAATTTTTTTAGGTTTTGGGTGGATTTTTCAATTTTTTGAGGGTGGTCACGAATTAAAGTCCTTTTCGCTCTAGGACGCATATTTAAGGAGATATGGGCAAAAGAAGTATTTCATATAAAAATTTCAATTTTTTTAGGTTTTGGGTGGATTTTTCAATTTTTTGAGGGTGGTCACGAATTAAAGTCCTTTTCGCTCTAGGACGCATATTTAAGGAGATATGGACAAAAGAAGTTTTTCATATAAAAATTTCAATTTTTTTAGGTTTTGGGTGGATTTTTTAATTTTTTGAGGGTGGTCACGAATTAAAGTCCTTTTCGCTCTAGGACGCATATTTAAGGAGATATGGACAAAAGAAGTTTTTCATATAAAAGTTTAAATTTTTCTAGGTTTTGGGTGGATTTTTCAATTTTTTGAGGGTGGTCACGAATTAAAGTCCTTTTCGCTCTAGGACGCATATTTAAGGAGATATGGGCAAAAGAAGTTTTTCATATAAAAATTTCAATTTTTTTTAGGTTTTGGGTGGATTTTTCAATTTTTTGAGGGTGGTCACGAATTAAAGTCCTTTTCGCTCTAGGACGCATATTTAAGGAGATATGGGCAAAAGAAGTTTTTCATATAAAAATTTCAATTTTTTTAGGTTTTGGGTGGATTTTTCAATTTTTTTAGAGTGGTCACGAATTAGAGTCCTTTTCGCTCTAGGACGCATATTTAAGGAGATATGGGCAAAAGAAGTTTTTCATATAAAAATTTCAATTTTTTTAGGTTTTGGGTGGATTTTTGAATTTTTTGAGGGTGGTCACGAATTAAAGTCCTTTTCGCTCTAGGACGCATATTTAAGGAGATATTGGCAAAAGAAGTTTTTCATGTAAAAATTTCAATGAAAGTCCTTTTCGCTGTAGGACGCATATTTAAGGAGATATGGGCTAAAGAAGTTTTTCATATAAAAATTTCAATTTTTTTAGGTTTTGGGTGGATTTTTCAATTTTTTGAGGGTGGTCACGAATTAAAGTCCTTTTCGCTCTAGGACGCATATTTAAGGAGATATGGGCAAAAGAAGTTTTTCATATAAAAATTTCAATTTTTTTAGGTTTTGGGTGGATTTTTTAATTTTTTGAGGGTGGTCACGAATTAAAGTCCTTTTCGCTCTAGGACGCATATTTAAGGAGATATGGACAAAAGAAGTTTTTCATATAAAAATTTAAATTTTTCTAGGTTTTGGGTGGATTTTTCAATTTATTGAGGGTGGTCACGAATTAAAGTCCTTTTCGCTCTAGGACTCATATTTAAGGAGATATGGGCAAAAGAAGTTTTTCATATAAAAATTTCAATTTTTGTAGGTTTTGGGTGGATTTTTGAATTTTTTGAGGGTGGTCACGAATTAAAGTCCTTTTCGCTCTAGGACGCATATTTATGGAGATATGGGCAAAAGAAGTTTTTCATATAAAAATTTAAATTTTTTTAGGTTTTGGGTGGATTTTTCAATTTTTTGAGGGGTGGTCACGAATTAAAGTCCTTTTCGCTCTAGGACGCATATTTAAGGAGATATGGGCAAAAGAAGTTTTTCATATAAAAATTTCAAATTTTTTAGGTTTTGAGTGGATTTTTCAATTTTTTGGGAGTGGTCACGAATTAAAGTCCTTTTCGCTCTAGGACACATATTTAAGGAGATATGGGCAAAAGAAGTTTTTCATATAAAAATTTCAATTCTTTTAGGTTTTGGGTGGATTTTTCACTTTTTTGGGGTGGTCACGAAATAAAGTCCTTTTCGCTCTAGGACGCATAGTTTAGGAGATATGGGCAAAAGAAGTTTTTCATATAAAAATTTCAATTTTTTTAGGTTTTGGGTGGATTTTTCAATTTTTTGAGGGTGGTCACGAATTAAAGTCCTTTTCGCTCTAGGACGCATATTTAAGGAGATATGGCCAAAAGAAGTTTTTCATATAAAAATTTCAATTTTTTTAGGTTTTGGGTGGATTTTTCAATTTTTTGAGGGTGGTCACGAATTACCATCCTTTTCGCTCTAGGACGCATATTTAAGGAGATATGGGCAAAAGAAGTTTTTCATATAAAAATTTCAATTTTTTTAGGTTTTGGGTGGATTTTTCAATTTTTTGAGGGTGGTCACGAATTAAAGTCCTTTTCGCTCTAGGACACATATTTAAGGAGATATGGGCAAAAGAAGTTTTTCATATAAAAATTTCAATTCTTTTAGGTTTTGGGTGGATTTTTCACTTTTTTGGGGTGGTCACGAAATAAAGTCCTTTTCGCTCTAGGACGCATAGTTTAGGAGATATGGGCAAAAGAAGTTTTTCATATAAAAATTTCAATTTTTTTAGGTTTTGGGTGGATTTTTCAATTTTTTGAGGGTGGTCACGAATTAAAGTCCTTTTCGCTCTAGGACGCATATTTAAGGAGATATGGCCAAAAGAAGTTTTTCATATAAAAATTTAAATTTTTTAGGTTTTGGGTGGATTTTTCAATTTTTTGAGGGTGGTCACGAATTACCATCCTTTTCGCTCTAGGACGCATATTTAAGGAGATATAGCCAAAAGAAGTTTTTCATATAAAAATTTCAATTTTTTTAGGTTTTGGGTGGATTTTTCAATTTTTTGAGGGTGGTCACGAATTAAAGTCCTTTTCGCTCTGGGACGCATATTTAAGGAGATATGGGCAAAAGAAGTTGTTCATATAAAAATTTCAATTTTTTTAGGTTTTGGGTGGATTTTTCAATTTTTTTGGGGTGGTCCCGACTTAAAGTCCTTTTCGCTCTAGGACGCTTAGTTTAGGAGATATGGGCAAAAGAAGTTTTTCATATAAAAATTTCAATTTTTTTAGGTTTTGGGTGGATTTTTCAATTTTTTGAGGGTGGTCACGAATTAAAGTCCTTTTCGCTCTAGGACGCATATTTAAGGAGATATGGGCAAAAGAAGTTTTTCATATAAAAATTTAAATTTTTTTAGGTTTTGGGTGGATTTTTCAATTTTTTTAGGGTGGTCACGAATTAAAGTCCTTTTCGCTCTAGGACGCATATTTATGGGCAAAATAAGTTTTTCATATAAAAATTTCAATTTTTTTAGGTTTTGGGTGGATTTTTCAATTTTTTGAGGGTGGTCACGAATTAAAGTCCTTTTCGCTCTAGGACGCATATTTAAGGAGATATGGGCAAAATAAGTATTTCATATAAAAATTTCAATTTTTTTAGGTTTTGGGTGGATTTTTCAATTTTTTGAGGGTGGTCACGAATTAAAGTCCTTTTCGCTCTAGGACGCATATTTAAGGAGATATGGGCAAAAGAAGTTTTTCATATAAAAATTTCAATTTTTTTTGGTTTTGGGTGGATTTTTTAATTTTTTGAGGGTGGTCACGAATTAAAGTCCTTTTCGCTCTAGGACGCATATTTAAGGAGATATGGACAAAAGAAGTTTTTCATATAAAAGTTTAAATTTTTCTAGGTTTTGGGTGGATTTTTCAATTTTTTGAGGGTGGTCACGAATTAAAGTCCTTTTCGCTCTAGGACGCATATTTAAGGAGATATGGGCAAAAGAAGTTTTTCATATAAAAATTTCAATTTTTTTTAGGTTTTGGGTGGATTTTTCAATTTTTTGAGGGTGGTCACGAATTAAAGTCCTTTTCGCTCTAGGACGCATATTTAAGGAGATATGGCCAAAAGAAGTTTTTCATATAAAAATTTAAATTTTTTTAGGTTTTGGGTGGATTTTTCAATTTTTTTAAGGGTGGTCACGAATTACCATCCTTTTCGCTCTAGGACGCATATTTAAGGAGATATAGCCAAAAGAAGTTTTTCATATAAAAATTTCAATTTTTTTAGGTTTTGGGTGGATTTTTCAATTTTTTGAGGGTGGTCACGAATTAAAGTCCTTTTCGCTCTGGGACGCATATTTAAGGAGATATGGGCAAAAGAAGTTGTTCATATAAAAATTTCAATTTTTTTTATGTTTTGGGTGGATTTTTCAATTTTTTTGGGGTGGTCACGAATTAAAGTCCTTTTCGCTCTAGGACCCTTAGTTTAGGAGATATGGGCAAAAGAAGTTTTTCATATAAAAATTTCAATTTTTTTAGGTTTTGGGTGGATTTTTCAATTTTTTGAGGGTGGTCACGAATTAAAGTCCTTTTCGCTCTAGGACGCATATTTATGGGCAAAATAAGTTTTTCATATAAAAATTTCAATTTTTTTAGGTTTTGGGTGGATTTTTCAATTTTTTGAGGGTGGTCACGAATTAAAGTCCTTTTCGCTCTAGGACGCATATTTAAGGAGATATGGGCAAAAGAAGTATTTCATATAAAAATTTCAATTTTTTTAGGTTTTGGGTGGGTTTTTCAATTTTTTGAGGGTGGTCACGAATTAAAGTCCTTTTCGCTCTAGGACGCATATTTAAGGAGATATGGGCAAAAGAAGTTTTTCATATAAAAATTTCAATTTTTTTAGGTTTTGGGTGGATTTTTTAATTTTTTGAGGGTGGTCACGAATTAAAGTCCTTTTCGCTCTAGGACGCATATTTAAGGAGATATGGACAAAAGAAGTTTTTCATATAAAAGTTTAAATTTTTCTAGGTTTTGGGTGGATTTTTAAATTTTTTGAGGGTGGTCACGAATTAAAGTCCTTTTCGCTCTAGGACGCTTAGTTTAGGAGATATGGGCAAAAGAAGTTTTTCATATAAAAATTTCAATTTTTTTTTAGGTTTTGGGTGGATTTTTCAATTTTTTGAGGGTGGTCACGAATTAAAGTCCTTTTCGCTCTAGGACGCATATTTAAGGAGAAGTTTTTCATATAAAAATTTCAATTTTTTTAGGTTTTGGGTGGATTTTTCAATTTTTTTAGGGTGGTCACGAATTAAAGTCCTTTTCGCTCTAGGACGCATATTTAAGGAGATATGGGCAAAAGAAGTTTTTCATATAAAAATTTCAATTTTTTTAAGTTTTGGGTGGATTTTTGAATTTTTTGAGGGTGGTCACGAATTAAAGTCCTTTTCGCTCTAGGACGCATATTTAAGGAGATATGGGCAAAAGAAGTTTTTCATATAAAAATTTCAATGAAAGTCCTTTTCGCTCTAGGAAGCATATTTAAGGAGATATGGGCAAAAGAAGTTTTTCATATAAAAATTTCAATTTGTTTAGGTTTTGGGTGGATTTTTCAATTTTTTTGGGGTGGTCACGAATTAAAGTCCTTTTTACTCTAGGACGCTTAGTTTAGGAAATATGGGTAAAAGAAGTTTTTCATATAAAAATTTCAATTTTTTTAGGTTTTGGGTGGATTTTTCAATTTTTTGAGGGTGGTCACGAATTAAAGTCCTTTTCGCTCTAGGACGCATATTTAAGGAGATATGGGCAAAAGAAGTTTTTCATATAAAAATTTCCATTTTTTTAGGTTTTGGGTGGATTTTTTAATTTTTTGAGGGTGGTCACGAATTAAAGTCCTTTTCGCTCTAGGACGCATATTTAAGGAGATATGGACAAAAGAAGTTTTTCATATAAAAATTTCAATTTTTCTAGGTTTTGGGTGGATTTTTCAATTTTTTGAGGGTGGTCACGAATTAAAGTCCTTTTCGCTCTAGGACGCTTAGTTTAGGAGATATGGGCAAAAGAAGTTTTTCATATAAAAATTTCAATTTTTTTAGGTTTTGGGTGGATTTTTCAATTTTTTTGGGGTGGTCACGAAATAAAGTCCTTTTCGCTCTAGGAGGCATAGTTTAGGAGATATGGGCAAAAGAAGTTTTTCATATAAAAATTTCAATTTTTTTAGGTTTTGGGTTGATTTTTCAATTTTTTGAGGGTGGTCACGAATTAAAGTCCTTTTCGCTCTAGGACACATATTTAAGGAGATATGGGCAAAAGAAGTTTTTCATATAAAAATTTAAATTTTTTTAGGTTTTGAGTGGACTTTTCAATTTTTTGGGGGTGGTCACGAATTAAAGTCCTTTTCGCTCTAGGACGCATATTTAAGGAGATATGGCCAAAAGAAGTTTTTCATATAAAAATTTCAATTTTTTTAGCTTTTTGGTGGATTTTTCAATTTTTTGAGGGTGGTCACGAATTAAAGTCCTTTTCGCTCTAGGGCGCATATTTAAGGAGATATGGGCAAAAGAAGTTTTTCATATAAAAATTTAAATTTTTTTAGGTTTTGGGTGGATTTTTCAATTTTTTTAAGGTGGTCACGAATTAAAGTCCTTTTCGCTCTAGGACGCATATTTAAGGAGATATGGGCAAAAGAAGTTTTTCATATAAAAATTTAAATTTTTTTAGGTTTTGAGTGGACTTTTCAATTTTTTGGGGGTGGTCACGAATTAAAGTCATTTTCGCTCTAGGACGCATATTTAAGGAGATATGGCCGAAAGAAGTTTTTCATATAAACATTTCAATTTTTTTAGGTTTTTGGTGGATTTTTCAATTTTTTGAGGGTGGTCACGAATTATCGTCCTTTTCGTGCTAGGACGCATATTTAAGGAGATATAGCCAAAAGAAGTTTTTCATATAAAAATTTCAATTTTTTTAGGTTTTGGGTGGATTTTTCAATTTTTTGAGGGTGGTCACGAATTAAAGTCCTTTTCATTCTAGGACGCATATTTAAGGAGATATGGGCAAAAGAAGTTTTTCATATAAAAATTTCAATTTTTTTAGGTTTTGGGTGGATTTTTCATTTTTTTTTTTTTTAGGGTGGTCACGAATTAAAGTCCTTTTCGCTCTAGGACGCATATTTATGGAGATATGGGCAAAAGAAGTTTTTCATATAAAAATTTCAATTTTTTTAGGTTTTGGGTGGATTTTTCAATTTTTTGAGGGTGGTCACGAATTAAAGTCCTTTTCGCTCTAGGAGGCATATTTAAGGAGATATGGGCAAAATAGGTTTTTCATATAAAAATTTCCATTTTTTTAGGTTTTGGGTGGATTTTTTAATTTTTTGAGGGTGGTCACGAATTAAAGTCCTTTTCGCTCTAGGACGCATATTTAAGGAGATATGGACAAAAGAAGTTTTTCATATAAAAATTTCAATTTTTCTAGGTTTTGGGTGGATTTTTCAATTTTTTGAGGGTGGTCACGAATTAAAGTCCTTTTCGCTCTAGGACGCTTAGTTTAGGAGATATGGGCAAAAGAAGTTTTTCATATAAAAATTTCAATTTTTTTAGGTTTTGGGTGGATTTTTCAATTTTTTTGGGGTGGTCACGAAATAAAGTCCTTTTCGCTCTAGGAGGCATAGTTTAGGAGATATGGGCAAAAGAAGTTTTTCATATAAAAATTTCAATTTTTTTAGGTTTTGGGTTGATTTTTCAATTTTTTGAGGGTGGTCACGTATTAAAGTCCTTTTCGCTCTAGGACACATATTTAAGGAGATATGGGCAAAAGAAGTTTTTCATATAAAAATTTAAATTTTTTTAGGTTTTGAGTGGACTTTTCAATTTTTTGGGGGTGGTCACGAATTAAAGTCCTTTTCGCTCTAGGACGCATATTTAAGGAGATATGGCCAAAAGAAGTTTTTCATATAAACATTTCAATTTTTTTAGCTTTTTGGTGGATTTTTCAATTTTTTGAGGGTGGTCACGAATTAAAGTCCTTTTCGCTCTAGGACGCATATTTAAGGAGATATGGCCAAAAGAAGTTTTTCATATAAACATTTCAATTTTTTTAGGTTTTGGGTGGATTTTTCAATTTTTTTAGGGTGGTCACGAATTAAAGTCCTTTTCGCTCTAGGACGCATATTTAAGGAGATATGGGCAAAAGAAGTTTTTCATATAAAAATTTCAATTTTTTTAAGTTTTGGGTGGATTTTTGAATTTTTTGAGGGTGGTCACGAATTAAAGTCCTTTTCGCTCTAGGACGCATATTTAAGGAGATATGGGCAAAAGAAGTTTTTCATATAAAAATTTCAATGAAAGTCCTTTTCGCTCTAGGAAGCATATTTAAGGAGATATGGGCAAAAGAAGTTTTTCATATAAAAATTTCAATTTGTTTAGGTTTTGGGTGGATTTTTCAATTTTTTTGGGGTGGTCACGAATTAAAGTCCTTTTTACTCTAGGACGCTTAGTTTAGGAAATATGGGTAAAAGAAGTTTTTCATATAAAAATTTCAATTTTTTTAGGTTTTGGGTGGATTTTTCAATTTTTTGAGGGTGGTCACGAATTAAAGTCCTTTTCGCTCTAGGACGCATATTTAAGGAGATATGGGCAAAAGAAGTTTTTCATATAAAAATTTCCATTTTTTTAGGTTTTGGGTGGATTTTTTAATTTTTTGAGGGTGGTCACGAATTAAAGTCCTTTTCGCTCTAGGACGCATATTTAAGGAGATATGGACAAAAGAAGTTTTTCATATAAAAATTTCAATTTTTGGGTTGATTTTTCAATTTTTTGAGGGTGGTCACGAATTAAAGTCCTTTTCGCTCTAGGACACATATTTAAGGAGATATGGGCAAAAGAAGTTTTTCATATAAAAATTTAAATTTTTTTAGGTTTTGAGTGGACTTTTCAATTTTTTGGGGGTGGTCACGAATTAAAGTCCTTTTCGCTCTAGGACGCATATTTAAGGAGATATGGCCAAAAGAAGTTTTTCATATAAACATTTCAATTTTTTTAGCTTTTTGGTGGATTTTTCAATTTTTTGAGGGTGGTCACGAATTAAAGTCCTTTTCGCTCTAGGGCGCATATTTAAGGAGATATGGGCAAAAGAAGTTTTTCATATAAAAATTTAAATTTTTTTAAGTTTTGGGTGGATTTTTCAATTTTTTTAAGGTGGTCACGAATTAAAGTCCTTTTCGCTCTAGGACGCATATTTAAGGAGATATGGGCAAAAGAAGTTTTTCATATAAAAATTTCAATGAAAGTCCTTTTCGCTCTAGGAAGCATATTTAAGGAGATATGGGCAAAAGAAGTTTTTCATATAAAAATTTCAATTTGTTTAGGTTTTGGGTGGATTTTTCAATTTTTTTGGGGTGGTCACGAATTAAAGTCCTTTTTACTCTAGGACGCTTAGTTTAGGAAATATGGGTAAAAGAAGTTTTTCATATAAAAATTTCAATTTTTTTAGGTTTTGGGTGGATTTTTCAATTTTTTGAGGGTGGTCACGAATTAAAGTCCTTTTCGCTCTAGGACGCATATTTAAGGAGATATGGGCAAAAGAAGTTTTTCATATAAAAATTTCCATTTTTTTAGGTTTTGGGTGGATTTTTTAATTTTTTGAGGGTGGTCACGAATTAAAGTCCTTTTCGCTCTAGGACGCATATTTAAGGAGATATGGACAAAAGAAGTTTTTCATATAAAAATTTCAATTTTTCTAGGTTTTGGGTGGATTTTTCAATTTTTTGAGGGTGGTCACGAATTAAAGTCCTTTTCGCTCTAGGACGCTTAGTTTAGGAGATATGGGCAAAAGAAGTTTTTCATATAAAAATTTCAATTTTTTTAGGTTTTGGGTGGATTTTTCAATTTTTTTGGGGTGGTCACGAAATAAAGTCCTTTTCGCTCTAGGAGGCATAGTTTAGGAGATATGGGCAAAAGAAGTTTTTCATATAAAAATTTCAATTTTTTTAGGTTTTGGGTTGATTTTTCAATTTTTTGAGGGTGGTCACGAATTAAAGTCCTTTTCGCTCTAGGACACATATTTAAGGAGATATGGGCAAAAGAAGTTTTTCATATAAAAATTTAAATTTTTTTAGGTTTTGAGTGGACTTTTCAATTTTTTGGGGGTGGTCACGAATTAAAGTCCTTTTCGCTCTAGGACGCATATTTAAGGAGATATGGCCAAAAGAAGTTTTTCATATAAACATTTCAATTTTTTTAGCTTTTTGGTGGATTTTTCAATTTTTTGAGGGTGGTCACGAATTAAAGTCCTTTTCGCTCTAGGGCGCATATTTAAGGAGATATGGGCAAAAGAAGTTTTTCATATAAAAATTTAAATTTTTTTAGGTTTTGGGTGGATTTTTCAATTTTTTTAAGGTGGTCACGAATTAAAGTCCTTTTCGCTCTAGGACGCATATTTAAGGAGATATGGGCAAAAGAAGTTTTTCATATAAAAATTTAAATTTTTTTAGGTTTTGAGTGGACTTTTCAATTTTTTGGGGGTGGTCACGAATTAAAGTCATTTTCGCTCTAGGACGCATATTTAAGGAGATATGGCCGAAAGAAGTTTTTCATATAAACATTTCAATTTTTTTAGGTTTTTGGTGGATTTTTCAATTTTTTGAGGGTGGTCACGAATTATCGTCCTTTTCGTGCTAGGACGCATATTTAAGGAGATATAGCCAAAAGAAGTTTTTCATATAAAAATTTCAATTTTTTTAGGTTTTGGGTGGATTTTTCAATTTTTTGAGGGTGGTCACGAATTAAAGTCCTTTTCATTCTAGGACGCATATTTAAGGAGATATGGGCAAAAGAAGTTTTTCATATAAAAATTTCAATTTTTTTAGGTTTTGGGTGGATTTTTCATTTTTTTTTTTTTAGGGTGGTCACGAATTAAAGTCCTTTTCGCTCTAGGACGCATATTTATGGAGATATGGGCAAAAGAAGTTTTTCATATAAAAATTTCAATTTTTTTAGGTTTTGGGTGGATTTTTCAATTTTTTGAGGGTGGTCACGAATTAAAGTCCTTTTCGCTCTAGGAGGCATATTTAAGGAGATATGGGCAAAATAGGTTTTTCATATAAAAATTTCCATTTTTTTAGGTTTTGGGTGGATTTTTTAATTTTTTGAGGGTGGTCACGAATTAAAGTCCTTTTCGCTCTAGGACGCATATTTAAGGAGATATGGACAAAAGAAGTTTTTCATATAAAAATTTCAATTTTTCTAGGTTTTGGGTGGATTTTTCAATTTTTTGAGGGTGGTCACGAATTAAAGTCCTTTTCGCTCTAGGACGCTTAGTTTAGGAGATATGGGCAAAAGAAGTTTTTCATATAAAAATTTCAATTTTTTTAGGTTTTGGGTGGATTTTTCAATTTTTTTGGGGTGGTCACGAAATAAAGTCCTTTTCGCTCTAGGAGGCATAGTTTAGGAGATATGGGCAAAAGAAGTTTTTCATATAAAAATTTCAATTTTTTTAGGTTTTGGGTTGATTTTTCAATTTTTTGAGGGTGGTCACGTATTAAAGTCCTTTTCGCTCTAGGACACATATTTAAGGAGATATGGGCAAAAGAAGTTTTTCATATAAAAATTTAAATTTTTTTAGGTTTTGAGTGGACTTTTCAATTTTTTGGGGGTGGTCACGAATTAAAGTCCTTTTCGCTCTAGGACGCATATTTAAGGAGATATGGCCAAAAGAAGTTTTTCATATAAACATTTCAATTTTTTTAGCTTTTTGGTGGATTTTTCAATTTTTTGAGGGTGGTCACGAATTAAAGTCCTTTTCGCTCTAGGGCGCATATTTAAGGAGATATGGGCAAAAGAAGTTTTTCATATAAAAATTTAAATTTTTTTAGGTTTTGGGTGGATTTTTCAATTTTTTTAAGGTGGTCACGAATTAAAGTCCTTTTCGCTCTAGGACGCATATTTAAGGAGATATGGGCAAAAGAAGTTTTTCATATAAAAATTTAAATTTTTTTAGGTTTTGAGTGGACTTTTCAATTTTTTGGGGGTGGTCACGAATTAAAGTCCTTTTCGCTCTAGGACGCATATTTAAGGAGATATGGCCGAAAGAAGTTTTTCATATAAACATTTCAATTTTTTTAGGTTTTTGGTGGATTTTTCAATTTTTTGAGGGTGGTCACGAATTATCGTCCTTTTCGTTCTAGGACGCATATTTAAGGAGATATAGCCAAAAGAAGTTTTTCATATAAAAATTTCAATTTTTTTAGGTTTTGGGTGGATTTTTCAATTTTTTGAGGGTGATCACGAATTAAAGTCCTTTTCATTCTAGGACGCATATTTAAGGAGATATGGGCAAAAGAAGTTTTTCATATAAAAATTTCAATTTTTTTAGGTTTTGGGTGGATTTTTCATTTTTTTTTTTAGGGTGGTCACGAATTAAAGTCCTTTTCGCTCTAGGACGCATATTTAAGGAGATATGGGCAAAAGAAGTTTTTCATAAAAAATTTCACTTTTTTAGGTTTTGGGTGGATTTTTGAATTTTTTGAGGGTGGTCACGAATTAAAGTCCTTTTCGCTCTAGGAGGCATATTTAAGGAGATATGGGCAAAATAGGTTTTTCATATAATAATTTAAATTTTTTTATGTTTTGGGTGGTTTTTTCAATTTTTTGAGGGTGGTCACGAATTAAAGTCCTTTTCGCTTTAGGACGCATATTTAAGGAGATATGGGCAAAAGAAGTTTTTCATATAAAAATTTCAATTTTTTTAGGTTTTGGGTGGATTTTTCAATTTTTTGAGGGTGGTCACGAATTAAAGTCCTTTTCGCTCTAGGACGCATATTTAAAGAGATATGGGCAAAAGAAGTTTTTCATATAAAAATTTCAATTTTTTTAGGTTTTGGGTGGATTTTTCAATTTTTTTAGGGTGGTCACGAATTAAAGTCCTTTTCGCTCTAGGACTCATATTTAAGGAGATATGGGCAAAAGAAGTTTTTCATATAAAAATTTCAATTTTTTTAGGTTTTGGGTGGATTTTTCATTTTTTTTTTTAGGGTGGTCACGAATTAAAGTCCTTTTCGCTCTAGGACGCATATTTAAGGAGATATGGGCAAAAGAAGTTTTTCATAAAAAATTTCACTTTTTTTAGGTTTTGGGTGGATTTTTGAATTTTTTGAGGGTGGTCACGAATTAAAGTCCTTATCGCTCTAGGACGCATATTTAAGGAGATATAGCCAAAAGAAGTTTTTCATATAAAAATTTCAATTTTTTTAGGTTTTGGGTGGATTTTCCAATTTTTTTGGGGTAGTCACGAATTAAAGTCCTTTTCGCTCTAGGACGCTTAGTTTAGGAGATATGGGCAAAAGAAGTTTTTCATATAAAAATTTCAATTTTTTTAGGTTTTGGGTGGATTTTTCCATTTTTTGAGGGTGGTCACGAATTAAAGTCCTTTTCGCTCTAGGACGCATATTTAAGGAGATATGGGCAAAAGAAGTTTTTCATATAAAAATTTCAATTTTTCTAGGTTTTGGGTGGATTTTTCAATTTTTTTGGGGTGGTCACGAATTAAAGTCCTTTTGGCTCTAGGACGCTTAGTTTAGGAGATATGGGCAAAATAGGTTTTTCATATAATAATTTAAATTTTTTTATGTTTTGGGTGGTTTTTTCAATTTTTTGAGGGTGGTCACGAATTAAAGTCCTTTTCGCTTTAGGACGCATATTTAAGGAGATATGGGCAAAAGAAGTTTTTCATATAAAAATTTCAATTTTTTTAGGTTTTGGGTGGATTTTTCAATTTTTTGAGGGTGGTCACGAATTAAAGTCCTTTTCGCTCTAGGACGCATATTTAAAGAGATATGGGCAAAAGAAGTTTTTCATATAAAAATTTCAATTTTTTTAGGTTTTTGGTGGATTTTTCAATTTTTTGAGGGTGGTCACGAATTATCGTCCTTTTCGTTCTAGGACGCATATTTAAGGAGATATAGCCAAAAGAAGTTTTTCATATAAAAATTTCAATTTTTTTAGGTTTTGGGTGGATTTTTCAATTTTTTGAGGGTGATCACGAATTAAAGTCCTTTTCATTCTAGGACGCATATTTAAGGAGATATGGGCAAAAGAAGTTTTTCATATAAAAATTTCAATTTTTTTAGGTTTTGGGTGGATTTTTCATTTTTTTTTTTTAGGGTGGTCACGAATTAAAGTCCTTTTCGCTCTAGGACGCATATTTAAGGAGATATGGGCAAAAGAAGTTTTTCATAAAAAATTTCACTTTTTTTAGGTTTTGGGTGGATTTTTGAATTTTTTGAGGGTGGTCACGAATTAAAGTCCTTTTCGCTCTAGGAGGCATATTTAAGGAGATATGGGCAAAATAGGTTTTTCATATAATAATTTAATTTTTTTTATGTTTTGGGTGGTTTTTTCAATTTTTTGAGGGTGGTCACGAATTAAAGTCCTTTTCGCTTTAGGACGCATATTTAAGGAGATATGGGCAAAAGAAGTTTTTCATATAAAAATTTCAATTTTTTTAGGTTTTGGGTGGATTTTTCAATTTTTTGAGGGTGGTCACGAATTAAAGTCCTTTTCGCTCTAGGACGCATATTTAAAGAGATATGGGCAAAAGAAGTTTTTCATATAAAAATTTCAATTTTTTTAGGTTTTGGGTGGATTTTTCAATTTTTTTAGGGTGGTCACGAATTAAAGTCCTTTTCGCTCTAGGACTCATATTTAAGGAGATATGGGCAAAAGAAGTTTTTCATATAAAAATTTCAATTTTTTTAGGTTTTGGGTGGATTTTTCATTTTTTTTTTAGGGTGGTCACGAATTAAAGTCCTTTTCGCTCTAGGACGCATATTTAAGGAGATATGGGCAAAAGAAGTTTTTCATAAAAAATTTCACTTTTTTTAGGTTTTGGGTGGATTTTTGAATTTTTTGAGGGTGGTCACGAATTAAAGTCCTTATCGCTCTAGGACGCATATTTAAGGAGATATAGCCAAAAGAAGTTTTTCATATAAAAATTTCAATTTTTTTAGGTTTTGGGTGGATTTTCCAATTTTTTTGGGGTAGTCACGAATTAAAGTCCTTTTCGCTCTAGGACGCTTAGTTTGGGAGATATGGGCAAAAGAAGTTTTTCATATAAAAATTTCAATTTTTTTAGGTTTTGGGTGGATTTTTCCATTTTTTGAGGGTGGTCACGAATTAAAGTCCTTTTCGCTCTAGGACGCATATTTAAGGAGATATGGGCAAAAGAAGTTTTTCATATAAAAATTTCAATTTTTTTAGGTTTTGGGTGGATTTTTCAATTTTTTTGGGGTGGTCACGAATTAAAGTCCTTTTGGCTCTAGGACGCTTAGTTTAGGAGATATGGGCAAAATAGGTTTTTCATATAATAATTTAAATTTTTTTATGTTTTGGGTGGTTTTTTCAATTTTTTGAGGGTGGTCACGAATTAAAGTCCTTTTCGCTTTAGGACGCATATTTAAGGAGATATGGGCAAAAGAAGTTTTTCATATAAAAATTTCAATTTTTTTAGGTTTTGGGTGGATTTTTCAATTTTTTGAGGGTGGTCACGAATTAAAGTCCTTTTCGCTCTAGGACGCATATTTAAAGAGATATGGGCAAAAGAAGTTTTTCATATAAAAATTTCAATTTTTTTTAGGTTTTGGGTGGATTTTTCAATTTTTTTAGTGTGGTCACGAATTAAAGTCCTTTTCGCTCTAGGACTCATATTTAAGGAGATATGGGCAAAAGAAGTTTTTCATATAAAAATTTCAATTTTTTTAGGTTTTGGGTGGATTTTTTAATTTTTTGGGGGTGGTCACGAATTAAAGTCCTTTTCGCTCTAGGACGTATATTTTAGGAGATATGGCCAAAAGAAGTTTTTCATATAAAAATTTCAATTTTTTTAGGTTTTGGGTGGATTTTTCAATTTTTTGAGGGTGGTCACGAATTAAAGTCCTTATCGCTCTAGGACGCATATTTAAGGAGATATAGCCAAAAGAAGTTTTTCATATAAAAATTTCAATTTTTTTAGGTTTTGGGTGGATTTTCCAATTTTTTTGGGGTAGTCACGAATTAAAGTCCTTTTTGCTCTAGGACGCTTAGTTTAGGAGATATGGGCAAAAGAAGTTTTTCATATAAAAATTTCAATTTTTTTAGGTTTTGGGTGGATTTTTCCATTTTTTGAGGGTGGTCACGAATTAAAGTCCTTTTCGCTCTAGGACGCATATTTAAGGAGATATGGGCAAAAGAAGTTTTTCATATAAAAATTTCAATTTTTTTAGGTTTTGGGTGGATTTTTCAATTTTTTTGGGGTGGTCACGAATTAAAGTCCTTTTGGCTCTAGGACGCTTAGTTTAGGAGATATGGGCAAAAGAAGTTTTTCATATAAAAATTTCAATTTTTTTAGGTTTTGGGTGGATTTTTTAATTTTTTGAGGGTGGTCACGAATTAAAGTCCTTTTCGCTTTAGGACGCATATTTAAGGAGATATGGGCAAAAGAAGTTTTTCATATAAAAATTTCAATTTTTTTAGGTTTTGGGTGGATTTTTAAATTTTTTGCGGGTGGTCACGAATTAAAGTCCTTTTTGCTCTAGGACGCATATTTAAGGAGGTACGGGCAAAAGAAGTTTTTCATACAAAAATTTAAATTTTTTTAGGTTTTAGGTGGATTTTTCAATTTTTTGCGGGTGGTCACGAATTAAAGTCCTTTTCGCTCTAGGACGCATATTTAAGGAGATACGGGCAAAAGAAGTTTTTCATATAAAAATTTAAATTTTTTTAGGTTTTGGGTGGATTTTTTAATTTTTTGAGGGTGGTCACGAATTAAAGTCCTTTTCGCTCTAGGACGCATATTTAAGGAGATATGGGCAAAAGAAGTTTTTCATATAAAAATTTAAATTTTTTTAGGTTTTGGGTGGATTTTTCAATTTTTTGAGGTTGGTCACGAATTAAAGTCCTTTTCGCTCTAGGACGCATATTTAAGGAGATATGGGCAAAAGAAGTTTTTCATATAAAAATTTCAATTTTTTAAGGTTTTGGGTAGATTTTTTAATTTTTTGAGGGTGGTCACGAATTAAAGTCCTTTTCGCTCTAGGACGCATATTTAAGGTGATATGGACAAAAGAAGTTTTTCATATACAAATTTAAATTTTTCTAGGCTTTGGGTGGATTTTTCAATTTTTTGAGGGTGGTCACGAATTAAAGTCCTTTTCGCTCTAGGACGCATATTTAAGGAGATATAGCCAAAAGAAGTTTTTCATATAAAAATTTCAATTTTTTTAGGTTTTGGGTGGATTTTTCAATTTTTTGAGGGTGGTCACGAATTAAAGTCCTTTTCGCTCTAGGACGCATATTTAAGGAGATATGGGCAAAAGAAGTTTTTCATATAAAAATTCAATTTTTTTAGGTTTTGAGTGGATTTTTCAATTTTTTTGGGGGTGGTCACGAATTAAAGTCCTTTTCGCTCTAGGACGCATATTTAAGGAGATATGGCCAAAAGAAGTTTTTCATATAAAAATTTCAATTTTTTTAGGTTTTTGGTGGATTTTTCAATTTTTTGAGGGTGGTCACGAATTAAAGTCCTTTTCGCTCTAGGACGCATAGTTTAGGAGATATGGGCAAAAGAAGTTTTTCATATAAAAATTTCAATTTTTTTAGGTTTTTGGTGGATTTTTCAATTTTTTGGGGTGGTCACGAAATAAAGTCCTTTTCGCTCTAGGACGCATAGTTTAGGAGATATGGGCAAAAGAAGTTTTTCATATAAAAATTTCAAATTTTTTAGGTTTTGGGTGGATTTTTCAATTTTTTTAGGGTGGTCACGATTTAAAGTCCTTTTCGCTCTAGGACGCATATTTAAGGAAATATGGCCAAAAGAAGTTTTTCATATAAAAATTTCAATTTTTTTAGGTTTTGGGTGGATTTTTCAATTTTTTGAGGGTGGTCACGAATTAAAGTCCTTTTCGCTCTAGGACGCATATTTAAAGAGATATGGGCAAAAGAAGTTTTTCATATAAAAATTTCAATTTTTTTAGGTTTTGGGTGGATTTTTCAATTTTTTAGGGTGGTCACGAATTAAAGTCCTTTTCGCTCTAGGACTCATATTTAAGGAGATATGGGCAAAATAAGTTTTTCATATAAAAATTTCAATTTTTTTAGGTTTTGGGTGGATTTTTGAATTTTTTGAGGGTGGTCACGAATTAAAGTCCTTTTCGCTCTAGGACGCATATTTATGGAGATATGGGCAAAAGAAGTTTTTCATATAAAAATTTCAATTTTTTTAGGTTTTGGGTGGATTTTTCAATTTTTTGAGGGTGGTCACGAATTAAAGTCCTTTTCGCTCTAGGACGCATATATAAGGAGATATGGCCAAAAGAAGTTTTTCATATAAAAATTTCAATTTTTTTAGGTTTTGGGTGGACTTTGCAATTTTTTGAGGGTGGTCACGAATTAAAGTCCTTTTCGCTCTAGGACGCATATTTAAGGAGATATGGACAAAAGAAGTTTTTCATATAAAAATTTCAATTTTTTTAGGTTTTGGGTGGATTTTTTAATTTTTTGAGGGTGGTCACGAATTAAAGTCCTTTTCGCTCTAGGACGCATATTTAAGGAGATATGGACAAAAGAAGTTTTTCATATAAAAGTTTAAATTTTTCTAGGTTTTGGGTGGATTTTTCAATTTTTTGAGGGTGGTCACGAATTAAAGTCCTTTTCGCTCTAGGACGCTTAGTTTAGGAGATATGGGCAAAAGAAGTTTTTCATATAAAAATTTCAATTTTTTTTAGGTTTTGGGTGGATTTTTCAATTTTTTGAGGGTGGTCACGAATTAAAGTCCTTTTCGCTCTAGGACGCATATTTAAGGAGATATGGGCAAAAGAAGTTTTTCATATAAAAATTTAAATTTTTTTAGGTTTTGGGTGGATTTTTCAATTTTTTTAGAGTGGTCACGAATTAGAGTCCTTTTCGCTCTAGGACGCATATTTAAGGAGATATGGGCAAAAGAAGTTTTTCATATAAAAATTTCAATTTTTTTAGGTTTTGGGTGGATTTTTGAATTTTTTGAGTGTGGTCACGAATTTTAGTCCTTTTCGCTCTAGGACGCATATTTAAGGAGATATTGGCAAAAGAAGTTTTTCATGTAAAAATTTCAATTAAAGTCCTTTTCGCTGTAGGACGCATATTTAAGGAGATATGGGCAAAAGAAGTTTTTCATATAAAAATTTCATTTTTTTTAGGTTTTGGGTGGATTTTTCAATTTTTTTGGGGTGGTCACGAATTAAAGTCCTTTTGGCTCTAGGACGCTTAGTTTAGGAGATATGGGCAAAAGAAGTTTTTCATATAAAAATTTAAATTTTTTTAGGTTTTGGGTGGATTTTTCAATTTTTTGAGGGTGGTCACGAATTAAAGTCCTTTTCGCTCTAGGACGCATATATAAGGAGATATGGCCAAAAGAAGTTTTTCATATAAAAATTTCAATATTTTTAGGTTTTTGGTGGATTTTTCAATTTTTTGAGGGTGGTCACGAATTAAAGTCCTTTTCGCTCTAGGACGCATAGTTTAGGAGACATGGGCAAAAGAAGTTTTTCATATAAAAATTTCAATTTTTTTAGGTTTTGGGTGGATTTTTGAATTTTTTGAGGGTGGTCACGAATTAAAGTCCTTTTCGCTCTAGGACGCATATTTAAGGACATATGGGCAAAAGAAGTTTTTCATATAAAAATTTCAATTTTTTTAGGTTTTGGGTGGATTTTTGAATTTTTTGAGGGTGGTCACGAATTAAAGTTCTTTTCGCTCTAGGACGCATATTTAAGGAGATATAGCCAAAAGAAGTTTTTCATATAAAAATTTAAATTTTTTTAGGTTTTGGGTGGATTTTTCAATTTTTTGAGGGGTGGTCACGAATTAAAGTCCTTTTCGCTCTAGGACGCATATTTAAGGAGATATGGGCAAAAGAAGTTTTTCATATAAAAATTTCAAATTTTTTAGGTTTTGAGTGGATTTTTCAATTTTTTGGGAATGGTCACGAATTAAAGTCCTTTTCGCTCTATGACGCATATTTAAGGAGATATGGGCAAAAGAAGTTTTTCATATAAAAATTTCAATTTTTTTAGGTTTTGGGTGGATTTTTCACTTTTTTGGGGTGGTCACGAAATAAAGTCCTTTTCGCTCTAGGACGCATAGTTTAGGAGATATGGGCAAAAGAAGTTTTTCGTATAAAAATTTCAATTTTTTTAGGTTTTGGGTGGATTTTTCAATTTTTTGAGGGTGGTCACGAATTAAAGTCCTTTTCGCTGTAGGACGCATATTTAAGGAGATATGGGCAAAAGAAGTTTTTCATATAAAAATTTCAATTTTTTTAGGTTTTGGGTGGATTTTTCAATTTTTTGAGGGTGGTCACGAATTAAAGTCCTTTTCGCTCTAGGACGCATATTTAAGGAGATATGGGCAAAAGAAGTATTTCATATAAAAATTTCAATTTTTTTAGGTTTTGGGTGGATTTTGCAATTTTTTGAGGGTGGTCACGAATTAAAGTCCTTTTCGCTCTAGGACGCATATTTAAGGAGATATGGACAAAAGAAGTTTTTCATATAAAAATTTCAATTTTTTTAGGTTTTGGGTGGATTTTTTAATTTTTTGAGGGTGGTCACGAATTAAAGTCCTTTTCGCTCTAGGACGCATATTTAAGGAGATATGGACAAAAGAAGTTTTTCATATAAAAGTTTAAATTTTTCTAGGTTTTGGGTGGATTTTTCAATTTTTTGAGGGTGGTCACGAATTAAAGTCCTTTTCGCTCTAGGACGCTTAGTTTAGGAGATATGGGCAAAAGAAGTTTTTCATATAAAAATTTCAATTTTTTTTAGGTTTTGGGTGGATTTTTCAATTTTTTGAGGGTGGTCACGAATTAAAGTCCTTTTCGCTCTAGGACGCATATTTAAGGAGATATGGGCAAAAGAAGTTTTTCATATAAAAATTTCAATTTTTTTAGGTTTTGGGTGGATTTTTCAATTTTTTTAGAGTGGTCACGAATTAGAGTCCTTTTCGCTCTAGGACGCATATTTAAGGAGATATGGGCAAAAGAAGTTTTTCATATAAAAATTTCAATTTTTTTAGGTTTTGGGTGGATTTTTGAATTTTTTGAGGGTGGTCACGAATTAAAGTCCTTTTCGCTCTAGGACGCATATTTAAGGAGATATTGGCAAAAGAAGTTTTTCATGTAAAAATTTCAATTAAAGTCCTTTTCGCTGTAGGACGCATATTTAAGGAGATATGGGCAAAAGAAGTTTTTCATATAAAAATTTCATTTTTTTTAGGTTTTGGGTGGATTTTTCAATTTTTTTGGGGTGGTCACGAATTAAAGTCCTTTTGGCTCTAGGACGCTTAGTTTAGGAGATATGGGCAAAAGAAGTTTTTCATATAAAAATTTCAATTTTTTTAGGTTTTGGGTGGATTTTTCAATTTTTTGAGGGTGGTCACGAATTAAAGTCCTTTTCGCTCTAGGACGCATATTTAAGGAGATATGGGCAAAAGAAGTTTTTCATATAAAAATTTCAATTTTTTTAGGTTTTGGGTGGATTTTTCAATTTTTTTTGGGGTGGTCACGAATTAAAGTCCTTTTCGCTCTAGGACGCATATTTAAGGAGATATAGCCAAAAGAAGTTTTTCATATAAAAATTTAAATTTTTTTAGGTTTTGGGTGGATTTTTCAAATAAAATAATTTCTGATCGGGAGAAGGCTCAAGTGCTGGCGGATACATTTATAAGTGCAAATAATATTACTTCAGGTTATAGGCATTCTATTGATGCTGAAGTGGAATCGTGTGTTAAAAGTCTATTTGAGGAAGAAGTCAATCCTGATACTATTGATCGTATCACTTTTAATGAAATTGTGAGCATAATTTCTGGCCTTAAAGCGTCTAAATCTCCTGGATTTGATGGCATATCAAATGTATTGATAAAGCAGTTGCCTGAAAAAGCACTAAAACTTTTGGTATTGCTCTTCAACAGTTGTCTTTCGCAAAATTATTTTCCTGAGTGTTTTAAAAAAGCTAAGGTTATTGCCATTCATAAGCCAAATAAATCGAAAACTGACCCGAGAAATTATAGGCCCATCAGCTTACTGAGTAATCTTTCCAAAGTATACGAAAAAACCCTCCATTCACAGCTTTTCAGTTTCGCGGAGGACAATTCGATATTATGTAATGAGCAGTTTGGGTTCAGAAGCGGTCATAGTTGTGTGCATCAAATCACTAGAATTGGAAATATTATTGGTAACAACAGACGCAATAGACAATCTACAGGACTTGTCCTCCTTGATATAGAAAAAGCTTTTGACACTGTATGGCATAAGGGTCTTATTTATAAATTAATTCGAGGAAACGTGCCAAATTATCTCAGCAGAACTATCTCTGATTTTCTTGATGGGAGATCTTTTATCGTATCTGTCAACAACATCAACTCGGACGAAAAAGTTCTTTCTACTGGTTTGCCACAAGGTTCCGTTCTCTCGCCTTTGCTTTGCTCAATATACACATCGGATTTCTCTCCTCCATCGTACATGCAAGTTGCTTATTATGCAGATGATACTGCGCTTATTACTACTAGTAAGGTAACTAAAGCGCTTTTGAAGAAAATGGAAAAAGGACTGGCGTCTTGCAATAGGTATTTTTCGAAATGGAAGATTAAAATAAATCCCAGTAAAACGCAGGCGATTATTTTTCCTTATAATAAATCCCCTAAAAGGAAGCCGAATCGAAGGCTTAAGTTTGGAGATGAAACGATTGCGGTTGCTGATAGTGTCAAGTATCTGGGGGTCACGTTAGATAAAAAATTAACTTATGGGAAACACTTAGAAGAGATCCGTAACAAATCGCTAAAATCGTTAAGGGCGTTGTGGCCGCTTTTGTGTAGAAAGTCTCTGCTGAATCATAAAAATAAGAATCTACTGTTCAAAGGTATCATAAGACCTATTTTAACATATGCATGTCCAGTTTGGTACAAAGCTGCAAAGACCCATTTGGAGAAGTTACAGATTGTACAAAATAAATGTTTAAAAATTATCAATGGAAAGAATTGAAGATACTCTACTTCATTACTTCATAATGAAACTGGATATGAGAAAATTTGTGATTTCATCAAAAGGATAAATTTAAATTATTTTTCCAAAATTGAAACTTCCCCTTATTGTTTGATAAGGTCTTGTGTAGAGCGAGTATATTAAAATATTTCTTATTTTACTATTAAATTATCAAATTGAAAATATATGTTTGTTTTAGGTTATTGAATTAGATAATCTTCTGCATGCATGTTAATTTTCAACAATATTTGACTTTTGTTTAATTTCATATAAAGGTCTTTAACCTGTTTTTGCCTTTAATAATATGTATCTTAAATAACATAGCTTATATTGCCAGCCAGTGTCTCATTTGTTGCAATATCTACTGTGATAAAATCTCATTAAATGAATTGTATTTAAAAATCAAATTTATAAAGAAGAATTTGAAAAATGAAAATGAAATGTCCTTTTCGCTCTAGGACGCTTATTTAAGGAGATATGGACAAAAGAAGTTTTTCATATACAAATTTAAATTTTTCTAGGTTTTGGGTGGATTTTTCAATTTATTGAGGGTGGTCACGAATTAAAGTCCTTTTCGCTCTAGGACGCATAGTTTAGGAGATATGGGCAAAAGAAGTTTTTCATATAAAAATTTCAATTTTTTTAGGTTTTGGGTGGATTTTTCAATTTTTTTGGGGTGGTCACGAATTAAAGTCCTTTTCGCTCTAGGACGCATATTTAAGGAGATATGGCCAAAAGAAGTTTTTCATATAAAAATTAAAATTTTTTTAGGTTTTGGGTGGATTTTTCAATTTTTTGAGGGTGGTCACGAATTACCATCCTTTTCGCTCTAGGACGCATGTTTAAGGAGATATAGCCAAAAGAAGTTTTTCATATAAAAATTTCAATTTTTTTAGGTTTTGGGTGGATTTTTCAATTTTTTGAGGGTGGTCACGAATTAAAGTCCTTTTCGCTCTAGGACGCATATTTAAGGAGATATGGGCAAAAGAAGTTTTTCATATAAAAATTTAAATTTTTTTAGGTTTTGGGTGGATTTTTCAATTTTTTTAGGGTGGTCACGAATTAAAGTCCTTTTCGCTCTAGGACGCATATTTATGGGCAAAATAAGTTTTTCATATAAAAATTTCAATTTTTTTAGGTTTTGGGTGGATTTTTCAATTTTTTGAGGGTGGTCACGAATTAAAGTCCTTTTCGCTCTAGGACGCATATTTAAGGAGATATGGGCAAAAGAAGTATTTCATATAAAAATTTCAATTTTTTTAGGTTTTGGGTGGATTTTTCAATTTTTTGAGGGTGGTCACGAATTAAAGTCCTTTTCGCTCTAGGACGCATATTTAAGGAGATATGGGCAAAAGAAGTTTTTCATATAAAAATTTCAATTTTTTTAGGTTTTGGGTGGATTTTTTAATTTTTTGAGGGAGGTCACGAATTAAAGTCCTTTTCGCTCTAGGACGCATATTTAAGGAGATATGGACAAAAGAAGTTTTTCATATAAAAGTTTAAATTTTTCTAGGTTTTGGGTGGATTTTTCAATTTTTTGAGGGTGGTCACGAATTAAAGTCCTTTTCGCTCTAGGACGCTTAGTTTAGGAGATATGGGCAAAAGAAGTTTTTCATATAAAAATTTCAATTTTTTTTAGGTTTTGGGTGGATTTTTCAATTTTTTGAGGGTTGTCACGAATTAAAGTCCTTTTCGCTCTAGGACGCATATTTAAGGAGATATGGGCAAAAGAAGTTTTTCATATAAAAATTTAAATTTTTTTAGGTTTTGGGTGGATTTTTCAATTTTTTTAGGGTGGTCACGAATTAAAGTCCTTTTCGCTCTAGGACGCATATTTAAGGAGATATGGGCAAAAGAAGTTTTTCATATAAAAATTTCAATTTTTTAGGTTTTGGGTGGATTTTTGAATTTTTTGAGGGTGGTCACGAATTAAAGTCCTTTTCGCTCTAGGACGCATATTTAAGGAGATATGGGCAAAAGAAGTTTTTCATATAAAAATTTCAATGAAAGTCCTTTTCGCTCTAGGACGCATATTTAAGGAGATATGGGCAAAATAAGTTTTTTATATAAAAATTTCAATTTGTTTAGGTTTTGGGTGGATTTTTCAATTTTTTTGGGGTGGTCACGAATTAAAGTCCTTTTTACTCTAGGACGCTTAGTTTAGGAGATATGGGTAAAAGAAGTTTTTCATATAAAAATTTCAATTTTTTTAGGTTTTGGGTGGATTTTTCAATTTTTTGAGGGTGGTCACGAATTAAAGTCCTTTTCGCTCTAGGACGCATATTTAAGGAGATATGGGCAAAAGAAGTTTTTCATATAAAAATTTCAATTTTTTTAGGTTTTGGGTGGATTTTTCAATTTTTTGAGGGTGGTCACGAATTAAAGTCCTTTTCGCTCTAGGACGCATATTTAAGGAGATATGGACAAAAGAAGTTTTTCATATAAAAATTTCAATTTTTCTAGGTTTTGGGTGGATTTTTCAATTTTTTGAGGGTGGTCACGAATTAAAGTCCTTTTCATTCTAGGAGGCATAGTTTAGGAGATATGGGCAAAAGAAGTTTTTCATATAAAAATTTCAATTTTTTTAGGTTTTGGGTTGATTTTTCAATTTTTTGAGGGTGGTCACGAATTAAAGTCCTTTTCGCTCTAGGACGCATATTTAAGGAGATATGGACAAAAGAAGTTTTTCATATAAAAATTTCAATTTTTCTAGGTTTTGGGTGGATTTTTCAATTTTTTGAGGGTGGTCACGAATTAAAGTCCTTTTCGCTCTAGGACGCTTAGTTTAGGAGATATGGGCAAAAGAAGTTTTTCATATAAAAATTTCAATTTTTTTAGGTTTTGGGTGGATTTTTCAATTTTTTTGGGGTGGTCACGAAATAAAGTCCTTTTCGCTCTAGGAGGCATAGTTTAGGAGATATGGGCAAAAGAAGTTTTTCATATAAAAATTTCAATTTTTTTAGGTTTTGGGTGGATTTTTCAATTTTTTGAGGGTGGTCACGAATTAAAGTCCTTTTCGCTCTAGGACGCATATTTAAGGAGATATGGGCAAAAGAAGTTTTTCATATAAAAATTTCAATTTTTTTAGGTTTTGGGTGGATTTTTTAATTTTTTGAGGGTGGTCACGAATTAAAGTCCTTTTCGCTCTAGGACGCATATTTAAGGAGATATTGACAAAAGAAGTTTTTCATATAAAAATTTCAATTTTTCTAGGTTTTGGGTGGATTTTTCAATTTTTTGAGGGTGGTCACGAATTAAAGTCCTTTTCGCTCTAGGACGCTTAGTTTAGGAGATATGGGCAAAAGAAGTTTTTCATATAAAAATTTCAATTTTTTTAGGTTTTGGGTGGATTTTTCAATTTTTTTGGGGTGGTCACGAAATAAAGTCCTTTTCGCTCTAGGAGGCATAGTTTAGGAGATATGGGCAAAAGAAGTTTTTCATATAAAAATTTCAATTTTTTTAGGTTTTGGGTTGATTTTTCAATTTTTTGAGGGTGGTCACGAATTAAAGTCCTTTTCGCTCTAGGACACATATTTAAGGAGATATGGGCAAAAGAAGTTTTTCATATAAAAATTTAAATTTTTTTAGGTTTTGAGTGGACTTTTCAATTTTTTGGGGGTGGTCACGAATTAAAGTCCTTTTCGCACTAGGACGCATATTTAAGGAGATATGGCCAAAAGAAGTTTTTCATATAAACATTTCAATTTTTTTAGCTTTTTGGTGGATTTTTCAATTTTTTGAGGGTGGTCACGAATTAAAGTCCTTTTCGCTCTAGGGCGCATATTTAAGGAGATATGGGCAAAAGAAGTTTTTCATATAAAAATTTCAATTTTTTTAGGTTTTGGGTGGATTTTTCAATTTTTTGAAGGTGGTCACGAATTAAAGTCCTTTTCGCTCTAGGACGCATATTTAAGGAGATATGGGCAAAAGAAGTTTTTCATATAAAAATTTAAATTTTTTTAGGTTTTGAGTGGACTTTTCAATTTTTTGGGGGTGGTCACGAATGAAAGTCCTTTTCGCTCTAGGACGCATATTTAAGGAGATATGGCCGAAAGAAGTTTTTCATATAAAAATTTCAATTTTTTTAGGTTTTGGGTGGATTTTTCAATTTTTTGAGGGTGGTCACGAATTATCGTCCTTTTCGTTCTAGGGCGCATATTTAAGGAGATATAGCCAAAAGAAGTTTTTCATATAAAAATTTCAATTTTTTTAGATTTTGGGTGGATTTTTCAATTTTTTGAGGGTGATCACGAATTAAAGTCCTTTTCATTCTAGGACGCATATTTAAGGAGATATGGGCAAAAGAAGTTTTTCATATAAAAATTTCAATTTTTTTAGGTTTTGGGTGGATTTTTCATTTTTTTTTAGGGTGGTCACGAATTAAAGTCCTTTTCGCTCTAGGACGCATATTTAAGGAGATATGGGCAAAAGAAGTTTTTCATAAAAAATTTCACTTTTTTTAGGTTTTGGGTGGATTTTTGAATTTTTTGAGGGTGGTCACGAATTAAAGTCCTTTTCGCTCTAGGAGGCATATTTAAGGAGATATGGGCAAAATAGGTTTTTCATATAATAATTTAAATTTTTTATGTTTTGGGTGGTTTTTTTAATTTTTTGAGGGTGGTCACGAATTAAAGTCCTTTTCGCTCTAGGACGCATATTTAAGGAGATATGGACAAAAGAAGTTTTTCATATAAAAATTTCAATTTTTCTAGGTTTTGGGTGGATTTTTCAATTTTTTGAGGGTGGTCACGAATTAAAGTCCTTTTCGCTCTAGGACGCTTAGTTTAGGAGATATGGGCAAAAGAAGTTTTTCATATAAAAATTTCAATTTTTTTAGGTTTTGGGTGGATTTTTCAATTTTTTTGGGGTGGTCACGAAATAAAGTCCTTTTCGCTCTAGGAGGCATAGTTTAGGAGATATGGGCAAAAGAAGTTTTTCATATAAAAATTTCAATTTTTTTAGGTTTTGGGTGGATTTTTCAATTTTTTGAGGGTGGTCACGAATTAAAGTCCTTTTCGCTCTAGGACGCATATTTAAGGAGATATGGCCAAAAGAAGTTTTTCATATAAAAATTTCAATTTTTTTAGGTTTTGGGTGGATTTTTCAATTTTTTGAGGGTGGTTACGAATTACCATCCTTTTCGCTATAGGACGCATATTTAAGGAGATATGGGCAAAAGAAGTTTTTCATATAAAAATTTCAATTTTTTTAGGTTTTGGGTGGATTTTTCAATTTTTTGAGGGTGGTCACGAATTAAAGTCCTTTTCGCTCTAGGACGCATATTTAAGGAGAAGAATAAAGTTTTTCATATAAAAATTTCAATTTTTTTAGGTTTTGGGTGGATTTTTCAATTTTTTTTGGGGTGGTCACGAATTAAAGTCCTTTTCGCTCTAGGACGCATATTTAAGGAGATATGGGCAAAAGAAGTTTTTCATATAAAAATTTCAATTTTTTTAGGTTTTGGGTGGATTTTTCAATTTTTTGAGGGTGGTCACGAATTAAAGTCATTTTCGCTCTAGGACGCATATTTAAGGAGATATGGGCAAAAGAAGTTTTTCATATAAAAATTTCAATTTTTTTAGGTTTTGGGTGGATTTTTGAATTTTTTGAGGGTGGTCACGAATTAAAGTCCTTTTCGCTCTAGGACGCATATTTAAGGAGATATGGGCAAAAGAAGTTTTTCATATAAAAATTTCAATTTTTTTAGGTTTTGGGTGGATTTTTCAATTTTTTTAGGGTGGTCACGAATTAAAGTCCTTTTCGCTCTAGGACGCATATTTATGGGCAAAGTAAGTTTTTCATATAAAAATTTCAATTTTTTTAGGTTTTGAGTGGATTTTTCAATTTTTTGAGGGTAGTCACGAATTAAAGTCCTTTTCGCTCTAGGACGCATATTTAAGGAGATATAGCCAAAAGAAGTTTTTCATATAAAAATTTAATTTTTTTTAGGTTTTGGGTGGATTTTTCAATTTTTTGAGGGTGGTCACGAATTAAAGTCCTTTTCGCTCTAGGACGCATATTTAAGGAGATATGGGCAAAATAAGTTTTTCATATAAAAATTTCAATTTTTTTAGGTTTTGGGTGGATTTTTCAATTTTTTGAGGGTGGTCACGAATTAAAGTCCTTTTCGCTCTAGGACGCATATTTAAGGAGATATGGGCAAAAGAAGTTTTTCATATAAAAATTTAATTTTTTTTAGGTTTTGGGTGGGCAAAAGTAGTTTTTCATATAAAAATTACAATTTTTTTAGGTTTTGGGTGGATTTTTTAATTTTGTGAGGGTGCTCACGAATTACCATCCTTTTCGCTCTAGGGCGCATATTTAAGGAGATATGGGCAAAAGAAGTTTTTCATATAAAAATTTAAATTTTTTTAGGTTTTGGGTGGATTTTTCAATTTTTTGAAGGTGGTCACGAATTAAAGTCCTTTTCGCTCTAGGACGCATATTTAAGGAGATATGGGCAAAAGAAGTTTTTCATATAAAAATTTAAATTTTTTTAAGTTTTGAGTGGACTTTTCAATTTTTTGGGGGTGGTCACGAATTAAAGTCCTTTTCGCTCTAGGACGCATATTTAAGGAGATATGGCCAAAAGAAGTTTTTCATATAAACATTTCAATTTTTTTAGGTTTTTGGTGGATTTTTCAATTTTTTGAGGGTGGTCACGAATTATCGTCCTTTTCGCTCTAGGACGCATATTTAAGGAGATATAGCCAAAAGAGAAGTTTTTCATATAAAAATTTCAATTTTTTTAGGTTTTGGGTGGATTTTTCAATTTTTTGAGGGTGATCACGAATTAAAGTCCTTTTCGTTCTAGGACGCATATTTAAGGAGATATGGGCAAAAGAAGTTTTTCATAAAAAATTTCACTTTTTTTAGGTTTTGGGTGGATTTTTGAATTTTTTGAGGGTGGTCACGAATTAAAGTCCTTTTCGCTCTAGGAGGCATATTTAAGGAGATATGGGCAAAATAGGTTTTTCATATAATAATTTAAATTTTTTATGTTTTGGGTGGTTTTTTCAATTTTTTGAGGGTGGTCACGAATTAAAGTCCTTTTCGCTCTAGGACGCATATTTAAGGAGATATGGGCAAAAGAAGTTTTTCATATAAAAATTTCAATTTTTTTAGGTTTTGGGTGGATTTTTCAATTTTTTGAGGGTGGTCACGAATTACCATCCTTTTCGCTCTAGGAAGCATAGTTTAGGAGATATGGGCAAAAGAAGTTTTTCATATAAAATTTTCAATTTTTTTAGGTTTTGGGTGGATTTTCAATTTTTTGAGGGTGGTCACGAATTAAAGTCCTTTTCGCTCTAGGACGCATATTTAAGGAGATATGGCCAAAAGAAGTTTTTCATATAAAAATTTCAATTTTTTTAGGTTTTGGGTGGATTTTTCAATTTTTTGAGGGTGGTTACGAATTACCATCCTTTTCGCTATAGGACGCATATTTAAGGAGATATGGGCAAAAGAAGTTTTTCATATAAAAATTTCAATTTTTTTAGGTTTTGGGTGGATTTTTCAATTTTTTGAGGGTGGTCACGAATTAAAGTCCTTTTCGCTCTAGGACGCATATTTAAGGAGAAGAATAAAGTTTTTCATATAAAAATTTCAATTTTTTTAGGTTTTGGGTGGATTTTTCAATTTTTTTTGGGGTGGTCACGAATTAAAGTCCTTTTCGCTCTAGGACGCATATTTAAGGAGATATGGGCAAAAGAAGTTTTTCATATAAAAATTTCAATTTTTTTAGGTTTTGGGTGGATTTTTCAATTTTTTGAGGGTGGTCACGAATTAAAGTCATTTTCGCTCTAGGACGCATATTTAAGGAGATATGGGCAAAAGAAGTTTTTCATATAAAAATTTCAATTTTTTTAGGTTTTGGGTGGATTTTTGAATTTTTTGAGGGTGGTCACGAATTAAAGTCCTTTTCGCTCTAGGACGCATATTTAAGGAGATATGGGCAAAAGAAGTTTTTCATATAAAAATTTCAATTTTTTTAGGTTTTGGGTGGATTTTTCAATTTTTTTAGGGTGGTCACGAATTAAAGTCCTTTTCGCTCTAGGACGCATATTTATGGGCAAAATAAGTTTTTCATATAAAAATTTCAATTTTTTTAGGTTTTGAGTGGATTTTTCAATTTTTTGAGGGTAGTCACGAATTAAAGTCCTTTTCGCTCTAGGACGCATATTTAAGGAGATATAGCCAAAAGAAGTTTTTCATATAAAAATTTAATTTTTTTTAGGTTTTGGGTGGATTTTTCAATTTTTTGAGGGTGGTCACGAATTAAAGTCCTTTTCGCTCTAGGACGCATATTTAAGGAGATATGGGCAAAATAAGTTTTTCATATAAAAATTTCAATTTTTTTAGGTTTTGGGTGGATTTTTCAATTTTTTGAGGGTGGTCACGAATTAAAGTCCTTTTCGCTCTAGGACGCATATTTAAGGAGATATGGGCAAAAGAAGTTTTTCATATAAAAATTTAATTTTTTTTAGGTTTTGGGTGGGCAAAAGTAGTTTTTCATATAAAAATTACAATTTTTTTAGGTTTTGGGTGGATTTTTTAATTTTGTGAGGGTGCTCACGAATTACCATCCTTTTCGCTCTAGGGCGCATATTTAAGGAGATATGGGCAAAAGAAGTTTTTCATATAAAAATTTAAATTTTTTTAGGTTTTGGGTGGATTTTTCAATTTTTTGAAGGTGGTCACGAATTAAAGTCCTTTTCGCTCTAGGACGCATATTTAAGGAGATATGGGCAAAAGAAGTTTTTCATATAAAAATTTAAATTTTTTTAAGTTTTGAGTGGACTTTTCAATTTTTTGGGGGTGGTCACGAATTAAAGTCCTTTTCGCTCTAGGACGCATATTTAAGGAGATATGGCCAAAAGAAGTTTTTCATATAAACATTTCAATTTTTTTAGGTTTTGGGTGGATTTTTCAATTTTTTGAGGGTGGTTACGAATTACCATCCTTTTCGCTATAGGACGCATATTTAAGGAGATATGGGCAAAAGAAGTTTTTCATATAAAAATTTCAATTTTTTTAGGTTTTGGGTGGATTTTTCAATTTTTTGAGGGTGGTCACGAATTAAAGTCCTTTTCGCTCTAGGACGCATATTTAAGGAGAAGAATAAAGTTTTTCATATAAAAATTTCAATTTTTTTAGGTTTTGGGTGGATTTTTCAATTTTTTTTGGGGTGGTCACGAATTAAAGTCCTTTTCGCTCTAGGACGCATATTTAAGGAGATATGGGCAAAAGAAGTTTTTCATATAAAAATTTCAATTTTTTTAGGTTTTGGGTGGATTTTTCAATTTTTTGAGGGTGGTCACGAATTAAAGTCATTTTCGCTCTAGGACGCATATTTAAGGAGATATGGGCAAAAGAAGTTTTTCATATAAAAATTTCAATTTTTTTAGGTTTTGGGTGGATTTTTGAATTTTTTGAGGGTGGTCACGAATTAAAGTCCTTTTCGCTCTAGGACGCATATTTAAGGAGATATGGGCAAAAGAAGTTTTTCATATAAAAATTTCAATTTTTTTAGGTTTTGGGTGGATTTTTCAATTTTTTTAGGGTGGTCACGAATTAAAGTCCTTTTCGCTCTAGGACGCATATTTATGGGCAAAATAAGTTTTTCATATAAAAATTTCAATTTTTTTAGGTTTTGAGTGGATTTTTCAATTTTTTGAGGGTAGTCACGAATTAAAGTCCTTTTCGCTCTAGGACGCATATTTAAGGAGATATAGCCAAAAGAAGTTTTTCATATAAAAATTTAATTTTTTTTAGGTTTTGGGTGGATTTTTCAATTTTTTGAGGGTGGTCACGAATTAAAGTCCTTTTCGCTCTAGGACGCATATTTAAGGAGATATGGGCAAAATAAGTTTTTCATATAAAAATTTCAATTTTTTTAGGTTTTGGGTGGATTTTTCAATTTTTTGAGGGTGGTCACGAATTAAAGTCCTTTTCGCTCTAGGACGCATATTTAAGGAGATATGGGCAAAAGAAGTTTTTCATATAAAAATTTAATTTTTTTTAGGTTTTGGGTGGGCAAAAATAGTTTTTCATATAAAAATTACAATTTTTTTAGGTTTTGGGTGGATTTTTTAATTTTGTGAGGGTGCTCACGAATTACCATCCTTTTCGCTCTAGGGCGCATATTTAAGGAGATATGGGCAAAAGAAGTTTTTCATATAAAAATTTAAATTTTTTTAGGTTTTGGGTGGATTTTTCAATTTTTTGAAGGTGGTCACGAATTAAAGTCCTTTTCGCTCTAGGACGCATATTTAAGGAGATATGGGCAAAAGAAGTTTTTCATATAAAAATTTAAATTTTTTTAAGTTTTGAGTGGACTTTTCAATTTTTTGGGGGTGGTCACGAATTAAAGTCCTTTTCGCTCTAGGACGCATATTTAAGGAGATATGGCCAAAAGAAGTTTTTCATATAAACATTTCAATTTTTTTAGGTTTTTGGTGGATTTTTCAATTTTTTGAGGGTGGTCACGAATTATCGTCCTTTTCGCTCTAGGACGCATATTTAAGGAGATATAGCCAAAAGAGAAGTTTTTCATATAAAAATTTCAATTTTTTTAGGTTTTGGGTGGATTTTTCAATTTTTTGAGGGTGATCACGAATTAAAGTCCTTTTCGTTCTAGGACGCATATTTAAGGAGATATGGGCAAAAGAAGTTTTTCATAAAAAATTTCACTTTTTTTAGGTTTTGGGTGGATTTTTGAATTTTTTGAGGGTGGTCACGAATTAAAGTCCTTTTCGCTCTAGGAGGCATATTTAAGGAGATATGGGCAAAATAGGTTTTTCATATAATAATTTAAATTTTTTTATGTTTTGGGTGGTTTTTTCAATTTTTTGAGGGTGGTCACGAATTAAAGTCCTTTTCGCTCTAGGACGCATATTTAAGGAGATATGGGCAAAAGAAGTTTTTCATATAAAAATTTCAATTTTTTTAGGTTTTGGGTGGATTTTTCAATTTTTTGAGGGTGGTCACGAATTACCATCCTTTTCGCTCTAGGAAGCATAGTTTAGGAGATATGGGCAAAAGAAGTTTTTCATATAAAATTTTCAATTTTTTTAGGTTTTGGGTGGATTTTCAATTTTTTGAGGGTGGTCACGAATTAAAGTCCTTTTCGCTCTAGGACGCATATTTAAGGAGATATGGCCAAAAGAAGTTTTTCATATAAAAATTTCAATTTTTTTAGGTTTTGGGTGGATTTTTCAATTTTTTTGGGGTGGTCACGAATTAAAGTCCTTTTCGCTCTAGGACGCATATTTAAGGAAGTTTTTCATATAAAAATTTAAATTTTTTTAGGTTTTGGGTGGATTTTTGAATTTTTTGAGAGTGGTCACGTATTAAAGTCCTTTTTGCTCTAGGACGCATATTTAAGGAGATATGGGCAAAAGAAGTTTTTCATATAAAAATTTAAATTTTTTTAGGTTTTGGGTGGATTTTTCAATTTTTTTAGGGTGGTCACGAATTAAAGTCCTTTTCGCTCTAGGACGCATATTTATGGGCAAAATAAGTCTTTCATATAAAAATTTCAATTTTTTTAGGTTTTGAGTGGACTTTTCAATTTTTTGGGGGTGGTCACGAATTAAAGTCCTATTCGCTCTAGGACGCATATTTAAGGAGATATGGCCAAAAGAAGTTTTTCATATAAACATTTCAATTTTTTTAGGTTTTTGGTGGATTTTTCAATTTTTTGAGGGTGGTCACGAATTATCGTCCTTTTCGCTCTAGGACGCATATTTAAGGAGATATAGCCAAAAGAAGTTGTTCATATAAAAATTTCAATTTTTTTAGGTTTTGGGTGGATTTTTCAATTTTTTGAGGGTGATCACGAATTAAAGTCCTTTTCGTTCTAGGACGCATATTTTGGGTGGATTTTTGAATTTTTTGAGGGTGGTCACGAATTAAAGTCCTTTTCGCTCTAGGAGGCATATTTAAGGAGATATGGGCAAAATAGGTTTTTCATATAATAATTTAAATTTTTTTATGTTTTGGGTGGTTTTTTCAATTTTTTGAGGGTGGTCACGAATTAAAGTCCTTTTCGCTCTAGGACGCATATTTAAGGAGATATGGGCAAAAGAAGTTTTTCATATAAAAATTTCATTTTTTTTAGGTTTTGGGTGGATTTTTCAATTTTTTGAGGGTGGTCACGAATTACCATCCTTTTCGCTCTAGGACGCATAGTTTAGGAGATATGGGCAAAAGAAGTTTTTCATATAAAAATTTCAATTTTTTTAGGTTTTGGGTGGATTTTTCAATTTTTTGAGGGTGGTCACGAATTAAAGTCCTTTTCGCTCTAGGACGCATATTTAAGGAGATATGGCCAAAAGAAGTTTTTCATATAAAAATTTCAATTTTTTAGGTTTTGGGTGGATTTTTCAATTTTTTGAGGGTGGTTACGAATTACCATCCTTTTCGCTATAGGACGCATATTTAAGGAGATATGGGCAAAAGAAGTTTTTCATATAAAAATTTCAATTTTTTTAGGTTTTGGGTGAATTTTTCAATTTTTTGAGGGTGGTCACGAATTAAAGTCCTTTTCGCTCTAGGACGCATATTTAAGGAGATATGGGCAAAAGAAGTTTTTCATATAAAAATTTCAATTTTTTTAGGTTTTGGGTGGAATTTTCAATTTTTTTAGGGTGGTCACGAATTAAAGTCCTTTTCGCTCTAGGACGCATATTTAAGGAGATATGGGCAAAAGAAGTTTTTCATATAAAAATTTCAATTTTTTTAGGTTTTGGGTGGATTTTTCAATTTTTTGAGGGTGGTCACGAATTAAAGTCCTTTTCGCTCTAGGACGCATATTTAAGGAGAAGAATAAAGTTTTTCATATAAAAATTTCAATTTTTTTAGGTTTTGGGTGGATTTTTCAATTTTTTTTGGGGTGGTCACGAATTAAAGTCCTTTTCGCTCTAGGACGCATATTTAAGGAGATATGGGCAAAAGAAGTTTTTCATATAAAAATTTCAATTTTTTTAGGTTTTGGGTGGATTTTTCAATTTTTTGAGGGTGGTCACGAATTAAAGTCATTTTCGCTCTAGGACGCATATTTAAGGAGATATGGGCAAAAGAAGTTTTTCATATAAAAATTTCAATTTTTTTAGGTTTTGGGTGAATTTTTGAATTTTTTAAGGGTGGTCACGAATTAAAGTCCTTTTCGCTCTAGGACGCATATTTAAGGAGATATGGGCAAAAGAAGTTTTTCATATAAAAATTTCAATTTTTTTAGGTTTTGGGTGGATTTTTCAATTTTTTTAGGGTGGTCATGAATTAAAGTCCTTTTCGCTCTAGGACGCATATTTAAGGAGATATGGGCAAAAGAAGTTTTTCATATAAAAATTTCAACTTTTTTAGGTTTTGGGTGGATTTTTCAATTTTTTGAGGGTAGTCACGAATTAAAGTCCTTTTCGCTCTAGGACGCATATTTAAGGAGATATAGCCAAAAGAAGTTTTTCATATAAAAATTTAATTTTTTTAGGTTTTGGGTGGATTTTTCAATTTTTTGAGGGTGGTCACGAATTAAAGTCCTTTTCGCTCTAGGACGCATATTTAAGGAGATATGGGCAAAATAAGTTTTTCATATAAAAATTTCAATTTTTTTAGGTTTTGGGTGGATTTTTCAATTTTTTGAGGGTGGTCACGAATTAAAGTCCTTTTCGCTCTAGGACGCATATTTAAGGAGATATGGGCAAAAGAAGTTTTTCATATAAAAATTTAATTTTTTTTAGGTTTTGGGTGGGCAAAAGTAGTTTTTCATATAAAAATTACAATTTTTTTAGGTTTTGGGTGGATTTTTTAATTTTGTGAGGGTGCTCACGAATTACCATCCTTTTCGCTCTAGGGCGCATATTTAAGGAGATATGGGCAAAAGGAGTTTTTCATATAAAAATTTAAATTTTTTTAGGTTTTGGGTGGATTTTTCAATTTTTTGAAGGTGGTCACGAATTAAAGTCCTTTTCGCTCTAGGACGCATATTTAAGGAGATATGGGCAAAAGAAGTTTTTCATATAAAAATTTAAATTTTTTTAAGTTTTGAGTGGACTTTTCAATTTTTTGAGGGTGGTTACGAATTACCATCCTTTTCGCTATAGGACGCATATTTAAGGAGATATGGGCAAAAGAAGTTTTTCATATAAAAATTTCAATTTTTTTAGGTTTTGGGTGAATTTTTCAATTTTTTGAGGGTGGTCACGAATTAAAGTCCTTTTCGCTCTAGGACGCATATTTAAGGAGATATGGGCAAAAGAAGTTTTTCATATAAAAATTTCAATTTTTTTAGGTTTTGGGTGGAATTTTCAATTTTTTTAGGGTGGTCACGAATTAAAGTCCTTTTCGCTCTAGGACGCATATTTAAGGAGATATGGGCAAAAGAAGTTTTTCATATAAAAATTTCAATTTTTTTAGGTTTTGGGTGGATTTTTCAATTTTTTGAGGGTGGTCACGAATTAAAGTCCTTTTCGCTCTAGGACGCATATTTAAGGAGAAGAATAAAGTTTTTCATATAAAAATTTCAATTTTTTTAGGTTTTGGGTGGATTTTTCAATTTTTTTTGGGGTGGTCACGAATTAAAGTCCTTTTCGCTCTAGGACGCATATTTAAGGAGATATGGGCAAAAGAAGTTTTTCATATAAAAATTTCAATTTTTTTAGGTTTTGGGTGGATTTTTCAATTTTTTGAGGGTGGTCACGAATTAAAGTCATTTTCGCTCTAGGACGCATATTTAAGGAGATATGGGCAAAAGAAGTTTTTCATATAAAAATTTCAATTTTTTTAGGTTTTGGGTGAATTTTTGAATTTTTTGAGGGTGGTCACGAATTAAAGTCCTTTTCGCTCTAGGACGCATATTTAAGGAGATATGGGCAAAAGAAGTTTTTCATATAAAAATTTCAATTTTTTTAGGTTTTGGGTGGATTTTTCAATTTTTTTAGGGTGGTCATGAATTAAAGTCCTTTTCGCTCTAGGACGCATATTTAAGGAGATATGGGCAAAAGAAGTTTTTCATATAAAAATTTCAACTTTTTTAGGTTTTGGGTGGATTTTTCAATTTTTTGAGGGTAGTCACGAATTAAAGTCCTTTTCGCTCTAGGACGCATATTTAAGGAGATATAGCCAAAAGAAGTTTTTCATATAAAAATTTAATTTTTTTAGGTTTTGGGTGGATTTTTCAATTTTTTGAGGGTGGTCACGAATTAAAGTCCTTTTCGCTCTAGGACGCATATTTAAGGAGATATGGGCAAAATAAGTTTTTCATATAAAAATTTCAATTTTTTTAGGTTTTGGGTGGATTTTTCAATTTTTTGAGGGTGGTCACGAATTAAAGTCCTTTTCGCTCTAGGACGCATATTTAAGGAGATATGGGCAAAAGAAGTTTTTCATATAAAAATTTAATTTTTTTTAGGTTTTGGGTGGGCAAAAGTAGTTTTTCATATAAAAATTACAATTTTTTTAGGTTTTGGGTGGATTTTTTAATTTTGTGAGGGTGCTCACGAATTACCATCCTTTTCGCTCTAGGGCGCATATTTAAGGAGATATGGGCAAAAGGAGTTTTTCATATAAAAATTTAAATTTTTTTAGGTTTTGGGTGGATTTTTCAATTTTTTGAAGGTGGTCACGAATTAAAGTCCTTTTCGCTCTAGGACGCATATTTAAGGAGATATGGGCAAAAGAAGTTTTTCATATAAAAATTTAAATTTTTTTAAGTTTTGAGTGGACTTTTCAATTTTTTGGGGGTGGTCACGATTAAAGTCCTTTTCGCTCTAGGACGCATATTTAAGGAGATATGGCCAAAAGAAGTTTTTCATATAAACATTTCAATTTTTTTAGGTTTTTGGTGGATTTTTCAATTTTTGGAGGGTGGTCACGAATTATCGTCCTTTTCGCTCTAGGACGCATATTTAAGGAGATATAGCCAAAAGAGAAGTTTTTCATATAAAAATTTCAATTTTTTTAGGTTTTGGGTGGATTTTTCAATTTTTTGAGGGTGATCACGAATTAAAGTCCTTTTCGTTCTAGGACGCATATTTAAGGAGATATGGGCAAAAGAAGTTTTTCATAAAAAATTTCACTTTTTTTAGGATTTGGGTGGATTTTTGAATTTTTTGAGGGTGGTCACGAATTAAAGTCCTTTTCGCTCTAGGAGGCATATTTAAGGAGATATGGGCAAAATAGGTTTTTCATATAATAATTTAAATTTTTTTATGTTTTGGGTGGTTTTTTCAATTTTTTGAGGGTGGTCACGAATTAAAGTCCTTTTCGCTCTAGGACGCATATTTAAGGAGATATGGGCAAAAGAAGTTTTTCATATAAAAATTTCAATTTTTTTAAGTTTTGGGTGGATTTTTCAATTTTTTGAGGGTGGTCACGAATTACCATCCTTTTCGCTCTAGGAAGCATAGTTTAGGAGATATGGGCAAAATAAGTTTTTCATATAAAATTTTCAATTTTTTTAGGTTTTGGGTGGTTTTTTCAATTTTTTGAGGGTGGTCACGAATTAAAGTCCTTTTCGCTCTAGGACGCATATTTAAGGAGATATGGGCAAAAGAAGTTTTTCATATAAAAATTTCAATTTTTTTAGGTTTTGGGTGGATTTTTCAATTTTTTGAGGGTGGTCACGAATTACCATCCTTTTCGCTCTAGGAAGCATAGTTTAGGAGATATGGGCAAAAGAAGTTTTTCATATAAAATTTTCAATTTTTTTAGGTTTTGGGTGGATTTTTCAATTTTTTGAGGGTGGTCACGAATTAAAGTCCTTTTCGCTCTAGGACGCATATTTAAGGAGATATGGCCAAAAGAAGTTTTTCATATAAAAATTTCAATTTTTTTAGGTTTTGGGTGGATTTTTCAATTTTTTGAGGGTGGTTACGAATTACCATCCTTTTCGCTATAGGACGCATATTTAAGGAGATATGGGCAAAAGAAGTTTTTCATATAAAAATTTCAATTTTTTTAGGTTTTGGGTGGATTTTTCAATTTTTTGAGGGTGGTCACGAATTAAAGTCCTTTTCGCTCTAGGACGCATATTTAAGGAGATATGGGCAAAAGAAGTTTTTCATATAAAAATTTCAATTTTTTTAGGTTTTGGGTGGATTTTTCAATTTTTTTGGGGTGGTCACGAATTAAAGTCCTTTTCGCTCTAGGACGCATATTTAAGGAGATATGGGCAAAAGAAGTTTTTCATATAAAAATTTCAATTTTTTTAGGTTTTGGGTGGATTTTTCAATTTCTTGAGGGTGGTCACGAATTAAAGTCATTTTCGCTCTAGGACGCATATTTAAGGAAGTTTTTCATATAAAATTTAAATTTTTTTAGGTTTTGGGTGGATTTTTGAATTTTTTGAGAGTGGTCACGAATTAAAGTCCTTTTCGCTCTAGGACGCATATTTAAGGAGATATGGGCAAAAGAAGTTTTTCATATAAAAATTTAAATTTTTTTAGGTTTTGGGTGGATTTTTCAATTTTTTTAGGGTGGTCACGAATTAAAGTCCTTTTCGCTCTAGGACGCATATTTATGGGCAAAATAAGTTTTTCATATAAAAATTTCAATTTTTTTAGGTTTTGAGTGGACTTTTCAATTTTTTGGGGGTGGTCACGAATTAAAGTCCTTTTCGCTCTAGGACGCATATTTAAGGAGATATGGCCAAAAGAAGTTTTTCATATAAACATTTCAATTTTTTTAGGTTTTTGGTGGATTTTTCAATTTTTTGAGGGTGGTCACGAATTATCGTCCTTTTCGCTCTAGGACGCATATTTAAGGAGATATAGCCAAAAGAAGTTTTTCATATAAAAATTTCAATTTTTTTAGGTTTTGGGTGGATTTTTCAATTTTTTGAGGGTGATCACGAATTAAAGTCCTTTTCGTTCTAGGACGCATATTTAAGGAGATATGGGCAAAAGAAGTTTTTCATATAAAAATTTCAATTTTTTTAGGTTTTGGGTGGATTTTTCATTTTTTTTAGGGTGGTCACGAATTAAAGTCCTTTTCGCTCTAGGACGCATATTTAAGGAGATATGGGCAAAAGAAGTTTTTCATAAAAAATTTCACTTTTTTTAGGTTTTGGGTGGATTTTTGAATTTTTTGAGGGTGGTCACGAATTAAAGTCCTTTTCGCTCTAGGAGGCATATTTAAGGAGATATGGGCAAAATAGGTTTTTCATATAATAATTTAAATTTTTTTATGTTTTGGGTGGTTTTTTCAATTTTTTGAGGGTGGTCACGAATTAAAGTCCTTTTCGCTCTAGGACGCATATTTATGGGCAAAATAAGTTTTTCATATAAAAGTTTCAATTTTTTTAGGTTTTGAGTGGATTTTTCAATTTTTTGAGGGTAGTCACGAATTAAAGTCCTTTTCGCTCTAGGACGCATATTTAAGGAGATATAGCCAAAAGAAGTTTTTCATATAAAAGTTTCAATTTTTTTTAGGTTTTGGGTGGATTTTTCAATTTTTTGAGGGTGGTCACGAATTAAAATCCTTTTCGCTCTAGGACGCATATTTAAGGAGATATGGACAAAATAAGTTTTTCATATAAAAATTTCAATTTTTTTAGGTTTTGGGTGGATTTTTCAATTTTTTGGGGCGGTCACGAATTAAAGTCCTTTTCGCTCTAGGACGCTTAGTTTAGGAGATATGGGCAAAAGAAGTTTTTCATATAAAAATTTAAATTTTTTTAGGTTTTGGGTGGATTTCTCAATTTTTTGAGGGTGGTCACGAATTAAAGTCCTTTTCGCTCTAGGACGCATATTTAAGGAGATATGGCCAAAAGAAGTTTTTCATATAAAAATTTAATTTTTTTTTTAGGTTTTGGGTGGGCAAAAGTAGTTTGTCATATAAAAATTACACGAATTACCATCCTTTTCGCTCTAGGACGCATATTTAGGAGATATGGACAAAAGAAATTTTTCATATAAAAATTTAAATTTTTCTAGGTTTTGGCTGGATTTTTCAATTTTTTGAGGGTGGTCACGAATTATAGTCCTTTTCGTTCTAGGACGCATATTTAAGGAGATATAGCCAAAAGAAGTTTCTCATATAAAAATTTCAATTTTTTTAGGTTTTGGGTGGCTTTTTAAATTTTTTGAGGTTGGTCACGAATTAAAGTCCTTGTCGCTCAAGGACGCATATTTAAGGAGATATGGGCAAAAGAAGTTTTTCATATAAAATTTCAATATTTTTAGGTTTTGAGTAGATTTTTCAATTTTTTGGGGGTGGTCACGAATTAAAGTCCTTTTCGCTCTAGGACGCATATTTAAGGAGATATGGGCAAAAGAAGTTTTTCATATTTCAATTTTTTTAGGTTTTGGGTGGATTTTTCAATTTTTTTGGGGTGGTCACGAAATAAAGTCCTTTTCGCTTTAGGACGCATAGTTTAGGAGATATGGGCAAAAGAAGTTTTTCATATAAAAATTTCAATTTTTTTAGGTTTTGGGTGGATTTTTCAATTTTTTGAGGGTGGTCACGAATTAAAGTCCTTTTCGCTCTAGGACGCATAGTTTAGGAGATATGGGCAAAAGAAGTTTTTCATACAAAAATTTCAATTTTTTAGGTTTTGGGTGGATTTTTCAATTTTGTGAGGGTGGTCACGAATTAAAGTCCTTTTCGCTCTAGGACGCATATTTAAGGATATATGGCCAAAAGAAGTTTTTCATAAAGGGTGATTTGTTAAGAGCTTGATAACTTTTTTTTTAAAAAAAAACGCATAAAATTTGCAAAATCTCATCGGTTCTTTATTTGAAACGTTAGATTGGTCCATGACATTTACTTTTTGAAGATAATTTCATTTAAATGTTGACCGCGGCTGCGTCTTAGGTGGTCCATTCGGAAAGTCCAATTTTGGGCAACTTTTTCGAGCATTTCTGCCGGAATAGCCCGAATTTCTTCGGAAATGTTGTCTTCCAAAGCTGGAATAGTTGCTGGCTTATTTTTGTAGACTTTAGACTTGACGTAGCCCCACAAAAAATAGTCTAAAGGCGTCAAATCGCATGATCTTGGTGGCCAACTTACCGGTCCATTTCTTGAGATGAATTGTTCTCCGAAGTTTTCCCTCAAAATGGCCATAGAATCGCGAGCTGTGTGGCATGTAGCGCCATCTTGTTGAAACCACATGTCAACCAAGTTCAGTTCTTCCATTTTTGGCAACAAAAAGTTTGTTAGCATCGAACGATAGCGATCGCCATTCACCGTAACGTTGCGTCCAACAGCATCTTTGAAAAAATACGGTCCAATGATTCCACCAGCGTACAAACCACACCAAACAGTGCATTTTTCGGGATGCATGGGCAGTTCTTGAACGGCTTCTGGTTGCTCTTCACTCCAAATGCGGCAATTTTGCTTATTTACGTAGCCATTCAACCAGAAATGAGCCTCATCGCTGAACAAAATTTGTCGATAAAAAAGCGGATTTTCTGCCAACTTTTCTAGGGCCCATTCACTGAAAATTCGACGTTGTGGCAGATCGTTCGTTTATTCATGATGAAATGTCAAAGCATACTGAGCATCTTTCTCTTTGACACCATGTCTGAAATCCCACGTGATCTGTCAAATACTAATGCATGAAAATCCTAACCTCAAAAGAATCACCCTTTATAAAAATTTCAATTTTTTAGGTTTTGGGTGGATTTTTCAATATTTGGAGGGTGGTCACGAATTAAAGTCCTTTTCGCTCTAGGACGCATATTTAAGGAGATATGGGCAAAAGAAGTTTTTCATATAAAAATTTCAATTTTTTTAGGTTTTGGGTGGATTTTTCAATTTTTTGAGGGTGGTCACGAATTAAAGTCCTTTTCGCTCTAGGACGCATAGTTTAGGAGATATGGGCAAAAGAAGTTTTTCATACAAAAATTTCAATTTTTTAGGTTTTGGGTGGATTTTTCAATTTTGTGAGGGTGGTCACGAATTAAAGTCCTTTTCGCTCTAGGATGCATATTTAAGAAGATATGGCCAAAAGAAGTTTTTCATATAAAAATTTTAATTTTTTTAGGTTTTGGGTGGATTTTTCAATTTTTTGAGGGTGGTCACGAATTACCATCCTTTTCGCTCTAGGACGCATATTTAAGGAGATATAGCCAAAAGAAGTTTTTCATATAAAAATTTCAATTTTTGTAGGTTTTGGGTGGATTTTTCAATTTTTTGAGGGTGGTCACGAATTAAAGTCCTTTTCGCTCTAGGACGCATATTTAAGGAGATATGGGCAAAAGAAGTTTTTCATATAAAAATTTCAATTTTTTTAGGTTTTGGGTGGATTTTTCAATTTTTTTGGGGTGGTCACGAATTAAAGTCCTTTTCGCTCTAGGACGTTTAGTTTAGGAGATATGGGCAAAAGAAGTTTTTCATATAAAAATTTCAATTTTTTTAGGTTTTGGGTGGATTTTTCAATTTTTTTGAGGGTGGTCACGAATTAAAGTCCTTTTCGCTCTAGGACGCATATTTAAGGAGATATGGGCAAAAGAAGTTTTTCATATAAAAATTTAAATTTTTTTAGGTTTTGGGTGGATTTTTGAATTTTTTGAGGGTGGTCACGAATTAAAGTCCTTTTCGCTCTAGGACGCATATTCAAGGAGATATGGGCAAAAGAAGTTTTTCATATAAAAATTTAAATTTTTTTAGGTTTTGGGTGGATTTTTCAATTTTTTTAGGGTGGTCACGAATTAAAGTCCTTTTCGCTCTAGGACGCATATTTATGGGCACAATAAGTTTTTCATATAAAAATTTCAATTTTTTTAGGTTTTGAGTGGATTTTTAAATTTTTTGAGGGTAGTCACGAATTAAAGTCCTTTTCGCTCTAGGACGCATATTTAAGGAGATATAGCCAAAAGAAGTTTTTCATATAAAAGTTTCAATTTTTTTTAGGTTTTGGGTGGATTTTTTCAATTTTTTGAGGGTGGTCACAAATTAAAGTCCTTTTCGCTCTAGGACGCATATTTAAGGAGATATGGGCAAAATAAGTTTTTCATATAAAAATTTCAATTTTTTTAGGTTTTGGGTGGATTTTTCAATTTTTTTGGGGCGGTCACGAATTAAAGTCCTTTTCGCTCTAGGACGCTTAGTTTAGGAGATATGGGCAAAAGAAGTTTTTCATATAAAAATTTCAATTTTTTTAGGTTTTGGGTGGATTTTTCAATTTTTTGAGGGTGGTCACGAATTAAAGTCCTTTTCGCTCTAGGACGCATATTTAAGGAGATATGGGCAAAAGAAGTTTTTCATATAAAAATTTAATTTTTTTTAGGTTTTGGGTGGGCAAAATAGTCTGTCATATAAAAATTACAATTTTTTTAGGTTTTGGGTGGATTTTTTAATTTTGTGAGGGTGCTCACGAATTACCATCCTTTTCGCTCTAGGACGCATATTTAAGGAGATATGGACAAAAGAAATTTTTCATATAAAAATTTAAATTTTTCTAGGTTTTGGGTGGATTTTTCAATTTTTTGAGGGTGGTCACGAATTATAGTCCTTTTCGTTCTAGGACGCATATTTAAGGAGATATAGCCAAAAGAAGTTTCTCATATAAAAATTTCAATTTTTTTAGGTTTTGGGTGGCTTTTTAAATTTTTTGAGGTTGGTCACGAATTAAAGTCCTTGTCGCTCAAGGACGCATATTTAAGGAGATATGGGCAAAAGAAGTTTTTCATATAAAAATTTCAATTTTTTTAGGTTTTGAGTGGATTTTTCAATTTTTTGGGGGTGGTCACGAATTAAAGTCCTTTTCGCTCTAGGACGCATACTTAAGGAGATATGGGCAAAAGAAGTTTTTCATATTTCAATTTTTTTAGGTTTTGGGTGGATTTTTCAATTTTTTTGGGGTGGTCACGAAATAAAGTCCTTTTCGCTTTTGGACGCATAGTTTAGGAGATATGGGCAAAAGAAGTTTTTCATATAAAAATTTAAAGTTTTTTAGGTTTTGAGTGGACTTTTCAATTTTTTTATGGTGGTCACGAATTAAAGTCCTTTTCGCTCTAGGACGCATATTTAAGGATATATGGCCAAAAGAAGTTTTTCATATAAAAATTTCAATTTTTTAGGTTTTGGGTGGATTTTTCAATTTTTGGAGGGTGGTCACGAATTAAAGTCCTTTTCGCTCTAGGACGCATATTTAAGGAGATATGGGCAAAAGAAGTTTTTCATATAAAAATTTCAATTTTTTTAGGTTTTGGGTGGATTTTTCAATTTTTTGAGGGTGGTCACGAATTAAAGTCCTTTTCGCTCTAGGACGCATAGTTTAGGAGATATGGGCAAAAGAAGTTTTTCATACAAAAATATCAATTTTTTTAGGTTTTGGGTGGATTTTTCAATTTTGTGAGGGTGGTCACGAATTAAAGTCCTTTTCGCTCTAGGATGCATATTTAAGAAGATATGGCCAAAAGAAGTTTTTCATATAAAAATTTTAATTTTTTTAGGTTTTGGGTGGATTTTTCAATTTTTTGAGGGTGGTCACGAATTACCATCGTTTTCGCTCTAGGACGCATATTTAAGGAGATATAGCCAAAAGAAGTTTTTCGTATAAAAATTTCAATTTTTGTAGGTTTTGGGTGGATTTTTCAATTTTTTGAGTGTGGTCACGAATTAAAGTCCTTTTCGCTCTAGGACGCTTAGTTTAGGAGATATGGGCAAAAGAAGTTTTTCATATAAAAATTTCAATTTTTTTAGGTTTTGGGTGGATTTTTCAATTTTTTTGAGGGTGGTCACGAATTAAAGTCCTTTTCGCTCTAGGACGCATATTTAAGGATTGAGGGTGGTCACGAATTAAAGACCTTTTCGCTCTAGGACGCATATTTAAGGAGATATAGCCAAAAGAAGTTTTTAATATAAAAATTTCAATTTTTTTTGGTTTTGGGTGGATTTTTCAATTTTTTGAGTGTGGTCACGAATTAAAGTCCTTTTCGCTCTAGGACGCATATTTAAGGAGATATGGCCAAAAGAAGTTTTTCATATAAAAATTTAAATTTTTTTAGGTTTTGGGTGGACTTTTAAATTTTTTGGGGGTGGTCACGAATTAAAGTCCTTTTCGCTCTAGGACGCATATTTAAGGAGATATGGGCAAAAGAAGTTTTTCATATAAAAATTTAATTTTTTTTAGGTTTTGGATGGGCAAAAGAAGTTTTTCATATAAAAATTTCAATTTTTTTAGGTTTTGGGTGGATTTTTTAATTTTTTGAGGGTGGTCATGAATTACCATCCTTTTCGCGCTAGGACGCATATTTAAGGAGATATGGACAAAAGAAGTTTTTCATATACAAATTTAAATTTTTCTAGGTTTTGGGTGGAGATATGGGCAAAAGAAGTTTTTCATATAAAAATTTCAATTTTTTTAGGTTTTGGCTGGATTTTTCAATTTTTTTGGGGTGGTCACGAATTAAAGTCCTTTTCGCTCTAGGACGCTTAGTTTAGGAGATATAGGCAAAAGAAGTTTTTCATATAAAAATTTCATATTTTTAAGGTTTTGGGTGGATTTTTCAATTTTTTTGAGGGTGGTCACGAATTAAAGTCCTTTTCGCTCTAGGACGCATATTTAAGGAGATATGGGCAAAAGAAGTTTTTCATATAAAAATTTAAATTTTTTTAGGTTTTGGGTGGATTTTTGAATTTTTTGAGGGTGGTCACGAATTAAAGTCCTTTTCGCTCTAGGACGCATATTTAAGGAGATATGGGCAAAAGAAGTTTTTCATATAAAAATTTAAATTTTTTTAGGTTTTGGGTGGATTTTTCAATTTTTTTAGGGTGGTCACGAATTAAAGTCCTTTTCGCTCTAGGACGCATATTTATGGGCAAAATAAGTTTTTCATATAAAAATTTCAATTTTTTTAGGTTTTGAGTGGATTTTTAAATTTTTTGAGGGTAGTCACGAATTAAAGTCCTTTTCGCTCTAGGACGCATATTTAAGGAGATATAGCCAAAAGAAGTTTTTCATATAAAAGTTTCAATTTTTTTTAGGTTTTGGGTGGATTTTTCAATTTTTTGAGGGTGGTCACGAATTAAAGTCCTTTTCGCTCTAGGACGCATATTTAAGGAGATATGGGCAAAATAAGTTTTTCATATAAAAATTTCAATTTTTTTAGGTTTTGGGTGGATTTTTCAATTTTTTTGGGGCGGTCACGAATTAAAGTCCTTTTCGCTCTAGGACGCTTAGTTTAGGAGATATGGGCAAAAGAAGTTTTTCATATAAAAATTTCAATTTTGTTAGGTTTTGGGTGGATTTTTCAATTTTTTGAGGGTGGTCACGAATTAAAGTCCTTTTCGCTCTAGGACGCATATTTAAGGAGATATGGGCAAAAGAAGTTTTTCATATAAAAATTAAATTTTTTTTAGGTTTTGGGTGGGCAAAAGTAGTTTGTTATATAAAAATTACAATTTTTTTAGGTTTTGGGTGGATTTTTTAATTTTGTGAGGGTGCTCACGAATTACCATCCTTTTCGCTCTAGGACGCATATTTAAGGAGATATGGACAAAAGAAATTTTTCATATAAAAATTTAAATTTTTTTAGGTTTTGGGTGGATTTTTCAATTTTTTTGGGGTGGTCACGAAATAAAGTACTTTTCGCTCTAGGACGCATATTTAAGGAGATATGGGCAAAATAAGTTTTTCATATAAAAATTTAAATTTTTTTAGGTTTTGGGTGGATTTCTTAATTTTTTGAGGGTGGTCACGAATTAAAGTCCTTTTCGCTCTAGGACGCATAGTTTAGGAGATATGGGCAAAAGAAGTTTTTCATATAAAAATTTCAATTTTTTTAGGTTTTGGGTGATTTTTCATTTTTTTTGGGGTGGTCACGAAATAAAGTCCTTTTCGCTCTAGGACGCATAGTTTAGGAGATATGGGCAAAAGAAGTTTTTCATATAAAAATTTCAATTTTTTTTGGGTTTTGGGTGGATTTTTCAATTTTTTGAAGGTGGTCATGAATTAAAGTCCTTTTCGCTCTAGGACGCATATTTAAGGAGATATGGGCAAAAGAAGTTTTTCATATACAAATTTCAATTTTTTTAGGTTTTGAGTGGACTTTTCAATTTTTTGGGGGTGGTCACGAATTAAAGTCCTTTTCGCACTAGGACGCATATTTAAGGAGATATGGCAAAAAGAAGTTTTTCATATAAACATTTCAAATTTGTTAGAGCGAAGGAGATATGGGCAAAAGAAGTTTTTCATATAAAAATTTAATTTTTTTTAGGTTTTGAGTGGACTTTTCAATTTTTTTATGGTGGTCACGAATTAAAGTCCTTTTCGCTCTAGGACGCATATTTAAGGATATATGGCCAAAAGAAGTTTTTCATATAAAAATTTCAATTTTTTAGGTTTTGGGTGGATTTTTCAATTTTTGGAGGGTGGTCACGAATTAAAGTCCTTTTCGCTCTAGGACGCATATTTAAGGAGATATGGGCAAAAGAAGTTTTTCATATAAAAATTTCAATTTTTTTAGGTTTTGGGTGGATTTTTCAATTTTTTTGGGGTGGTCACGAAATAAAGTCCTTTTCGCTCTAGGACGCATATTTAAGGAGATATGGGCAAAAGAAGTTTTTCATATAAAAATTTCAATTTTTTTAGGTTTTGGGTGGATTTGTTAATTTTTTGAGGGTGGTCACGAATTAAAGTCCTTTTCGCTCTATGACGCATATTTAAGGAGATATAGCCAAAACAAGTTTTTCATATAAAAATTTCAATTTTTTTAGGTTTTGGGTGGATTTTTCAACTTTTTGGGGGTGGTCACGAATTAAAGTCCTTTTCGCTCTAGGACGCATAGTTTAGGAGATATGGGCAAAAGAAGTTTTTCATATAAAAATTTCAATTTTTTTAGGTTTTGGGTGATTTTTCATTTTTTTTGGGGTGGTCACGAAATAAAGTCCTTTTCGCTCTAGGACGCATAGTTTAGGAGATATGGGCAAAAGAAGTTTTTCATACAAAAATTTCAATTTTTTTTTTGGGTTTTGGGTGGATTTTTCAATTTTTTGAAGGTGGTCATGAATTAAAGTCCTTTTCGCTCTAGGACGCATATTTAAGGAGATATGGGCAAAAGAAGTTTTTCATATACAAATTTCAATTTTTTTAGGTTTTGAGTGGACTTTTCAATTTTTTGGGGGTGGTCACGAATTAAAGTCCTTTTCGCACTAGGACGCATATTTAAGGAGATATGGCAAAAAGAAGTTTTTCATATAAACATTTCAAATTTGTTAGGTTTTTGGTGGATTTTTCAATTTTTTGAGGGTGGTCACGAATCATCGCCCTTTCGCTCTAGGACGCATATTTAAGGAGATATAGCCAAAAGAAGTTTTTCATATAAAAATTTAAATTTTTTTAGGTTTTGGGTGGATTTTTGAATTTTTTGAGGGTGGTCACGAATTAAAGTCCTTTCCGCTCTAGGACGCATATTTAAGGAGATATGGACAAAAGAAGTTTTTCATATAAAAATTTCAATTTTTTTAGGTTTTGGGTGGATTTTTGAATTTTTTGAGGGTGGTCACGAATTAAAGTCCTTTTCGCTCTAGGACGCATATTTAAGGAGATATGGGCAACAGAAGTTTTTCATATAAAAATTTAAATTTGTTTAGGTTTTGGGTGGATTTTTCAATTTTTTGAGGGTGGTCACGAATTAAAGTCCTTTTCGCTCTAGGACGCATAGTTTAGGAGATATGGGCAAAAGAAGTTTTTCATATAAAAATTTCATTTTTTTAGGTTTTGGGTGGATTTTTCAATTTTTTGAGGGTGGTCACGAATTAAAGTCCTTTTCGCTCTAGGACGCATATTTAAGGAGATATGGGCAAAAGAAGTTTTTCATATAAAAATTTCATTTTTTTAGGTTTTGGGTGGATTTTTCAATTTTTTGAGGGTGGTCACGAATTAAAGTCATTTTCGCTCTAGGACGCATATTTAAGGAGATATGGGCAAAAGAAGTTTTTCATATAAAAATTTAATTTTTTTTAGGTTTTGGGTGGATTTTTGAATTTTTTGAGGGTGGTCACGAATTAAAGTCCTTTTCGCTCTAGGACGCATATTTAAGGAGATATGGGCAAAAGAAGTTTTTCATATAAAAATTTAATTTTTTTTAGGTTTTGGGTGGATTTTTCAATTTTTTGAGGGTGGTCACGAATTAAAGTCCTTTTCGCTCTAGGACGCATATTTAAGGAGATATAGCCAAAAGAAGTTTTTCATATAAAAATTTAATTTTTTTTAGGTTTTGGGTGGATTTTTCAATTTTTTGAGGGTGGTCACGAATTAAAGACCTTTTCGCTCTAGGACGCATATTTAAGGAGATATAGCCAAAAGAAGTTTTTCATATAAAAATTTCAATTTTTTTAGGTTTTGGGTGGATTTTTAAATTTTTTGAGGGTGGTCACGAATTAAAGTCCTTTTCGCTCTAGGACGCATATTTAAGGAGATATAGCCAAAAGAAGTTTTTCATATAAAAATTTAATTTTTTTTAGGTTTTGGGTGGATTTTTCAATTTTTTGAGGGTGGTCACGAATTAAAGTCCTTTTCGCTCTAGGACGCATATTTAAGGAGATATGGGCAAAATAAGTTTTTCATATAAAAATTTCAATTTTTTTAGGTTTTGGGTGGATTTTTCAATTTTTTTGGGGCGGTCACGAATTAAAGTCCTTTTCGCTCTAGGACGCTTAGTTTAGGAGATATGGGCAAAAGAAGTTTTTCATATAAAAATTTCAATTTTTTTAGGTTTTGGGTGGATTTTTCAATTTTTTGAGGGTGGTCACGAATTAAAGTCCTTTTCGCTCTAGGACGCATATTTAAGGAGATATGGGCAAAAGAAGTTTTTCATATAAAAATTTAATTTTTTTTAGGTTTTGGGTGGGCAAAAGTAGTTTTTCATATAAAAATGACAATTTTTTTAGGTTTTGGGTGAATTTTTTAATTTTGTGAAGGTGCTCACGAATTACCATCCTTTTCGCTCTAGGACGCATATTTAAGGAGATATGGACAAAAGAAGTTTTTCATATAAAAATTAAATTTTTTTTAGGTTTTGGGTGGGCAAAAGTAGTTTGTTATATAAAAATTACAATTCTTTTAGGTTTTGGGTGGATTTTTTAATTTTGTGAGGGTGCTCACGAATTACCATCCTTTTCGCTCTAGGACGCATATTTAAGGAGATATGGACAAAAGAAATTTTTCATATAAAAATTTAAATTTTTTTAGGTTTTGGGTGGATTTTTCAATTTTTTTGGGGTGGTCACGAAATAAAGTACTTTTCGCTCTAGGACGCATATTTAAGGAGATATGGACAAAAGAAGTTTTTCATATAAAAATTTAAATTTTTTTAGGTTTTGGGTGGATTTCTTAATTTTTTGAGGGTGGTCACGAATTAAAGTCCTTTTCGCTCTAGGACGCATATTTAAGGAGATATAGCCAAAACAAGTTTTTCATATAAAAATTTCAATTTTTTTAGGTTTTGGGTGGATTTTTCAACTTTTTGGGGGTGGTCACGAATTAAAGTCCTTTTCGCTCTAGGACGCATAGTTTAGGAGATATGGGCAAAAGAAGTTTTTCATATAAAAATTTCAATTTTTTTAGGTTTTGGGTGATTTTTCATTTTTTTTGGGGTGGTCACGAAATAAAGTCCTTTTCGCTCTAGGACGCATAGTTTAGGAGATATGGGCAAAAGAAGTTTTTCATATAAAAATTTCAATTTTTTTTGGGTTTTGGGTGGATTTTTCAATTTTTTGAAGGTGGTCATGAATTAAAGTCCTTTTCGCTCTAGGACGCATATTTAAGGAGATATGGGCAAAAGAAGTTTTTCATATACAAATTTCAATTTTTTTAGGTTTTGAGTGGACTTTTCAATTTTTTGGGGGTGGTCACGAATTAAAGTCCTTTTCGCACTAGGACGCATATTTAAGGAGATATGGCAAAAAGAAGTTTTTCATATAAACATTTCAAATTTGTTAGAGCGAAGGAGATATGGGCAAAAGAAGTTTTTCATATAAAAATTTAATTTTTTTTAGGTTTTGAGTGGACTTTTCAATTTTTTTATGGTGGTCACGAATTAAAGTCCTTTTCGCTCTAGGACGCATATTTAAGGATATATGGCCAAAAGAAGTTTTTCATATAAAAATTTCAATTTTTTAGGTTTTGGGTGGATTTTTCAATTTTTGGAGGGTGGTCACGAATTAAAGTCCTTTTCGCTCTAGGACGCATATTTAAGGAGATATGGGCAAAAGAAGTTTTTCATATAAAAATTTCAATTTTTTTAGGTTTTGGGTGGATTTTTCAATTTTTTTGGGGTGGTCACGAAATAAAGTCCTTTTCGCTCTAGGACGCATATTTAAGGAGATATGGGCAAAAGAAGTTTTTCATATAAAAATTTCAATTTTTTTAGGTTTTGGGTGGATTTGTTAATTTTTTGAGGGTGGTCACGAATTAAAGTCCTTTTCGCTCTAGGACGCATATTTAAGGAGATATAGCCAAAACAAGTTTTTCATATAAAAATTTCAATTTTTTTAGGTTTTGGGTGGATTTTTCAACTTTTTGGGGGTGGTCACGAATTAAAGTCCTTTTCGCTCTAGGACGCATAGTTTAGGAGATATGGGCAAAAGAAGTTTTTCATATAAAAATTTCAATTTTTTTAGGTTTTGGGTGATTTTTCATTTTTTTTGAAGGTGGTCATGAATTAAAGTCCTTTTCGCTCTAGGACGCATATTTAAGGAGATATGGGCAAAAGAAGTTTTTCATATACAAATTTCAATTTTTTTAGGTTTAGAGTGGACTTTTCAATTTTTTGGGGGTGGTCACGAATTAAAGTCCTTTTCGCACTAGGACGCATATTTAAGGAGATATGGCAAAAAGAAGTTTTTCATATAAACATTTCAAATTTGTTAGGTTTTTGGTGGATTTTTCAATTTTTTGAGGGTGGTCACGAATCATCGCCCTTTCGCTCTAGGACGCATATTTAAGGAGATATAGCCAAAAGAAGTTTTTCATATAAAAATTTAAATTTTTTTAGGTTTTGGGTGGATTTTTGAATTTTTTGAGGGTGGTCACGAATTAAAGTCCTTTTCGCTCTAGGACGCATATTTAAGGAGATATGGGCAAAAGAAGTTTTTCATATAAAAATTTCAATTTTTTTAGGTTTTGGGTGGATTTTTGAATTTTTTGAGGGTGGTCACGAATTAAAGTCCTTTTCGCTCTAGGACGCATATTTAAGGAGATATGGGCAACAGAAGTTTTTCATATAAAAATTTAAATTTGTTTAGGTTTTGGGTGGATTTTTCAATTTTTTGAGGGTGGTCACGAATTAAAGTCCTTTTCGCTCTAGGACGCATAGTTTAGGAGATATGGGCAAAAGAAGTTTTTCATATAAAAATTTCATTTTTTTAGGTTTTGGGTGGATTTTCCAATTTTTTGAGGGTGGTCACGAATTAAAGTCCTTTTCGCTCTAGGACGCATATTTAAGGAGATATGGGCAAAAGAAGTTTTTCATATAAAAATTTCATTTTTTTAGGTTTTGGGTGGATTTTTCAATTTTTTGAGGGTGGTCACGAATTAAAGTCATTTTCGCTCTAGGACGCATATTTAAGGAGATATGGGCAAAAGAAGTTTTTCATATAAAAATTTAAATTTTTTTAGGTTTTGGGTGGATTTTTGAATTTTTTGAGGGTGGTCACGAATTAAAGTCCTTTTCGCTCTAGGACGCATATTTAAGGAGATATGGGCAAAAGAAGTTTTTCATATAAAAATTTAATTTTTTTTAGGTTTTGGGTGGATTTTTCAATTTTTTGAGGGTGGTCACGAATTAAAGTCCTTTTCGCTCTAGGAGATATGGGCAAAAGAAGTTTTTCATATAAAAATTTAATTTTTTCTATGTTTTGGGTGGATTTTTCAATTTTTTGAGGGTGGTCACGAATTAAAGACCTTTTCGCTCTAGGACGCATATTTAAGGAGATATAGCCAAAAGAAGTTTTTCATATAAAAATTTCAATTTTTTTAGGTTTTGGGTGGATTTTTAAATTTTTTGAGGGTGGTCACGAATTAAAGTCCTTTTCGCTCTAGGACGCATATTTAAGGAGATATAGCCAAAAGAAGTTTTTCATATAAAAATTTAATTTTTTTTAGGTTTTGGGTGGATTTTTCAATTTTTTGAGGGTGGTCACGAATTAAAGTCCTTTTCGCTCTAGGACGCATATTTAAGGAGATATGGGCAAAATAAGTTTTTCATATAAAAATTTCAATTTTTTTAGGTTTTGGGTGGATTTTTCAATTTTTTTGGGGCGGTCACGAATTAAAGTACTTTTCGCTCTAGGACGCTTAGTTTAGGAGATATGGGCAAAAGAAGTTTTTCATATAAAAATTTCAATTTTTTTAGGTTTTGGGTGGATTTTTCAATTTTTTGAGGGTGGTCACGAATTAAAGTCCTTTTCGCTCTAGGACGCATATTTAAGGAGATATGGGCAAAAGAAGTTTTTCATATAAAAATTTAATTTTTTTTAGGTTTTGGGTGGGCAAAATTAGTTTTTCATATAAAAATGACAATTTTTTTAGGTTTTGGGTGAATTTTTTAATTTTGTGAAGGTGCTCACGAATTACCATCCTTTTCGCTCTAGGACGCATATTTAAGGAGATATGGACAAAAGAAGTTTTTCATATAAAAATTTAAATTTTTCTAGGTTTTGGGTGGATTTTTCAATTTTTTGAGGGTGGTCACGAATTAAAGTCCTTTTCGTTCTAGGACGCATATTTAAGGAGATATAGCCAAAAGAAGTTTTTCATATAAAAATTTCAATTTTTTTAGGTTTTGGGTGGATTTTTAAATTTTTTGAGGTTGGTCACGAATTAAAGTCCTTATCGCTCAAGGACGCATATTTAAGGAGATATGGGCAAAAGAAGTTTTTCATATAAAAATTTAAATTTTTTTAGGTTTTGAGTGGATTTTTCAATTTTTCGGGGGTGGTCACGAATTAAAGTCCTTTTCGCTCTAGGACGCATATTTAAGGAGATATGGGCAAAAGAAGTTTTTCATATAAAAATTTCAATTTTTTTAGGTTTTGGGTGGATTTTTCAATTTTTTGAGGGTGGTCACGAAATAAAGTCCTTTTCGCTTTAGGACGCATAGTTTAGGAGATATGGGCAAAAGAAGTTTTTCATATAAAAATTTCAAGTTTTTTAGGTTTTGGGTGGATTTTTCAATTTTTTGAGGGTGGTCACGAATTAAAGTCCTTTTCGCTCTAGGACGCATATTTAAGGAGATATGGGCAAAAGAAGTTTTTCATATAAAAATTTAAATTTTTTTAGGTTTTGAGTGGACTTTTCAATTTTTTGAGGGTGGTCACGAATTAAAGTCCTTTTCGCTCTAGGACGCATATTTAAGGAGATATGGACAAAAGAAGTTTTTCATATAAAAATTTCAATTTTTTTAGGTTTTGGGTGGATTTTTCAATTTTTTTGGGGTAGTCACGAATTAAAGTCCTTTTCGCTCTAGAACGCTTAGTTTAGGAGATATGGGCAAAAGAAGTTTTTCATATAAAAATTTCAATTTTTTTAGGTTTTGGGTGGATTTTTCAATTTTTTGAGGGTGGTCACGAATTAAAGTCCTTTTCGCTCTAGGACGCATATTTAAGGAGATATGGGCAAAAGAAGTTTTTCATATAAAAATTTAAATTTTTTTAGGTTTTGGGTGGATTTTTCAATTTTTTTTAGGGTGGTCACGAATTAAAGTCCTTTTCGCTCTAGGACGCATATTTAAGGAGATATGGGCAAAAGAAGTTTTTCATATAAAAATTTCAATTTTTTTAGGTTTTGAGTGGATTTTTCAATTTTTTTTGGGCTGGTCACGAAATAAATTCCTTTTCGCTCTAGGACGCATAGTTTAGGAGATATGGGCAAAAGAAGTTTTTCATATAAAAATTTCATTTTTTTTAGGTTTTGGGTGGATTTTTCAATTTTTTTGGGGTGGTCACGAATTAATGTCCTTTTCGCTCTAGGACGCATATTTAAGGAGATATGGGCAAAAGAAGTTTTTCATATAAAATTTTTTTTTAGGTTTTGGGTGGATTTTTCAATTTTTTTGGTGTGGTCACGAAATAAAGTCCTTTTCGCTCTAGGACGCATAGTTTAGGAGATATGGGCAAAAGAAGTTTTTCATACAAAAAGTTCAATTTTTTTAGGTTTTGGGTGGATTTTGCAATTTTTTGAGGGTGGTCACGAATTAAAGTCCTTTTCGCTCTAGGATGCATATTTAAGGAGATATGGCCAAAAGAAGTTTTTCATATAAAAATTTCAATTTTTTTAGGTTTTTGGTGGATTTTTAAATTTTTTGAGGGTGGTCACGAATTACCATCCTTTTCGCTTTAGGACGCATATTTAAGGAGATATAGCCAAAAGAAGTTTTTCATATAAAAATTTCAATTTTTTTAGGTTTTGGGTGGATTTTTCAATTTTTTGAGGGTGGTCACGAATTAAAGTCCTTTTCGCTCTAGGACGCATATTTAAGGAGATATGGGCAAAAGAAGTTTTTCATATAAAAATTTAAATTTTTTAAGGTTTTGGGTGGATTTTTCAATTTTTTTGGGGTGGTCACGAATTAAAGTCCTTTTCGCTCTAGGACGCTTAGTTTAGGAGATATGGGCAAAAGAAGTTTTTCATATAAAAATTTCAATTTTTTTAGGTTTTGGGTGGATTTTTCAATTTTTTGAGTGTGGTCACGAATTAAAGTCCTTTTCGCTCTAGGACGCATATTTAAGGAGATATGGGCAAAAGAAGTTTTTCATATAAAAATTTAAATTTTTTTAGGTTTTGAGTGGACTTTTCAATTTTTTGAGGGTGGTCACGAATTAAAGTCCTTTTCGCTCTAGGACGCATATTTAAGGAGATATAGCCAAAAGAAGTTTTTCATATAAAAATTTCAATTTTTTTTTGGTTTTGGGTGGATTTTTCAATTTTTTTGGTGTGGTCACGAATTAAAGTCCTTTTCGCTCTAGGACAAATATTTAAGGAGATATGGGCAAAAGAAGTTTTTCATATAAAAATTTCAATTTTTTAAGGTTTTGGGTGGATTTTTCAATTTTTTTGGGGTGGTCACGAATTAAAGTCCTTTTCGCTCTAGGAAGCTTAGTTTAGGAGATATGGGCAAAAGAAGTTTTTCATATAAAAATTTAAATTTTTTTAGGTTTTGGGTGGATTTTTCAATTTTTTGGGGTGGTCACGAATTAAAGTCCCTTTCGCTCTAGGACGCATATTTAAGTAGATATGGGCAAAAGAAGTTTTTCATATAAAAATTTAAATTTTTCTAGGTTTTGGGTGGATTTTTGAATTTTTTGAGGGTGGTCACGAATTAAAGACCTTTTCGCTCTAGGACGCATATTTAAGGAGATATAGCCAAAAGAAGTTTTTCATATACAAATTTCAATTTTTTTTGGTTTTGGGTGGATTTTTCAATTTTTTGAGTGTGGTCACGAATTAAAGTCCTTTTCGCTCTAGGACGCATATTTAAGGAGATATGGGCAAAAGAAGTTTTTCATATAAAAATTTAAATTTTTTTAGGTTTTGTGTGGACTTTTCAATTTTTTGGGGGTGATCACGAATTAAAGTCCTTTTCGCTCTAGGACGCATATTTAAGGAGATATGGCCAAAAGAAGTTTTTCATATAAAAATTTAATTTTTTTTAGGTTTTGGGCGGATTTTTCAATTTTTTGTGGGTGGTCACGAATTAAAGTCCTTTTCGCTCTAGGACGCATATTTAAGGAGATATGGGCAAAAGAAGTTTTTCATATAAAAATTTCATTTTTTTAGGTTTTGGGTGGATTTTTTAATTTTTTGAGGGTGGTCACGAATTAAAGTCCTTTTCGCTCTAGGACGCATATTTAAGGAGATATGGACAAAAGAAGTTTTTCATATAAAAATTTAAATTTTTCTAGGTTTTGGTTGGATTTTTAAATTTTTTGAGGGTGGTCACGAATTAAAGTCCTTTTCGCTCTAGGGCGCTTAGTTTAGGAGATATGGGCAAAAGAAGTTTTTCATATAAAAATTTCAATTTTTTTAGGTTTTGGGTGGATTTTTGAATTTTTTGAGGGTGGTCACGAAGTAAAGTCCTTTTTCGCTCTAGGACGCATATTTAAGGAGATATGGGCAAAAGAAGTTTTTCATATAAAAATTTCAATTTTGTTAGGTTTTGGGTGGATTTTTCAATTTTTTGAGGGTGGTCACGAATTAAAGTCCTTTTCGCTCTAGGACGCATATTTAAGGAGATATGGGCAAAATAAGTTTTTCATATAAACATTTCAATTTTTTTAGGTTTTGGGTGGATTTTTTAATTTTTTGAGGGTGGTCACGAATTAAAGTCCTTTTCGCTCTAGGACGCATATTTAAGGAGATATAGCCAAAAGAAGTTTTTCATATACAAATTTCAATTTTTTTTGGTTTTGGGTGGATTTTTCAATTTTTTGAGTGTGGTCACGAATTAAAGTCCTTTTCGCTCTAGGACGCATATTTAAGGAGATATGGGCAAAAGAAGTTTTTCATATAAAAATTTAAATTTTTTTAGGTTTTGTGTGGACTTTTCAATTTTTTGGGGGTGGTCACGAATTAAAGTCCTTTTCGCTCTAGGACGCATATTTAAGGAGATATGGCCAAAAGAAGTTTTTCATATAAAAATTTAATTTTTTTTAGGTTTTGGGCGGATTTTTCAATTTTTTGTGGGTGGTCACGAATTAAAGTCCTTTTCGCTCTAGGACGCATATTTAAGGAGATATAGCCAAAGGAAGTTTTTCATATAAAAATTTAATTTTTTTAGGTTTTGGGTGGATTTTTCAAATTTTTTGGGGGTGGTCACGAATTAAAGTCCTTTTCGCTCTAGGACGCATATTTAAGGAGATATGGGCAAAAGAAGTTTTTCATATAAAAATTTCAATTTTTTAGGTTTTGGGTGGATTTTTAAAGTTTTTTGGGGTGGTCACGAATTAAAGACCTTTTCGCTCTAGGACGCATATTTAAGGAGATATGGGCAAAAGAAGTTTTTCATATACAAATTTAAATTTTTCTAGGTTTTGGGTGGATTTTTCAATTTTTTTGGGGTGGTCACGAATTAAAGTCCTTTTTGCTCTAGGACGCATATTTAAGGAGATATGGGCAAAAGAAGTTTTTCATAGAAAAATTTAAATTTTTTTAGGTTTTGGGTGGATTTTTGAATTTTTTGAGGGTGGTCGCGAATTAAAGTCCTTTTCGCTCTAGGACGCATATTTAAGGAGATATGTTCAAAAGAAGTTTTTCATATAAAAATTTAAATTTTTCTAGGTTTTGGGTGGATTTTTGAATTTTTTGAGGGTGGTCACGAATTAAAGTCCTTTTCGCTCTAGGACGCATATTTAAGGAGATATGGGCAAAATAAGTTTTTCATATAAAAATTTAAATTTTTTTAGGTTTTGGGTGGATTTTTCAATTTTTTTGGGTGGGCACGAATTAAAGTCCTTTTCGCTCTAGGACGCATATTTAAGGAGATATGGGCAAAAGAAGTGGTCACGAATTAAAGACCTTTTCGCTCTAGGACGCATATTTAAGGAGATATAGCCAAAAGAAGTTTTTCATATAAAAATTTCAATTTTTTTTGGTTTTGGGTGGATTTTTCAATTTTTTGAGGGTGGTCACGAATTAAAGTCCTTTTCGCTCTAGGACGCATATTTAAGGAGATATGGGCAAAAGAAGTTTTTCATATAAAAATTTAAATTTTTTTAGGTTTTGAGTGGACTTTTCAATTTTTTGGGGGTGGTCACGAATTAAAGTCCTTTTCGCACTAGGACGCATATTTAAGGAGATATGGGCAAAAGAAGTGGTCACGAATTAAAGACCTTTTCGCTCTAGGACGCATATTTAAGGAGATATAGCCAAAAGAAGTTTTTCATATAAAAATTTCAATTTTTTTTTGGTTTTGGGTGGATTTTTCAATTTTTTGAGTGTGGTCACGAATTACCATCCTTTTTGCTCTAGGACGCATATTTAAGGAGATATGGACAAAAGAAGTTTTTCATATACAAATTTAAATTTTTCTAGGTTTTGGGTGGATTTTTCAATTTTTTTGGGGTGGTCACGAAATAAAGTCCTTTTCGCTCTAGGACGCATATTTAAGGAGATATGGGCAAAATAAGTTTTTCATATAAAAATTTAAATTTTTTTAGGTTTTGGGTGGATTATTCAATTTTTTGAGGGTGGTCACGAATTAAAGTCCTTTTCGCTCTAGGACGCATATTTAAGGAGATATGGGCAAAAGAAGTTTTTCATATAAAAATTTCAATTTTTCTAGGTTTTGGGTGGATTTTTCAATTTTTTGAGGGTGGTCACGAATTAAAGACCTTTTCGCTCTAGGACGCATATTTAAGGAGATATAGCCAAAAGAAGTTTTTCATATAAAAATTTCAATTTTTTTTGGTTTTGGGTGGATTTTTAAATTTTTTGAGGGTGGTCACGCATTAAAGTCCTTTTCGCTCTAGGATGCATATTTAAGGAGATATGGGCAAAAGAAGTTTTTCATATAAAAATTTAAATTTTTTTAGGTTTTGAGTGGATTTTACAATTTTTTGGGGGTGGTCGCGAATTAAAGGCCTTTTCGCTCTAGGACGCATATTTAAGGAGATATGGGCAAAAGAAGTCTTTCATATAAAAATTTCAGTTTTTTTAGGTTTTGGGTGGATTTTTCAATTTATTTGGGGTGGTCACGAAATAAAGTCCTTTTCGCTCTAGGACGCATAGTTTAGGAGATATTGGCAAAATAAGTTTTTCATATAAAAATTTCAATTTTTTTAGGTTTTGGGTGGATTTTTCAATTTTTTGAGTGTGGTCACGAATTAAAGTTCTTTCGCTCTAGGACGCATATTTAAGGAGATATGGGCAAAAGAAGTTTTTCATATAAAAATTTAAATTTTTTTAGGTTTTGAGTGGACTTTTCAATTGGGGGTGGTCACGAATTAAAGTCCTTTTCGCTCTAGGACGCATATTTAAGGAGATATGGCCAAAAGAAGTTTTTCATATAAAAATTTAAATTTTTTTAGGTTTTGGGTGGATTTTTCAATTTTTTGTGGGTGGTCACGAATTAAAGTCCTTTTCGCTCTAGGACGCATATTTAAGGAGATATAGCCAAAGGAAGTTTTTCATATAAAAATTTAAATTTTTTTAGGTTTTGGGTGGATTTTTCAATTTTTTGAGGGTGGTCACGAATTAAAGTCCTTTTCGCTCTAGGACGCATATTTAAGGAGATATGGGCAAAAGAAGTTTTTCATATAAAAATTTCAATTTTTTAAGTTTTGGGTGGATTTTTTTTAGGTTTTGGGTGGATTTTCCAATTTTTTGGGGGTGGTCACGAATTAAAGTCCTTTTCGCTCTAGGACGCATATTTAAGGAGATATGGGCAAAAGAAGTTTTTCATATAAAAATTTAATTTTTTTTAGGTTTTGGGTGGGCAAAAAAAGTTTTTCATATAAAAATTTCAATTTTTTTAGGTTTTGGGTGGATTTTTTTAATTTTTTGAGGGTGGTCACGAATTACCATCCCTTTCGCTCTAGGACGCATATTTAAGGAGATATGGACAAAAGAAGTTTTTCATATAAAAATTTAAATTTTTCTAGGTTTTCGGTGGATTTTTCAATTTTTTGAGGGTGGTCACGAATTAAAGTCCTTTTCGTTCTAGGACGCATATTTAAGGAGATATAGCCAAAAGAAGTTTTTCATATAAAAATTTAAATTTTTTAGGTTTTGGGTGGATTTTTCAATTTTTTGAGGGTGGTCACGAATTAAAGTCCTTATCGCTCTAGGACGCATATTTAAGGAGATATGGGCAAAAGAAGTTTTTCATATAAAAATTTCAATTTTTTAGGTTTTGAGTGGATTTTTCAATTTTTTTGGGGGTGGTCACGAATTAAAGTCCTTTTCGCTCTAGGACACATATTTAAGGAGATATGGGCAAAAGAAGTTTTTCATATAAAAATTTAAATTTTTTTAGGTTTTGGGTGGATTTTTCAATTTTTTTGGGGTGGTCACGAATTAAAGTCCTTTTCGCTCTAGGACGCATATTTAAGGAGATATGGGCAAAAGAAGTCTTTCATATAAGGAGATATGGGCAAAAGAAGTTTTTCATATAAAAATTTAAATTTTGTTAGGTTTTGAGTGGACTTTTCAATTTTTTTGGGGTGGTCACGAATTAAAGTCCTTTTCGCTCTAGGACGCATGTTTAAGGAGATATGGTCAAAAGAAGTTTTTCATATAAAAATTTAATTTTTTTAAGGTTTTGAGTGGACTTTTCAATTTTTTGGGGGTGGTCACGAATTAAAGTCCTTTTCGCTCTAGGACGCATATTTAAGGAGATATGGCCAAAAGAAGTTTTTCATATAAAAATTTAAATTTTTTTAGGTTTTGGGTGGATTTTTCAATTTTTTTGGGGTGGTCACGAATTAAAGTCCTTTTCGCTCTAGGACGCTTAGTTTAGGAGATATGGGCAAAAGAAGTTTTTCATATAAAAATTTCAATTTTGTTACGTTTTGGGTGGATTTTTGAATTTTTTGAGGGCGGTCACGAATTAAAGTCCTTTTCGCTCTAGGACGCATATTTAAGGAGATATGGGCAAAAGAAGTTTTTCATATAAAAATTTCATTTTTTTAGGTTTTGGGTGGATTTTTTAATTTTTTGAGGGTGGTCACGAATTAAAGTCCTTTTCGCTCTAGGACGCATATTTAAGGAGATATGGACAAAAGAAGTTTTTCATATAAAAATTTAAATTTTTCTAGGTTTTGGTTGGATTTTTAAATTTTTTGAGGGTGGTCACGAATTAAAGTCCTTTTCGCTCTAGGGCGCTTAGTTTAGGAGATATGGGCAAAAGAAGTTTTTCATATAAAAATTTCAATTTTTTTAGGTTTTGGGTGGATTTTTGAATTTTTTGAGGGTGGTCACGAAGTAAAGTCCTTTTTCGCTCTAGGACGCATATTTAAGGAGATATGGGCAAAAGAAGTTTTTCATATAAAAATTTCAATTTTGTTAGGTTTTGGGTGGATTTTTCAATTTTTTGAGGGTGGTCACGAATTAAAGTCCTTTTCGCTCTAGGACGCATATTTAAGGAGATATGGGCAAAATAAGTTTTTCATATAAACATTTCAATTTTTTTAGGTTTTGGGTGGATTTTTTAATTTTTTGAGGGTGGTCACGAATTAAAGTCCTTTTCGCTCTAGGACGCATATTTAAGGAGATATGGACAAAAGAAGTTTTTCATATAAAAATTAAAATTTTTCTAGGTTTTGGTTGGATTTTTCAATTTTTTGAGGGTTGTCACGAATTAAAGTCCTTTTCGCTCTAGGACGCATATTTAAGGAGATATGGGCAAAAGAAGTCTTTCATATAAGGAGATATGGGCAAAAGAAGTTTTTCATATAAAAATTTAAATTTTGTTAGGTTTTGAGTGGACTTTTCAATTTTTTTGGGGTGGTCACGAATTAAAGTCCTTTTCGCTCTAGGACGCATGTTTAAGGAGATATGGTCAAAAGAAGTTTTTCATATAAAAATTTAATTTTTTTAAGGTTTTGAGTGGACTTTTCAATTTTTTGGGGGTGGTCACGAATTAAAGTCCTTTTCGCTCTAGGACGCATATTTAAGGAGATATGGACAAAAGAAGTTTTTCATATAAAAATTAAAATTTTTCTAGGTTTTGGTTGGATTTTTCAATTTTTTGAGGGTTGTCACGAATTAAAGTCCTTTTCGCTCTAGGACGCATATTTAAGGAGATATGGGCAAAAGAAGTCTTTCATATAAGGAGATATGGGCAAAAGAAGTTTTTCATATAAAAATTTAAATTTTGTTAGGTTTTGGGTGGATTTTTCAATTTTTTGAGGGTGGTCACGAATTAAAGTCCTTATCGCTCTAGGACGCATATTTAAGGAGATATGGGCAAAAGAAGTTTTTCATATAAAAATTTCAATTTTTTAGGTTTTGAGTGGATTTTTCAATTTTTTTGGGGGTGGTCACGAATTAAAGTCCTTTTCGCTCTAGGACACATATTTAAGGAGATATGGGCAAAAGAAGTTTTTCATATAAAAATTTAAATTTTTTTAGGTTTTGGGTGGATTTTTCACTTTTTTTGGGGTGGTCACGAATTAAAGTCCTTTTCGCTCTAGGACGCATATTTAAGGAGATATGGGCAAAAGAAGTCTTTCATATAAGGAGATATGGGCAAAAGAAGTTTTTCATATAAAAATTTAAATTTTGTTAGGTTTTGAGTGGACTTTTCAATTTTTTTGGGGTGGTCACGAATTAAAGTCCTTTTCGCTCTAGGACGCATGTTTAAGGAGATATGGTCAAAAGAAGTTTTTCATATAAAAATTTAATTTTTTTAAGGTTTTGAGTGGACTTTTCAATTTTTTGGGGGTGGTCACGAATTAAAGTCCTTTTCGCTCTAGGACGCATATTTAAGGAGATATGGCCAAAAGATGTTTTTCATATAAAAATTTAAATTTTTTTAGGTTTTGGGTGGATTTTTCAATTTTTTTGGGGTGGTCACGAATTAAAGTCCTTTTCGCTCTAGGACGCTTAGTTTAGGAGATATGGGCAAAAGAAGTTTTTCATATAAAAATTTCAATTTTGTTACGTTTTGGGTGGATTTTTGAATTTTTTGAGGGCGGTCACGAATTAAAGTCCTTTTCGCTCTAGGACGCATATTTAAGGAGATATGGGCAAAAGAAGTTTTTCATATAAAAATTTCATTTTTTTAGGTTTTGGGTGGATTTTTTAATTTTTTGAGGGTGGTCACGAATTAAAGTCCTTTTCGCTCTAGGACGCATATTTAAGGAGATATGGACAAAAGAAGTTTTTCATATAAAAATTTAAATTTTTCTAGGTTTTGGTTGGATTTTTCAATTTTTTGAGGGTGGTCACGAATTAAAGTCCTTTTCGCTCTAGGACGCTTAGTTTAGGAGATATGGGCAAAATAAGTTTTTCATATAAAAATTTCAATTTTTTTAGGTTTTGGGTGGATTTTTGAATTTTTTGAGGGTGGTCACGAAGTAAAGTCCTTTTTCGCTCTAGGACGCATATTTAAGGAGATATGGGCAAAAGAAGTTTTTCATATAAAAATTTCAATTTTGTTAGGTTTTGGGTGGATTTTTCAATTTTTTGAGGGTGGTCACGAATTAAAGTCCTTTTCGCTCTAGGACGCATATTTAAGGAGATATGGGCAAAATAAGTTTTTCATATAAAAATTTCAATTTTTTTAGGTTTTGGGTGGATTTTTTAATTTTTTGAGGGTGGTCACGAATTAAAGTCCTTTTCGCTCTAGGACGCATATTTAAGGAGATATGGACAAAAGAAGTTTTTCATATAAAAATTAAAATTTTTCTAGGTTTTGGTTGGATTTTTCAATTTTTTGAGGGTTGTCACGAATTAAAGTCCTTTTCGCTCTAGGACGCATATTTAAGGAGATATGGGCAAAAGAAGTCTTTCATATAAAAATTTCAGTTTTTTTAGGTTTTGGGTGGATTTTTCAATTTTTTTTGGGGTGGTCACGAAATAAAGTCCTTTTCGCTCTAGGACGCATATTTAAGGAGATATGGGCAAAAGAAGTTTTTCATATAAAAATTTCAATTTTTTTAGGTTTTGGGTGGATTTTTAAATTTTTTGAGGGTGGTCACGAATTAAAGTCCTTTTCGCTCTAGGACGCATATTTAAGGAGATATGGGCAAAAGAAGTTTTTCATATACAAATGTAAATTTTTTTAGGTTTTGAGTGGATTTTTCAATTTTTTGGGGGTGGTCACGAATTAAAGTCCTTTTCGCTCTAGGACGCATATTTAAGGAGATATGGGCAAAAGAAGTTTTTCATATAAAAATTTCAATTTTTTTTAGGTTTTGGGTGGATTTTTCAATTTTTTGAGGGTGGTCACGAATTATCATCCTTTTCGCTCTAGGACGCATATTTAAGGAGATATAGCCAAAAGAAGTTTTTCATATAAAAATTTCATTTTTTTTAGGTTTTGGGTGGATTTTTCAATTTTTTGAGGGTGGTCACGAATTAAAGTCCTTTTCGCTCTAGGACGCATATTTAAGGAGATATGGGCAAAAGAAGTTTTTCATATAAAAATTTCAATTTTTTTAGGTTTTGGGTGGATTTTTCAATTTTTTTGGGGTGGTCACGAATTAAAGTCCTTTTCGCTCTAGGACGCTTAGTTTAGGAGATATGGGCAAAAGAAGTTTTTCATATAAAAATATCAATTTTTTTTGGGTGGATTTTTAAATTTTTTGAGGGTGGTCACGAATTAAAGTCCTTTTCGCTCTAGGACGCATATTTAAGGAGATATGGGCAAAAGAAGTTTTTCATATAAAAATTTCAATTTTTTTAGGTTTTGGGTGGATTTTTCAATTTTTTGAGGGTGGTCACGAATTAAAGTCCTTTTCGCTCTAGGACGCATATTTAAGGAGATATGGGCAACAGAAGTTTTTCATATACAAATTTCAATTTTTCTAGGTTTTGAGTGGATTTTTCAATTTTTTGGGGGTGGTCACGAATTAAAGTCCTTTTCGCTATAGGACGCATATTTAAGGAGATATGGGCAAAAGAAGTTTTTCATATAAAAATTTCAATTTTTTTTAGGTTTTGGGTGGATTTTTAAATTTTTTGAGGGTGGTCACAAATTATCATCCTTTTCGCTCTAGGACGCATATTTAAGGAGATATAACCAAAAGAAGTTTTTCATATAAAAATTTCATTTTTTTTAGGATTTGGGAGGATTTTTCAATTTTTTGAGGGTGGTCACGAATTAAAGTCCTTTTCGCTCTAGGACGCATATTTAAGGAGATATGGGCAAAAGAAGTTTTTCATATAAAAATTTAATTTTTTTTAGGTTTTGGGTGGATTTTTGAATTTTTTGAGGGTGGTCACGAATTAAAGCCCTTTTCGCTCTAGGACGCATATTTAAGGAGATATGGGCAAAAGAAGTTTTTCATATAAAAATGTCAATTTTTTTAGGTTTTGGGTGGATTTTTCAATTTTTTGAGGGTGGTCACGAATTAAAGTCCTTTTCGCTCTAGGACGCATATTTAAGGAGATATGGGCAAAAGAAGTTTTTCATATAAAAATTTCAATTTTTCTAGGTTTTGGGTGGATTTTTCAATTTTTTGAGGGTGGTCACGAATTAAAGTCCTTTTCGCTCTAGGACGCATATTTAAGGAGATATAGCCAAAAGAAGTTTTTCATATAAAAATTTCAATTTTTTTAGGTTTTGGGTGGATTTTTCAATTTTTTGAGGGTGGTCACGAATTAAAGTCCTTTTCGCTCTAGGACGCATATTTAAGGAGATATGGGCAAAAGAAGTTTTTCATATAAAAATTTCAATTTTTTTTAGGTTTTGAGTGGATTTTTCAATTTTTTGGGGGTGGTTACGAATTAAAGTCCTTTTCGCTCTAGGACGCATATTTAAGGAGATATGGGCAAAAGAAGTTTTTCATATAAAAATTTCAATTTTTTTAGGTTTTGGGTGGATTTTTCAATTTTTTTGGGGTGGTCATGAAATAAAGTCCTTTTCGCTCTAGGACGCATAGTTTAGGAGATATGGGCAAAAGAAGTTTTTCATACAAAAATTTCAATTTTTTTAGGTTTTGGGTGGATTTTTCAATTTTTTGAGGGTGGTCACGAATTAAAGTCCTTTTCGCTCTAGGACGCATATTTAAGGAGATATGGGCAAAAGAAGTTTTTCATATAAAAATTTCAATTTTTTTTGGTTTTGAGTGGACTTTTCAATTTTTTGGGGGTGGTCACGAATTAAAGTCCTTTTCGCTCTAGGACGCATATTTAAGGAGATATGGGCAAAAGAAATTTTTCATATAAAAATTTCAATTTTTTTAGGTTTTGGGTGGATTTTTCAATTTTTTTGGGGTGGTCACGAAAAAAAGTCCTTTTCGCTCTAGGACGCATAGTTTAGGAGATATGGGCAAAAGAAGTTTTTCATATAAAAATTTAAATTTTTTTAGGTTTTGTGTGGATTTTTGAATTTTTTGAGGGTGGTCACGGATTAAAGTCCTTTTCGCTCTAGGACGCATATTTAAGGAGATATGGGCAAAAGAAGTTTTTCATATAAAAATTTAAATTTTTTTAAGTTTTGAGTGGACTTTTCAATTTTTTGGGGGTGGTCACGAATTAAAGTCCTTTTCGCTCTAGGACGCATATTTAAGGAGATATGGCCAAAAGAAGTTTTTCATATAAAAAATTTAAATTTTTTTAGGTTTTGGGTGGATTTTTGAATTTTTGGAGGGTGGTCACGAATTAAAGCCCTTTTCGCTCTAGGACGCATATTTAAGGAGATATAACCAAAAGAAGTTTTTCATATAAAAATTTCATTTTTTTTAGGTTTTGGGTGGATTTTTCAATTTTTTGAGGGTGGTCACGAATTAAAGTCCTTTTCGCTCTAGGACGCATATTTAAGGAGATATAACCAAAAGAAGTTTTTCATATAAAAATTTCAATTTTTTTAGGTTTTGAGTGGACTTTTCAATTTTTTGGGGGTGGTCACGAATTAAAGTCCTTTTCGCTCTAGGACGCTTAGTTTAGGAGATATGGGCAAAAAAAGTTTTTCATATAAAAATATAAATTTTTTTAGGTTTTGGGTGGATTTTTGAATTTTTGGAGGGTGGTCACGAATTAAAGCCCTTTTCGCTCTAGGACGCATATTTAAGGAGATATAACCAAAAGAAGTTTTTCATATAAAAATTTCATTTTTTTTAGGTTTTGGGTGGATTTTTGAATTTTTGGAGGGTGGTCACGAATTAAAGCCCTTTTCGCTCTAGGACGCATATTTAAGGAGATATGGGCAAAAGAAGTTTTTCATATAAAAATTTCAATTTTTTTAGGTTTTTAGTGGACTTTTCAATTTTTTGGGGGTGGTCACGAATTAAAGTCCTTTTCGCTCTAGGACGCATATTTAAGGAGATATGGGCAAAAGAAGTTTTTCATATAAAAATTTCAATTTTTTTAGGTTTTGGGTGGATTTTTCAATTTTTTGAGGGTGGTCACGAATTAAAGCCCTTTTCGCTCTAGGACGCATATTTAAGGAGATATTGGCAAAAGAAGTTTTTCATATAAAAATTTCAATTTTTTTAGGTTTTGGGTGGATTTTTTAATTTTTTGAGGGTGGTCACGAATTAAAGTCCTTTTCGCTCTAGGACGCATATTTAAGGAGATATGGACAAAAGAAGTGTTTCATATAAAAATTAAAATTTTTCTAGGTTTTGGGTGGATTTTTCAATTTTTTGAGGGTGGTCACGAATTAAAGTCCTTTTCGCTCTAGGACGCATATTTAAGGAGATATAGCCAAAAGAAGTTTTTCAATAAAAATTTCAATGTTTTTAGGTTTTGGGTGGATTTTTCAATTTTTTGAGGGTGGTCACGAATTAAAGTCCTTTTCGCTCTAGGACGCATATTTAAGGAGATATGGGCAAAAGAAGCTTTTCATATAAAAATTAAAATTTTTCTAGGTTTTGGTTGGATTTTTCAATTTTTTGAGGGTGGTCACGAATTAAAGTCCTTTTCGCTCTAGGACGCATATTTAAGGAGATATGGCCAAAAGAAGTTTTTCATATAAAAAATTTAAATTTTTTTAGGTTTTGGGTGGATTTTTGAATTTTTTGAGGGTGGTCACGAATTAAAGTCCTTTTCGCTCTAGGACGCATATTTAAGGAGATATAACCAAAAGAAGTTTTTCATATAAAAATTTCAATTTTTTTAGGTTTTGAGTGGACTTTTCAATTTTTTGGGGGTGGTCACGAATTAAAGTCCTTTTCGCTCTAGGACGCTTAGTTTAGGAGATATGGACAAAAGAAGTGTTTCATATAAAAATTAAAATTTTTCTAGGTTTTGGTTGGATTTTTCAATTTTTTGAGGGTGGTCACGAATTAAAGTCCTTTTCGCTCTAGGACGCATATTTAAGGAGATATAGCCAAAAGAAGTTTTTCAATAAAAATTTCAATGTTTTTAGGTTTTGGGTGGATTTTTCAATTTTTTTGGGGTGGTCATGAAATAAAGTCCTTTTCGCTCTAGGACGCATAGTTTAGGAGATATGGGCAAAAGAAGTTTTTCATACAAAAATTTCAATTTTTTTAGGTTTTGGGTGGATTTTTCAATTTTTTGAGGGTGGTCACGAATTAAAGCCCTTTTCGCTCTAGGACGCATATTTAAGGAGATATGGGCAAAAGAAGTTTTTCATATAAAAATTTCAATTTTTTTAGGTTTTGGGTGGATTTTTTAATTTTTTGAGGGTGGTCACGAATTAAAGTCCTTTTCGCTCTAGGACGCATATTTAAGGAGATATGGACAAAAGAAGTGTTTCATATAAAAATTAAAATTTTTCTAGGTTTTGGTTGGATTTTTCAATTTTTGGAGGGTGGTCACGAATTAAAGCCCTTTTCGCTCTAGGACGCATATTTAAGGAGATATAACCAAAAGAAGTTTTTCATATAAAAATTTCATTTTTTTTAGGTTTTGGGTGGATTTTTCAATTTTTTGAGGGTGGTCACGAATTAAAGTCCTTTTCGCTCTAGGACGCATATTTAAGGAGATATAACCAAAAGAAGTTTTTCATATAAAAATTTCAATTTTTTTAGGTTTTGAGTGGACTTTTCAATTTTTTGGGGGTGGTCACGAATTAAAGTCCTTTTCGCTCTAGGACGCTTAGTTTAGGAGATATGGGCAAAAAAAGTTTTTCATATAAAAATATAAATTTTTTTAGGTTTTGGGTGGATTTTTGAATTTTTGGAGGGTGGTCACGAATTAAAGCCCTTTTCGCTCTAGGACGCATATTTAAGGAGATATAACCAAAAGAAGTTTTTCATATAAAAATTTCATTTTTTTTAGGTTTTGGGTGGATTTTTGAATTTTTGGAGGGTGGTCACGAATTAAAGCCCTTTTCGCTCTAGGACGCATATTTAAGGAGATATGGGCAAAAGAAGTTTTTCATATAAAAATTTCAATTTTTTTAGGTTTTGAGTGGACTTTTCAATTTTTTGGGGGTGGTCACGAATTAAAGTCCTTTTCGCTCTAGGACGCATATTTAAGTAGATATGGGCAAAAGAAGTTTTTCATATAAAAATTTCAATTTTTTTAGGTTTTGGGTGGATTTTTCAATTTTTTGAGGGTGGTCACGAATTAAAGCCCTTTTCGCTCTAGGACGCATATTTAAGGAGATATGGGCAAAAGAAGTTTTTCATATAAAAATTTCAATTTTTTTAGGTTTTGGGTGGATTTTTTAATTTTTTGAGGGTGGTCACGAATTAAAGTCCTTTTCGCTCTAGGACGCATATTTAAGGAGATATGGACAAAAGAAGTGTTTCATATAAAAATTAACATTTTTCTAGGTTTTGGTTGGATTTTTCAATTTTTTGAGGGTGGTCACGAATTAAAGTCCTTTTCGCTCTAGGACGCATATTTAAGGAGATATAGCCAAAAGAAGTTTTTCAATAAAAATTTCAATGTTTTTAGGTTTTGGGTGGATTTTTCAATTTTTTGAGGGTGGTCACGAATTAAAGTCCTTTTCGCTCTAGGACGCATATTTAAGGAGATATGGGCAAAAGAAGCTTTTCATATAAAAATTTCAATTTTTTTAGGTTTTGGGTGGATTTTTCAATTTTTTTTGGGGTGGTCACGAAATAAAGTCCTTTTCGCTCTAGGACGCATATTTAAGGAGATATAGCCAAAAGAAGTTTTTCATATAGAAATTTCATTTTTTTAGGTTTTGGGTGGATTTTTCAATTTTTTGAGGGTGGTCACGAATTAAAGTCCTTTTCGCTCTAGGACCCATATTTAAGGAGATATGGGCAAAAGAAGTTTTTCATATAAAAATTTAATTTTTTTTAGGTTTTGGGTGGATTTTTGAATTTTTTGAGGGTGGTCACGAATTAAAGCCCTTTTCGCTCTAGGACGCATATTTAAGGAGATATGGGCAAAAGAAGTTTTTCATATAAAAATTTCAATTTTTTTTAGGTTTTGAGTGGATTTTTCAATTTTTTGGGGGTGGTTACGAATTAAAGTCCTTTTCGCTCTAGGACGCATATTTAAGGAGATATGGGCAAAAGAAGTTTTTCATATAAAAATTTCAATTTTTTTAGGTTTTGGGTGGATTTTTCAATTTTTTTGGGGTGGTCAAGAAATAAAGTCCTTTTCGCTCTAGGACGCATAGTTTAGGAGATATGGGCAAAAGAAGTTTTTCATACAAAAATTTCAATTTTTTTAGGTTTTGGGTGGATTTTTCAATTTTTTGAGGGTGGTCACGAATTAAAGCCCTTTTCGCTCTAGGACGCATATTTAAGGAGATATGGGCAAAAGAAGTTTTTCATATAAAAATTTCAATTTTTTTAGGTTTTGGGTGGATTTTTTAATTTTTTGAGGGTGGTCACGAATTAAAGTCCTTTTCGCTCTAGGACGCATATTTAAGGAGATATGGACAAAAGAAGTGTTTCATATAAAAATTAAATTTTTTCTAGGTTTTGGTTGGATTTTTCAATTTTTTGAGGGTGGTCACGAATTAAAGTCCTTTTCGCTCTAGGACGCATATTTAAGGAGATATGGCCAAAAGAAGTTTTTCATATAAAAAATTTAAATTTTTTTAGGTTTTGGGTGGATTTTTGAATTTTTGGAGGGTGGTCACGAATTAAAGCCCTTTTCGCTCTAGGACGCATATTTAAGGAGATATAACCAAAAGAAGTTTTTCATATAAAAATTTCATTTTTTTTTAGGTTTTGGGTGGATTTTTGAATTTTTGGAGGGTGGTCACGAATTAAAGCCCTTTTCGCTCTAGGACGCATATTTAAGGAGATATAACCAAAAGAAGTTTTTCATATAAAAATTTCAATTTTTTTAGGTTTTGAGTGGACTTTTCAATTTTTTGGGGGTGGTCACGAATTAAAGTCCTTTTCGCTCTAGGACGCATATTTAAGGAGATATGGGCAAAAGAAGTTTTTCATATAAAAATTTCAATTTTTTTAGGTTTTGGGTGGATTTTTCAATTTTTTGAGGGTGGTCACGAATTAAAGCCCTTTTCGCTCTAGGACGCATATTTAAGGAGATATGGGCAAAAGAAGTTTTTCATATAAAAATTTCACTTTTTTTAGGTTTTGGGTGGATTTTTCAATTTTTTGAGGGTGGTCACGAATTAAAGTCCTTTTCGCTCTAGGACGCATATTTAAGGAGATATGGCCAAAAGAAGTTTTTCATATAAAAATGTAATTTTTTTTAGGTTTTGAGTGGATTTTTCAATTTTTTGGGGGTGGTCACGAATTAAAGTCCTTTTCGCTCTAGGACGCATATTTAAGGAGATATGGGCAAAAGAAGTTTTTCATATAAAAATTTCAATTTTTTTTAGGTTTTGGGTGGATTTTTCAATTTTTTGAGGGTGGTCACGAATTATCATCCTTTTCGCTCTAGGACGCATATTTAAGGAGATATAGCCAAAAGAAGTTTTTCATATAAAAATTTCATTTTTTTTAGGTTTTGGGTGGATTTTTCAATTTTTTGAGGGTGGTCACGAATTAAAGTCCTTTTCGCTCTAGGACTCATATTTAAGGAGATATAGCCAAAAGAAGTTTTTCATATAAAAATTTCAATTTTTTTAGGTTTTGGGTGGATTTTGAAATTTTTTGGGGGTGGTCACGAATTAAAGTCCTTTTCGCTCTAGGACGCTTAGTTTAGGAGATATGGGCAAAAGAAGTTTTTCATATAAAAATATAAATTTTTTAGGTTTTGGGGGGATTTTTCAATTTTTTGAGGGTGGTCACGAATTAAAGTCCTTTTCGCTCTAGGACGCATATTTAAGGAGATATGGGCAAAAGAAGTTTTTCATATAAAAATTTCAATTTTTTTTAGGTTTTGAGTGGATTTTTCAATTTTTTGGGGGTGGTTACGAATTAAAGTCCTTTTCGCTCTAGGACGCATATTTAAGGAGATATGGGCAAAAGAAGTTTTTCATATAAAAATTTAAATTTTTTTAGGTTTTGAGTGGACTTTTCAATTTTTTGGGGGTGGTCACGAATTAAAGTCCTTTTCGCTCTAGGCCGCATATTTAAGGAGATATGGGCAAAAGAAATTTTTCATATAAAAATTTCAATTTTTTTAGGTTTTGGGTGGATTTTTCAATTTTTTGAGGATGGTCACGAATTAAAGTCCTTTTCGCTCTAGGACGCATATTTAAGGAGATATAGCCAAAAGAAGTTTTTCATATAAAAATTTAAATTTTTTTAGGTTTTGGGTGGATTTTTCAATTTTTTGAGGGTGGTCACGAATTAAAGTCCTTTTCGCTCTAGGACGCATATTTAAGGAGATATGGGCAAAAGAAGTTTTTCATATAAAAATTTCAATTTTTTTAGGTTTTGGATGGATTTTTCAATTTTTTGAGGGTGGTCACGAATTAAAGCCCTTTTCGCTCTAGGACGCATATTTAAGGAGATATGGGCAAAAGAAGTTTTTCATATAAAAATGTCAATTTTTTTAGGTTTTGGGTGGATTTTTCAATTTTTTGAGGGAGGTCACGAATTAAAGTCCTTTTCGCTCTAGGACGCATATTTAAGGAGATATGGGCAAAAGAAGTTTTTCATATAAAAATTTCAATTTTTCTAGGTTTTGGGTGGATTTTTCAATTTTTTGAGGATGGTCACGAATTAAAGTCCTTTTCGCTCTAGGACGCATATTTAAGGAGATATAGCCAAAAGAAGTTTTTCATATAAAAATTTAAATTTTTTTAGGTTTTGGGTGGATTTTTCAATTTTTTGAGGGTGGTCACGAATTAAAGTCCTTTTCGCTCTAGGACGCATATTTAAGGAGATATGGGCAAAAGAAGTTTTTCATATAAAAATTTCAATTTTTTTAGGTTTTGGGTGGATTTTTCAATTTTTTTGGGGTGGTCATGAAATAAAGTCCTTTTCGCTCTAGGACGCATAGTTTAGGAGATATGGGCAAAAGAAGTTTTTCATACAAAAATTTCAATTTTTTTAGGTTTTGGGTGGATTTTTCAATTTTTTGAGGGTGGTCACGAATTAAAGCCCTTTTCGCTCTAGGACGCATATTTAAGGAGATATGGGCAAAAGAAGTTTTTCATATAAAAATTTCATTTTTTTTAGGTTTTGGGTGGATTTTTTAATTTTTTGAGGGTGGTTACGAATTAAAGTCCTTTTCGCTCTAGGACGCATATTTAAGGAGATATGGACAAAAGAAGTGTTTCATATAAAAATTAAAATTTTTCTAGGTTTTGGTTGGATTTTTCAAATTTTTGAGGGTGGTCACGAATTAAAGTCCTTTTCGCTCTAGGACGCATATTTAAGGAGATATGGCCAAAAGAAGTTTTTCATATAAAAAATTTAAATTTTTTTTAGGTTTTGGGTGGATTTTTGAATTTTTGGAGGGTGGTCGCGAATTAAAGCCCTTTTCGCTCTAGACGCATATTTAAGGAGATATAACCAAAAGAAGTTTTTCATATAAAAATTTCATTTTTTTTAGGTTTTGGGTGGATTTTTGAATTTTTGGAGGGTGGTCACGAATTAAAGCCCTTTTCGTTCTAGGACGCATATTTAAGGAGATATAACCAAAAGAAGTTTTTCATATAAAAATTTCAATTTTTTTAGGTTTTGAGTGGACTTTTCAATTTTTTGGGGGTGGTCACGAATTAAAGTCCTTTTCGCTCTAGGACGCATATTTAAGGAGATATGGGCAAAAGAAGTTTTTCATATAAAAATTTCAATTTTTTTAGGTTTTGGGTGGATTTTTCAATTTTTTGAGGGTGGTCACGAATTAAAGCCCTTTTCGCTCTAGGACGCATATTTAAGGAGATATGGGCAAAAGAAGTTTTTCATATAAAAATTTCAATTTTTTTAGGTTTTGGGTGGATTTTTTAATTTTTTGAGGGTGGTCACGAATTAAAGTCCTTTTCGCTCTAGGACGCATATTTAAGGAGATATGGACAAAAGAAGTGTTTCATATAAAAATTAAAATTTTTCTAGGTTTTGGTTGGATTTTTCAATTTTTTGAGGGTGGTCACGAATTAAAGTCCTTTTCGCTCTAGGACGCATATTTAAGGAGATATAGCCAAAAGAAGTTTTTCAATAAAAATTTCAATGTTTTTAGGTTTTGGGTGGATTTTTCAATTTTTTGAGGGTGGTCACGAATTAAAGTCCTTTTCGCTCTAGGACGCATATTTAAGGAGATATGGGCAAAAGAAGCTTTTCATATAAAAATTTCAATTTTTTTAGGTTTTGGGTGGATTTTTCAATTTTTTTTGGGGTGGTCACGAAATAAAGTCCTTTTCGCTCTAGGACGCATATTTAAGGAGATATAGCCAAAAGAAGTTTTTCATATAGAAATTTCATTTTTTTAGGTTTTGGGTGGATTTTTCAATTTTTTGAGGGTGGTCACGAATTAAAGTCCTTTTCGCTCTAGGACGCATATTTAAGGAGATATGGGCAAAAGAAGTTTTTCATATAAAAATTTAATTTTTTTTAGGTTTTGGGTGGATTTTTGAATTTTTTGAGGGTGGTCACGAATTAAAGCCCTTTTCGCTCTAGGACGCATATTTAAGGAGATATGGGCAAAAGAAGTTTTTCATATAAAAATGTCAATTTTTTTAGGTTTTGGGTGGATTTTTCAATTTTTTGAGGGTGGTCACGAATTAAAGTCCTTTTCGCTCTAGGACGCATATTTAAGGAGATATGGGCAAAAAAAGTTTTTCATATAAAAATTTCAATTTTTCTAGGTTTTGGGTGGATTTTTCAATTTTTTGAGGGTGGTCACGAATTAAAGTCCTTTTCGCTCTAGGACGCATATTTAAGGAGATATAGCCAAAAGAAGTTTTTCATATAAAAATTTCAATTTTTTTAGGTTTTGGGTGGATTTTTCAATTTTTTGAGGGTGGTCACGAATTAAAGTCCTTTTCGCTCTAGGACGCATATTTAAGGAGATATGGGCAAAAGAAGTTTTTCATATAAAAATTTCAATTTTTTTTAGGTTTTGAGTGGATTTTTCAATTTTTTGGGGGTGGTTACGAATTAAAGTCCTTTTCGCTATAGGACGCATATTTAAGGAGATATGGGCAAAAGACGTTTTTCATATAAAAATTGCAATTTTTTTAGGTTTTGGGTGGATTTTTCAATTTTTTTGGGGAGGTCATGAAATAAAGTCCTTTTCGCTCTAGGACGCATAGTTTAGGAGATATGGGCAAAAGAAGTTTTTCATACAAAAATTTCAATTTTTTTAGGTTTTGGGTGGATTTTTCAATTTTTTGAGGGTGGTCACGAATTAAAGTCCTTTTCGCTCTAGGACGCATATTTAAGGAGATATGGGCAAAAGAAGTTTTTCATATAAAAATTTCAATTTTTTTAGGTTTTGGGTGGATTTTTCAATTTTTTGAGGGTGGTCACGAATTAAAGCCCTTTTCGCTCTAGGACGCATATTTAAGGAGATATGGGCAAAAGAAGTTTTTCATATAAAAATTTCAATTTTTTTAGGTTTTGGGTGGATTTTTTAATTTTTTGAGGGTGGTCACGAATTAAAGTCCTTTTCGCTCTAGGACGCATATTTAAGGAGATATGGACAAAAGAAGTGTTTCATATAAAAATTAAAATTTTTCTAGGTTTTGGTTGGATTTTTCAATTTTTTGAGGGTGGTCACGAATTAAAGTCCTTTTCGCTCTAGGACGCATATTTAAGGAGATATAGCCAAAAGAAGTTTTTCAATAAAAATTTCAATGTTTTTAGGTTTTGGGTGGATTTTTCAATTTTTTGAGGGTGGTCACGAATTAAAGTCCTTTTCGCTCTAGGACGCATATTTAAGGAGATATGGGCAAAAGAAGCTTTTCATATAAAAATTTCAATTTTTTTAGGTTTTGGGTGGATTTTTCAATTTTTTTTGGGGTGGTCACGAAATAAAGTCCTTTTCGCTCTAGGACGCATATTTAAGGAGATATAGCCAAAAGAAGTTTTTCATATAGAAATTTCATTTTTTTAGGTTTTGGGTGGATTTTTCAATTTTTTGAGGGTGGTCACGAATTAAAGTCCTTTTCGCTCTAGGACGCATATTTAAGGAGATATGGGCAAAAGAAGTTTTTCATATAAAAATTTAATTTTTTTTAGGTTTTGGGTGGATTTTTGAATTTTTTGAGGGTGGTCACGAATTAAAGCCCTTTTCGCTCTAGGACGCATATTTAAGGAGATATGGGCAAAAGAAGTTTTTCATATAAAAATGTCAATTTTTTTAGGTTTTGGGTGGATTTTTCAATTTTTTGAGGGTGGTCACGAATTAAAGTCCTTTTCGCTCTAGGACGCATATTTAAGGAGATATGGGCAAAAAAAGTTTTTCATATAAAAATTTCAATTTTTCTAGGTTTTGGGTGGATTTTTCAATTTTTTGAGGGTGGTCACGAATTAAAGTCCTTTTCGCTCTAGGACGCATATTTAAGGAGATATAGCCAAAAGAAGTTTTTCATATAAAAATTTCAATTTTTTTAGGTTTTGGGTGGATTTTTCAATTTTTTGAGGGTGGTCACGAATTAAAGTCCTTTTCGCTCTAGGACGCATATTTAAGGAGATATGGGCAAAAGAAGTTTTTCATATAAAAATTTCAATTTTTTTTAGGTTTTGAGTGGATTTTTCAATTTTTTGGGGGTGGTTACGAATTAAAGTCCTTTTCGCTATAGGACGCATATTTAAGGAGATATGGGCAAAAGAAGTTTTTCATATAAAAATTTCAATTTTTTTAGGTTTTGGGTGGATTTTTCAATTTTTTTGGGGAGGTCATGAAATAAAGTCCTTTTCGCTCTAGGACGCATAGTTTAGGAGATATGGGCAAAAGAAGTTTTTCATACAAAAATTTCAATTTTTTTAGGTTTTGGGTGGATTTTTCAATTTTTTGAGGGTGGTCACGAATTAAAGTCCTTTTCGCTCTAGGACGCATATTTAAGGAGATATGGGCAAAAGAAATTTTTCATATAAAAATTTAAATTTTTTTAGGTTTTGGGTGGATTTTTCAATTTTTTTGGGGTGGTCACGAAAAAAAGTCCTTTTCGCTCTAGGACGCATTGTTTAGGAGATATGGGCAAAAGAAGTTTTTCATATAAAAATTTAAATTTTTTTAGGTTTTGTGTGGATTTTTGAATTTTTTGAGGGTGGTCACGGATTAAAGTCCTTTTCGCTCTAGGACGCATATTTAAGGAGATATGGGCAAAAGAAGTTTTTCATATAAAAATTTAAATTTTTTTAAGTTTTGAGTGGACTTTTCAATTTTTTGGGGGTGGTCACGAATTAAAGTCCTTTTCGCTCTAGGACGCATATTTAAGGAGATATGGCCAAAAGAAGTTTTTCATATAAAAAATTTAAATTTTTTTAGGTTTTGGGTGGATTTTTGAATTTTTGGAGGGTGGTCACGAATTAAAGCCCTTTTCGCTCTAGGACGCATATTTAAGGAGATATAACCAAAAGAAGTTTTTCATATAAAAATTTCATTTTTTTTAGGTTTTGGGTGGATTTTTCAATTTTTTGAGGGTGGTCACGAATTAAAGTCCTTTTCGCTCTAGGACGCATATTTAAGGAGATATGGGCAAAAGAAGTTTTTCATATAAAAATTTCAATTTTTTTAGGTTTTGGGTGGATTTTTCAATTTTTTTGGGGTGGTCACGAATTAAAGTCCTTTTCGCTCTAGGACGCTTAGTTTAGGAGATATGGGCAAAAAAAGTTTTTCATATAAAAATATAAATTTTTTTAGGTTTTGGGTGGATTTTTGAATTTTTTGAGGGTGGTCACGAATTAAAGTCCTTTTCGCTCTAGGACGCATATTTAAGGAGATAGGGGCAAAAGAAGTTTTTCATATAAAAATTTAAATTTTTTTAGGTTTTGGGTGAATTTTTGAATTTTTTGAGGGTGGTCACGAATTAAAGCCCTTTTCGCTCTAGGACGCATATTTAAGGAGATATGGGCAAAAGAAGTTTTTCATATAAAAATTTAAATTTTTTTAGGTTTTGGGTGGATTTTTGAATTTTTTGAGGGTGGTCACGAATTAAAGCCCTTTTCGCTCTAGGACGCATATTTAAGGAGATATGGGCAAAAGAAGTTTTTCATATAAAAATTTAAATTTTTTTAGGTTTTGGGTGGATTTTTAAATTTTTTGAGGGTGGTCACGAATTAAAGTCCTTTTCGCTCTAGGACGCATATTTAAGGAGATATGGGCAAAAGAAGTTTTTCATATAAAAATTTCAATTTTTCTAGGTTTTGGGTGGATTTTTCAATTTTTTGAGGGTGGTCACGAATTAAAGTCCTTTTCGCTCTAGGACGCATATTTAAGGAGATATAGCCAAAAGAAGTTTTTCATATAGAAATTTCAATTTTTTTAGGTTTTGGGTGGATTTTTCAATCTTTTGAGGGTGGTCACGAATTAAAGTCCTTTTCGCTCTAGGACGCATATTTAAGGAGATATAGCCAAAAGAAGTTTTTCATATAAAAAATTCAATTTTTTTAGGTTTTGGTTGGATTTTCCAATTTTTTGGGGGTGGTCACGAATTAAAGTCCTTTTCGCTCTAGGACGCATATTTAAGGAGATATGGGCAAAAGAAGTTTTTCATATAAAAATTTCAATTTTTTTTAGGTTTTGGGTGGATTTTTCAATTTTTTGAGGGTGGTCACGAATTAAAGTCCTTTTCGCTCTAGGACGCATATTTAAGGAGATATGGGCAAAAGAAGTTTTTCATATAAAAATTTCAATTTTTTTAGGTTTTGGGTGGATTTTTTAATTTTTTGAGGGTGGTCACGAATTAAAGTCCTTTTCGCTCTAGGACGCATATTTAAGGAGATATGGGCAAAAGAAGCTTTTCATATAAAAATTTCAATTTTTTTAGGTTTTGGGTGGATTTTTCAATTTTTTTTTGGGGTGGTCACGAAATAAAGTCCTTTTCGCTCTAGGACGCATAGTTTAGGAGATATGGGCAAAAGAAGTTTTTCATATAAAAATATATATTTTTTAGGTTTTGGGTGGATTTTTCAATTTTTTGAGGGTGGTCACGAATTAAAGTCCTTTTCGCTCTAGGACGTATATTTAAGGAGATATGGGCAAAAGAAGTTTTTCATATAAAAATGTAATTTTTTTTAGGTTTTGAGTGGATTTTTCAATTTTTTGGGGGTGGTCACGAATTAAAGTCCTTTTCGCTCTAGGACGCATATTTAAGGAGATATGGCCAAAAGAAGTTTTTCATATAAAAATTTCAATTTTTTTTAGGTTTTGGGTGGATTTTTCAATTTTTTGAGGGTGGTCACGAATTATCATCCTTTTCGCTCTAGGACGCATATTTAATGAGATATAGCCAAAAGAAGTTTTTCATATAAAAATTTCATTTTTTTTAGGTTTTGGGTGGATTTTTCAATTTTTTGAGGGTGGTCACGAATTAAAGTCCTTTTCGCTCTAGGACGCATATTTAAGGAGATATAGCCAAAAGAAGTTTTTCATATAAAAATTACAATTTTTTTAGGTTTTGGGTAGATTTTTAAATTTTTTGGGGGTGGTCACGAATTAAAGTCCTTTTCGCTCTAGGACGCTTAGTTTAGGAGATATGGGCAAAAGAAGTTTTTCATATAAAAATATATATTTTTTAGGTTTTGGGTGGATTTTTCAATTTTTTGAGGGTGGTCACGAATTAAAGTCCTTTTCGCTCTAGGACGCATATTTAAGGAGATATGGGCAAAAGAAGTTTTTCATATAAAAATTTCAATTTTTTTAGGTTTTGGGTGGATTTTTCAATTTTTTGGGGGTGGTTACGAATTAAAGTCCTTTTCGCTCTAGGACGCATATTTAAGGAGATATGGGCAAAATAAGTTTTTCATATAAAAATTTAAATTTTTTTAGGTTTTGAGTGGACTTTTCAATTTTTTCGCTCTAGGACGCATATTTAAGGAGATATGGGCAAAAGAAATTTTTCATATAAAAATTTCAATTTTTTTAGGTTTTGGGTGGATTTTTCAATTTTTTTGGGGTGGTCACGAAAAAAAGTCCTTTTCGCTCTAGGACGCATAGTTTAGGAGATATGGGCAAAAGAAGTTTTTCATATAAAAATTTAATTTTTTTTAGGTTTTGTGTGGATTTTTGAATTTTTTGAGGGTGGTCACGAATTAAAGTCCTTTTCGCTCTAGGACGCATATTTAAGGAGATATAGCCAAAAGAAGTTTTTCATATAAAAATTTCAATTTTTTTAAGTTTTGAGTGGATTTTTCAATTTTTTTGGGGTGGTCACGAATTAAAGTCCTTTTCGCTCTAGGACGCATATTTAAGGAGATATGGGCAAAAGAAGTTTTTCATATAAAAATTTAAATTTTTCTAGGTTTTGGGTGGATTTTTCAATTTTTTGAGGGTGGTCACGAATTAAAGTCCTTTTCGCTCTAGGACGGATATTTAAGGAGATATAACCAAAAGAAGTTTTTCATATAAAAATTTAAATTTTTTTAGGTTTTGGGTGGATTTTTAAAATTTTCAATTTTTTGAGGGTGGTCACGAATTAAAGTCCTTTTCGCTCTATGACGCATATTTAAGGAGATATAGGCAAAAGAAGTTTTTCATATAAAAATTTCAATTTTTTTAGGTTTTGGGTTAATTTTTGAATTTTTTGAGGGTGGTCACGAATTAAAGTCCTTTTCGCTCTAGGACGCATATTTAAGGAGATATGGGCAAAAGAAGTTTTTCGCTCTAAAAATTTAAATTTTTTTAGGTTTTGGGTGGATTTTCCAATTTTTTGAGGGTGGTTACGAATTAAAGTCCTTTTCGCTCTAGGACGCATATTTAAGGAGATATGGGCAAAAGAAGTTTTTCATATAAAAATTTCAATTTTTTTAGGTTTTGGGTGGATTTTTTAATTTTTTGAGGGTGGTCACGAAATAAAGTCCTTTTCGCTCTTGGACGCTTAGTTTAGGAGATATGGGCAAAAGAAGTTTTTCATATAAAAATAATTTTTTTAGGTTTTGGGTGGTTTTTTGCAATTTTTTGAGGGTGGTCACGAATTAAAGTCCTTTTCGCTCTAGGACGCATATTTAAGGAGATATGGGCAAAAGAAGATTTTCATATAAAAATTTCAATTTTTTTAGGTTTTGGGTGGATTTTTCAATTTTTTTAGGGTGGGCACGAATTAAAGTCCTTTTCGCTCTAGGACGCATATTTAAGGAGATATGGGCAAAAGAAGTTTTTCATATAAAAATTTCAATTTTTTTAGGTTTTGGGTGGATTTTTGAATTTTTTGAGGGTGGTCACGAATTAAAGCCCTTTTCGCTCTAGGACGCATATTTAAGGAGATATGGGCAAAAGAAGTTTTTCATATAAAAATTTAAATTTTTTTAGGTTTTGGGTGGATTTTTCAATTTTTTGAGGGTGGTCACGAATTAAAGTCCTTTTCGCTCTAGGACGCATATTTAAGGAGATATGGGCAAAAGAAGATTTTCATATAAAAATTTCAATTTTTCTAGGTTTTGGGTGGATTTTTCAATTTTTTGAGGGTGGTCACGAATTAAAGTCCTTTTCGCTCTAGGACGCATATTTAAGGAGATATAGCCAAAAGAAGTTTTTCATATAAAAATTTCAATTTTTTTTAGGTTTTGGGTGGATTTTTCAATCTTTTGAGGGTGGTCACGAATTAAAGTCCTTTTCGCTCTAGGACGCATATTTAAGGAGATATGGACAAAAGAAGTTTTTCATATAAAAATTAAAATTTTTCTAGGTGTTGGTTGGATTTTTCAATTTTTTGAGGGTGGTCACGAATTAAAGTCCTTTTCGCTCTAGGACGCATATTTAAGGAGATATGGGCAAAAGAAGTTTTTCATATAAAAATTTAAATTTTTCTAGGTTTTGGGTGGATTTTTCAATTTTTTGAGGGTGGTCACGAATTAAAGTCCTTTTCGCTCTAGGACGCATATTTAAGGAGATATGGGCAAAATAAGTTTTTCATATAAAAATTTCAATTTTTTTAGGTTTTGGGTGGATTTTTTAATTTTTTGAGGGTGGTCACGAATTAAAGTCCTTTTCGCTCTAGGACGCATATTTAAGGAGATATAGCCAAAAGAAGTTTTTCATATAAAAATTTCAATTTTTTTAAGTTTTGAGTGGATTTTTCAATTTTTTTGGGGTGGTCACGAATTAAAGTCCTTTTCGCTCTAGGACGCATATTTAAGGAGATATGGGCAAAAGAAGTTTTTCATATAAAAATTTAAATTTTTCTAGGTTTTGGGTGGATTTTTCAATTTTTTGAGGGTGGTCACGAATTAAAGTCCTTTTCGCTCTAGGACGGATATTTAAGGAGATATAACCAAAAGAAGTTTTTCATATAAAAATTTAAATTTTTTTAGGTTTTGGGTGGATTTTTAAAATTTTCAATTTTTTGAGGGTGGTCACGAATTAAAGTCCTTTTCGCTCTATGACGCATATTTAAGGAGATATAGGCAAAAGAAGTTTTTCATATAAAAATTTCAATTTTTTTAGGTTTTGGGTTAATTTTTGAATTTTTTGAGGGTGGTCACGAATTAAAGTCCTTTTCGCTCTAGGACGCATATTTAAGGAGATATGGGCAAAAGAAGTTTTTCGCTCTAAAAATTTAAATTTTTTTAGGTTTTGGGTGGATTTTCCAATTTTTTGAGGGTGGTTACGAATTAAAGTCCTTTTCGCTCTAGGACGCATATTTAAGGAGATATGGGCAAAAGAAGTTTTTCATATAAAAATTTCAATTTTTTTAGGTTTTGGGTGGATTTTTTAATTTTTTGAGGGTGGTCACGAAATAAAGTCCTTTTCGCTCTTGGACGCTTAGTTTAGGAGATATGGGCAAAAGAAGTTTTTCATATAAAAATAATTTTTTTAGGTTTTGGGTGGTTTTTTGCAATTTTTTGAGGGTGGTCACGAATTAAAGTCCTTTTCGCTCTAGGACGCATATTTAAGGAGATATGGGCAAAAGAAGATTTTCATATAAAAATTTCAATTTTTTTAGGTTTTGGGTGGATTTTTCAATTTTTTTAGGGTGGGCACGAATTAAAGTCCTTTTCGCTCTAGGACGCATATTTAAGGAGATATGGGCAAAAGAAGTTTTTCATATAAAAATTTCAATTTTTTTAGGTTTTGGGTGGATTTTTGAATTTTTTGAGGGTGGTCACGAATTAAAGCCCTTTTCGCTCTAGGACGCATATTTAAGGAGATATGGGCAAAAGAAGTTTTTCATATAAAAATTTAAATTTTTTTAGGTTTTGGGTGGATTTTTCAATTTTTTGAGGGTGGTCACGAATTAAAGTCCTTTTCGCTCTAGGACGCATATTTAAGGAGATATGGGCAAAAGAAGATTTTCATATAAAAATTTCAATTTTTCTAGGTTTTGGGTGGATTTTTCAATTTTTTGAGGGTGGTCACGAATTAAAGTCCTTTTCGCTCTAGGACGCATATTTAAGGAGATATAGCCAAAAGAAGTTTTTCATATAAAAATTTCAATTTTTTTTAGGTTTTGGGTGGATTTTTCAATCTTTTGAGGGTGGTCACGAATTAAAGTCCTTTTCGCTCTAGGACGCATATTTAAGGAGATATGGACAAAAGAAGTTTTTCATATAAAAATTAAAATTTTTCTAGGTGTTGGTTGGATTTTTCAATTTTTTGAGGGTGGTCACGAATTAAAGTCCTTTTCGCTCTAGGACGCATATTTAAGGAGATATGGGCAAAAGAAGTTTTTCATATAAAAATTTCAATTTTTCTAGGTTTTGGGTGGATTTTTCAATTTTTTGAGGGTGGTCACGAATTAAAGTCCTTTTCGCTCTAGGACGCATATTTAAGGAGATATGGGCAAAATAAGTTTTTCATATAAAAATTTCAATTTTTTTAGGTTTTGGGTGGATTTTTTAATTTTTTGAGGGTGGTCACGAATTAAAGTCCTTTTCGCTCTAGGACGCATATTTAAGGAGATATGGACAAAAGAAGTTTTTCATATAAAAATTAAAATTTTTCTAGGTTTTGGTTGGATTTTTCAATTTTTTGAGGGTGGTCACGAATTAAAGTCCTTTTCGCTCTAGGACGCATATTTAAGGAGATATAGCCAAAAGGAGTTTTTCAATAAAAATTTCAATGTTTTTAGGTTTTGGGTGGATTTTTCAATTTTTTGAGGGTGTTCACGAATTAAAGTCCTTTTCGCTCTAGGACGCATATTTAAGGAGATATGGGCAAAAGAAGCTTTTCATATAAAAATTTCAATTTTTTTAGGTTTTGGGTGGATTTTTCAATTTTTTTTGGGGTGGTCACGAAATAAAGTCCTTTTCGCTCTAGGACGCATAGTTTAGGAGATATGGGCAAAAGAAGGTTTTCATATAAAAATTTCACTTTTTTTAGGTTTTGGGTGGATTTTTCAATTTTTTGAGGGTGGTCACGAATTAAAGTCCTTTTCGCTCTAGGACGCATATTTAAGGAGATATGGCCAAAAGAAGTTTTTCATATAAAAATGTAATTTTTTTTAGGTTTTGAGTGGATTTTTCAATTTTTTGGGGGTGGTCACGAATTAAAGTCCTTTTCGCTCTAGGACGCATATTTAAGGAGATATGGGCAAAAGAAGTTTTTCATATAAAAATTTCAATTTTTTTTAGGTTTTGGGTGGATTTTTCAATTTTTTGAGGGTGGTCACGAATTATCATCCTTTTCGCTCTAGGACGCATATTTAAGGAGATATAGCCAAAAGAAGTTTTTCATATAAAAATTTCATTTTTTTTAGGTTTTGGGTGGATTTTTCAATTTTTTGAGGGTGGTCACGAATTAAAGTCCTTTTCGCTCTAGGACTCATATTTAAGGAGATATAGCCAAAAGAAGTTTTTCATATAAAAATTTCAATTTTTTTAGGTTTTGGGTTAATTTTTGAATTTTTTGAGGGTGGTCACGAATTAAAGTCCTTTTCGCTCTAGGACGCATATTTAAGGAGATATGGGCAAAAGAAGTTTTTCGCTCTAAAAATTTAAATTTTTTTAGGTTTTGGGTGGATTTTGAAATTTTTTGGGGGTGGTCACGAATTAAAGTCCTTTTCGCTCTAGGACGCTTAGTTTAGGAGATATGGGCAAAAGAAGTTTTTCATATAAAAATATAAATTTTTTAGGTTTTGGGGGGATTTTTCAATTTTTTGAGGGTGGTCACGAATTAAAGTCCTTTTCGCTCTAGGACGCATATTTAAGGAGATATGGGCAAAAGAAGTTTTTCATATAAAAATTTCAATTTTTTGTAGGTTTTGAGTGGATTTTTCAATTTTTTGGGGGTGGTTACGAATTAAAGTCCTTTTCGCTCTAGGACGCATATTTAAGGAGATATGGGCAAAAGAAGTTTTTCATATAAAAATTTAAATTTTTTTAGGTTTTGAGTGGACTTTTCAATTTTTTGGGGGTGGTCACGAATTAAAGTCCTTTTCGCTCTAGGCCGCATATTTAAGGAGATATGGGCAAAAGAAATTTTTCATATAAAAATTTCAATTTTTTTAGGTTTTGGGTGGATTTTTCAATTTTTTTGGGGTGGTCACGAAAAAAAGTCCGTTTCGCTCTAGGACGCATAGTTTAGGAGATATGGGCAAAAGAAGTTTTCATATAAAAATTTAATTTTTTTTAGGTTTTGTGTGGATTTTTGAATTTTTTGAGGGTGGTCACGAATTATCATCCTTTTCGCTCTAGGACGCATATTTAAGGAGATATTGCCAAAAGAAGTTTTTCATATAAAAATTTAAATTTTTTTAAGTTTGAGTGGACTTTTCAATTTTTTGGGGGTGGTCACGAATTAAAGTCCTTTTCGCTCTAGGACGCATATTTAAGGAGATATGGCCAAAAGAAGTTTTTTATATAAAAAATTTAATTTTTTTTAGGTTTTGGGTGGATTTTTGAATTTTTGGAGGGTGGTCACGAATTAAAGCCCTTTTCGCTCTAGGACGCATATTTAAGGAGATATGGGCAAAAGAAGTTTTTCATATAAAAATTTCAATTTTTTTAGGTTTTGGGTGGATTTTTCAATTTTTTTGGGGTGGTCACGAATTAAAGTCCTTTTCGCTCTAGGACGCATATTTAAGGAGATATGGGCAAAAGAAGTTTTTCATATAAAAATTTAAATTTTTCTAGGTTTTGGGTGGATTTTTCAATTTTTTGAGGGTGGTCACGAATTAAAGTCCTTTTCGCTCTAGGACGGATATTTAAGGAGATATAACCAATAGAAGTTTTTCATATAAAAATTTAAATTTTTTTAGCTTTTGGGTGGATTTTTAAATTTTTCAATTTTTTGAGGGTGGTCACGAATTAAAGTCCTTTTCGCTCTATGACGCATATTTAAGGAGATATGGGCAAAAGAAGTTTTTCATATAAAAATTTCAATTTTTTTAGGTTTTGGGTGGATTTTTTAATTTTTTGAGGGTGGTCACGAATTAAAGTCCTTTTCGCTCTAGGACGCATATTTAAGGAGATATGGGCAAAAGAAGTTTTTCGCTCTAAAAATTTAAATTTTTTTAGGTTTTGGGTGGATTTTTCAATTTTTTGAGGGTGGTTACGAATTAAAGTCCTTTTCGCTCTAGGACGCATATTTAAGGAGATATGGGCAAAAGAAGTTTTTCATATAAAAATTTCAATTTTTTTAGGTTTTGGGTGGATTTTTTAATTTTTTGAGGGTGGTCACGAAATAAAGTCCTTTTCGCTCTTGGACGCTTAGTTTAGGAGATATGGGCAAAAGAAGTTTTTCATATAAAAATTTCAATTTTTTTAAGTTTTGGGTGGATTTTTCAATTTTTTGAGGGTGGTCACGAATTAAAGTCCTTTTCGCTCTAGGACGCATATTTAAGAAGATATGGGCAAAAGAAGTTTTTCATATAAAAATTTCAATTTTTTTAGGTTTTGGGTGGATTTTTTAATTTTTTGGGGGTGGTCACGAATTAAAGTCCTTTTCGCTCTAGGACGTATATTTTAGGAGATATGGCCAAAAGAAGTTTTTCATATAAAAATTTCAATTTTTTTAGGTTTTGGGTGGATTTTTCAATTTTTTGAGGGTGGTCACGAATTAAAGTCCTTTTCGCTCTAGGACGCATATTTAAGGAGATATGGGCAAAAGAAGTTTTTCATATAAAAATTTCAATTTTTTTTAGGTTTTGAGTGGATTTTTCAATTTTTTGGGGGTGGTTACGAATTAAAGTCCTTTTCGCTCTAGGACGCATATTTAAGGAGATATGGGCAAAAGAAGTTTTTCATATAAAAATTTCAATTTTTTAGGTTTTGGGTGGATTTTTCAATTTTTTTGGGGTGGTCATGAAATAAAGTCCTTTTCGCTCTAGGACGCATATTTAAGGAGATATGGGCAAAAGAAGTTTTTCATATAAAAATTTAAATTTTTCTAGGTTTTGGGTGGATTTTTTAATTTTTTGAGGGTGGTCACGAATTAAAGCCTTTTTGCTCTAGGACGCATATTTAAGGAGATATGGGCAAAAGAAGTTTTTCATATAAAAATTTAAATTTTTTTAGGTTTTGGGTGGATTTTTGAATTTTTTGAGGGTGGTCACGAATTAAAGTCCTTTTCGCTCTAGGACGCATATTTAAGGAGATATGGGCAAAAGAAGTTTTTCATATAAAAATTTCAATTTTTTTAGGTTTTGGGTGGATTTTTTAATTTTTTGAGGGTGGTCACGAATTAAAGTCCTTTTCGCTCTTGGACGCATATTTAAGGAGATATGGGCAAAAGAAGTTTTTCATATTTCAATTTTTTAGGTTTTGAGTGGATTTTTCAATTTTTTGAGGGTGGTCACGAATTAAAGTCCTTTTCGCTCTAGGACGCATATTTAAGGAGATATGGGCAAAAGAAGTTTTTCATATAAAAATTTCAATTTTTTTTAGGTTTTGAGTGGATTTTTCAATTTTTTGGGGGTGGTTACGAATTAAAGTCCTTTTCGCTCTAGGACGCATATTTAAGGAGATATGGGCAAAAGAAGTTTTTCATATAAAAATTTCAATTTTTTAGGTTTTGGGTGGATTTTTCAATTTTTTTGGGGTGGTCATGAAATAAAGTCCTTTTCGCTCTAGGACGCATAGTTTAGGAGATATGGGCAAAAGAAGTTTTTCATATAAAAATTTCAATTTTTTTAGGTTTTGGGTGGATTTTTCAATTTTTTGAGGGTGGTCACGAATTAAAGTCCTTTTCGCTCTAGGACGCATATTTAAGGAGATATGGGCAAAAGAAGTTTTTCATATAAAAATTTAAATTTTTTTAAGTTTTGAGTGGACTTTTCAATTTTTTGGGGGTGGTCACGAATTAAAGTCCTTTTCGCTCTAGGACGCATATTTAAGGAGATATGGCCAAAAGAAGTTTTTCATATAAAAAATTTAAATTTTTTTAGGTTTTGGGTGGATTTTTGAATTTTTGGAGGGTGGTCACGAATTAAAGCCCTTTTCGCTCCAGGACGCATATTTAAGGAGATATGGGCAAAAGAAGTTTTTCATATAAAAATTTCAATTTTTTTTAGGTTTTGGGTGGATTTTTCAATTTTTTTGGGGTGGTCACGAATTAAAGTCCTTTTCGCTCTAGGACGCATATTTAAGGAGATATGGGCAAAAGAAGTTTTTCATATAAAAATTTCAATTTTTTTAGGTTTTGGGTGGATTTTTCAATTTTTTGAGGGTGGTCACGAATTAAAGTCCTTTTCGCTCTAGGACGCATATTTAAGGAGATATAACCAAAAGAAGTTTTTCATATAAAAATTTAAATTTTTTTAGGTTTTGGGTGGATTTTTCACTTTTTTGAGGGTGGTCACGAATTAAAGCCCTTTTCGCTCTAGGACGCATATTTAAGGAGATATCAGCAAAAGAAGTTTTTCATATAAAAATTTCAATTTTTTTAGGTTTTGGGTGGATTTTTCAATTTTTTGAGGGTGGTCACGAATTAAAGTCCTTTTCGCTCTAGGACGCTTAGTTTAGGAGATATGGGCAAAAGAAGTTTTTCATATAAAAATTTCAATTTTTTTAGGTTTTGGGTGGATTTTTCAATTTTTTGAGGGTGGTCACGAATTAAAGTCCTTTTCGCTCTAGGATGCATATTTAAGGAGATATGGGCAAAAGAAGTTTTTCATATAAAAATTTAATTTTTTTAGGTTTTGGGTGGATTTTTCAATTTTTTTAGGGTGGTCACGAATTAAAGTCCTTTTCGCTCTAGGACGCATATTTAAGGAGATATGGGCAAAAGAAGTTTTTCATATAAAAATTTAAATTTTTTTAGGTTTTGGGTGGATTTTTGAATTTTTTGAGGGTGGTCACGAATTAAAGCCCTTTTCGCTCTAGGACGCATATTTAAGGAGATATGGGCAAAAGAAGTTTTTCATATAAAAATTTCAATTTTTTTAGGTTTTGGGTGGATTTTTCAATTTTTTGAGGGTGGTCACGAATTAAAGTCCTTTTCGCTCTAGGACGCATATTTAAGGAGATATGGGCAAAAGAAGTTTTTCATATAAAAATTTCAATTTTTTTAGGTTTTGGGTGGATTTTTTAATTTTTTGAGGGTGGTCACGAATTAAAGTCCTTTTCGCTCTTGGACGCATATTTAAGGAGATATGGGCAAAAGAAGTTTTTCATATTTCAATTTTTTTAGGTTTTGAGTGGATTTTTCAATTTTTTGAGGGTGGTCACGAAATAAAGTCCTTTTCGCTCTAGGACGCATAGTTTAGGAGATATGGGCAAAAGAAATTTTTCATATAAAAATTTCAAGTTTTTTAGGTTTTGGGTGGATTTTTCAATTTTTTGAGGGTGGTCACGAATTAAAGTCCTTTTCGCTCTAGGACGCATATTTAAGGAGATATGGGCAAAAGAAGTTTTTCATATAAAAATTTCAATTTTTTTAGGTTTTGGGTGGATTTTTCAATTTTTTGAGTGTGGTCACGAATTAAAGTCATTTTCGCTCTAGGACGCATATTTAAGGAGATATGGGCAAAAGAAGTTTTTCATATAAAAATTTAAATTTTTTTAGGTTTTGGGTGGATTTTTCAATTTTTTTGGGGTGGTCACGAATTAAAGTCCTTTTCGCTCTAGGACGCTTAGTTTAGGAGATATGGGCAAAAGAAGTTTTTCATATAAAAATTTCAATTTTTTTAGGTTTTGGGTGGATTTTTGAATTTTTTGAGTGTGGTCACGAATTAAAGTCCTTTTCGCTCTAGGACGCATATTTAAGGAGATATGGGTAAAAGAAGTTTTTCATATAAAAATTTCAATTTTGTTAGGTTTTGGGTGGATTTTTCAATTTTTTGAGGGTGGTCACGAATTAAAGTCCTTTTCGCTCTAGGACGCATATTTAAGGAGATATGGGCAAAATAAGTTTTTCATATAAAAATTTCAATTTTTTTAGGTTTTGGGTGGATTTTTTAATTTTTTGAGGGTGGTCACGAATTAAAGTCCTTTTCGCTCTAGGACGCATATTTAAGGAGATATGGACAAAAGAAGTTTTTCATATAAAAATTTAAATTTTTCTAGGTTTTGGGTGGATTTTTCAATTTTTTCAGGGTTGTCACGAATTAAAGTCCTTTTCGCTCTAGGACGCATATTTAAGGAGATATGGGCAAAAGAAGTTTTTCATATAAAAATTTCATTTTTTTTTAGGTTTTGGGTGGATTTTTCAATTTTTTGAGGGTGGCAACGAATTATCATCCTTTTCGCTCTAGGACGCATATTTAAGGAGATATAGCCAAAAGAAGTTTTTCATATAAAAATTTCATTTTTTTTAGGTTTTGGGTGGATTTTTCAATTTTTTGAGGGTGGTCACGAATTAAAGTCCTTTTCGCTCTAGGACGCATATTTAAGGAGATATGGGCAAAAGAAGTTTTCCATATAAAAATTTCAATTTTTTTAGGTTTTGGGTGGATTTTTCAATTTTTTTGGGGTGGTCACGAATTAAAGTCCTTTTCGCTCTAGGACGCTTAGTTTAGGAGATATGGGCAAAAGAAGGTTTTCATATAAAAATTTCAATTTTTTTAGGTTTTGGGTGGATTTTTCAATTTTTTGCGGGTGGTCACGAATTAAAGTCCTTTTCGCTCTAGGACGCATATTTAAGGAGATATGGGCAAAAGAAGTTTTTCATATAAAAATGTAAATTTTTTTAGGTTTTGAGTGGATTTTTCAATTTTTTGGGGGTGGTCACGAATTAAAGTCCTTTTCGCTCTAGGACGCATATTTAAGAAGATATGGGCAAAAGAAGTTTTTCATATAAAAATTTCAATTTTTTTTAGGTTTTGGGTGGATTTTTCAATTTTTTGAGGGTGGTCACGAATTATCATCCTTTTCGCTCTAGGACGCATATTTAAGGAGATATAGCCAAAAGAAGTTTTTCATATAAAAATTTCATTTTTTTAGGTTTTGGGTGGATTTTTCAATTTTTTGAGGGTGGTCACGAATTAAAGTTCTTTTCGCTCTAGGACGCATATTTAAGGAGATATGGGCAAAAGAAGTTTTTCATATAAAAATTTCAATTTTTTTAGGTTTTGGGTGAATTTTTCAATTTTTTTGGGGAGGTCACGAATTAAAGTCCTTTTCGCTCTAGGACGCTTAGTTTAGGAGATATGGGCAAAAGAAGTTTTTCATATAAAAATATCAATTTTTTTAGGTTTTGGGTGGATTTTTCAATTTTTTGAGGGTGGTCACGAATTAAAGTCCTTTTCGCTCTAGGACGCATATTTAAGGAGATATGGGCAAAAGAAGTTTTTCATATAAAAATTTAAATTTTTTTAGGTTTTGGGTGGATTTTTCAATTTTTTTAGGGTGGTCACGAATTAAAGTCCTTTTCGCTCTAGGACGCATATTTAAGGAGATATGGACAAAAGAAGTTTTTCATATAAAAATTTAAATTTTTTTAGGTTTTGGGTGGATTTTTGAATTTTTTGAGGGTGGTCACGAATTAAAGCCCTTTTCGCTCTAGGACGCATATTTAAGGAGATATGGGCAAAAGAAGTTTTTCATATAAAAATTTAAATTTTTTTAGGTTTTGGGTGGATTTTTCAATTTTTTGAGGGTGGTGACGAATTAAAGTCCTTTTCGCTCTAGGACGCATATTTAAGGAAATATGGGCAAAAGAAGTTTTTCATATAAAAATTTCAATTTTTCTAGGTTTTGGGTGGATTTTTCAATTTTTTGAGGGTGGTCACGAATTAAAGTCCTTTTCGCTCTAGGACGCATATTTAAGGAGATATAGCCAAAAGAAGTTTTTCATATAAAAATTTCAATTTTTTTAGGTTTTGGGTGGATTTTTAAATTTTTTGAGGGTTGTCACGAATTAAAGTCCTTTTCGCTCTAGGACGCATATTTAAGGAGATATGGGCAAAAGAAGTTTTTCATATAAAAATTTTAATTTTTTTAGGTTTTGGGTGGATTTTTCAATTTTTTTGGGGTGGTCATGAAATAAAGTCCTTTTCGCTCTAGGACGCATAGTTTAGGAGATATGGGCAAAAGAAGTTTTTCATATAAAAATTTCTATTTTTTTAGGTTTTGGGTGGATTTTTCAATTTTTTGAGGGTGGTCACGAATTAAAGTCCTTTTCGCTCTAGGACGCATATTTAAGGAGATATGGGCAAAAGAAGTTTTTCATATAAAAATTTAATTTTTTTAGATTTTGAGTGGACTTTTCAATTTTTTGGCGGTGGTCACGAATTAAAGTCCTTTTCGCTCTAGGACGCATATTTAAGGAGACATGGGCAAAAGAAGTTTTTCATATAAAAATTTCAATTTTTTTAGGTTTTGGGTGGATTTTTCAATTTTTTTGTGGTGGTCACTAAAAAAAGTCCTTTTCGCTCTAGGACGCATAGTTTAGGAGATATGGGCAAAAGAAGTTTTTCATATAAGAATTCAATTTTGTTTAGGTTTTGGGTGGATTTTTCAGTTTTTTTGGGGTGGTCACGAATTAAAGTCCTTTTCGCTCTAGGACGCATATTTAAGGAGATATGGGCAAAAGAAGTTTTTCATATAAAAATTTAAATTTTTTTAGGTTTTGGGTGGATTTTTCAATTTTTTGAGGGTGGTCACGAATTAAAGTCCTTTTCGCTCTAGGACGCATATTTAAGGAGATATAACCAAAAGAAGTTTTTCATATAAAAATTTAAATTTTTTTAGGTTTTGGGTGGATTTTTCAATTTTTTGAGGGTGGTCACGAATTAAAGTCCTTTTCGCTCTATGACGCATATTTAAGGAGATATGGGCAAAAGAAGTTTTTCATATAAAAATTTCAATTTTTTTAGGTTTTGGGTTAATTTTTGAATTTTTTGAGGGTGGTCACGAATTAAAGTCCTTTTCGCTCTAGGACGCATATTTAAGGAGATATGGGCAAAAGAAGTTATTCATATAAAAATTTCAATTTTTTTAGGTTTTGGGTGGATTTTTCAATTTTTTGAGGGTGGTTACGAATTAAAGTCCTTTTCGCTCTAGGACGCATATTTAAGGAGATATGGGCAAAAGAAGTTTTTCATATAAAAATTTCAATTTTTTTAGGTTTTGGGGGGATTTTTTAATTTTTTGAGGGTGGTCACGAAATAAAGTCCTTTTCGCTCTAGGACGCTTAGTTTAGGAGATATGGGCAAAAGAAGTTTTTCATATAAAAATTTAAATTTTTTTAGGTTTTGGGTGGATTTTTCAATTTTTTTAGGATGGTCACGAATTAAAGTCCTTTTCGCTCTAGGACGCATATTTAAGGAGATATGGGCAAAAGAAGTTTTTCATATAAAAATTTCAATTTTTTTAGGTTTTGGGTGGATTTTTCAATTTTTTGAGGGTGGTCACGAATTAAAGTCCTTTTCGCTCTAGGACGCATATTTAAGGAGATATGGGCAAAAGAAGTTTTTCATATAAAAATTTCAATTTTTTTAGGTTTTGGGTGGATTTTTCAATTTTTTGAGGGTGGTCACGAATTAAAGTCCTTTTCGCTCTAGGACGCATATTTAAGGAGATATGGGCAAAAAAAGTTTTTCATATAAAAATTTCAATTTTTTTAGGTTTTGGGTGGATTTTTCAATTTTTTGAGGGTGGTCACGAATTAAAGTCCTTTTCGCTCTAGGACGCATATTTAAGGAGATATGGGCAAAAGAAGTTTTTCATATAAAAATTTAAATTTTTTTAGGTTTTGGGTGGATTTTTAAATTTTTTTGGGGTGGTCACGAATTAAAGTCCTTTTCGCTCTAGGACGCATATTTAAGGAGATATGGACAAAAGAAGTTTTTCATATAAAAATTTAAATTTTTCTAGGTTTTGGGTGGATTTTTCAATTTTTTCAGGGTTGTCACGAATTAAAGTCCTTTTCGCTCTAGGACGCATATTTAAGGAGATATGGGCAAAAGAAGTTTTTCATATAAAAATTTCAATTTTTTTTAGGTTTTGGGTGGATTTTTCAATTTTTTGAGGGTGGCAACGAATTATCATCCTTTTCGCTCTAGGACGCATATTTAAGGAGATATAGCCAAAAGAAGTTTTTCATATAAAAATTTCATTTTTTTTAGGTTTTGGGTGGATTTTTCAATTTTTTGAGGGTGGTCACGAATTAAAGTCCTTTTCGCTCTAGGACGCATATTTAAGGAGATATGGGCAAAAGAAGTTTTCCATATAAAAATTTCAATTTTTTTAGGTTTTGGGTGGATTTTTCAATTTTTTTGGGGTGGTCACGAATTAAAGTCCTTTTCGCTCTAGGACGCTTAGTTTAGGAGATATGGGCAAAAGAAGGTTTTCATATAAAAATTTCAATTTTTTTAGGTTTTGGGTGGATTTTTCAATTTTTTGCGGGTGGTCACGAATTAAAGTCCTTTTCGCTCTAGGACGCATATTTAAGGAGATATGGGCAAAAGAAGTTTTTCATATAAAAATGTAAATTTTTTTAGGTTTTGAGTGGATTTTTCAATTTTTTGGGGGTGGTCACGAATTAAAGTCCTTTTCGCTCTAGGACGCATATTTAAGAAGATATGGGCAAAAGAAGTTTTTCATATAAAAATTTCAATTTTTTTTAGGTTTTGGGTGGATTTTTCAATTTTTTGAGGGTGGTCACGAATTATCATCCTTTTCGCTCTAGGACGCATATTTAAGGAGATATAGCCAAAAGAAGTTTTTCATATAAAAATTTCATTTTTTTAGGTTTTGGGTGGATTTTTCAATTTTTTGAGGGTGGTCACGAATTAAAGTTCTTTTCGCTCTAGGACGCATATTTAAGGAGATATGGGCAAAAGAAGTTTTTCATATAAAAATTTCAATTTTTTTAGGTTTTGGGTGAATTTTTCAATTTTTTTGGGGAGGTCACGAATTAAAGTCCTTTTCGCTCTAGGACGCTTAGTTTAGGAGATATGGGCAAAAGAAGTTTTTCATATAAAAATATCAATTTTTTTAGGTTTTGGGTGGATTTTTCAATTTTTTGAGGGTGGTCACGAATTAAAGTCCTTTTCGCTCTAGGACGCATATTTAAGGAGATATGGGCAAAAGAAGTTTTTCATATAAAAATTTAAATTTTTTTAGGTTTTGGGTGGATTTTTCAATTTTTTTAGGGTGGTCACGAATTAAAGTCCTTTTCGCTCTAGGACGCATATTTAAGGAGATATGGGCAAAAGAAGTTTTTCATATAAAAATTTAAATTTTTTTAGGTTTTGGGTGGATTTTTGAATTTTTTGAGGGTGGTCACGAATTAAAGCCCTTTTCGCTCTAGGACGCATATTTAAGGAGATATGGGCAAAAGAAGTTTTTCATATAAAAATTTAAATTTTTTTAGGTTTTGGGTGGATTTTTCAATTTTTTGAGGGTGGTGACGAATTAAAGTCCTTTTCGCTCTAGGACGCATATTTAAGGAAATATGGGCAAAAGAAGTTTTTCATATAAAAATTTCAATTTTTCTAGGTTTTGGGTGGATTTTTCAATTTTTTGAGGGTGGTCACGAATTAAAGTCCTTTTCGCTCTAGGACGCATATTTAAGGAGATATAGCCAAAAGAAGTTTTTCATATAAAAATTTCAATTTTTTTAGGTTTTGGGTGGATTTTTAAATTTTTTGAGGGTTGTCACGAATTAAAGTCCTTTTCGCTCTAGGACGCATATTTAAGGAGATATGGGCAAAAGAAGTTTTTCATATAAAAATTTTAATTTTTTTAGGTTTTGGGTGGATTTTTCAATTTTTTTGGGGTGGTCATGAAATAAAGTCCTTTTCGCTCTAGGACGCATAGTTTAGGAGATATGGGCAAAAGAAGTTTTTCATATAAAAATTTCTATTTTTTTAGGTTTTGGGTGGATTTTTCAATTTTTTGAGGGTGGTCACGAATTAAAGTCCTTTTCGCTCTAGGACGCATATTTAAGGAGATATGGGCAAAAGAAGTTTTTCATATAAAAATTTAATTTTTTTAAATTTTGAGTGGACTTTTCAATTTTTTGGCGGTGGTCACGAATTAAAGTCCTTTTCGCTCTAGGACGCATATTTAAGGAGACATGGGCAAAAGAAGTTTTTCATATAAAAATTTCAATTTTTTTAGGTTTTGGGTGGATTTTTCAATTTTTTTGTGGTGGTCACTAAAAAAAGTCCTTTTCGCTCTAGGACGCATAGTTTAGGAGATATGGGCAAAAGAAGTTTTTCATATAAAAATTTCAATTTTGTTTAGGTTTTGGGTGGATTTTTCAGTTTTTTTGGGGTGGTCACGAATTAAAGTCCTTTTCGCTCTAGGACGCATATTTAAGGAGATATGGGCAAAAGAAGTTTTTCATATAAAAATTTCAATTTTTTTAGGTTTTGGGTGGATTTTTGAATTTTTTGAGGGTGGTCACGAATTAAAGTCCTTTTCGCTCTAGGACGCATATTTAAGGAGATATAACCAAAAGAAGTTTTTCATATAAAAATTTAAATTTTTTTAGGTTTTGGGTGGATTTTTCAATTTTTTGAGGGTGGTCACGAATTAAAGTCCTTTTCGCTCTATGACGCATATTTAAGGAGATATGGGCAAAAGAAGTTTTTCATATAAAAATTTCAATTTTTTTAGGTTTTGGGTTAATTTTTGAATTTTTTTGAGGGTGGTCACGAATTAAAGTCCTTTTCGCTCTAGGACGCATATTTAAGGAGATATGGGCAAAAGAAGTTATTCATATAAAAATTTCAATTTTTTTTGGTTTTGGGTGGATTTTTCAATTTTTTGAGGGTGGTTACGAATTAAAGTCCTTTTCGCTCTAGGACGCATATTTAAGGAGATATGGGCAAAAGAAGTTTTTCATATAAAAATTTCAATTTTTTTAGGTTTTGGGGGGATTTTTTAATTTTTTGAGGGTGGTCACGAAATAAAGTCCTTTTCGCTCTAGGACGCTTAGTTTAGGAGATATGGGCAAAAGAAGTTTTTCATATAAAAATTTAAATTTTTTTAGGTTTTGGGTGGATTTTTCAATTTTTTTAGGATGGTCACGAATTAAAGTCCTTTTCGCTCTAGGACGCATATTTAAGGAGATATGGGCAAAAGAAGTTTTTCATATAAAAATTTCAATTTTTTTAGGTTTTGGGTGGATTTTTCAATTTTTTGAGGGTGGTCACGAATTAAAGTCCTTTTCGCTCTAGGACGCATATTTAAGGAGATATGGGCAAAAGAAGTTTTTCATATAAAAATTTCAATTTTTTTAGGTTTTGGGTGGATTTTTCAATTTTTTGAGGGTGGTCACGAATTAAAGTCCTTTTCGCTCTAGGACGCATATTTAAGGAGATATGGGCAAAAAAAGTTTTTCATATAAAAATTTCAATTTTTTTAGGTTTTGGGTGGATTTTTCAATTTTTTGAGGGTGGTCACGAATTAAAGTCCTTTTCGCTCTAGGACGCATATTTAAGGAGATATGGGCAAAAGAAGTTTTTCATATAAAAATTTCAATTTTTTTAGGTTTTGGGTGGATTTTTAAATTTTTTTGGGGTGGTCACGAATTAAAGTCCTTTTCGCTCTAGGACGCATATTTAAGGAGATATGGGCAAAAGAAGTTTTTCATATAAAAATTTCAATTTTTTTAGGTTTTGGGTGGATTTTTCAATTTTTTGAGGGTGGTCACGAATTAAAGTCCTTTTCGCTCTAGGACGCATATTTAAGGAGATATAACCAAAAGAAGTTTTTCATATAAAAATTTAAATTTTTTTAGGTTTTGGGTGAATTTTTCAATTTTTTGAGGGTGGTCACGAATTAAAGTCCTTTTCGCTCTATGACGCATATTTAAGGAGATATGGGCAAAAGAAGTTTTTCATATAAAAATTTCAATTTTTTTAGGTTTTGGGTTAATTTTTGAATTTTTTTAGGGTGGTCACGAATTAAAGTCCTTTTCGCTCTAGGACGCATATTTAAGGAGATATGGGCAAAAGAAGTTATTCATATAAAAATTTCAATTTTTTTAGGTTTTGGGTGGATTTTTCAATTTTTTGAGGGTGGTTACGAATTAAAGTCCTTTTCGCTCTAGGACGCATATTTAAGGAGATATGGGCAAAAGAAGTTTTTCATATAAAAATTTCAATTTTTTTAGGTTTTGGGTGGATTTTTCAATTTTTTGAGTGTGGTCACGAATTAAAGTCCTTTTCGCTCTAGGACGCATATTTAAGGAGATATGGGCAAAAGAAGTTTTTCATATAAAAATTTAAATTTTTTTAGGTTTTGGGTGGATTTTTCAATTTTTTTGGGGTGGTCACGAATTAAAGTCCTTTTCGCTCTAGGACGCTTAGTTCAGGAGATATGGGCAAAAGAAGTTTTTCATATAAAAATTTCAATTTTTTTAGGTTTTGGGTGGATTTTTGAATTTTTTGAGGGCGGTCACGAATTAAAGTCCTTTTCGCTCTAGGAGGCATATCTAAGGAGATATGGGCAAAAGAAGTTTTTCATATAAAAATTTCAATTTTTTTAGGTTTTGGGTGGATTTTTTAATTTTTTGAGGGTGGTGACGAATTAACGTCCTTTTCGCTCTAGGACGCATATTTAAGGAGATATGGACAAAAGAAGTTTTTCATATAAAAATTTAAATTTTTCTAGGTTTTGGTTGGATTTTTCAATTTTTTGAGGGTGGTCACGAATTAAAGTCCTTTTCGCTCTAGGACGCATATTTAAGGAGATATGGGCAAAAGAAGTTTTTCATATAAAAATTTCAATTTTTTTAGGTTTTGGGTGGATTTTTGAATTTTTTGAGGGTGGTCACGAATTAAAGTCCTTTTCGCTCTAGGACGCATATTTAAAGAGATATGGGCAAAATAAGTTTTTCATATAAAAATTTCAATTTTTTTAGGACGCATATTTAAGGAGATATGGGCAAAAGAAGTTTTTCATATAAAAATTTAAATTTTTTTAGGTTTTGGGTGGATTTTTGAATTTTTTGAGGGTGGTCACGAATTAAAGCCCTTTTCGCTCTAGGACGCATATTTAAGGAGATATGGGCAAAAGAAGTTTTTCATATAAAAATTTCAATTTTTTTAGGTTTTGGGTGGATTTTTCAATTTTTTGAGGGTGGTCACGAATTAAAGTCCTTTTCGCTCTAGGACGTATATTTAAGGAGATATGGGCAAAAGAAGTTTTTCATATAAAAATTTCAATTTTTTTAGGTTTTGGGTGGATTTTTCAATTTTTTGAGGGTGGTCACGAATTAAAGTCCTTTTCGGTCTAGGACGCATATTTAAGGAGATATAGCCAAAAGAAGTTTTTCATATAAAAATTTAAATTTTTTTAGGTTTTGGGTGGATTTTTCAATTTTTTGAGGGTGGTCACGAATTAAAGTCCTTTTCGCTCTAGGACGCATATTTAAGGAGATATGGGCAAAAGAAGTTTTTCATATAAAAATTTCAATTTTTTTAGGTTTTGGGTGGATTTTTCAATTTTTTTGGGGTGGTCATGAAATAAAGCCCTTTTCGCTCTAGGACGCAAAGTTTAGGAGATATGGGCAAAAGAAGTTTTTCATATAAAAATTTCAATTTTTTTAGGTTTTGGGTTAATTTTTGAATTTTTTGAGGGTGGTCACGAATTAAAGTCCTTTTCGCTCTAGGACGCATATTTAAGGAGATATGGGCAAAAGAAGTTATTCATATAAAAATTTCAATTTTTTTAGGTTTTGGGTGGATTTTTCAATTTTTTGAGGGTGGTTACGAATTAAAGTCCTTTTCGCTCTAGGACGCATATTTAAGGAGATATGGGCAAAAGAAGTTTTTCATATAAAAATTTCAATTTTTTTAGGTTTTGGGGGGATTTTTTAATTTTTTGAGGGTGGTCACGAAATAAAGTCCTTTTCGCTCTAGGACGCTTAGTTTAGGAGATATGGGCAAAAGAAGTTTTTCATATAAAAATTTAAATTTTTTTAGGTTTTGGGTGGATTTTTCAATTTTTTTAGGATGGTCACGAATTAAAGTCCTTTTCGCTCTAGGACGCATATTTAAGGAGATATGGGCAAAAGAAGTTTTTCATATAAAAATTTCAATTTTTTTAGGTTTTGGGTGGATTTTTCAATTTTTTGAGGGTGGTCACGAATTAAAGTCCTTTTCGCTCTAGGACGCATATTTAAGGAGATATGGGCAAAAGAAGTTTTTCATATAAAAATTTCAATTTTTTTAGGTTTTGGGTGGATTTTTCAATTTTTTGAGGGTGGTCACGAATTAAAGTCCTTTTCGCTCTAGGACGCATATTTAAGGAGATATGGGCAAAAGAAGTTTTTCATATAAAAATTTCAATTTTTTTAGGTTTTGGGTGGATTTTTCAATTTTTTGAGGGTGGTCACGAATTAAAGTCCTTTTCGCTCTAGGACGCATATTTAAGGAGATATGGGCAAAAGAAGTTTTTCATATAAAAATTTAAATTTTTTTAGGTTTTGGGTGGATTTTTAAATTTTTTTGGGGTGGTCACGAATTAAAGTCCTTTTCGCTCTAGGACGCATATTTAAGGAGATATGGGCAAAAGAAGTTTTTCATATAAAAATTTCAATTTTTTTAGGTTTTGGGTGGATTTTTCAATTTTTTGAGGGTGGTCACGAATTAAAGTCCTTTTCGCTCTAGGACGCATATTTAAGGAGATATAACCAAAAGAAGTTTTTCATATAAAAATTTAAATTTTTTTAGGTTTTGGGTGAATTTTGCAATTTTTTGAGGGTGGTCACGAATTAAAGTCCTTTTCGCTCTATGACGCATATTTAAGGAGATATGGGCAAAAGAAGTTTTTCATATAAAAATTTCAATTTTTTTAGGTTTTGGGTTAATTTTTGAATTTTTTTAGGGTGGTCACGAAATAAAGTCCTTTTCGCTCTAGGACGCTTAGTTTAGGAGATATGGGCAAAAGAAGTTTTTCATATAAAAATTTAAATTTTTTTAGGTTTTGGGTGGATTTTTCAATTTTTTTAGGGTGGTCACGAATTAAAGTCCTTTTCGCTCTAGGACGCATATTTAAGGAGATATGGGCAAAAGAAGTTTTTCATATAAAAATTTAAATTTTTTTAGGTTTTGGGTGGATTTTTCAATTTTTTTAGGGTGGTCACGAATTAAAGTCCTTTTCGCTCTAGGACGCATATTTAAGGAGATATGGGCAAAAGAAGTTATTCATATAAAAATTTCAATTTTTTTAGGTTTTGGGTGGATTTTTCAATTTTTTGAGGGTGGTTACGAATTAAAGTCCTTTTCGCTCTAGGACGCATATTTAAGGAGATATGGGCAAAAGAAGTTTTTCATATAAAAATTTAAATTTTTTTAGGTTTTGGGTGGATTTTTTAATTTTTTGAGGGTGGTCACGAAATAAAGTCCTTTTCGCTCTAGGACGCTTAGTTTAGGAGATATGGGCAAAAGAAGTTTTTCATATAAAAATTTAAATTTTTTTAGGTTTTGGGTGGATTTTTCAATTTTTTTAGGGTGGTCACGAATTAAAGTCCTTTTCGCTCTAGGACGCATATTTAAGGAGATATGGGCAACAGAAGTTTTTCATATAAAAATTTCAATTTTTTTAGGTTTTGGGTGGATTTTTCAATTTTTTGAGGGTGGTCACGAATTAAAGTCCTTTTCGCTCTAGGACGCATATTTAAGGAGATATGGGCAAAAGAAGTTTTTCATATAAAAATTTCAATTTTTTTAGGTTTTGGGTGGATTTTTCAATTTTTTGAGGGTGGTCACGAATTAAAGTCCTTTTCGCTCTAGGACGCATATTAAGGAGATATGGGCAAAATAAGTTTTTCATATAAAAATTTCAATTTTTTTAGGTTTTGGGTGGATTTTTCAATTTTTTGAGTGTGGTCACGAATTAAAGTCCTTTTCGCTCTAGGACGCATATTTAAGGAGATATGGGCAAAAGAAGTTTTTCATATAAAAATTTAAATTTTTTTAGGTTTTGGGTGGATTTTTCAATTTTTTTGGGGTGGTCACGAATTAAAGTCCTTTTCGCTCTAGGACGCTTAGTTCAGGAGATATGGGCAAAAGAAGTTTTTCATATAAAAATTTCAATTTTTTTAGGTTTTGGGTGGATTTTTGAATTTTTTGAGGGCGGTCACGAATTAAAGTCCTTTTCGCTCTAGGAGGCATATTTAAGGAGATATGGGCAAAAGAAGTTTTTCATATAAAAATTTCAATTTTTTTAGGTTTTGGGTGGATTTTTTAATTTTTTGAGGGTGGTGACGAATTAACGTCCTTTTCGCTCTAGGACGCATATTTAAGGAGATATGGACAAAAGAAGTTTTTCATATAAAAATTTAAATTTTTCTAGGTTTTGGTTGGATTTTTCAATTTTTTGAGGGTGGTCACGAATTAAAGTCCTTTTCGCTCTAGGACGCATATTTAAGGAGATATGGGCAAAAGAAGTTTTTCATATAAAAATTTCAATTTTTTTAGGTTTTGGGTGGATTTTTGAATTTTTTGAGGGTGGTCACGAATTAAAGTCCTTTTCGCTCTAGGACGCATATTTAAAGAGATATGGGCAAAATAAGTTTTTCATATAAAAATTTCAATTTTTTTTGGACGCATATTTAAGGAGATATGGGCAAAAGAAGTTTTTCATATAAAAATTTAAATTTTTTTAGGTTTTGGGTGGATTTTTGAATTTTTTGAGGGTGGTCACGAATTAAAGCCCTTTTCGCTCTAGGACGCATATTTAAGGAGATATGGGCAAAAGAAGTTTTTCATATAAAAATTTCAATTTTTTTAGGTTTTGGGTGGATTTTTCAATTTTTTGAGGGTGGTCACGAATTAAAGTCCTTTTCGCTCTAGGACGTATATTTAAGGAGATATGGGCAAAAGAAGTTTTTCATATAAAAATTTCAATTTTTTAGGTTTTGGGTGGATTTTTCAATTTTTTGAGGGTGGTCACGAATTAAAGTCCTTTTCGCTCTAGGACGCATATTTAAAGAGATATGGGCAAAATAAGTTTTTCATATAAAAATTTCAATTTTTTAGGACGCATATTTAAGGAGATATGGGCAAAAGAAGTTTTTCATATAAAAATTTAAATTTTTTTAGGTTTTGGGTGGATTTTTGAATTTTTTGAGGGTGGTCACGAATTAAAGCCCTTTTCGCTCTAGGACGCATATTTAAGGAGATATGGGCAAAAGAAGTTTTTCATATAAAAATTTCAATTTTTTTAGGTTTTGGGTGGATTTTTCAATTTTTTGAGGGTGGTCACGAATTAAAGTCCTTTTCGCTCTAGGACGTATATTTAAGGAGATATGGGCAAAAGAAGTTTTTCATATAAAAATTTCAATTTTTTTAGGTTTTGGGTGGATTTTTCAATTTTTTGAGGGTGGTCACGAATTAAAGTCCTTTTCGGTCTAGGACGCATATTTAAGGAGATATAGCCAAAAGAAGTTTTTCATATAAAAATTTAAATTTTTTTAGGTTTTGGGTGGATTTTTCAATTTTTTGAGGGTGGTCACGAATTAAAGTCCTTTTCGCTCTAGGACGCATATTTAAGGAGATATGGGCAAAAGAAGTTTTTCATATAAAAATTTCAATTTTTTTAGGTTTTGGGTGGATTTTTCAATTTTTTTGGGGTGGTCATGAAATAAAGCCCTTTTCGCTCTAGGACGCAAAGTTTAGGAGATATGGGCAAAAGAAGTTTTTCATATAAAAATTTAAATTTTTTTAGGTTTTGAGTGGACTTTTCAATTTTTTGGGGGTGGTCACGAATTAAAGTCCTTTTCGCTCTAGGACGCATATTTAAGGAGATATGGGCAAAAGAAGTTTTTCATATAAAAATTTCAATTTTTTTAGGTTTTGGGTGGATTTTTCAATTTTTTTGGGGTGGTCACTAAAAAAAGTCCTTTTCGCTCTAGGACGCATAGTTTAGGAGATATGGGCAAAAGAAGTTTTTCATATAAGAATTCAATTTTTTTTAGGTTTTGGGTGGATTTTTCAATTTTTTTGGGGTGGTCACGAATTAAAGTCCTTTTCGCTCTAGGACGCATATTTAAGGAGATATGGGCAAAAGAAGTTTTTCATATAAAAATTTAAATTTTTCTAGGTTTTGGTTGGATTTTTTAATTTTTTGAGGGTGGTCACGAATTAAAGTCCTTTTCGCTCTAGGACGCATATTTAAGGAGATATGGGCAAAAGAAGTTTTTCATATAAAAATTTCAATTTTTTTAGGTTTTGGGTGGATTTTTGAATTTTTTGAGGGTGGTCACGAATTAAAGTCCTTTTCGCTCTAGGACGCATATTTAAGGAGATATGGGCAAAATAAGTTTTTCATATAAAAATTTCAATTTTTTTAGGAGGCATATTTAAGGAGATATGGGCAAAAGAAGTTTTTCATATAAAAATTTAAATTTTTTTAGGTTTTGGGTGGATTTTTGAATTTTTTGAGGGTGGTCACGAATTAAAGCCCTTTTCGCTCTAGGACGCATATTTAAGGAGATATGGGCAAAAGAAGTTTTTCATATAAAAATTTCAATTTTTTTAGGTTTTGGGTGGATTTTTCAATTTTTTGAGGGTGGTCACGAATTAAAGTCCTTTTCGCTCTAGGACGCTTAGTTTAGGAGATATGGGCAAAAGAAGTTTTTCATATAAAAATTTCAATTTTTTTAGGTTTTGGGTGGATTTTTCAATTTTTGAGGGTGGTTACGAATTAAAGTCCTTTTCGCTCTAGGACGCATATTTAAGGAGATATGGGCAAAAGAAGTTTTTCATATAAAAATTTCAATTTTTTTAGGTTTTGGGTGGATTTTTTTAATTTTTTGAGGGTGGTCACGAAATAAAGTCCTTTTCGCTCTAGGACGCTTAGTTTAGGAGATATGGGCAAAAGAAGTTTTTCATATAAAAATTTAAATTTTATTAGGTTTTGGGTGGATTTTTCAATTTTTTTTAGGGTGGTCACGAATTAAAGTCCTTTTCGCTCTAGGACGCATATTTAAGGAGATATGGGCAAAAGAAGTTTTTCATATAAAAATTTAAATTTTTTTAGGTTTTGGGTGGATTTTTCAATTTTTTGAGGGTGGTCACGAATTAAAGTCCTTTTCGCTCTAGGACGCATATTTAAGGAGATATGGGCAAAAGAAGTTTTTCATATAAAAATTTCAATTTTTATAGGTTTTGGGTGGATTTTTCAATTTTTTGAGGGTGGTCACGAATTAAAGTCCTTTTCGCTCTAGGACGCATATTTAAGGAGATATGGGCAAAAGAAGTTTTTCATATAAAAATTTCAATTTTTTTAGGTTTTGGGTGAATTTTTCAATTTTTTGAGTGTGGTCACGAATTAAAGTCCTTTTCGCTCTAGGACGCATATTTAAGGAGATATGGACAAAAGAAGTTTTTCATATAAAAATTTAAATTTTTTTAGGTTTTGGGTGGATTTTTCAATTTTTTTGGGGTGGTCACGAATTAAAGTCCTTTTCGCTCTAGGAGGCATATTTAAGGAGATATGGGCAAAGGAAGTTTTTCATATAAAAATTTCAATTTTTTTAGGTTTTGGGTGGATTTTTTAATTTTTTGAGGGTGGTCACGAATTAAAGTCCTTTTCGCTGTAGGACGCATATTTAAGGAGATATGGACAAAAGAAGTTTTTCATATAAAAATTTAAATTTTTCTAGGTTTTGGTTGGATTTTTCAATTTTTTGAGGGTGGTCACGAATTAAAGTCCTTTTCGCTCTAGGGCGCTTAGTTTAGGAGATATGGGCAAAAGAAGTTTTTCATATAAAAATTTCAATTTTTTTTTAGGTTTTGGGTGGATTTTTGAATTTTTTGAGGGTGGTCACGAATTAAAGTCCTTTTCGCTCTAGGACGCATATTTAAGGAGATATGAGCAAAAGAAGTTTTTCATATAAAAATTTCAATTTTGTTAGGTTTTGGGTGGATTTTTCAATTTTTTGAGGGTGGTCACGAATTAAAGTCCTTTTCGCTCTAGGACGCATATTTAAGGAGATATGGGCAAAATAAGTTTTTCATATAAAAATTTCAATTTTTTTAGGTTTTGGGTGGATTTTCCAATTTTTTGAGAGTGGTCACGAATTATCATCCTTTTCGCTCTAGGACGCATATTTAAGGAGATATAGCCAAAAGAAGTTTTTCAAATAAAAATTTCAATTTTTTTAGGTTTTGGGTGGATTTTTCAATTTTTTGAGGGTGGTCACGAATTAAAGTCCTTTTCGCTCTACGACGCATATTTAAGGAGATATGGGCAAAAGAAGTTTTTCATATAAAAATTTAAATTTTTTTAGGTTTTGGGTGGATTTTTCAATTTTTTTTAGGGTTGTCACGAATTAAAGTCCTTTTCGCTCTAGGACGCTTAGTTTAGGAGATATGGGCAAAATAAGTTTTTCATATAAAAATTTAAATTTTTTTAGGTTTTGGGTGGATTTTTCAATTTTTTGAGGGTTGTCACGAATTAAAGTCCTTTTCGCTCTAGGACGCATATTTAAGGAGATATGGGCAAAAGAAGTTTTTCATATAAAAATTTAAATTTTTTTAGGTTTTGGGTGGATTTTTCAATTTTTTTGGGGTGGTCACGAATTAAAGTCCTTTTCGCTCTAGGACGCTTAGTTTAGGAGATATGGGCAAAAGAAGTTTTTCATATAAAAATTTCAATTTTTTTAGGTTTTGGGTGGATTTTTCAATTTTTTGAGGGTGGTCACGAATTAAAGTCCTTTTCGCTCTAGGACGCATATTTAAGGAGATATGGGCAAAAGAAGTTTTTCATATAAAAATTTAAATTTTTTTAGGTTTTGGGTGGATTTTTGAATTTTTTGAGGGTGGTCACGAATTAAAGTCCTTTTCGCTCTAGGACGCATATTTAAGGAGATATGGGCAAAAGAAGTTTTTCATATAAAAATTTCAATTTTTTTAGGTTTTGGGTGGATTTTTCAATTTTTTGAGGGTGGTCACGAATTAAAGTCCTTTTTGCTCTAGGACGCATATTTAAGGAGATATGGGCAAAAGAAGTTTTTCATATAAAAATTTCAATTTTTCTAGGTTTTGGGTGGATTTTTCAATTTTTTGAGGGTGGTCACGAATTATCATCCTTTTCGCTCTAGGACGCATATTTAAGGAGATACAGCCAAAAGAAGTTTTTCGTATAAAAATTTCATTTTTTTTAGGTTTTGGGTGGATTTTTCAATTTTTTGAGGGTGGTCACGAATTAAAGTCCTTTTCGCTCTAGGACGCATATTTAAGGAGATATGGGCAAAAGAAGTTTTTCATATAAAAATTTCAATTTTTTTAGGTTTTGGGTGGATTTTTCAATTTTTTTGGGGTGGTCACGAATTAAAGTCCTTTTCGCTCTAGGACGCTTAGTTTAGGAGATATGGGCAAAAGAAGTTTTTCATATAAAAATTTCAATTTTTTTAGGTTTTGGGTGGATTTTTCAATTTTTTGAGGGTGGTCACGAATTAAAGTCCTTTTCGCTCTAGGACGCATATTTTCATATAAATATTTCAATTTTTTTTAGGTTTTGGGTGGATTTTTCAATTTTTTGAGGGTGGTCACGAATTAAAGTCCTTTTCGCTCTAGGACGCATATTTAAGGAGATATGGGCAAAAGAAGTTTTTCATATAAAAATTTCAATTTTTTTAGGTTTTGGGTGGATTTTTCAATTTTTTTGGGGTGGTCACGAATTAAAGTCCTTTTCGCTCTAGGACGCATATTTAAGGAGATATGGGCAAAAGAAGTTTTTCATATAAAAATTTCAATTTTTTTAGGTTTTGGGTGGATTTTTCAATTTTTTGAGGGTGGTCACGAATTAAAGTCCTTTTCGCTCTAGGACGCATATTTAAGGAGATATGGGCAAAATAAGTTTTTCATATAAAAATTTCAATTTTTTTAGGTTTTGGGTGGATTTTCCAATTTTTTGAGAGTGGTCACGAATTATCATCCTTTTCGCTCTAGGACGCATATTTAAGGAGATATAGCCAAAAGAAGTTTTTCAAATAAAAATTTCAATTTTTTTAGGTTTTGGGTGGATTTTTCAATTTTTTGAGGGTGGTCACGAATTAAAGTCCTTTTCGCTCTAGGACGCATATTTAAGGAGATATGGGCAAAAGAAGTTTTTCATATAAAAATTTCAATTTTTTTAGGTTTTGGGTGGATTTTTCAATTTTTTTGGGGTGGTCACGAATTAAAGTCCTTTTCGCTCTAGGACGCTTAGTTTAGGAGATATGGGCAAAAGAAGTTTTTCATATAAAAATTTCAATTTTTTTAGGTTTTGGGTGGATTTTTGAATTTTTTGAGGGTGGTCACGAATTAAAGTCCTTTTCGCTCTAGGAGGCATATTTAAGGAGATATGGGCAAAGGAAGTTTTTCATATAAAAATTTCAATTTTTTTAGGTTTTGGGTGGATTTTTTAATTTTTTGAGGGTGGTCACGAATTAAAGTCCTTTTCGCTGTAGGACGCATATTTAAGGAGATATGGACAAAAGAAGTTTTTCATATAAAAATTTAAATTTTTCTAGGTTTTGGTTGGATTTTTCAATTTTTTGAGGGTGGTCACGAATTAAAGTCCTTTTCGCTCTAGGGCGCTTAGTTTAGGAGATATGGGCAAAAGAAGTTTTTCATATAAAAATTTCAATTTTTTTAGGTTTTGGGTGGATTTTTGAATTTTTTGAGGGTGGTCACGAATTAAAGTCCTTTTCGCTCTAGGACGCATATTTAAGGAGATATGAGCAAAAGAAGTTTTTCATATAAAAATTTCAATTTTGTTAGGTTTTGGGTGGATTTTTCAATTTTTTGAGGGTGGTCACGAATTAAAGTCCTTTTCGCTCTAGGACGCATATTTAAGGAGATATGGGCAAAATAAGTTTTTCATATAAAAATTTCAATTTTTTTAGGTTTTGGGTGGATTTTCCAATTTTTTGAGAGTGGTCACGAATTATCATCCTTTTCGCTCTAGGACGCATATTTAAGGAGATATAGCCAAAAGAAGTTTTTCAAATAAAAATTTCAATTTTTTTAGGTTTTGGGTGGATTTTTCAATTTTTTGAGGGTGGTCACGAATTAAAGTCCTTTTCGCTCTACGACGCATATTTAAGGAGATATGGGCAAAAGAAGTTTTTCATATAAAAATTTAAATTTTTTTAGGTTTTGGGTGGATTTTTCAATTTTTTTTAGGGTTGTCACGAATTAAAGTCCTTTTCGCTCTAGGACGCTTAGTTTAGGAGATATGGGCAAAATAAGTTTTTCATATAAAAATTTAAATTTTTTTAGGTTTTGGGTGGATTTTTCAATTTTTTGAGGGTGGTCACGAATTAAAGTCCTTTTCGCTCTAGGACGCATATTTAAGGAGATATGGACAAAAGAAGTTTTTCATATAAAAATTTAAATTTTTTTAGGTTTTGGGTGGATTTTTCAATTTTTTGAGGGTTGTCACGAATTAAAGTCCTTTTCGCTCTAGGACGCATATTTAAGGAGATATGGGCAAAAGAAGTTTTTCATATAAAAATTTAAATTTTTTTAGGTTTTGGGTGGATTTTTCAATTTTTTTGGGGTGGTCACGAATTAAAGTCCTTTTCGCTCTAGGACGCTTAGTTTAGGAGATATGGGCAAAAGAAGTTTTTCATATAAAAATTTCAATTTTTTTAGGTTTTGGGTGGATTTTTCAATTTTTTGAGGGTGGTCACGAATTAAAGTCCTTTTCGCTCTAGGACGCATATTTAAGGAGATATGGGCAAAAGAAGTTTTTCATATAAAAATTTAAATTTTTTTAGGTTTTGGGTGGATTTTTCAATTTTTTTAGGGTGGTCACGAATTAAAGTTCTTTTCGCTCTAGGACGCATATTTAAGGAGATATGGGCAAAAGAAGTTTTTCATATAAAAATTTAAATTTTTTTAGGTTTTGGGTGGATTTTTGAATTTTTTGAGGGTGGTCACGAATTAAAGTCCTTTTCGCTCTAGGACGCATATTTAAGGAGATATGGGCAAAAGAAGTTTTTCATATAAAAATTTCAATTTTTTTAGGTTTTGGGTGGATTTTTCAATTTTTTGAGGGTGGTCACGAATTAAAGTCCTTTTCGCTCTAGGACGCTTAGTTTAGGAGATATGGGCAAAAGAAGTTTTTCATATAAAAATTTCAATTTTTTTAGGTTTTGGGTGGATTTTTCAATTTTTTGAGGGTGGTCACGAATTAAAGTCCTTTTCGCTCTAGGACGCAAATTTAAGGAGATATGGGCAAAAGAAGTTTTTCATATAAAAATTTAAATTTTTTTAGGTTTTGGGTGGATTTTTCAATTTTTTTAGGGTGGTCACGAATTAAAGTTCTTTTCGCTCTAGGACGCATATTTAAGGAGATATGGGCAAAAGGAGTTTTTCATATAAAAATTTAAATTTTTTTAGGTTTTGGGTGGATTTTTCAATTTTTTTAGGGTGGTCACGAATTAAAGTTCTTTTCGCTCTAGGACGCATATTTAAGGAGATATGGGCAAAAGAAGTTTTTCATATAAAAATTTAAATTTTTTTAGGTTTTGGGTGGATTTTTGAATTTTTTGAGGGTGGTCACGAATTAAAGTCCTTTTCGCTCTAGGACGCATATTTAAGGAGATATGGGCAAAAGAAGTTTTTCATATAAAAATTTCAATTTTTTTAGGTTTTGGGTGGATTTTTCAATTTTTTGAGGGTGGTCACGAATTAAAGTCCTTTTCGCTCTAGGACGCTTAGTTTAGGAGATATGGGCAAAAGAAGTTTTTCATATAAAAATTTCAATTTTTTTAGGTTTTGGGTGGATTTTTCAATTTTTTGAGGGTGGTCACGAATTAAAGTCCTTTTCGCTCTAGGACGCATATTTAAGGAGATATGGGCAAAAGAAGTTTTTCATATAAAAATTTAAATTTTTTTAGGTTTTGGGTGGATTTTTCAATTTTTTTAGGGTGGTCACGAATTAAAGTTCTTTTCGCTCTAGGACGCATATTTAAGGAGATATGGGCAAAAGAAGTTTTTCATATAAAAATTTAAATTTTTTTAGGTTTTGGGTGGATTTTTGAATTTTTTGAGGGTGGTCACGAATTAAAGTCCTTTTCGCTCTAGGACGCATATTTAAGGAGATATGGGCAAAAGAAGTTTTTCATATAAAAATTTCAATTTTTTTAGGTTTTGGGTGGATTTTTCAATTTTTTGAGGGTGGTCACGAATTAAAGTCCTTTTCGCTCTAGGACGCATATTTAAGGAGATATGGGCAAAAGAAGTTTTTCATATAAAAATTTCAATTTTTCTAGGTTTTGGGTGGATTTTTCAATTTTTTGAGGGTGGTCACGAATTATCATCCTTTTCGCTCTAGGACGCATATTTAAGGAGATACAGCCAAAAGAAGTTTTTCGTATAAAAATTTCATTTTTTTAGGTTTTGGGTGGATTTTTCAATTTTTTGAGGGTGGTCACGAATTAAAGTCCTTTTCGCTCTAGGACGCATATTTAAGGAGATATGGGCAAAAGAAGTTTTTCATATAAAAATTTCAATTTTTTTAGGTTTTGGGTGGATTTTTCAATTTTTTTGGGGTGGTCACGAATTAAAGTCCTTTTCGCTCTAGGACGCTTAGTTTAGGAGATATGGGCAAAAGAAGTTTTTCATATAAAAATTTCAATTTTTTTAGGTTTTGGGTGGATTTTTCAATTTTTTGAGGGTGGTCACGAATTAAAGTCCTTTTCGCTCTAGGACGCATATTTTCATATAAATATTTCAATTTTTTTTAGGTTTTTGGTGGATTTTTCAATTTTTTGAGGGTGGTCACGAATTAAAGTCCTTTTCGCTCTAGGACGCATATTTAAGGAGATATGGGCAAAAGAAGTTTTTCATATAAAAATTTCAATTTTTTTAGGTTTTGGGTGGATTTTTCAATTTTTTTGGGGTGGTCACGAATTAAAGTCCTTTTCGCTCTAGGACGCATATTTAAGGAGATATGGGTAAAAGAAGTTTTTCATATAAAAATTTCAATTTTTTTAGGTTTTGGGTGGATTTTTCACTTTTTTGAGGGTGGTCACGAATTAAAGTCCTTTTCGCTCTAGGACGCATATTTAAGGAGATATGGGCAAAAGAAGTTTTTCATATAAAAATTTCAATTTTTCTAGGTTTTGGGTGGATTTTTCAATTTTTTGAGGGTGGTCACGAATTAAAGTCCTTTTCGCTCTAGGACGCATATTTAAGGAGATATGGGCAAAAGAAGTTTTTCATATAAAAATTTCAATTTTTTTAGGTTTAAGGTGGATTTTTCAATTTTTTGAGGGTGGTCACGAATTAAAGTCCTTTTCGCTCTAGGACGCATATTTAAGGAGATATGGGCAAAAGAAGTTTTTCATATAAAAATTTCAATTTTTTTAGGTTTTGGGTGGATTTTTCAATTTTTTGAGGGTGGTCACGAATTAAAGTCCTTTTCGCTCTAGGACGCATATTTAAGGAGATATGGGCAAAAGAAGTTTTTCATATAAAAATGTAAATTTTTTTAGGTTTTGAGTGGATTTTTCAATTTTTTGGGGGTGGTCACGAATTAAAGTCCTTTTCGCTCTAGGACGCATATTTAAGGAGATATGGGCAAAAGAAGTTTTTCATATAAAAATTTCAATTTTTTTTAGGTTTTGGGTGGATTTTTCAATTTTTTGAGGGTGGTCACGAATTAAAGTCCTTTTCGCTCTAGGACGCATATTTAAGGAGATATGGGCAAAAGAAGTTTTTCATATAAAAATTTCAATTTTTTTAGGTTTTGGGTGGATTTTTCAATTTTTTTGGGGTGGTCACGAATTAAAGTCCTTTTCGCTCTAGGACGCTTAGTTTAGGAGATATGGGCAAAAGAAGTTTTTCATATAAAAATTTCAATTTTTTTAGGTTTTGGGTGGATTTTTCAATTTTTTGAGGGTGGTCACGAATTAAAGTCCTTTTCGCTCTAGGACGCATATTTAAGGAGATATGGGCAAAAGAAGTTTTTCATATAAAAATTTAAATTTTTTTAGGTTTTGGGTGGATTTTTCAATTTTTTTTAGGGTGGTCACGAATTAAAGTTCTTTTCGCTCTAGGACGCATATTTAAGGAGATATGGGCAAAAGAAGTTTTTCATATAAAAATTTAAATTTTTTTAGGTTTTGGGTGGATTTTTGAATTTTTTGAGGGTGGTCACGAATTAAAGTCCTTTTCGCTCTAGGACGCATATTTAAGGAGATATGGGCAAAAGAAGTTTTTCATATAAAAATTTCAATTTTTTTAGGTTTTGGTTGGATTTTTCATTTTTTTGAGGGTGGTCACGAATTAAAGTCCTTTTCGCTCTAGGACGCATATTTAAGGAGATATGGGCAAAAGAAGTTTTTCATATAAAAATTTCAATTTTTCTAGGTTTTGGGTGGATTTTTCAATTTTTTGAGGGTGGTCACGAATTAAAGTCCTTTTCGCTCTAGGACGCATATTTAAGGAGATATGGGCAAAAGAAGTTTTTCATATAAAAATTTCAATTTTTTTAGGTTTAAGGTGGATTTTTCAATTTTTTGAGGGTGGTCACGAATTAAAGTCCTTTTCGCTCTAGGACGCATATTTAAGGAGATATGGGCAAAAGAAGTTTTTCATATAAAAATTTCAATTTTTCTAGGTTTTGGGTGGATTTTTCAATTTTTTGAGGGTGGTCACGAATTAAAGTCCTTTTCGCTCTAGGACGCATATTTAAGGAGATATGGGCAAAAGAAGTTTTTCATATAAAAATTTCAATTTTTTTTAGGTTTAAGGTGGATTTTTCAATTTTTTGAGGGTGGTCACGAATTAAAGTCCTTTTCGCTCTAGGACGCATATTTAAGGAGATATGGGCAAAAGAAGTTTTTCATATAAAAATTTCAATTTTTTTAGGTTTTGGGTGGATTTTTCAATTTTTTGAGGGTGGTCACGAATTAAAGTCCTTTTCGCTCTAGGACGCATATTTAAGGAGATATGGGCAAAAGAAGTTTTTCATATAAAAATGTAAATTTTTTTAGGTTTTGAGTGGATTTTTCAATTTTTTGGGGGTGGTCACGAATTAAAGTCCTTTTCGCTCTAGGACGCATATTTAAGGAGATATGGGCAAAAGAAGTTTTTCATATAAAAATTTCAATTTTTTTTAGGTTTTGGGTGGATTTTTTAATTTTGTGAGGGTGCTCACGAATTATCATCCTTTTCGCTCTAGGACGCATATTTAAGGAGATATAGCCAAAAGAAGTTTTTCATATAAAAATTTCATTTTTTAGGTTTTGGGTGGATTTTTCAATTTTTTGAGGGTGGTCACGAATTAAAGTCCTTTTCGCTCTAGGACGCATATTTAAGGAGATATGGGCAAAAGAAGTTTTTCATATAAAAATGTAAATTTTTTTAGGTTTTGAGTGGATTTTTCAATTTTTTGGGGGTGGTCACGAATTAAAGTCCTTTTCGCTCTAGGACGCATATTTAAGGAGATATGGGCAAAAGAAGTTTTTCATATAAAAATTTCAATTTTTTTTAGGTTTTGGGTGGATTTTTTAATTTTGTGAGGGTGCTCACGAATTATCATCCTTTTCGCTCTAGGACGCATATTTAAGGAGATATAGCCAAAAGAAGTTTTTCATATAAAAATTTCATTTTTTAGGTTTTGGGTGGATTTTTCAATTTTTTGAGGGTGGTCACGAATTAAAGTCCTTTTCGCTCTAGGACGCATATTTAAGGAGATATGGGCAAAAGAAGTTTTTCATATAAAAATTTAAATTTTTTTAGGTTTTGGGTGGATTTTTCAATTTTTTTGGGGTGGTCACGAATTAAAGTCCTTTTCGCTCTAGGACGCTTAGTTTAGGAGATATGGGCAAAAGAAGTTTTTCATATAAAAATTTCAATTTTTTTAGGTTTTGGGTGGATTTTTCAATTTTTTTAGGGTGGTCACGAATTAAAGTCCTTTTCGCTCTAGGACGCATATTTAAGGAGATATGGGCAAAAGAAGTTTTTCATATAAAAATTTCAATTTTTTTAGGTTTTGGGTGGATTTTTCAATTTTTTTAGGGTGGTCACGAATTAAAGTTCTTTTCGCTCTAGGACGCATATTTAAGGAGATATGGGCAAAAGAAGTTTTTCATATAAAAATTTAAATTTTTTAGGTTTTGGGTGGATTTTTGAATTTTTTGAGGGTGGTCACGAATTAAAGCCCTTTTCGCTCTAGGACGCATATTTAAGGAGATATGGGCAAAAGAAGTTTTTCATATAAAAATTTCAATTTTTTTAGGTTTTGGGCAGGGATCCGGAGCGGAGCGTGGAGCGGAGCGGAGCGTGGAGCGGAGCGGAGCAAGCCCTTTTTTAGCCGGAGCGGGAGCGGAGCGGGAGCGGAGCGGGAGCGGCATTTCTAAAATCCGGAGCGGAGCGGGAGCGGAGCGGTTTCCAAATGAAAAACCGCTCCGCTCCGAATAAAATATTACTTGAATAAAATGTGTATTTTTGAAATTACACTGTGTAGGTACCCTTCAGTTTTTTTGGTGCCAATTGACCCCTTTTTCCAAGCAATTGGAATTTTATATCGGTCATGGGACTGGTTGTATTTAGCCAATTGGTAGCCACTTCATGAATTTGTCTCTAGACCACAATGAACCTATCCCCTAACCGGTTCAAATGTCTCTATCACAGGGTTAATTAACACATTTCTGGCCCTTTTGCATCTATAACAGGGACAGTTCTATTTTTAGATTTTTTTTTTCAGTTATATTTTCCCTACATTTGTTCATTTTCTACCAATATCACAAACATTTAAATTGACGTTTCAACGCTGGGTGTTCAATGGCGTTTGTGGCTGAATGCGTTAAGGCGTTTTGTTATGCTGCCAGTAAACCCAGGTTCAAAACCTGGCCGGAGCGAAAAAGTTTTTCAAATTGTAAAAATTAGATAAAATAACATAAGACAAATAAAAAAAACAATGATAGAAATAAGAAGTAAAATTGGTGGAAAATTTTGTTTTTTTAGAACTGTCTCTCTAACATGTCTATTTGAACTGGTTAATTGGTGGGTTGAAAACAACCGGTTAAAGGACTGGTTTGTAGGTATCTATGTGGGGGTCAATTGACCCTTCCTATGACAACCCCATGTTAATTTCACCGGTCATCTAACCAGTTAAAGGACCTGTACCGGCTATAAAGGACAGGTGAATCGACCGGTTTGGGACCAGTCCCAAGAACTGAAGGGTAATTTCAAATTTAGCTAGTACTTAGCGTAGTGTGAGCAAACGTTTAAAATGTACGATATGTATTTTTGTACGTACGTACATTGGGGAAAACACAACTTGTTTTTTTAGTAATTGTTTTAAAAAACGGCAAATGTCAAAATATATCTCTAGTATGTGTTGTAAAAGTAACAGTAGTACTTTCGATCAATTTCATCCCGTATTACTACAAAGATGGTTGTAATGAACGTCAAATAAATGCAATTAAACGATCTTATTTATATTTAATTTTTTAGTTTTCTATACTGAAAAAAATATTGTCGTGAAGTCAAAGATTCCATGTCCTTAGAATAAGAATGCAAATTTTGCTTAACATGGAAGACGCATTTCTCTAAAATAAAGTTTTTTTCTTGTCCAAAAGGCAATAAACTTTTGAATGAAGTTGTACTGTCCTTATAGTTAAGTGATTTTACTTAAAAATGTTTTTCATAACATGAAAGATAAAATTTTTGAGGTAAGGTCAACGTGACTTTAATAATTAAGAAAAATTCTTTAAAATTAATAAAATTGTCTTTAAATTTGTTTCCTTTTTGCATCTCAAAAAATCGTTAAAAAATAAGACATGTTTTTCAACATTTTATTTTGAAGACGCTATTCTTAATATTAAACTTTAATCTACACTGAAAAAAAAATATTGTCATGAGGCCAAAGATTTCATGTCCTTAAAATACGAATGCAAATTTTGCATAGCATAGAAGAGGCATTTCTCTAATATAAACTTTTTTTTTCTTTGTCCAAAAGTCGTTGTCATTATCATTAAGTGATTTGGCTTAAAAATGGGTATCATAACATGAAAGAAAAATTTTTGGGCTACTTTAATCTATCTATCTATATATATAAAATTCAATCTATGTTTGTTTATTTGTTTGTTTGTATGTTCCGAGTTGGCTCCGAAACGGCTGAACCGATTTACTTGAAACTTTCAGAGATCGTAGGGGGCGTTCATGTGGTGAAAATAAGGTACCTCATTTTTCGACGCCTGGTCGCGGAGGGGGACCTCCCCTTCGTCGGACTTTTTGTAAATTGGACCAAAGTTGACCGATTTGCTTGAAATTTTCATTGAAGATTGGGGTTGGCATCTAGACAAAGATCCGCTACTTTATATTTCGATATTTGGTCGCGGAGGGGGGCCACCCCTTTGTTCAACTTTTTTTAAAGTACAGTGAAAAAACTAAAATTCTCTAAATTATCTGAGATTTACAGAGAACATGCGGTGAGGTTATGGAATTAATATGATTTCATATGTGGATGGGGAGGGGACCTCCCCCTTGCCCTACTTTTTGAAACTTGGAACAAAATTATGCGATTTGCTTGAAATTTTCATTCAATGTTGGGGTTGGCATCTAGACAAAAATAATTTCTACTGGAAGTCGAGTCTTAATATGGAAAAAAATAACTCGTTAACTCGTTTTTAAAGGATTTTGATAACAACTGACGAAAAAAATCTAAAAAAATGAAAAATTAACATTTGCTTCCTAAAAGCAAGTACATGACCCCCAAATCTAAAAGAGAATTACGTCTTTAAAGTAACCTTACTTGTATTCTCCTCTTCTTTGGCTCGGAATTAATACCCAAACTGTTAAAGTAAAGACAAAGTCTTTGGAACCGGGCATGCTTTTTTTCAGTGTAAGGACATTCATATTTGCTTTACTATTGTACTATATCCTAGCATTCTCTTATTTCTGATATTAGTTCTCGAAAATTTAATTAAAATTATGGATAGTTTCAATTTTGGTTGAAAAATGCGAATATACATTTATTATACAATAAAGGGGAAAAAAGCGAAATTAGGTAACACTAGATCTGAGTAAGAATATTCGTAGGAATACCACGGACTGATGTCGATGGAGGTTGTTGCAAACATAAACATACACACACACATTACAAATATAACAAAACCTCTTCTCTACGTCTGTTGCAAAACAAACAAAAAACTTTCGGAGAGTAGTTACTTCTACTCTGTGTATAGACTTTCAATTCCAATCAGCGTTGCCGTTTTGGTCCGATCGGACCAAAATTGGTCCAAAAGATTTCTAATTTTTAAATTTGGTCCGATGGTCAGACCAAACAGAATTTGGTCCATTTTCATAAATTTGGTTTCTATCACATATTAAATAGTAGATGGTGCACCGCAAAGAATATTGTCGGGAGGCCAAATACTTCACAAGCTTCAAATACGAATTTTGCTTAGAATAGAAGACGTATTTCTCTGAAAAAAAGTTTTTCCTTGTCTAAAAGTCTCTAAACTTTTCAATGAAGTCTGTTTATCCTTATTGCTAAATGATTCGACATAAAAATGTGTATCCTAACATGAATGCAAATTTCGTTTTAATGAAGTCAAAATGGATTTAATATTTCTGAAAAAATCTTCAAAATTAATAAAATGTTTCAACACATTGTTTTAAAGTCATTATACCCTAAACCACATAGTGGTTAGGGTATAATAAGTTTGATCTGCCAAAAAATGTGCCTACAAGAAATATTGATTTTAGACCCCATAAAATATATACCGATCGACTAAGAATCACCTCCTGAGTCGATCTAGCGCTTGGTGTCCGTCTGTCCATCCGTCCGTCTGTCCATGTATTTGTTGTTCACAGGATTTCGGTCGCAATTATTAACCGATTTTGATGAAATTTGGTACAGGGAGTTTTTTTGGGCACAAGAACGAACGTTATTGAATTTGGAAGAAATCGGATCAAATTTAGATATAGCTCCCATATATATGTATTGCCCGATTTCGACAAATGGGGTCACGTTGCACTTTTTTACTAACCGATCGTCGTCAAAATTAGCACAAAATAATCTTCTGTATCACCCTTTATGTCTGAAAATTTCATCGAAATCGGTTAAGATTTAGATATAGGTCCCATATATATGTATCGCCCGATTTTGCCAAATTAGGTCATAAAACCCTTATTTATCAACCGATCTTACTCAAAGTTGGCGAAATGTAATCTTCTATAGCACTAACTATATGTGCAAAAAATCATCGAAATCGGTTCAGATTTAGCTATAGCTCCCATATATGTACCGCCCGATTTTTCTAAATAAAATAAAACTCAATTGAACAAATAATACAATGTTTGTACTATAATTTTCCCGAATAGGAGCGGAGCGGAGCGATTTTTTTTTTCTCGGAGCGGAGCGGTTTTTTTTCTCCGGAGCGGGAGCGGAGCGGAGCGAAAAAAATGGACCGCTCCGGCTCCCTGGTTTTGGGTGGATTTTTTAATTTTTTTTGGGGTGGTCACGAAATAAAGTCCTTTTCGCTCTAGACGCATAGTTTAGGAGATATGGGAAAAATAAGTTTTTCATATAAAAATTTCAATTTTTTTAGGTTTTGGGTGGATTTTTCAATTTTTTGAGGGTGGTCACGAATTAAAGTTCTTTTCGCTCTAGGACGCATATTTAAGGAGATATGGGCAAAAGAAGTTTTTCATATAAAAATTTCAATTTTTTTAGGTTTTGTGTGGATTTTTGAATTTTTTGAGGGTGGCCATGAATTAAAGTCCTTTTCGCTCTAGGACGCATATTTAAGGAGATATGGGCAAAAGAAGTTTTTCATATAAAAATTTCATTTTTTTTAGGTTTTGGGTGGATTTTTGAATTTTTTGAGTGTGGTCTTGAATTAAAGTCCTTTTCGCTCTAGGACGCATATTTAAGGAGATATGGGCAAAAGAAGTTTTTCATATAAAAATTTAATTTTTTTTAGGTTTTGGGTGGATTTTTCAATTTTTTGAGGGTGGTCACGAATTAAAGTCCTTTTCGCTCTAGGACGCATATTTAAGGAGATATGGGCAAAAGAAGTTTTTCATATAAAAATTTAAATTTTTTTAGGTTTTGAGTGGACTTTTCAATTTTTTGGGGGTGGTCACGAATTAAAGTCCTTTTCGCTCTAGGACGCATATTTAAGGAGATATGGGCAAAAGAAATTTTTCATATAAAAATTTAAATTTTTTTAGGTTTTGGGTGGATTTTTGAATTTTTTGAGGGTGGTCACGAATTAAAGTCCTTTTCGCTCTAGGACGCATATTTAAGGAGATATGGGCAAAAGAAGTTTTTCATATAAAAATTTCAATGTTTTTAGGTTTTGGGTGGATTTTTCAATTTTTTTAGGGTGGTCACGAATTAAAGTTCATTTCGCTCTAGGACGCATATTTAAGGAGATATTGGCAAAAGAAGTTTTTCATATAAAAATTTCAATTTTTCTAGGTTTTGGGTGGATTTTTCAATTTTTTGAGGGTGGTCACGAATTAAAGTCCTTTTCGCTCTAGGACGCATATTTAAGGAGATATGGCCAAAAGAAGTTTTTCATATAAAAATTTCAATTTTTTTTAGGTTTTGGGTGGATTTTTCAATTTTTTGAGGGTGGTCACGAATTATCATCCTTTTCGCTCTATGACGCATATTTAAGGAGATATGGGCAAAAGAAGTTTTTCATATAAAAATTTCAAATTTTTTAGGTTTTGGGTGGATTTTTCAATTTTTTGAGATTGGTCACGAATTAAAGTCCTTTTCGCTCTAGGAGGCATATTTAAGGAGATATGGGCAAAAGAAGTTTTTCATATAAAAATTTAAATTTTTTTAGGTTTTGGGTGGATTTTTGAATTTTTTGAGGGTGGTCACGAATTAAAGTCCTTTTCGCTCTAGGACGCATATTTAAGGAGATATGGGCAAAAGAAGTTTTTCATATAAAAATTTAAATTTTAGGTTTTGAGTGGACTTTTCAATTTTTTGGGGGTGGTCACGAATTAAAGTCCTTTTCGCTCTAGGACGCATATTTAAGGAGATATGGCCAAAAGAAGTTTTTCATATAAAAATTTCAATTTTTTTAGGTTTTGGGTGGATTTTTCAATTTTTTGAGGGTGGTCACGAATTATCATCCTTTTCGCTCTAGGACGCATATTTAAGGAGATATGGGCAAAAGAAGTTTTTCATATAAAAATTTCAAATTTTTTAGGTTTTGGGTGGATTTTTCAATTTTTTTGGGGTGGTCACGAATTAAAGTCCTTTTCGCTCTAGGACGCTTAGTTTAGGAGATATGGGCAAAAGAAGTTTTTCATATAAAAATTTCATTTTTTTTAGGTTTTGGGTGGATTTTTCAATTTTTTGAGGGTGGTCACGAATTAAAGTCCTTTTCGCTCTAGGACGCATATTTAAGGAGATATGGGCCAAAGAAGTTTTTCATATAAAAATTTCAATTTTTTTAGGTTTTGGGTGGATTTTTCAATTTTTTGAGGGTGGTCACGAATTAAAGTCCTTTTCGCTCTAGGACGCATATTTAAGGAGATATGGGCAAAAGAAGTTTTTCATATAAAAATTTCAATGATTTTAGGTTTTGGGTGGATTTTTCAATTTTTTTAGGGTGGTCACGAATTAAAGTCCTTTTCGCTCTAGGACGCATATTTAAAGAGATATTGGCAAAAGAAGTTTTTCATATAAAAATTTAAATTTTTTTAGGTTTTGGGTGGATTTTTCAATTTTTTGAGGGTGGTCACGAATTAAAGTCCTTTTCGCTCTAGGACGCATATTTTAGGAGATATGGGCAAAAGAAATTTTTCATATAAAAATTTCAATTTTTTTAGGTTTTGTGTGGATTTTTGAATTTTTTGAGGGTGGTCATGAATTAAAGTCCTTTTCGCTCTAGGACGCATATTTAAGGAGATATGGGCAAAAGAAGTTTTTCATATAAAAATTTCATTTTTTTTAGGTTTTGGGTGGATTTTTGAATTTTTTGAGGGTGGTCTTGAATTAAAGTCCTTTTCGCTCTAGGACGCATATTTAAGGAGATATGGGCAAAAGAAGTTTTTCATATAAAAATTTCATTTTTTTTAGGTTTTGGGTGGATTTTTCAATTTTTTTAGTTTGGTCACGAATTAAAGTCCTTTTCGCTCTAGGACGCATATTTTAGGAGATATGGGCAAAAGAAGTTTTTCATATAAAAATTTCAATTTTTTTAGGTTTTGGGTGGATTTTTCAATTTTTTGGGGTGGTCACGAATTAAAGTCCTTTTCGCTCTAGGACGCTTAGTTTAGGAGATATGGGCAAAAGAAGTTTTTCATATAAAAATTTATTTTTTTCTAGGTTTTGGGTGGATTTTTCAATTTTTTGAGGGTGGTCACGAATTAAAGTCCTTTTCGCTCTAGGACGCATAGTTTAGGAGATATGGGCAAAAGAAGTTTTTCATATAAAAATTTCAATTTTTTTAGGTTTTGGGTGGATTTTTCAATTTTTTGAGGGTGGTCACGAATTAAAGTCCTTTTCGCTCTAGGACGCATATTTAAGGAGATATGGGCAAAAGAAGTTTTTCATATAAAAATTTACATTTTTTTAGGTTTTGGGTGGACTTTTCAATTTTTTGGGGGTGGTCACGAATTAAAGTCCTTTTCGCTCTAGGACGCATATTTAAGGAGATATGGGCAAAAGAAATTTTTCATATAAAAATTTCAATTTTTTTAGGTTTTGGGTGGATTTTTCAATTTTTTGAGGGTGGTCACGAATTAAAGTCCTTTTCGCTCTAGGACGCATATTTAAGGAGATATGGGCAAAAGAAGTTTTTCATATAAAAATTTCAATTTTTGTAGGTTTTGGGTGGATTTTTCAATTTTTTGAGGGTGGTCACGAATTATCATCCTTTTCGCTCTAGGACGCATATTTAAGGAGATATTGGCAAAAGAAGTTTTTCATATAAAAATTTCAATTTTTCTAGGTTTTGGGTGGATTTTTCAATTTTTTGAGGGTGGTCACGAATTAAAGTCCTTTTCGCTCTAGGACGCATATTTAAGGAGATATAGCCAAAAGAAGTTTTTCATATAAAAATTTCAATTTTTTTAGGTTTTGGGTGGATTTTTCAATTTTTTGAGGGTGGTCACGAATTATCATCCTTTTCGCTCTAGGACGCATATTGAAGGAGATATAGCCAAAAGAAGTTTTTCATATAAAAATTTCAATTTTTTTAGGTTTTGGGTGGATTTTTCAATTTTTTGGGGGTGGTCACGAATTAAAGTCCTTTTCGCTCTAGGACGCATATTTAAGGAGATATGGGCAAAAGAAGTTTTTCATATAAAAATTTAATTTTTTTTAGGTTTTGGGTGGATTTTTCAATTTTTTGAGGGTGGTCATGAATTATCATCCTTTTCGCTCTAGGACGCATATTTAAGGAGATATGGGCAAAAGAAGTTTTTCATATAAAAATTTCAATGTTGTTAGGTTTTGGGTGGATTTTTCAATTTTTGGGGGGTGGTCACGAATTAAAGTCCTTTTTGCTCTAGGACGCATATTTAAGGAGATATGGGCAAAAGAAGTTTTTCATATAAAAATTTCAATGTTTTTAGGTTTTGGGTGGATTTTTCAATTTTTTTAGGGTGGTCACGAATTAAAGTCCTTTTCGCTCTAGGACGCATATTTAAGGAGATATTGTCAAAAGAAGTTTTTCATATAAAAATTTCAATTTTTCTAGGTTTTGGGTGGATTTTTCAATATTTTGAGGGTGGTCACGAATTAAAGTCCTTTTCGCTCTAGGACGCATATTTAAGGAGATATAGCCAAAAGAAGTTTTTCATATAAAAATTTCAATTTTTTTAGGTTTTGGGTGGATTTTTGAATTTTTTGAGGGTGGTCACGAATTAAAGTCCTTTTCGCTCTAGGACGCATATTTAAGGAGATATGGGCAAAAGAAGTTTTTCATATAAAAATTTCAATTTTTTTAGGTTTTGGGTGGATTTTTCAATTTTTTGAGGGTGGTCACGAATTAAAGTCCTTTTCGCTCTAGGACGCATATTTAAGGAGATATGGGCAAAAGAAGTTTTTCATATAAAAATTTAAATTTTTTTAGGTTTTGAGTGGACTTTTCAATTTTTTGGGGGTGGTCACGAATTAAAGTCCTTTTCGCTCTAGGACGCATATTTAAGGAGATATGGCCAAAAGAAGTTTTTCATATAAAAATTTCAATTTTTTAGGTTTTGGGTGGATTTTTCAATTTTTTGAGGGTGGTCACGAATTATCATCCTTTTCGCTCTAGGACGCATATTTAAGGAGATATGGGCAAAAGAAGTTTTTCATATAAAAATTTCAATGATTTTAGGTTTTGGGTGGATTTTTCAATTTTTTTAGGGTGGTCACGAATTAAAGTCCTTTTCGCTCTAGGACGCTTAGTTTAGGAGATATGGGCAAAAGAAGTTTTTCATATAAAAATTTCATTTTTTTAGGTTTTGGGTGGATTTTTCAATTTTTTGAGGGCGGTCACGAATTAAAGTCCTTTTCGCTCTAGGACGCATATTTAAGGAGATATGGGCAAAAGAAGTTTTTCATATAAAAATTTCAATTTTTTTAGGTTTTGGGTGGATTTTTCAATTTTTTGAGGGTGGTCACGAATTAAAGTCCTTTTCGCTCTAGGACGCATATTTAAGGAGATATGGGCAAAAGAAGTTTTTCATATAAAAATTTCAAATTTTTTAGGTTTTGGGTGGATTTTTCAATTTTTTTGGGGTGGTCACGAATTAAAGTCCTTTTCGCTCTAGGACGCTTAGTTTAGGAGATATGGGCAAAAGAAGTTTTTCATATAAAAATTTAAATTTTTCTAGGTTTTGGGTGGATTTTTCAATTTTTTGAGGGTGGTCACGAATTAAAGTCCTTTTCGCTCTCGGGCGCATAGTTTAGGAGATATGGGCAAAAGAAGTTTTTCATATAAAAATTTCAATTTTTTTAGGTTTTGGGTGGATTTTTCAATTTTTTGAGGGTGGTCACGAATTAAAGTCCTTTTCGCTCTAGGACGCATATTTAAGGAGATATGGGCAAAAGAAGTTTTTCATATAAAAATTTAAATTTTTTTAGGTTTTGGGTGGACTTTTCAATTTTTTGGGGGTGGTCACGAATTATCATCCTTTTCGCTCTAGGACGCATATTTAAGGAGATATGGGCAAAAGAAGTTTTTCATATAAAAATTTCAAATTTTTTAGGTTTTGGGTGGATTTTTCAATTTTTTTGGGGTGGTCACGAATTAAAGTCCTTTTCGCTCTAGGACGCTTAGTTTAGGAGATATGGGCAAAAGAAGTTTTTCATATAAAAATTTAAATTTTTCTGGGTTTTGGGTGGATTTTTCAATTTTTTGAGGGTGGTCACGAATTAAAGTCCTTTTAGCTCTAGGACGCATATTTAAGGAGATATGGGCAAAAGAAGTTTTTCATATAAAAATTTCATTTTTTTTAGGTTTTGGGTGGATTTTTCAATTTTTTGAGGGTGGTCACGAATTAAAGTCCTTTTCGCTCTAGGACGCATATTTAAGGAGATATGGGCAAAAGAAGTTTTTCATATAAAAATTTAAATTTTTTTAGGTTTTGAGTGGACTTTTCAATTTTTTGGGGGTGGTCACGAATTAAAGTCCTTTTCGCTCTAGGACGCATATTTAAGGAGATATGGGCAAAAGAAATTTTTCATATAAAAATTTCAATTTTTTTAGGTTTTGGGTGGATTTTTGAATTTTTTGAGGGTGGTCACGAATTAAAGTCTTTTTCGCTCTAGGACGCATATTTAAGGAGATATTGGAAAAAGAAGTTTTTCATATAAAAATTTCAATTTTTCTACGTGTTGGAGCGCCAGGCGAAGAGAAGAAAAAACACGTATTTTAAGCTGGAATTCAATTTATTTAAATTCGTAGATAGATATGTATGCTAAAATCTAAAAAATATTTATTTCAAAACACAATTTATTTTATTTTATTTCAATTTAACTTACACTTGTGTTTGATTAAATTTTATTCATTTAAATAATAAAGGATTAAATTTGTACAAGTCCTATCTATTGCCTGGCATCTAAAGGAAAGGAAAGAATAGCCAGACTTCCTTTTGTATCTGTCAAAAAATTGTAATTGATCGATTATCATTTATTGATATCCGATAACTGTTACGATGTTCAGTGTCAACAAAAGTGTAACCGATAGGAATGTTCGTCGACGAAGATTTACGGTTCAACATTCCCCTCTCCGTAAGCCTTGTGCGGAGTCACGGGGTTTACTTCCAATTTCGCAAGCTTGATTACCGGGCGTGTTGATATGCCCGATAACGTTTTCACAACTGCAGTCCGCACTCCTCCGTCTTTACCACGAACCACATCTATGACTCTACCTTTTATCCACGTATTTCTTTTTGTGTTCTCATCCACAATAACAACGATATCCCCAACTGATATTTGTTGCTCTCTGCATTCGTGCCATTTTGTTCGCTTAGTTAGACATGGGAGACACTCTCGAACCCATCTTCGCCAAAAAGAATCAGCAATATGGCCAGCAATACGAAAATTTCTACTCAGCGCTGTTCCACTGCTATCGCCGTCTCTTTCTCTTACTCCACTTGAGCACCCCAGTAAAAAATGGTTGGGTGTGAGGGCTTCACCATCTGCGCTGTCTAACGGAACATACGATAGTGGTCTCATATTGAGAATATTTTCCACGTCTGCAAGAGCTGCTCTCAGTATGTCTTCTCTTATACACTGCTGTGGGTGAATATCATGAAGAATTGATTTTACCGAACGTATCATCCGTTCCCATGCTCCCCCCATATGGGGGGAGGCCGGAGTAATGAAACTCCACTCGATGTCTGGATACTTGCACTCAATTTCATCATAACAAATTTTCTCAATTTCGTCAACTAAAATTCGGCTGGCGCCTCTAAAATTTGTTGCATTATCGGAGAATATTCTCCTCGGCACTCCTCTTCTCGAAATGAATTGTTTTAGAACCAGCAAAAAAGAATCTGTGGAAAGTGAAGACGTTATTTCGATATGTACAGCGCAAACAGTCATGCAAGTAAATAAAACGCCCCAACGTTTTTCATGGCGCCTACCTACAGCAACATCGATTGGGCCAAAGTAATCGATTCCAGTAAAAGAAAAAGGCCTTGTAAAACTGCTGATTCGTTCTTGGGGCAGACCTCCCATTTCAGGTGGTATAGGCATTGCTCGAACATTTTTGCATTTTTGACAATTTCTGATCGTCTGGCGTACTAAAGCCCGCATTCCAGATATATAATAAACTTGTCTCATCTCGTTCACAACTATTTCGGGATGATGGTGATGGAAACGCCGATGGTAAAAATTCGTTATGAGCTCGGTCAAGTAATGTTTTCGAGGAAGCACTATTGGTCTTTTTGTATCAAATTTTACGTGAGGAGCTGCGTCAATTCTTCCCTTGATACGAAGGACACCAATTTCATCTACGTAAGGAGAAAGTTTAAAAATTGTGCTTTTGCGACTCACCATTTTATTTTCTGATTTTAGTTGAAGAATTTCTTCAAAATATTCATCTTGTTGGCAATTTTTTATAAGTATCAATTCCGCCGCTTTTATTGGACATTTGTTAATTAATTCTTCCAGCGCCTTGTTGTTAAACGGTTGTTTCAGTAGTCGTCTCACAAATTTCAAAACATAGACTTGAGCCATTCTTAATTTTTCCCACTTACTGAATCGTTCTGCTGCTGGCGAAGACTCCCAATTGTTGCCTTTTGGTGACGATAACAGCGCTGCTGGCATTTCGCTGGTGTGGAGAAAACAGTGATCAATTTCGATGATAGGCCAGTGGTCGTCTGTTTGTAGAAGATATTCTGGACCGTTAAACCATCGTATATTTTTATGAATTTCATTGTTGTTGGAAATTTTTGTTCCATCGTCAGCTACATTCAATTTTGATGGCACCCAACGCCATTCGTTTGCATTTGAGTCCTGCAATATTTCACCAATTCGAACTGCAACGAATTGGTTAAATTTTCTGGTATCAGAATTAATCCAATACAGCACGTCTTTCGAGTCCGTCCAAAATATTCTACGTTGGATTTTTATAGTCATTTCATTTTTCAAAAATTTAGCTATTCGTAATCCCAATACCGCCGCCATTAGTTCCATTCGGGGAACAGAAATCGGTTTGAGTGGTGCCACACGGGTTTTTGAAAACACAAGTCTACAATTTACTTCTTCTCCGACCCTTGTTCTGTAATATGCTACGGCTGCATACGCACGTATACTTGCGTCCACAAAAATATGGAGTTCGTTGCTTTCACTTTGGCTCGATGATGGGCAACGGCGGGGAACTCTTATCTCGCCAATATTTTTTAACTTACTCATCCACTGAAACCACGCGGTTTTCTCCAGCTCACAAATTTCTTCATCCCAAGATATTTTTGCATAATTATTTTTGCTTCCACTACAAAAAAATCCAAGTAGTCCCAGTGGATCAAAAATCTTCATAATAATTCGAAGAAGTTGTCTTTTTGTTGGTATTAAGCTCTCATCAAAACAGCTGTCGTCCAGTTTGTGGAAAAAGGTGAACTCGTCGCAATCAGGAATCCACCATACACCTAAAATCTTTTCTTGTTGAGAATCTGGGACTAGAAAGCATTTTTTTGTTTTGTTTTGACATTCATTGAGTGCATCAAGAACCGGTTTTGAGTTGCTTACCCAGTTTCTCATTTCGAAACCTCCTTCGCTATGAATCATTTTAACAGCTTTTGAGAGAGCAATCATTTCTATTTCACTGTCCACACTGTGTAACCAGTCGTCAACAAAGGTGTTGTTTTTTATGGTTTAAACAGCTTGGGGATAATCTGGAAAGAAACGATCAGCATTTTTGTTTTTAACATAGTTGGCTAGTGATGGAGAGCATGATGCGCCAAATGTCATTACTCTCATTATGTATGTATCTGGCTCCCTTGACGCATCTCCCCCTCGCCATAAAAACAGCTGTGCCACTTGGTCCTCTTCTCTTATTAGCACTTGGTGGAACATTTCTCTTATGTCGCCACACAATGCTGTTGCCCGTTCTCGAAAACGAATCAGTATGCCAATTAATGACTGCATCATATCAGGGCCTTTAAGAAGGACGGAATTTAGAGAGATGTTATTTACCTTAGATGCTGCATCCCACACAACACGTAGCTTATTTTTATTAACGTTGTTGACAACGAAAATTGGTAAATACCAGGACCTTTCATTATCAATTGGATACTCTTTCGGAAGTTTTCGAATGTAGCCCTTCTCAAGGTAATCCGTTATTTTATTGTTTACAAACATTTTTAAATTGTTGTCTCTTGACATTTTTCTCTCTAAGCATTCTAGTCTTCTTCTTGCCATCGGAAGAGAGTTGGGTAATTGTATGTTTTTATACCTCCACAAGAGCCCAGTTTCCCACCTTTTTTCACTTTGAATATATTTTGTGGTCGACTCCATTATTTCTAGGGCCTTTTCTTCATCTTTTGAAATTAGCGTTTTGATGTTCGGATTGACACCCACTGATTCTAAAGAAAAGAAATAACGCATTATTTCATCAATTTTGTTAGTATCATTACAATCACATATGTGCAAAGCTCTGGGTATTTTGGTATTTTCCAAACAATCACGACCATATACAGACCACCCTATCCGACACCGTGTTGCTATAATGCCGTCACCACTATTTTCTCTCACTTCTAATGGAGCGATTAAATTGATGTTGTCCAGGCCAATTAGTATACGTGGCTTCCTTGCGCTGTATAATTGTATGGGCAGTGATTTCAAATGTAAATGGTCCCTTATGATGGAAGAGTCCAGAGCCTGTTCTGGTAGGTCCATATTTGATATTGTTCGTACATTAAACATCTTGTATTTTTTCGACGTATTTATTTGTGACGAAATTCCAATATTTACAGCTCTGGATTCTTCTGCCATGGTTATATCGCCAGTCCATTTCATACAAAGTTCACTGGATGGTCCATCCAAACGAAGCTCATTAGCGAGATTTTCTTCAATTAGTGATATTGACGACCCTTCGTCAACAAGGGCTAATGTATTTACCATGACGTCATTGCCATATAATGTAACTGGTATACATTTGAATAACACATTACGCATAGTAGAATGGAGTAGAACAGTGTTGTTCTGGTTATTGTTGTTACTCTCACCTGCAGTAACAGAAATATTGCTATCAGTACTCTCACAACTATTAACAGCTCTCTGGCTGTTAACAACATTTCTGTTACTGGCATCGGTGGTACCTCCATCTCCTCTATTGTTATTGCTGTTGTTTGCATATGAGTGCAAGAGAGAGTTATGTGCCATGTTGCAACCGTCTACCCCGCACTGCCGTTTTGAGTGACAACGTTTAATTAAATGATTTTTTAGGCATCTAATACATAGTCCTCTCTCCTTAATAAATTTCCAACGGTTCTGTTGACTCATTGCAATGAATGATGGGCTATCGTATAACTGGTTTGGATCACTGCACAATGTACATGGATTATTTTTGGTGACAGTTGGAGTGGAATCATGTAGAAAAATTCTTTCTTTGGGATTTTTGCGACTGGCTTTTTCTTCAGTTTGTGATAGAAAATTAATATCTGTTGGTGTGACCAGACTTGCGCATGTTGCTATTTTAAAAAGCCAATCATCAAAAGTTCCGATGTCCACACGTACTAGTTCCAATCGTCGACGGCCAAAATCTAATTTCATATCACCCGGCAGCTTGTTCAGCAAATCGTTGAGTAACATGGGGTCATTAAGATAGTCGCCTAGTCCAATTGCAACCATTGTGGCTGTATAATTTTGTACAGCTAAAGCGAAATTTATTAAGGTGTTTAGTTTCTCAGTTCTGACTGGTGGTAATTGACGAAGTTTGCGCTGCAGAGCATCGTGAATAACATCTGGTCGACCAAATAACATTCGGAGGGTTTCTATAGCTAACGGCACGGTTGAAGGCATCATTAATTTTCCGCGGACGGCTTCGAGAGCGGCGCCTTTTAGACATCTTTGCAACCGAATAAGATTTTCTTGATTGGAGAAGCCGCACCGCTCAGTAGATTGTTCATAGTTTGTAATAAAGAGCGGCCAATCTTCAGGGTGCCCGGAGAAACTCGGTAGGTCTTTATTTATTACTTGTCTCGAAGATATTTGGGACTGCGACAATGTTATATCCGACGGCTGAGCTGTGGGATCTGGATAAGAGATACGGTTAGAAAAGTCAAATGGGTGATAAATAGAATCTGACAGTAGGTTAGGACACCATCTACTACCACTAGGCAGATCTGCAGATCCTGTTGTAACTGGCGGTCTAATAAATGACGATTGAGTTGGCGTAACGTGCGGGTATGCCATATTCGTACTAGCCATGCTGGGTATAACTGAAAATGGAATTTGGTTTCCATAACCGAATGCAGTTGACGCTGATGTGTAGCACGGTCGATTACCTATTGTGGATAAAAAAAGTCGAAAATGAAGAGGGGTCATAAGACGCACTGCTAAATCCGTTAAAGGTGAACAAATTTGTTGTATTTGATAGATTTGACCATGTAACTCCAGTAGTGCTGTTTGCTGGTACACCTTGTCGAGCTGTGTTCACGGTATGTGGCGGTACATCATTACCGGCTGAAGATGTCATATCAGTGGCCAGAGTCATAGATGTGGATTCACCTGTTGTGGTTACAGCATTCGTTGGTGTATCGCTGCGTAGAGTGCTTGACGAGCTGGTTTGGTCTTCCATTTTCCTTGAGTTGTTTTTGTTTTACACCAAAGTATTTTAGAATGTTGGAGCGCCAGGCGAAGAGAAGAAAAAACACGCATTTTAAGCTGGAATTCAATTTATATAAATTCGTAGATAGATATGTATGCTAAAATCTAAAAAATATTTATTTCAAAACACAATTTATTTTATTTTATTTCAATTTAACTTACACTTGTGTTTGATTAAATTTTATTTATTTAAATAATAAAGGATTAAATTTGTACAAGTCCTATCTATTGCCTGGCATCTAAAGGAAAGGAAAGAATAGCCAGACTTCCTTTTGTATCTGTCAAAAAATTGTAATTGATCGATTATCATTTATTGATATCCGATAACTGTTACGATGTTCAGTGTCAACAAAAGTGTAACCGATAGGAATGTTCGTCGACGAAGATTTATGGTTCAACACTAGGTTTTGGGTGGATTTTTCAATTTTTTGAGGGTGGTCACGAATTAAAGTCCTTTTCGCTCTAGGACGCATATTTAAGGAGATATAGCCAAAAGAAGTTTTTCATATAAAAATTTCAATTTTTTTAGGTTTTGGGTGGATTTTTCAATTTTTTGAGGGTGATCACGAATTATCATCCTTTTCGCTCTAGGACGCATATTGAAGGAGATATAGCCAAAAGAAGTTTTTCATATAAAAATTTCAATTTTTTTAGGTTTTGGGTGGATTTTTCAATTTTTTGGGGGTGGTCACGAATTAAAGTCCTTTTCGCTCTAGGGCGCATATTTAAGGAGATATGGGCAAAACAAGTTTTTCATATAAAAATTTCAATTTTTTTAGGTTTTGAGTGGACTTTTCAATTTTTTGGGGGTGGTCACGAATTAAAGTCCTTTTCGCTCTAGGACGCATATTTAAGGAGATATGGGCAAAAGAAGTTTTTCATATAAAAATTTCAATTTTTTTAGGTTTTGGGTGGATTTTTCAATTTTTTGAGGGTGGTCACGAATTATCATCGTTTTCGCTCTAGGACGCATATTTAAGGAGATATGGGCAAAAGAAGTTTTTCATATAAAAATTTCAATGTTGTAAGGTTTTGGGTGGATTTTTCAATTTTTTTAGGGTGGTCACGAATTAAAGTCCTTTTCGCTCTAGGACGCATATTTAAGGAGATATGGGCAAAAGAAGTTTTTCATATAAAAATTTCAATTTTTTTAGGTTTTGGGTGGATTTTTCAATTTTTTTAGGGTGGTCACGAATTAAAGTCCTTTTCGCTCTAGGACGCATATTTTAGGAGATATGGGCAAAAGAAGTTTTTCATATAAAAATTTAAATTTTTTTAGGTTTTGAGTGGACTTTTCAATTTGTTGAGGGTGGTCACGAATTAAAGTCCTTTTCGCTCTAGGACGCATATTTAAGGAGATATGGGCAAAAGAAATTTTTCATATAAAAATTTCAATTTTTTTAGGTTTTGGGTGGATTTTTGAATTTTTTGAGGGTGGTCACGAATTAAAGTCATTTTCGCTCTAGGACGCATATTTAAGGAGATATGGGCAAAAGAAGTTTTTCATATAAAAATTTCAATTTTTTTAGGTTTTGGGTGGATTTTTCAATTTTTTGAGGGTGGTCACGAATTATCATCCTTTTCGCTCTAGGACGCATATTTAAGGAGATATTGGCAAAAGAAGTTTTTCATATAAAAATTTCAATTTTTCTAGGTTTTGGGTGGATTTTTCAATTTTTTGAGGGTTGTCACGAATTAAAGTCCTTCTCGCTCTAGGACGCATATTTAAGGAGATATAGCCAAAAGAAGTTTTTCATATAAAAATTTCAATTTTTTTAGGTTTTGGGTGGATTTTTGAATTTTTTGAGGGTGATCACGAATTATCATCCTTTTCGCTCTAGGACGCATATTGAAGGAGATATAGCCAAAAGAAGTTTTTCATATAAAAATTTCAATTTTTTTAGGTTTTGGGTGCATTTTTCAATTTTTTGGGGGTGGTCACGAATTAAAGTCCTTTTCGCTCTAGGGCGCATATTTAAGGAGATATGGGCAAAACAAGTTTTTCATAAAAAAATTTCAATTTTTTTAGGTTTTGAGTGGACTTTTCAATTTTTTGGGGGTGGTCACGAATTAAAGTCCTTTTCGCTCTAGGACGCATATTTAAGGAGATATGGCCAAAAGAAGTTTTTCATATAAAAATTTCAATTTTTTTAGGTTTTGGGTGGATTTTTCAATTTTTTGAGGGTGGTCACGAATTATTATCCTTTTCGCTCTAGGACGCATATTTAAGGAGATATGGGCAAAAGAAGTTTTTCATATAAAAATTTCAATTTTTTTAGGTTTTGGGTGGATTTTTTTTCAATTAAAGTCCTTTTCGCTCTAGGACGCATATTTAAGGAGATATGGGCAAAAGAAGTTTTTCATATAAAAATTTAAATTTTTTTAGGTTTTGGGTGGATTTTTCAATTTTTTGAGGGTGGTCACGAATTAAAGTCCTTTTCGCTCTAGGACGCATATTTTAGGAGATATGGGCAAAAGAAGTTTTTCATATAAAAATTTCAATTTTTTTAGGTTTTGGGGGATTTTTCAATTTTTTTAGGGTGGTCGCGAATTAAAGTCCTTTTCGCTCTAGGACGCATATTTAAGGAGATATGGGCAAAAGAAGTTTTTCATATAAAAATTTCAATTTTTTTAGGTTTTGGGTGGATTTTTCAATTTTTTGAGGGTGGTCACGAATTATCATCCTTTTCGCTCTAGGGCGCATATTTAAGGAGATATGGGCAAAAGAAGTTTTTCATATAAAAATTTCAAATTTTTTAGGTTTTGGGTGGATTTTTCATTTTTTTGGGGTGGTCACGAATTAAAGTCCTTTTCGCTCTAGGACGCTTAGTTTAGGAGATATGGGCAACGAAGTTTTTCATATAAAAATTTCATTTTTTTTAGGTTTTGGGTGGATTTTTCAATTTTTTGAGGGTGGTCACGAATTAAAGTCCTTTTCGCTCTAGGACGCATATTTAAGGAGATATGGGCAAAAGAAGTTTTTCATATAAAAATTTCAATTTTTTTAGGTTTTGGGTGGATTTTTCAATTTTTTGAGGGTGGTCACGAATTATCATCCTTTTCGCTCTAGGACGCATATTTAAGGAGATATGGACAAAAGAAGTTTTTCATATAAAAATTTCAATGTTGTTAGGTTTTGGGTGGATTTGTCAATTTTTTGAGGGTGGTTACGAATTATCATCCTTTTCGCTCTAGGACGCATATTTAAGGAGATATGGGCAAAAGAAGTTTTTCATATAAAAATTTCAATGTTGTTAGGTTTTGGGTGGATTTTTCAATTTTTTTAGGGTGGTCACGAATTAAAGTCCTTTTCGCTCTAGGACGCATATTTAGGGAGATATGGGCAAAAGAAGTTTTTCATATAAAAATTTCAATGTTTTTAGGTTTTGGGTGGATTTTTCAATTTTTTTAGGGTGGTCACGAATTAAAGTCCTTTTCGCTCTAGGACGCATATTTAAGGAGATATGGGCAAAAGAAGTTTTTCATATAAAAATTTCAATTTTTTTAGGTTTTGAGTGGACTTTTCAATTTTTTGGGGGTGGTCACGAATTAAAGTCCTTTTCGCTCTAGGACGCATATTTAAGGAGATATGGGCAAAAGAAATTTTTCATATAAAAATTTCAATTTTTTTAGGTTTTGGGTGGATTTTTGAATTTTTTGAGGGTGGTCACGAATTAAAGTCCTTTTCGCTCTAGGACGCATATTTAAGGAGATATAGCCAAAAGAAGTTTTTCATATAAAAATTTCAATTTTTTTAGGTTTTGGGTGGATTTTTCAATTTTTTGAGGGTGGTCACGAATTATCATCCTTTTCGCTCTAGGACGCATATTTAAGGAGATATTGGCAAAAGAAGTTTTTCATATAAAAATTTCAATTTTTCTAGGTTTTGGGTGGATTTTTCAATTTTTTGAGGGTGGTCACGAATTAAAGTCCTTTTCGCTCTAGGACGCATATTGAAGGAGATATAGCCAAAAGAAGTTTTTCATATAAAAATTTCAATTTTTTTAGGTTTTTCAATTTTTTGGGGTTGGTCACGAATTAAAGTCCTTTTCGCTCTAGGGCGCATATTTAAGGAGATATGGGCAAAACAAGTTTTTCATATAAAAATTTCAATTTTTTAGGTTTTGAGTGGACTTTTCAATTTTTTGGGGGTGGTCACGAATTAAAGTCCTTTTCGCTCTAGGACGCATATTTAAGGAGATATGGCCAAAAGAAGTTTTTCATATAAAAATTTCAATTTTTTTAGGTTTTGGGTGGATTTTTCAATTTTTTGAGGGTGGTCACGAATTATCATCCTTTTCGCTCTAGGCCGCATATTTAAGGAGATATGGGCAAAAGAAGTTTTTCATATAAAAATTTCTATGTTTTTAGGTTTTGGGTGGATTTTTCAATTTTTTGAGGGTGGTCACGAATTATCATCCTTTTCGCTCTAGGACGCATATTTAAGGAGATATTGGCAAAAGAAATTTTTCATATAAAAATTTCAATTTTTTTAGGTTTTGGGTGGATTTTTCAATTTTTTGAGGGTGGTCACGAATTATCATCCTTTTCGCTCTAGGACGCATATTTAAGGAGATATTGGCAAAAGAAGTTTTTCATATAAAAATTTAAATTTTTCTAGGTTTTGGGTGGATTTTTCAATTTTTTGAGGGTGGTCACGAATTAAAGTCCTTTTCGCTCTAGGACGCATATTTAAGGAGATATAGCCAAAAGAAGTTTTTCATATAAAAATTTCAATTTTTTTAGGTTTTGGGTGGATTTTTCAATTTTTTGAGGGTGGTCACGAATTATCATCCTTTTCGCTCTAGGACGCATATTTAAGGAGATATGGGCAAAAGAAGTTTTTCATATAAAAATTTCAATGTTGTTAGGTTTTGGGTGGATTTTTCAATTTTTTTAGGGTGGTCACGAATTAAAGTCCTTTTCGCTCTAGGACGCATATTTAAGGAGATATGGGCAAAAGAAGTTTTTCATATAAAAATTTCAATTTTTTTAGGTTTTGAGTGGACTTTTCAATTTTTTGGGGGTGGTCACGAATTAAAGTCCTTTTCGCTCTAGGATGCATATTTAAGGAGATATGGGCAAAAGAAATTTTTCATATAAAAATTTCAATTTTTTTAGGTTTTGGGTGGATTTTTGAATTTTTTGAGGGTGGTCACGAATTAAAGTCCTTTTCGCTCTAGGACGCATATTTAAGGAGATATAGCCAAAAGAAGTTTTTCATATAAAAATTTCAATTTTTTTAGGTTTTGGGTGGATTTTTCAATTTTTTGAGGGTGGTCACGAATTATCATCCTTTTCGCTCTAGGACGCATATTTAAGGAGATATTGGCAAAAGAAGTTTTTCATATAAAAATTTCAATTTTTCTAGGTTTTGGGTGGATTTTTCAATTTTTTGAGGGTGGTCACGAATTAAAGTCCTTTTCGCTCTAGGACGCATATTTAAGGAGATATAGCCAAAAGAAGTTTTTCATATAAAAATTTCAATTTTTTTAGGTTTTGGGTGGATTTTTCAATTTTTTGAGGGTGATCACGAATTATCATCCTTTTCGCTCTAGGACGCATATTGAAGGAGATATAGCCAAAAGAAGTTTTTCATATAAAAATTTCAATTTTTTTAGGTTTTTCAATTTTTTGGGGTTGGTCACGAATTAAAGTCCTTTTCGCTCTAGGGCGCATATTTAAGGAGATATGGGCAAAACAAGTTTTTCATATAAAAATTTCAATTTTTTAGGTTTTGAGTGGACTTTTCAATTTTTTGGGGGTGGTCACGAATTAAAGTCCTTTTCGCTCTAGGACGCATATTTAAGGAGATATGGCCAAAAGAAGTTTTTCATATAAAAATTTCAATTTTTTTAGGTTTTGGGTGGATTTTTCAATTTTTTGAGGGTGGTCACGAATTATCATCCTTTTCGCTCTAGGACGCATATTTAAGGAGATATGGGCAAAAGAAGTTTTTCATATAAAAATTTCAATGTTGTTAGGTTTTGGGTGGATTTTTCAATTTTTTTAGGGTGGTCACGAATTAAAGTCCTTTTCGCTCTAGGACGCATATTTAAGGAGATATGGGCAAAAGAAGTTTTTCATATAAAAATTTCAATGTTTTTAGGTTTTGGGTGGATTTTTCAATTTTTTGAGGGTGGTCACGAATTATCATCCTTTTCGCTCTAGGACGCATATTTAAGGAGATATTGGCAAAAGAAATTTTTCATATAAAAATTTCAATTTTTTTAGGTTTTGGGTGGATTTTTCAATTTTTTTGGGGTGGTCACGAAATAAAGTCCTTTTCGCTCTAGGACGCATATTTAAGGAGATATTGGCAAAAGAAGTTTTTCATATAAAAATTTAAATTTTTCTAGGTTTTGGGTGGATATTTCAATTTTTTGAGGGTGGTCACGAATTAAAGTCCTTTTCGCTCTAGGACGCATATTTAAGGAGATATAGCCAAAAGAAGTTTTTCATATAAAAATTTCAATTTTTTTAGGTTTTGGGTGGATTTTTCAATTTTTTGAGGGTGGTCACGAATTATCATCCTTTTCGCTCTAGGACGCATATTTAAGGAGATATGGGCAAAAGAAGTTTTTCATATAAAAATTTCAATGTTGTTAGGTTTTGGGTGGATTTTTCAATTTTTTTAGGGTGGTCACGAATTAAAGTCCTTTTCGCTCTAGGACGCATATTTAAGGAGATATGGGCAAAAGAAGTTTTTCATATAAAAATTTAAATTTTTTTAGGTTTTGGGTGGATTTTTCAATTTTTTGAGGGTGGTCACGAATTAAAGTCCTTTTCGCTCTAGGACGCATATTTAAGGAGATATTGGCAAAAGAAATTTTTCATATAAAAATTTCAATTTTTTTAGGTTTTGGGTGGATTTTTGAATTTTTTGAGGGTGGTCACGAATTAAAGTCCTTTTCGCTCTAGGACGCATATTTAAGGAGATATAGCCAAAAGAAGTTTTTCATATAAAAATTTCAATTTTTTTAGGTTTTGGGTGGATTTTTCAATTTTTTGAGGGTGGTCACGAATTATCATCCTTTTCGCTCTAGGACGCATATTTAAGGAGATATTGGCAAAAGAAGTTTTTCATATAAAAATTTCAATTTTTCTAGGTTTTGGGTGGATTTTTCAATTTTTTGAGGGTGGTCACGAATTAAAGTCCTTTTCGCTCTAGGACGCATATTTAAGGAGATATAGCCAAAAGAAGTTTTTCATATAAAAATTTCAATTTTTTTAGGTTTTGGGTGGATTTTTCAATTTTTTGAGGGTGATCACGAATTATCATCCTTTTCGCTCTAGGACGCATATTGAAGGAGATATAGCCAAAAGAAGTTTTTCATATAAAAATTTCAATTTTTTTAGGTTTTTCAATTTTTTGGGGGTGGTCACGTATTAAAGTCCTTTTCGCTCTAGGACGCATATTTAAGGAGATATGGCCAAAAGAAGTTTTTCATATAAAAATTTCAATTTTTTTAGGTTTTGGGTGGATTTTTCAATTTTTTGAGGGTGGTCACGAATTATCATCCTTTTCGCTCTAGGACGCATATTTAAGGAGATATGGCCAAAAGAAGTTTTTCAAATAAAAATTTCAATGTTGTTAGGTCTTGGGTGGATTTTTCAATTCTTTTAGGGTGGTCACGAATTAAAGTCCTTTTCGCTCTAGGACGCATATTTAAGGAGATATGGGCAAAAGAAGTTTTTCATATAAAAATTTCAATGTTTTTAGGTTTTGGGTGGATTTTTCAATTTTTTTAGGGTGGTCACGAATTAAAGTCCTTTTCGCTCTAGGACGCATATTTAAGGAGATATTGGCAAAAGAAGTTTTTCATATAAAAATTTCAATTTTTCTAGGTTTTGGGTGGATTTTTCAATTTTTTGAGGGTGGTCACGAATTAAAGTCCTTTTCGCTCTAGGACGCATATTTAAGGAGATATAGCCAAAAGAAGTTTTTCATATAAAAATTTCAATTTTTTTAGGTTTTGGGTGGATTTTTCAATTTTTTTAGGGTGGTCACGAATTAAAGTCCTTTTCGCTTTAGGACGCATATTTAAGGAGATATGGCCAAAAGAAGTTTTTCATATAAAAATTTCAATTTTTGTAGGTTTTGGGTGCATTTTTTCAATTTTTTGAGGGTGGTCACGAATTATCATCCTTTTCGCTCTAGGACGCATATTTAAGGAGATATGGGCAAAATAAGTTTTTCATATAAAAATTTCAATGATTTTAGGTTTTGGGTGGATTTTTCAATTTTTTTAGGGTGGTCACGAATTAAAGTCCTTTTCGCTCTAGGACGCATATTTAAAGAGATATTGGCAAAAGAAGTTTTTCATATGAAAATTTAAATTTTTTTAGGTTTTGGGTGGATTTTTCAATTTTTTGAGGGGGTCACGAATTAAAGTCCTTTTCGCTCTAGGACGCATATTTTAGGAGATATGGGCAAAAGAAGTTTTTCATATAAAAATTTCAATTTTTTTAGGTTTTGGGTGGATTTTTCAATTTTTTTAGGGTGGTCACGAATTAAAGTCCTTTTCGCTCTAGGACGCATATTTAAGGAGATATGGGCAAAAGAAGTTTTTCATATAAAAATTTCAATTTTTTTAGGTTTTGGGTGGATTTTTCAATTTTTTGAGGGTGGTCACGAATTATCATCCTTTTCGCTCTAGGACGCATATTTAAGGAGATATGGGCAAAAGAAGTTTTTCATATAAAAATTTCAAATTTTTTAGGTTTTGGGTGGATTTTTCAATTTTTTTGGGGTGGTCACGAATTAAAGTCCTTTTCGCTCTAGGACGCTTAGTTTAGGAGATATGGGCAAAAGAAGTTTTTCATATAAAAATTTCATTTTTTTTAGGTTTTGGGTGGATTTTTCAATTTTTTGAGGGTGGTCACGAATTAAAGTCCTTTTCGCTCTAGGACGCATATTTAAGGAGATATGGGCAAAAGAAGTTTTTCATATAAAAATTTAAATTTTTTTAGGTTTTGGGTGGATTTTTCAATTTTTTGAGGGTGGTCACGAATTATCATCCTTTTCGCTCTAGGACGCATATTTAAGGAGATATGGGCAAAAGAAGTTTTTCATATAAAAATTTCAAATTTTTTAGGTTTTGGGTGGATTTTTCAATTTTTTGGGGGTGGTCACGAATTAAAGTCCTTTTCGCTCTAGGGCGCATATTTAAGGAGATATGGGCAAAACAAGTTTTTCATATAAAAATTTCAATTTTTTTAGGTTTTGAGTGGACTTTTCAATTTTTTGGGGGTGGTCACGAATTAAAGTCCTTTTCGCTCTAGGACGCATATTTAAGGAGATATGGCCAAAAGAAGTTTTTCATATAAAAATTTCAATTTTTTTAGGTTTTGGGTGGATTTTTCAATTTTTTGAGGGTGGTCACGAATTATCATCCTTTTCGCTCTAGGACGCATATTTAAGGAGATATGGACAAAAGAAGTTTTTCATATAAAAAATTTCAATGTTGTTAGGTTTTGGGTGGATTTTTCAATTTTTTTAGGGTGGTCACGAATTAAAGTCCTTTTCGCTCTAGGACGCATATTTAAGGAGATATGGGCAAAAGAAGTTTTTCATATAAAAATTTCAATGTTTTTAGGTTTTGGGTGGATTTTTCAATTTTTTTAGTTTGGTCACGAATTAAAGTCCTTTTCGCTCTAGGACGCATATTTTAGGAGATATCGGCAAAAGAAGTTTTTCATATAAAAATTTCAATTTTTTTAGGTTTTGGGTGGATTTTTCAATTTTTTTAGGGTGGTCACGAATTAAAGTCCTTTTCGCTCTAGGACGCATATTTAAGGAGATATGGGCAAAAGAAGTTTTTCATATAAAAATTTCAATTTTTTTAGGTTTTGGGTGGATTTTTCAATTTTTTGAGGGTGGTCACGAATTATCATCCTTTTCGCTCTAGGACGCATATTTAAGGAGATATGGGCAAAAGAAGTTTTTCATATAAAAATTTCAAATTTTTTAGGTTTTGGGTGGATTTTTCAATTTTTTTGGGGTGGTCACGAATTAAAGTCCTTTTCGCTCTAGGACGCTTAGTTTAGGAGATATGGGCAAAAGAAGTTTTTCATATAAAAATTTCAATTTTTTTAGGTTTTGGGTGGATTTTTCAATTTTTTGAGGGTGGTCACGAATTAAAGTCCTTTTCGCTCTAGGACGCATATTTAAGGAGATATGGGCAAAAGAAGTTTTTCATATAAAAATTTAAATTTTTTTAGGTTTTGAGTGGACTTTTCAATTTTTTGGGGGTGGTCACGAATTAAAGTCCTTTTCGCTCTAGGACGCATATTTAAGGAGATATGGCCAAAAGAAGTTTTTCATATAAAAATTTCAATTTTTTTAGGTTTTGGGTGGATTTTTCAATTTTTTGAGGGTGGTCACGAATTAAAGTCCTTTTCGCTCTAGGACGCATATTTAAGGAGATATGGGCAAAAGAAGTTTTTCATATAAAAATTTCAATTTTTTAGGTTTTGGGTGGATTTTTCAATTTTTTTTGGGGTGGTCACGAAATAAAGTCCTTTTCACTCTAGGACGCATATTTAAGGAGATATGGGCAAAAGAAGTTTTTCATATAAAAATTTCAATGATTTTAGGTTTTGGGTGGATTTTTCAATTTTTTTAGGGTGGTCACGAATTAAAGTCCTTTTCGCTCTAGGACGCATATTTAAAGAGATATTGGCAAAAGAAGTTTTTCATATAAAAATTTCAATTTTTTTAGGTTTTGGGTGGATTTTCAATTTTTTGAGGATGGTCACGAATTATCATCCTTTTCGCTCTAGGACGCATATTTAAGGAGATATGGGCAAAAGAAGTTTTTCATATAAAAATTTCAATTTTTTTAGGTTTTGGGTGGATTTTTCAATTTTTTTAGGGTGGTCACGAATTAAAGTCCTTTTCGCTCTAGGACGCATATTTAAGGAGATATTGGCAAAAGAAGTTTTTCATATAAAAATTTCAATTTTTCTAGGTTTTGGGTGGATTTTTCAATTTTTTGAGGGTGGTCACGAATTAAAGTCCTTTTCGCTCTAGGACGCATATTTAAGGAGATATAGCCAAAAGAAGTTTTTCATATAAAAATTTCAATTTTTTTAGGTTTTGGGTGGATTTTTCAATTTTTTTAGGGTGGTCACGAATTAAAGTCCTTTTCGCTCTAGGACGCATATTTAAGGAGATATGGCCAAAAGAAGTTTTTCATATAAAAATTTCAATTTTTTTAGGTTTTGGGTGGATTTTTCAATTTTTTGAGGGTGGTCACGAATTATCATCCTTTTCGCTCTAGGACGCATATTTAAGGAGATATGGGCAAAAGAAGTTTTTCATATAAAAATTTCAAATTTTTTAGGTTTTGGGTGGATTTTTCAATTTTTTTGGGGTGGTCACGAATTAAAGTCCTTTTCGCTCTAGGACGCATATTTAAGAAGATATGGCCAAAAGAAGTTTGTCATATAAAAATTTCAATTTTTGTAGGTTTTGGGTGCATTTTTCAATTTTTTGAGGGTGGTCACGAATTATCATCCTTTTCGCTCTAGGACGCATATTTAAGGAGATATGGGCAAAAGAAGTTTTTCATATAAAAATTTCAATGATTTTAGGTTTTGGGTGGATTTTTCAATTTTTTTAGGGTGGTCACGAATTAAAGTCCTTTTCGCTCTAGGACGCATATTTAAAGAGATATTGGCAAAAGAAGTTTTTCATATGAAAATTTAAATTTTTTTAGGTTTTGGGTGGATTTTTCAATTTTTTGAGGGGGTCACGAATTAAAGTCCTTTTCGCTCTAGGACGCATATTTTAGGAGATATGGGCAAAAGAAGTTTTTCATATAAAAATTTCAATTTTTTTAGGTTTTGGGTGGATTTTTCAATTTTTTTAGGGTGGTCACGAATTAAAGTCCTTTTCGCTCTAGGACGCATATTTAAGGAGATATGGCCAAAAGAAGTTTTTCATATAAAAATTTCAATTTTTTTAGGTTTTGGGTGGATTTTTCAATTTTTTGAGGGTGGTCACGAATTATCATCCTTTTCGCTCTAGGACGCATATTTAAGGAGATATGGGCAAAAGAAGTTTTTCATATAAAAATTTCAAATTTTTTAGGTTTTGGGTGGATTTTTCAATTTTTTTGGGGTGGTCACGAATTAAAGTCCTTTTCGCTCTAGGACGCTTAGTTTAGGAGATATGGGCAAAATAAGTTTTTCATATAAAAATTTCATTTTTTTTAGGTTTTGGGTGGATTTTTAAATTTTTTGAGGGTGGTCACGAATTAAAGTCCTTTTCGCTCTAGGACGCATATTTAAGGAGATATGGGCAAAAGAAGTTTTTCATATAAAAATTTCAATTTTTTTAGGTTTTGGGTGGATTTTTCAATTTTTTGAGGGTGGTCACGAATTATCATCCTTTTCGCTCTAGGACGCATATTTAAGGAGATATGGGCAAAAGAAGTTTTTCATATAAAAATTTCAAATTTTTTAGGTTTTGGGTGGATTTTTCAATTTTTTGGGGGTGGTCACGAATTAAAGTCCTTTTCGCTCTAGGGCGCATATTTAAGGAGATATGGGCAAAACAAGTTTTTCATATAAAAATTTCAATTTTTTTAGGTTTTGAGTGGACTTTTCAATTTTTTGGGGGTGGTCACGAATTAAAGTCCTTTTCGCTCTAGGACGCATATTTAAGGAGATATGGCCAAAAGAAGTTTTTCATATAAAAATTTCAATTTTTTTAGGTTTTGGGTGGATTTTTCAATTTTTTGAAGGTGGTCACGAATTATCATCCTTTTCGCTCTAGGACGCATATTTAAGGAGATATGGACAAAAGAAGTTTTTCATATAAAAATTTCAATGTTGTTAGGTTTTGGGTGGATTTTTCAATTTTTTTAGGGTGGTCACGAATTAAAGTCCTTTTCGCTCTAGGACGCATATTTAAGGAGATATGGGCAAAAGAAGTTTTTCATATAAAAATTTCAATGTTTTTAGGTTTTGGGTGGATTTTTCAATTTTTTTAGTTTGGTCACGAATTAAAGTCCTTTTCGCTCTAGGACGCATATTTTAGGAGATATGGGCAAAAGAAGTTTTTCATATAAAAATTTCAATTTTTTTAGGTTTTGGGTGGATTTTTCAATTTTTTTAGGGTGGTCACGAATTAAAGTCCTTTTCGCTCTAGGACGCATATTTAAGGAGATATGGGCAAAAGAAGTTTTTCATATAAAAATTTCAATTTTTTTAGGTTTTGGGTGGATTTTTCAATTTTTTGAGGGTGGTCACGAATTATCATCCTTTTCGCTCTAGGACGCATATTTAAGGAGATATGGGCAAAAGAAGTTTTTCATATAAAAATTTCAAATTTTTTAGGTTTTGGGTGGATTTTTCAATTTTTTTGGGGTGGTCACGAATTAAAGTCCTTTTCGCTCTAGGACGCTTAGTTTAGGAGATATGGGCAAAAGAAGTTTTTCATATAAAAATTTCATTTTTTTTAGGTTTTGGGTGGATTTTTCAATTTTTTGAGGGTGGTCACGAATTAAAGTCCTTTTCGCTCTAGGGCGCATATTTAAGGAGATATGGGCAAAACAAGTTTTTCATATAAAAATTTCAATTTTTTTAGGTTTTGAGTGGACTTTTCAATTTTTTGGGGGTGGTCACGAATTAAAGTCCTTTTCGCTCTAGGACGCATATTTAAGGAGATATGGGCAAAAGAAGTTTTTCATATAAAAATTTCAATTTTTTTAGGTTTTGGGTGGATTTTTCAATTTTTTGAGGGTGGTCACGAATTAAAGTCCTTTTCGCTCTAGGACGCATATTTAAGGAGATATGGGCAAAAGAAGTTTTTCATATAAAAATTTAAATTTTTTTAGGTTTTGAGTGGACTTTTCAATTTTTTGGGGGTGGTCACGAATTAAAGTCCTTTTCGCTCTAGGACGCATATTTAAGGAGATATGGCCAAAAGAAGTTTTTCATATAAAAATTTCAATTTTTTTAGGTTTTGGGTGGATTTTTCAATTTTTTGAGGGTGGTCACGAATTAAAGTCCTTTTCGCTCTAGGACGCATATTTAAGGAGATATGGGCAAAAGAAGTTTTTCATATAAAAATTTCAATTTTTTAGGTTTTGGGTGGATTTTTCAATTTTTTTTTGGGGTGGTCACGAAATAAAGTCCTTTTCACTCTAGGACGCATATTTAAGGAGATATGGGCAAAAGAAGTTTTTCATATAAAAATTTCAATGATTTTAGGTTTTGGGTGGATTTTTCAATTTTTTTAGGGTGGTCACGAATTAAAGTCCTTTTCGCTCTAGGACGCATATTTAAAGAGATATTGGCAAAAGAAGTTTTTCATATAAAAATTTCAATTTTTGTAGGTTTTGGGTGGATTTTTCAATTTTTTGAGGATGGTCACGAATTATCATCCTTTTCGCTCTAGGACGCATATTTAAGGAGATATGGGCAAAAGAAGTTTTTCATATAAAAATTTCAAATTTTTTAGGTTTTGGGTGGATTTTTCAATTTTTTGAGGGTGGTCACGAATTAAAGTCCTTTTCGCTCTAGGACGCATATTTAAGGAGATATGGGCAAAAGAAGTTTTTCATATAAAAATTTCAATTTTTTAGGTTTTGGGTGGATTTTTCAATTTTTTGAGGGTGGTCACGAATTATCATCCTTTTCGCTCTATTACGCATATTTAAGGAGATATGGCCAAAAGAAGTTTTTCATATAAAAATTTCCATTTTTTAGGTTTTGGGTGGATTTTTGAATTTTTTGAGGGTGGTCACGAATTATCATCCTTTTCGCTCTAGGGCGCATATTTAAGGAGATATGGGCAAAACAAGTTTTTCATATAAAAATTTCAATTTTTTTAGGTTTTGAGTGGACTTTTCAATTTTTTGGGGGTGGTCACGAATTAAAGTCCTTTTCGCTCTAGGACGCATATTTAAGGAGATATGGGCAAAAGAAGTTTTTCATATAAAAATTTCAATTTTTTTAGGTTTTGGGTGGATTTTTCAATTTTTTGAGGGTGGTCACGAATTATCATCCTTTTCGCTTTGGACGCATATTTAAGGAGATATGGACAAAAGAAGTTTTTCATATAAAAATTTCAATGTTGTTAGGTTTTGGGTGGATTTTTCAATTTTTTTAGGGTGGTCACGAATTAAAGTCCTTTTCGCTCTAGGGCGCATATTTAAGGAGATATGGGCAAAAGAAGTTTTTCATATAAAAATTTCAATTTTTTTAGGTTTTGGGTGGATTTTTCAATTTTTTGAGGGTGGTCACGAATTATCATCCTTTTCGCTCTAGGACGCATATTTAAGGAGATATGGCCAAAAGAAGTTTTTCATATAAAAATTTCCATTTTTTAGGTTTTGGGTGGATTTTTCAATTTATTGAGGGTGGTCACGAATTATCATCCTTTTCGCTCTAGGACGCATATTTAAGGAGATATAGCCAAAAGAAGTTTTTCATATAAAAATTTCAATTTTTTTAGGTTTTGGGTGGATTTTTCAATTTTTTTGGGGTGGTCACGAAATAAAGTCCTTTTCACTCTAGGACGCATATTTAAGGAGATATGGGCAAAAGAAGTTTTTCATATAAAAATTTCAATGATTTTAGGTTTTGGGTGGATTTTTCAATTTTTTTAGGGTGGTCACGAATTAAAGTCCTTTTCGCTCTAGGACGCATATTTAAAGAGATATTGGCAAAAGAAGTTTTTCATATAAAAATTTAAATTTTTTTAGGTTTTGGGTGGATTTTTCAATTTTTTGAGGATGGTCACGAATTATCATCCTTTTCGCTCTAGGACGCATATTTAAGGAGATATGGGCAAAAGAAGTTTTTCATATAAAAATTTCAAATTTTTTAGGTTTTGGGTGGATTTTTCAATTTTTTGGGGGTGGTCACGAATTAAAGTCCTTTTCGCTCTAGGGCGCATATTTAAGGAGATATGGGCAAAACAAGTTTTTCATATAAAAATTTCAATTTTTTTAGGTTTTGAGTGGACTTTTCAATTTTTTGGGGGTGGTCACGAATTAAAGTCCTTTTCGCTCTAGGACGCATATTTAAGGAGATATGGCCAAAAGAAGTTTTTCATATAAAAATTTCAATTTTTTTAGGTTTTGGGTGGATTTTTCAATTTTTTGAGGGTGGTCACGAATTATCATCCTTTTCGCTCTAGGACGCATATTTAAGGAGATATGGGCAAAAGAAGTTTTTCATATAAAAATTTCAATGTTGTTAGGTTTTGGGTGGATTTTTCAATTTTTTTGGGGTGGTCACGAATTAAAGTCCTTTTCGCTCTAGGACGCTTAGTTTAGGAGATATGGGCAAAAGAAGTTTTTCATATAAAAATTTCATTTTTTTTAGGTTTTGGGTGGATTTTTCAATTTTTTGAGGGTGGTCACGAATTAAAGTCCTTTTCGCTCTAGGACGCATATTTAAGGAGATATGGGCAAAAGAAGTTTTTCATATAAAAATTTCAATTTTTTTAGGTTTTGGGTGGATTTTTCAATTTTTTGAGGGTGGTCACGAATTATCATCCTTTTCGCTCTAGGACGCATATTTAAGGAGATATGGGCAAAAGAAGTTTTTCATATAAAAATTTCAAATTTTTTAGGTTTTGGGTGGATTTTTCAATTTTTTGGGGGTGGTCACGAATTAAAGTCCTTTTCGCTCTAGGGCGCATATTTAAGGAGATATGGGCAAAACAAGTTTTTCATATAAAAATTTCAATTTTTTTAGGTTTTGAGTGGACTTTTCAATTTTTTGGGGGTGGTCACGAATTAAAGTCCTTTTCGCTCTAGGACGCATATTTAAGGAGATATGGGCAAAAGAAGTTTTTCATATAAAAATTTCAATTTTTTTAGGTTTTGGGTGGATTTTTTGAGGGTGGTCACGAATTAAAGTCCTTTTCGCTCTAGGACGCATATTTAAGGAGATATGGGCAAAAGAAGTTTTTCATATAAAAATTTAAATTTTTTTAGGTTTTGAGTGGACTTTTCAATTTTTTGGGGGTGGTCACGAATTAAAGTCCTTTTCGCTCTAGGACGCATATTTAAGGAGATATGGCCAAAAGAGCCACCGTGGTGCAATGGTTAGCATGCCCGCCTTGCATACACAAGGTCGTGGGTTCGATTCCTGCTACGACCGAACACCAAAAAGTTTTTCGGCGGTGGATTATCCCACCTCAGTAATGCTGGTGACATTTCTGAGGGTTTCAAAGCTTCTCTAAGTGGTTTCACAGGAATGTGGAACGCCGTTCGGACTCGGCTATAAAAAGGAGGTCCCTTGTCATTGAGCTTAACATGGAATCGGGCAGCACTCAGTGATAAGAGAGAAGTTCACCACTGTGGTATCACAATGGACTGAATAGTCTAAGTGAGCCTGATACATCGGGCTGCCACCTAACCTAACCTAACCTATGGCCAAAAGAAGTTTTTCATATAAAAATTTCAATTTTTTTAGGTTTTGGGTGGATTTTTCAATTTTTTGAGGGTGGTCACGAATTATCATCCTTTTCGCTCTAGGACGCATATTTAAGGAGATATGGGCAAAAGAAGTTTTTCATATAAAAATTTCAATTTATTTAGGTTTTGGGTGGATTTTTCAATTTTTTGAGGGTGGTCACGAATTAAAGTCCTTTTCACTCTAGGACGCATATTTAAGGAGATATGGGCAAAAGAAGTTTTTCATATAAAAATTTCATTTTTTTAGGTTTTGGGTGAATTTTTCAATTTTTTTGGCGTGGTCACGAATTAAAGTCCTTTTCGCTCTAGGACGCATAATTTAGGAGATATGGGCAAAAGAAGTTTTTCATATAAAAATTTCAATTTTTTTAGGTTTTGAGTGGACTTTTCAATTTTTTGGGGGTGGTCACGAATTAAAGTCCTTTTCGCTCTAGGACGCATATTTAAGGAGATATGGCCAAAAGAAGTTTTTCATATAAAAATTTCAATTTTTTTAGGTTTTGGGTGGATTTTTCAATTTTTTGAGGGTGGTCACGAATTAAAGTCCTTTTCGCTCTAGGACGCATATTTAAAGAGATATTGGCAAAAGAAGTTTTCCATATAAAAATTTAAATTTTTTTAGGTTTTGGGTGGATTTTTCAATTTTTTGAGGGTGGTCACGAATTAAAGTCCTTTTCGTTCTAGGACGCATATTTTAGGAGATATGGGCAAAAGAAGTTTTTCATATAAAAATTTCAATTTTTTTAGGTTTTGGGTGGATTTTTCAATTTTTTTAGGGTGGTCACGAATTAAAGTCCTTTTCGCTCTAGGACGCATATTTAAGGAGATATGGACAAAAGAAGTTTTTCATATAAAAATTTCATATAAAAATTTCAATTTTTTTAGGTTTTGGGTGGATTTTTCAATTTTTTGAGGATGGTCACGAATTATCATCCTTTTCGCTCTAGGACGCATATTTAAGGAGATATGGGCAAAAGAAGTTTTTCATATAAAAATTTCAAATTTTTTAGGTTTTGGGTGGATTTTTCAATTTTTTGGGGGTGGTCACGAATTAAAGTCCTTTTCGCTCTAGGGCGCATATTTAAGGAGATATGGGCAAAACAAGTTTTTCATATAAAAATTTCAATTTTTTTAGGTTTTGGGTGGATTTTTTAATTTTTTGAGGGTGGTCACGAATTAAAGTCCTTTTCGCTCTAGGACGCATATTTAAGGAGATATGGCCAAAAGAAGTTTTTCATATAAAAATTTCAATTTTTTTAGGTTTTGGGTGGATTTTTCAATTTTTTGAGGGTGGTCACGAATTATCATCCTTTTCGCTCTAGGACGCATATTTAAGGAGATATGGGCAAAAAAAGTTTTTCATATAAAAATTTCAATGTTGTTAGGTTTTGGGTGGATTTTTCAATTTTTTTAGGGTGGTCACGAATTAAAGTCCTTTTCGCTCTAGGACGCATATTTAAGGAGATATGGGCAAAAGAAGTTTTTCATATAAAAATTTCAATGTTTTTAGGTTTTGGGTGGATTTTTCAATTTTTTTAGGGTGGTCACGAATTAAAGTCCTTTTCGCTCTAGGACGCATATTTAAGGACATATGGGCAAAAGAAGTTTTTCATATAAAAATTTCAATTTTTTTAGGTTTTGGGTGGATTTTTCAATTTTTTGAGGGTGGTCACGAATTATCATCCTTTTCGCTCTAGGACGCATATTTAAGGAGATATGGCCAAAAGAAGTTTTTCATATAAAAATTTCCATTTTTTAGGTTTTGGGTGGATTTTTCAATTTTTTGGGGGTGGTCACGAATTAAAGTCCTTTTCGCTCTAGGGCGCATATTTAAGGAGATATGGGCAAAACAAGTTTTTCATATAAAAATTTCAATTTTTTTAGGTTTTGAGTGGACTTTTCAATTTTTTGGGGGTGGTCACGAATTAAAGTCCTTTTCGCTCTAGGACGCATATTTAAGTAGATATGGGCAAAAGAAGTTTTTCATATAAAAATTTCAATTTTTTTAGGTTTTGGGTGGATTTTTCAATTTTTTGAGGGTGGTCACGAATTAAAGTCCTTTTCGCTCTAGGACGCATATTTAAAGAGATATTGGCAAAAGAAGTTTTTCATATAAAAATTTAATTTTTTTTAGGTTTTGGGTGGATTTTTCAATTTTTTGAGGGTGGTCACGAATTAAAGTCCTTTTCGCTCTAGGACGCATATTTTAGGAGATATGGGCAAAAGAAGTTTTTCATATAAAAATTTCAATTTTTTTAGGTTTTGGGTGGATTTTTCAATTTTTTTAGGGTGGTCACGAATTAAAGTCCTTTTCGCTCTAGGACGCATATTTAAGGAGATATGGACAAAAGAAGTTTTTCATATAAAAATTTCAATTTTTTTAGGTTTTGGGTGGATTTTTCAATTTTTTGAGGGTGGTCACGAATTATCATCCTTTTCGCTCTAGGACGCATATTTAAGGAGATATGGCCAAAAGAAGTTTTTCATATAAAAATTTCCATTTTTTAGGTTTTGGGTGGATTTTTCAATTTATTGAGGGTGGTCACGAATTATCATCCTTTTCGCTCTAGGACGCATATTTAAGGAGATATAGCCAAAAGAAGTTTTTCATATAAAAATTTCAATTTTTTTAGGTTTTGGGTGGATTTTTCAATTTTTTTGGGGTGGTCACGTATTAAAGTCCTTTTCACTCTAGGACGCATATTTAAGGAGATATGGGCAAAAGAAGTTTTTCATATAAAAATTTCAATGATTTTAGGTTTTGGGTGGATTTTTCAATTTTTTTAGGGTGGTCACGAATTAAAGTCCTTTTCGCTCTAGGACGCATATTTAAAGAGATATTGGCAAAAGAAGTTTTTCATATAAAAATTTCAATTTTTTTAGGTTTTGGGTGGATTTTTCAATTTTTTGAGGATGGTCACGAATTATCATCCTTTTCGCTCTAGGACGCATATTTAAGGAGATATGGGCAAAAGAAGTTTTTCATATAAAAATTTAAATTTTTTTAGGTTTTGGGTGGATTTTTCAATTTTTTTGGGGTGGTCACGAAATAAAGTCCTTTTCACTCTAGGACGCATATTTAAGGAGATATGGGCAAAAGAAGTTTTTCATATAAAAATTTCAATGATTTTAGGTTTTGGGTGGATTTTTCAATTTTTTTAGGGTGGTCACGAATTAAAGTCCTTTTCGCTCTAGGACGCATATTTAAGGAGATATTGGCAAAAGAAGTTTTTCATATAAAAATTTCAATTTTTCTAGGTTTTGGGTGGATTTTTCAATTTTTTGAGGGTGGTCACGAATTAAAGTCCTTTTCGCTCTAGGACGCATATTTAAGGAGATATAGCCAAAAGAAGTTTTTCATATAAAAATTTCAATTTTTTTAGGTTTTGGGTGGATTTTTCAATTTTTTTGGGGTGGTCACGAATTAAAGTCCTTTTCGCTCTAGGACGCTTAGTTTAGGAGATATGGGCAAAAGAAGTTTTTCATATAAAAATTTCATTTTTTTTAGGTTTTGGGTGGATTTTTCAATTTTTTGAGGGTGGTCACGAATTAAAGTCCTTTTCGCTCTAGGACGCATATTTAAGGAGATATGGGCAAAAGAAGTTTTTCATATAAAAATTTCAATTTTTTTAGGTTTTGGGTGGATTTTTCAATTTTTTGAGGGTGGTCACGAATTATCATCCTTTTCGCTCTAGGACGCATATTTAAGGAGATATGGGCAAAAGAAGTTTTTCATATAAAAATTTCAAATTTTTTAGGTTTTGGGTGGATTTTTCAATTTTTTGGGGGTGGTCACGAATTAAAGTCCTTTTCGCTCTAGGGCGCATATTTAAGGAGATATGGGCAAAACAAGTTTTTCATATAAAAATTTCAATTTTTTTAGGTTTTGAGTGGACTTTTCAATTTTTTGGGGGTGGTCACGAATTAAAGTCCTTTTCGCACTAGGACGCATATTTAAGGAGATATGGGCAAAAGAAGTTTTTCATATAAAAATTTCAATTTTTTTAGGTTTTGGGTGGATTTTTCAATTTTTTGAGGGTGGTCACGAATTAAAGTCCTTTTCGCTCTAGGACGCATATGTAAGGAGATATGGGCAAAAGAAGTTTTTCATATAAAAATTTAAATTTTTTTAGGTTTTGAGTGGACTTTTCAATTTTTTGGGGGTGGTCACGAATTAAAGTCCTTTTCGCTCTAGGACGCATATTTAAGGAGATATGGCCAAAAGAAGTTTTTCATATAAAAATTTCAATTTTTTTAGGTTTTGGGTGGATTTTTCAATTTTTTGAGGGTGGTCACGAATTAAAGTCCTTTTCGCTCTAGGACGCATATTTAAGGAGATATGGGCAAAAGAAGTTTTTCATATAAAAATTTCAATTTTTTAGGTTTTGGTTGGATTTTTCAATTTTTTTTGGGGTGGTCACGAAATAAAGTCCTTTTCACTCTAGGACGCATATTTAAGGAGATATGGGCAAAAGAAGTTTTTCATATAAAAATTTCAATGATTTTAGGTTTTGGGTGGATTTTTCAATTTTTTTAGGGTGGTCACGAATTAAAGTCCTTTTCGCTCTACGACGCATATTTAAAGAGATATTGGCAAAAGAAGTTTTTCATATAAAAATTTCAATTTTTTTAGGTTTTGGGTGGATTTTTCAATTTTTTGAGGATGGTCACGAATTATCATCCTTTTCGCTCTAGGACGCATATTTAAGGAGATATGGGCAAAAGAAGTTTTTCATATAAAAATTTCAAATTTTTTAGGTTTTGGGTGGATTTTTCAATTTTTTTAGGGTGGTCACGAATTAAAGTCCTTTTCGCTCTAGGACGCATATTTAAGGAGATATGGGCAAAAGAAGTTTTTCATATAAAAATTTCAATTTTTTAGGTTTTGGGTGGATTTTTCAATTTTTTGAGGGTGGTCACGAATTATCATCCTTTTCGCTCTAGGACGCATATTTAAGGAGATATGGCCAAAAGAAGTTTTTCATATAAAAATTTCCATTTTTTAGGTTTTGGGTGGATTTTTCAATTTATTGAGGGTGGTCACGAATTATCATCCTTTTCGCTCTAGGACGCATATTTAAGGAGATATAGCCAAAAGAAGTTTTTCATATAAAAATTTCAATTTTTTTAGGTTTTGGGTGGATTTTTCAATTTTTTTTGGGGTGGTCACGAAATAAAGTCCTTTTCACTCTAGGACGCATATTTAAGGAGATATGGGCAAAAGAAGTTTTTCATATAAAAATTTCAATGATTTTAGGTTTTGGGTGGATTTTTCAATTTTTTTAGGGTGGTCACGAATTAAAGTCCTTTTCGCTCTAGGACGCATATTTAAAGAGATATGGGCAAAAGAAGTTTTTCATATAAAAATTTCAATTTTTTTAGGTTTTGGGTGGATTTTTCAATTTTTTGAGGATGGTCACGAATTATCATCCTTTTCGCTCTAGGACGCATATTTAAGGAGATATGGGCAAAAGAAGTTTTTCATATAAAAATTTCAAATTTTTTAGGTTTTGGGTGGATTTTTCAATTTTTTGGGGGTGGTCACGAATTAAAGTCCTTTTCGCTCTAGGGCGCATATTTAAGGAGATATGGGCAAAACAAGTTTTTCATATAAAAATTTCAATTTTTTTAGGTTTTGAGTGGACTTTTCAATTTTTTGGGGGTGGTCACGAATTAAAGTCCTTTTCGCTCTAGGACGCATATTTAAGGAGATATGGCCAAAAGAAGTTTTTCATATAAAAATTTCAATTTTTTTAGGTTTTGGGTGGATTTTTCAATTTTTTGAGGGTGGTCACGAATTATCATCCTTTTCGCTCTAGGACGCATATTTAAGGAGATATGGGCAAAAAAAGTTTTTCATATAAAAATTTCAATGTTGTTAGGTTTTGGGTGGATTTTTCAATTTTTTTAGGGTGGTCACGAATTAAAGTCCTTTTCGCTCTAGGACGCATATTTAAGGAGATATGGGCAAAAGAAGTTTTTCATATAAAAATTTCAATGTTTTTAGGTTTTGGGTGGATTTTTCAATTTTTTTAGGGTGTCCGAATTAAAGTCCTTTTCGCTCTAGGACGCATATTTAAGGAGATATTGGCAAAAGAAGTTTTTCATATAAAAATTTCAATTTTTCTAGGTTTTGGGTGGATTTTTCAATTTTTTGAGGGTGGTCACGAATTAAAGTCCTTTTCGCTCTAGGACGCATATTTAAGGAGATATGGGAAAAAGAAGTTTTTCATATAAAAATTTCAACTTTTTTAGGTTTTGGGTGGATTTTTCAATTTTTTGGGGGTGGTCACGAATTAAAGTCCTTTTCGCTCTAGGACGCATATTTAAGGAGATATGGGCAAAACAAGTTTTTCATATAAAAATTTCAATTTTTTTAGGTTTTGAGTGGACTTTTCAATTTTTTGGGGGTGGTCACGAATTAAAGTCCTTTTCGCTCTAGGACGCATATTTAAGGAGATATGGCCAAAAGAAGTTTTTCATATAAAAATTTCCATTTTTTTAGGTTTTTGGTGGATTTTGCAATTTTTTGAGGGTGGTCACGATTTATCATCCTTTTCGCTCTAGGACGCATATTTAAGGAGATATGGGCAAAAGAAATTTTTCATATAAAAATTTCAAATTTTTTAGGTTTTGGGTGGATTTTTCAATTTTTTGGGGTGGTCACGAATTAAAGTCCTTTTCGCTCTAGGACGCTTAGTTTAGGAGATATGGGCAAAAGAAGTTTTTCATATAAAAATTTAAATTTTTTTAGGTTTTGGGTGGATTTTTCAATTTTTTGAGGGTGGTCACGAATTAAAGTCCTTTTCGCTCTAGGACGCATATTAAGGAGATATGGGCAAAAGAAGTTTTTCATATAAAAATTTAATTTTTTTTAGGTTTTGAGTGGACTTTTCAATTTTTTGGGGGTGGTCACGAATTAAAGTCCTTTTCGCTCTAGGACGCATATTTAAGGAGATATGGGCAAAAGAAATTTTTCATATAAAAATTTCAATTTTTTTAGGATTTGGGTGGATTTTTGAATTTTTTGAGGGTGGTCACGAATTAAAGTCCTTTTCGCTCTAGGACGCATATTTAAGGAGATATGGGCAAAAGAAGTTTTTCATATAAAAATTTCAATGTTGTTAGGTTTTGGGTGGATTTTTCAATTTTTTGAGGGTGGTCACGAATTAAAGTCCTTTTCGCTCTAGGACGCATATTTAAGGAGATATTGGCAAAAGAAGTTTTTCATATAAAAATTTAAATTTTTCTAGGTTTTGGGTGGATTTTTCAATTTTTTGAGGGTGGTCACGAATTAAAGTCCTTTTCGCTCTAGGACGCATATTTAAGGAGATATTGGCAAAAGAAGTTTTTCATATAAAAATTTCAATTTTTCTAGGTTTTGGGTGGTTTTTTCAATTTTTTGAGGGTGGTCACGAATTAAAGTCCTTTTCGCTCTAGGACGCATATTTAAGGAGATATAGCCAAAAGAAGTTTTTCATATAAAAATTTCAATTTTTTTAGGTTTTGGGTGGATTTTGCAATTTTTTGAGGGTGGTCACGAATTAAAGTCCTTTTCGCTCTAGGACGCATATTTAAGGAGATATGGGCAAAAGAAGTTTTTCATATAAAAATTTAAATTTTTTTACGTTTTGGGTGGATTTTTCAATTTTTTGAGGGTGGTCACGGATTAAAGTCCTTTTCGCTCTAGGACGCATATTTAAGGAGATATGGGCAAAAGAAGTTTTTCATATAAAAATTTCAATTTTTTTAGGTTTTGGGTGGACTTTTCAATTTTTTGGGGGTGGTCACGAATTAAAGTCCTTTTCGCTCTAGGACGCATATTTAAGGAGATATGGCCAAAAGAAGTTTTTCATATAAAAATTTAAATTTTTTTAGGTTTTGGGTGGATTTTTCAATTTTTTGAAGGTGGTCACGAATTATCATCCTTTTCGCTCTAGGACGCATATTTAAGGAGATATGGACAAAAGAAGTTTTTCATATAAAAATTTCAATGATTTTAGGTTTTGGGTGGATTTTTCAATTTTTTTAGGGTGGTCACGAATTAAAGTCCTTTTCGCTCTAGGACGCATATTTAAAGAGATATTGGCAAAAGAAGTTTTTCATATAAAAATTTAAACTTTTTTAGGTTTTGGGTGGATTTTTCAATTTTTTGAAGGTGGTCACGAATTATCATCCTTTTCGCTCTAGGACGCATATTTAAGGAGATATGGGCAAAAGAAGTTTTTCATATAAAAATTTCAATGATTTTAGGTTTTGGGTGGATTTTTCAATTTTTTTAGGGTGGTCACGAATTAAAGTCCTTTTCGCTCTAGGACGCATATTTAAAGAGATATTGGCAAAAGAAGTTTTTCATATAAAAATTTAAACTTTTTATACCCTCCATCATAGGATGGGGGTATATTAACTTTGTCATTCCGTTTGTAACACATCGAAATATTGCTCTAAGACCCCATAAAGTATATATATTCTGGGTCGTGGTGAAATTCTGAGTCGATCTAAGCATGTCCGTCCGTCCGTCCGTCCGTCCGTCCGTCCGTCCGTCCGTCCGTCCGTCTGTTGAAATCACGCTAACTTCCGAACGAAACAAGCTATCATCTTGAAACTTGGCACAAGTAGTTGTTATCGATGTAGGTCGGATGGTATTGAAAATGGGCCATATCGGTCCACTTTTACGTATAGCCCCCATATAAAGGGACCCTCAGATTTGGCTTGTAGAGCCTCTAACAGAAGCATATTTCATCCGATCCGGCTGAAATTTGGTATATGGTGTTGGTATATGGTCTCTAACAACCATGCAAAAATTGGTCCATATCGGTCCACTTTTACGTATAGCCCCCATATAAACGGACCCCCAAATTTGGCTTGCGATTGCTCTAAGAGAAGCAAATTTCATCTGATCCGGCTGAAATTTGGTACATGGTGTTGGTATATGGTATCAAACAATCGTGCAAAAATTGGTCCATATCGGTCCATAATTATATATAGCCCCCATATAAACCGATCCCCAGATTTGGCTTGTGGAGCCTAAAAGAGAAGCAAATTTCATCCGATTCGGCTGAAATTTGGTACATGGTGTTGGTATATGGTCTCTAACAACCATGCAAAAATTAGTTCACATCGGTCCATAATTATATATAGCCCCCATATAAACCGATCCCCAGATTTGGCTTGCGGAGCCTAAAAGAGAAGCAAATTTCATCCGATCCGGCTGAAATTTGGTACATGATGTTGGTATATGGTCTCTAACACCCATGCAAAAATTGGTTCCCATCGGTCCATAATTATATATAGCCCCCATATAAACCGATCCCCAGATTTGTCTTGTGGAGCCTAAAAGAGAAGCAAATTTCATCCGATCCGGCTGAAATTCGGTACATGCTGTTAGTATACGGTCTCTACCAACCATGCAAAAATTGGTCCACATCGGTCCATAATTATATATAGCCCCCATATAAACCGATCTCCAGATTTGGGTTGCGGAGCCTCAAAGAGAAGCAAATTTCATCCGATCCGCCTGAAATTTGGTACATGATATTGGTATATGGTCTCTAACAACCATGCAAAAATTGGTCCACATCGGTTCATAATTATATATAGCCCCCATATAAAACGTTCTCCAGATTTGACCTCCGGAGCCTCTTGGAAGAGCAAAATTCATCCGATCCGGTTCAAATTAGGAAGGGGGGGGGGGGGGGGATTTAGTATATGGTCGCTAACAACCATACCAAAATTGGTCCAATCACACAAAAATTGGTCCATATCGGTTCATAATCATGGTTGCCACTAGAGCCAAAAATAATCTACCAAAATTTTATTTCTATAGAAAATTTTATTTCTATAGAAAACTTTGTCAAAATTTTATTTCTAGAGAAAATTTTGTTAAAATTTTATTCGGTTCATAATAAAATTTTCATCATTTTCAAAATTTTATTTCTATAGAAAATGTTGTCAAAATTTTATTTCTATAGAAAATTTTGTTCAAATTTTATTCGGTTCATAATCATGGTTGCCACTCGAGCCACAAATAATCTACCAAGATTTTATTTCTATAGAAAATGTTGTCAAAAGTTTATTTCTATAGAAAATTTTGTTAAAATTTTATTTCTGTAGAAACTTTTGTCAAAATTTTCTTTCTATAGAATATTTTGTCAAAATTTTTATTTCTATAGAAAATTTTGTGAAAATTTTATTTCTATAGAAAATTTTGTTAAAATTTTATTTCTGTAGAACATTTTGTCAAAATTTTATGTCTACTTTGTCAAACTGAATTATATACGTATTGGATCGATCTTTTTTGATTTAATATATACCACGTATGGACTTACATACAATTTAGAAGATGGTGTTAGGAGGTTTTAAGATACCTTGCCATCGGCAAGCGTTACCGCAACTTAAGTAATTCGATTGTGGATGGCAGTGTGTAGAAGAAGTTTCTACGCAATCCATGATGGAGGGTACATAAGCTTCGGCCTGGCCGAACTTACGGCCGTATATACTTGTTTAGGTTTTGGGTGGATTTTTCAATTTTTTGAGGGTGGTCATGAATTAAAGTCCTTTTCGCTCTAGGACGCATATTTTAGGAGATATGGGCAAAAGAAGTTTTTCATATAAAAATTTAAATTTTTTTAGGTTTTGGGTGGATTTTCCAATTTTTTGAAGGTGGTCACGAATTAAAGTCCTTTTCGCTCTAGGACGCATATTTAAGGAGATATGGGCAAAAGAAGTTTTTCATATAAAAATTTCAATGTTTTTAGGTTTTGGGTGGATTTTTCAATTTTTTGAGGGTGGTCACGAATTAAAGTCCTTTTCGCTCTAGGACGCATATTTAAAGAGATATTGGCAAAAGAAGTTTTTCATATAAAAATTTAAACTTTTTTAGGTTTTGGGTGGATTTTTCAATTTTTTGAGGGTGGTCACGAATTAAAGTCCTTTTCGCTCTAGGACGCATATTTAAGGAGATATGGGCAAAAGAAGTTTTTCATATAAAAATTTCAATTTTTTTAGGTTTTGGGTGGATTTTTCAATTTTTTGAGGGTGGTCACGAATTAAAGTCCTTTTCGCTCTAGGACGCATATTTAAGGAGATATGGACAAAAGAAGTTTTTCATATAAAAATTTAAATTTTTTTAGGTTTTGAGTGGACTTTTCAATTTTTTGGGGGTGGTCACGAATTAAAGTCCTTTTCGCTCTAGGACGCATATTTAAGGAGATATGGGCAAAAGAAGTTTTTCATATAAAAATTTCAATGATTTTAGGTTTTGGGTGGATTTTTCAATTTTTTTAGGGTGGTCACGAATTAAAGTCCTTTTCGCTCTAGGACGCATATTTAAAGAGATATTGGCAAAAGAAGTTTTTCATATAAAAATTTAAATTTTTTTAGGTTTTGGGTGGATTTTTCAATTTTTTGAGGGTGGTCACGAATTAAAGTCCTTTTCACTCTAGGACGCATATTTTAGGAGATATAGCCAAAAGAAGTTTTTCATATAAAAATTTCAATTTTTTTAGGTTTTGGGTGGATTTTTCAATTTTTTTAGGGTGGTCACGAATTAAAGTCCTTTTCGCTCTAGGACGCATATTTAAGGAGATATGGGCAAAAGAAGTTTTTCATATAAAAATTTCAATTTTTTTAGGTTTTGGGTGGATTTTTCAATTTTTTGAGGGTGGTCACGAATTAAAGTCCTTTTCGCTCTAGAACGCTTATTTAAGGAGATATGGACAAAAGAAGTTTTTCATATAAAAATTTAAATTTTTTTAGGTTTTGAGTGGACTTTTCAATTTTTTGGGGGTGGTCACGAATTAAAGTCCTTTTCGCTCTAGGACGCATATTTAAGGAGATATGGGCAAAAGAAGTTTTTCATATAAAAATTTCAATGATTTTAGGTTTTGGGTGGATTTTTCAATTTTTTTAGGGTGGTCACGAATTAAAGTCCTTTTCGCTCTAGGACGCATATTTAAAGAGATATTGGCAAAAGAAGTTTTTCATATAAAAATTTAAATTTTTTTAGGTTTTGGGTGGATTTTTCAATTTTTTGAGGGTGGTCACGAATTAAAGTCCTTTTCGCTCTAGGACGCATATTTTAGGAGATATAGCCAAAAGAAGTTTTTCAAATAAAAATTTCAATTTTTTTAGGTTTTGGGTGGATTTTTCAATTTTTTTAGGGTGGTCACGAATTAAAGTCCTTTTCGCTCTAGGACGCATATTTAAGGAGATATGGGCAAAAGAAGTTTTTCATATAAAAATTTCAATTTTTTTAGGTTTTGGGTGGATTTTTCAATTTTTTGAGGGTGGTCACGAATTATCATCCTTTTCGCTCTAGGACGCATATTTAAGGAGATATGGCCAAAAGAAGTTTTTCATATAAAAATTTCCATTTTTTTAGGTTTTGGGTGGATTTTTCAATTTATTGAGGGTGGTCACGAATTATCATCCTTTTCGCTCTAGGACGCATATTTAAGGAGATATAGCCAAAAGAAGTTTTTCATATAAAAATTTCAATTTTTTTAGGTTTTGGGTGGATTTTTCAATTTTTTGAGGGTGGTCACGAATTAAAGTCCTTTTCACTCTAGGACGCATATTTTAGGAGATATAGCCAAAAGAAGTTTTTCATATAAAAATTTCAATTTTTTTAGGTTTTGGGTGGATTTTTCAATTTTTTGAGGGTGGTCACGAATTAAAGTCCTTTTCGCTCTAGAACGCTTATTTAAGGAGATATGGACAAAAGAAGTTTTTCATATAAAAATTTAAATTTTTTTAGGTTTTGAGTGGACTTTTCAATTTTTTGGGGGTGGTCACGAATTAAAGTCCTTTTCGCTCTAGGACGCATATTTAAGGAGATATGGGCAAAAGAAGTTTTTCATATAAAAATTTCAATGATTTTAGGTTTTGGGTGGATTTTTCAATTTTTTTAGGGTGGTCACGAATTAAAGTCCTTTTCGCTCTAGGACGCATATTTAAAGAGATATTGGCAAAAGAAGTTTTTCATATAAAAATTTAAATTTTTTTAGGTTTTGGGTGGATTTTTCAATTTTTTGAGGGTGGTCACGAATTAAAGTCCTTTTCGCTCTAGGACGCATATTTTAGGAGATATAGCCAAAAGAAGTTTTTCAAATAAAAATTTCAATTTTTTTAGGTTTTGGGTGGATTTTTCAATTTTTTTAGGGTGGTCACGAATTAAAGTCCTTTTCGCTCTAGGACGCATATTTAAGGAGATATGGGCAAAAGAAGTTTTTCATATAAAAATTTCAATTTTTTTAGGTTTTGGGTGGATTTTTCAATTTTTTGAGGGTGGTCACGAATTATCATCCTTTTCGCTCTAGGACGCATATTTAAGGAGATATGGCCAAAAGAAGTTTTTCATATAAAAATTTCCATTTTTTTAGGTTTTGGGTGGATTTTTCAATTTATTGAGGGTGGTCACGAATTATCATCCTTTTCGCTCTAGGACGCATATTTAAGGAGATATAGCCAAAAGAAGTTTTTCATATAAAAATTTCAATTTTTTTAGGTTTTGGGTGGATTTTTCAATTTTTTTGGGGTGGTCACGAAATAAAGTCCTTTTCGCTCTAGGACGCATATTTAAGATATGGGCAAAAGAAGTTTTTCATATAAAAATTTCAATGATTTTAGGTTTTGGGTGGATTTTTCAATTTTTTTAGGGTGGTCACGAATTAAAGTCCTTTTCGCTCTAGGACGCATATTTAAAGAGATATTGGCAAAAGAAGTTTTTCATATAAAAATTTAAATTTTTTTAGGTTTTGGATGGATTTTTCAATTTTTTGAGGATGGTCACGAATTATCATCCTTTTCGCTCTAGGACGCATATTTAAGGAGATATGGCCAAAAGAAGTTTTTCATATAAAAATTTCCATTTTTTTAGGTTTTGGGTGGATTTTTCAAATTTTTGAGGGTGGTCACGAATTATCATCCTTTTCGCTCTAGGACGCATATTTAAGGAGATATGGGCAAAAGAAGTTTTTCATATAAAAATTTCCATTTTTTTAGGTTTTGGGTGGACTTTTCAATTTTTTGAGGGTGGTCACGAATTATCATCCTTTTCGCTCTAGGACGCATATTTAAGGAGATATGGGCAAAAGAAATTTTTCATATTTCAATTTTCAATTTCAATTTTTTTAGGTTTTGGGTGGAATTTTCAATTTTTTGAGGGTGGTCACGAATTATCATCCTTTTCGCTCTAGGACGCATATTTAAGGAGATATGGGCAAAAGAAATTTTTCATATTTCAATTTTCAATTTCAATTTTTTTAGGTTTTGGGTGGAATTTTCAATTTTTTGAGGGTGGTCACGAATTATCATCCTTTTCGCTCTAGGACGCATATTTAAGGAGATATGGGCAAAAGAAGTTTTTCATATAAAAATTTCAATTTTTTTAGGTTTTGGGTGGATTTTTCAATTTTTTTGGGGTGGTCACGAATTAAAGTCCTTTTCGCTCTAGGACGCTTAGTTTAGGAGATATGGGCAAAAGAAGAAAAATTTCAATTTTTTTAGGTTTTGGGTGGATTTTTCAATTTTTTTAGGGTGGTCACGAATTAAAGTCCTTTTCGCTCTAGGACGCATATTTAAGGAGATATGGGCAAAAGAAGTTTTTCATATAAAAATTTCAATTTTTTTAGGTTTTGGGTGGATTTTTCAATTTTTTGAGGGTGGTCACGAATTAAAGTCCTTTTCGCTCTAGGACGCATATTTAAGGAGATATGGGCAAAAGAAGTTTTTCATATAAAAATTTCAAATTTTTTAGGTTTTGGGTGGATTTTTCAATTTTTTTGGGGTGGTCACGAATTAAAGTCCTTTTCGCTCTAGGACGCATATTTAAGAAGATATGGCCAAAAGAAGTTTGTCATATAAAAATTTCAATTTTTGTAGGTTTTGGGTGCATTTTTCAATTTTTTGGGGGTGGTCACGAATTAAAGTCCTTTTCGCTCTAGGACGCATATTTAAAGAGATATGGGCAAAAGAAGTTTTTCATATAAAAATTTAAATTTTTTGAGGTTTTGAGTGGATTTTTAAATTTTTTGGGGGTGGTCACGAATTAAAGTCCTTTTCGCTCTAGGACGCATATTTAAGGAGATATGGGCAAAAGAAGTTTTTCATATAAAAATTTCAATGATTTTAGGTTTTGGGTGGATTTTTCAATTTTTTTAGGGTGGTCACGAATTAAAGTCCTTTTCGCTCTAGGACGCATATTTAAAGAGATATTGGCAAAAGAAGTTTTTCATATAAAAATTTCAATTTTTTAGGTTTTGGGTGGATTTTTCAATTTTTTTAGGGTGGTCACGAATTAAAGTCCTTTTCGCTCTAGGACGCATATTTAAGGAGATATGGGCAAAAGAAGTTTTTCATATAAAAATTTCAATGTTTTTAGGTTTTGGGTGGATTTTTCAATTTTTTTAGGGTGGTCACGAATTAAAGTCCTTTTCGCTCTTGGACGCATATTTAAGGAGATATTGGCAAAAGAAGTTTTTCATATAAAAATTTAAATTTTTCTAGGTTTTGGGTGGATTTTTCAATTTTTTGAGGGTGGTCACGAATTAAAGTCCTTTTCGCTCTAGGACGCATATTTAAGGAGATATGGGCAAAAGAAGTTTTTCATATAAAAATTTAAATTTTTTTAGGTTTTGAGTGGACTTTTCAATTTTTTGGGGGTGGTCACGAATTAAAGTCCTTTTCGCTCTAGGACGCATATTTAAGGAGATATGGGCAAAAGAAGTTTTTCATATAAAAATTTCAATTTTTTTAGGTTTTGGGTGGACTTTTCAATTTTTTGGGGGTGGTCACGAATTATCATCCTTTTCGCTCTAGGACGCATATTTAAGGAGATATGGCCAAAAGAAGTTTTTCATATAAAAATTTCCATTTTTTTAGGTTTTGGGTGGATTTTTCAATTTATTGAGGGTGGTCACGAATTATCACCCTTTTCGCTCTAGGACGCATATTTAAGGAGATATAGCCAAAAGAAGTTTTTCATATAAAAATTTCAATTTTTTTAGGTTTTGGGTGGATTTTTCAATTTTTTTGGGGTGGTCACGAAATAAAGTCCTTTTCGCTCTAGGACGCATATTTAAGGAGATATGGGCAAAAGAAGTTTTTCGTATAAAAATTTCAATGATTTTAGGTTTTGGGTGGATTTTTCAATTTTTTTAGGGTGGTCACGAATTAAAGTCCTTTTCGCTCTAGGACGCATATTTAAAGAGATATTGGCAAAAGAAGTTTTTCATATAAAAATTTCAATGATTTTAGGTTTTGGGTGGATTTTTCAATTTTTTTAGTGTGGTCACGAATTAAAGTCCTTTTCGCTCTAGGACGCATATTTAAAGAGATATTGGCAAAAGAAGTTTTTCATATAAAAATTTCAATGATTTTAGGTTTTGGGTGGATTTTTCAATTTTTTTAGTGTGGTCACGAATTAAAGTCCTTTTCGCTCTAGGACGCATATTTAAAGAGATATTGGCAAAAGAAGTTTTTCATATAAAAATTTCAATTTTTTTAGGTTTTGGGTGGATTTTTCAATTTTTTGAGGGTGGTCACGAATTAAAGTCCTTTTCGCTCTAGGACGCATATTTTAGGAGATATGGGCAAAAGAAGTTTTTCATATAAAAATTTCAATTTTTTTAGGTTTTGGGTGGATTTTTCAATTTTTTTAGGGTGGTCACGAATTAAAGTCCTTTTCGCTCTAGGACGCATATTTAAGGAGATATGGGCAAAAGAAGTTTTTCATATAAAAATTTCAATGTTTTTAGGTTTTGGGTGGATTTTTCAATTTTTTTAGGGTGGTCACGAATTAAAGTCCTTTTCGCTCTAGGACGCATATTTAAGGAGATATTGGCAAAAGAAGTTTTTCATATAAAAATTTCAATTTTTCTAGGTTTTGGGTAAATTTTTCAATTTTTTGAGGGTGGTCACGAATTAAAGTCCTTTTCGCTCTAGGACGCATATTTAAGGAGATATAGCCAAAAGAAGTTTTTCATATAAAAATTTCAATTTTTTTAGGTTTTGGGTGGATTTTTCAATTTTTTGAGGGTGGTCACGAATTAAAGTCCTTTTCGCTCTAGGACGCATATTTAAGGAGATATGGGCAAAAGAAGTTTTTCATATAAAAATTTCAATTTTTTTAGGTTTTGGGTGGATTTTTCAATTTTTTGAGGGTGGTCACGAATTAAAGTCCTTTTCGCTCTAGGACGCATATTTAAGGAGATATGGGCAAAAGAAGTTTTTCATATAAAAATTTAAATTTTTTTAGGTTTTGAGTGGACTTTTCAATTTTTTGGGGGTGGTCACGAATTAAAGTCCTTTTCGCTCTAGGACGCATATTTAAGGAGATATGGCCAAAAGAAGTTTTTCATATAAAAATTTCAATTTTTTTAGGTTTTTGGGTGGATTTTTCAATTTTTTGAGGGTGGTCACGAATTATCATCCTTTTCGCTCTAGGACGCATATTTAAGGAGATATGGGCAAAAGAAGTTTTTCATATAAAAATTTCAATGATTTTAGGTTTTGGATGGATTTTTCAATTTTTTTAGGGTGTTCTCGAATTAAAGTCCTTTTCGCTCTAGGACGCATATTTAAAGAGATATTGGCAAAAGAAGTTTTTCATATAAAAATTAAAATTTTTTTAGGTTTTGGGTGGATTTTTCAATTTTTTGAGGGTGGTCACGAATTAAAGTCCTTTTCGCTCTAGGACGCATATTTAAGGAGATATGGGCAAAAGAAGTTTTTCATATAAAAATTTAAATTTTTTTAGGTTTTGAGTGGTCTTTTCAATTTTTTGGGGGTGGTCACGAATTAAAGACCTTTTCGCTCTAGGACGCATATTTAAGGAGATATGGGCAAAAGAAGTTTTTCATATAAAAATTTAAGTTTTTTTAGGTTTTGAGTGGACTTTTCAATTTTTTGGGGGTGGTCACGAATTAAAGTCCTTTTCGCTCTAGGACGCATATTTAAGGAGATATGGCCAAAAGAAGTTTTTCATATAAAAATTTCAATTTTTTTTAGGTTTTGGGAGGATTTTTCAATTTTTTGAGGGTGGTCACGAATTATCATCCTTTTCGCTCTAGGACGCATATTTAAGGAGATATGGGCAAAAGAAGTTTTTCATATAAAAATTTCAATGATTTTAGGTTTTGGGTGGATTTTTCAATTTTTTTAGGGTGGTCACGAATTAAAGTCCTTTTCGCTCGAGGACGCATATTTAAAGAGATATTGGCAAAAGAAGTTTTTCATATAAAAATTTAAATTTTTTTAGGTTTTGAGTGGACTTTTCAATTTTTTGGGGGTGGTCACGAAATAAAGTCCTTTTCGCTCTAGGACGCATATTTAAGGAGATATGGGCAAAAGAAGTTTTTCGTATAAAAATTTCAATGATTTTAGGTTTTGGGTGGATTTTTCAATTTTTTTAGGGTGGTCACGAATTAAAGTCCTTTTCGCTCTAGGACGCATATTTAAAGAGATATTGGCAAAAGAAGTTTTTCATATAAAAATTTCAATGATTTTAGGTTTTGGGTGGATTTTTCAATTTTTTTAGTGTGATCACGAATTAAAGTCCTTTTCGCTCTAGGACGCATATTTAAAGAGATATTGGCAAAAGAAGTTTTTCATATAAAAATTTCAATTTTTTTAGGTTTTGGGTGGATTTTTCAATTTTTTGAGGGTGGTCACGAATTAAAGTCCTTTTCGCTCTAGGACGCATATTTTAGGAGATATGGGCAAAAGAAGTTTTTCATATAAAAATTTCAATTTTTTTAGGTTTTGGGTGGATTTTTCAATTTTTTTAGGGTGGTCACGAATTAAAGTCCTTTTCGCTCTAGGACGCATATTTAAGGAGATATGGGCAAAAGAAGTTTTTCATATAAAAATTTCAATGTTTTTAGGTTTTGGGTGGATTTTTCAATTTTTTTAGGGTGGTCACGAATTAAAGTCCTTTTCGCTCTAGGACGCATATTTAAGGAGATATTGGCAAAAGAAGTTTTTCATATAAAAATTTCAATTTTTCTAGGTTTTGGGTAAATTTTTCAATTTTTTGAGGGTGGTCACGAATTAAAGTCCTTTTCGCTCTAGGACGCATATTTAAGGAGATATAGCCAAAAGAAGTTTTTCATATAAAAATTTCAATTTTTTTAGGTTTTGGGTGGATTTTTCAATTTTTTGAGGGTGGTCACGAATTAAAGTCCTTTTCGCTCTAGGACGCATATTTAAGGAGATATGGGCAAAAGAAGTTTTTCATATAAAAATTTCAATTTTTTTAGGTTTTGGGTGGATTTTTCAATTTTTTGAGGGTGGTCACGAATTAAAGTCCTTTTCGCTCTAGGACGCATATTTAAGGAGATATGGGCAAAAGAAGTTTTTCATATAAAAATTTAAATTTTTTTAGGTTTTGAGTGGACTTTTCAATTTTTTGGGGGTGGTCACGAATTAAAGTCCTTTTCGCTCTAGGACGCATATTTAAGGAGATATGGCCAAAAGAAGTTTTTCATATAAAAATTTCAATTTTTTTAGGTTTTTGGGTGGATTTTTCAATTTTTTGAGGGTGGTCACGAATTATCATCCTTTTCGCTCTAGGACGCATATTTAAGGAGATATGGGCAAAAGAAGTTTTTCATATAAAAATTTCAATGATTTTAGGTTTTGGATGGATTTTTCAATTTTTTTAGGGTGGTCACGAATTAAAGTCCTTTTCGCTCTAGGACGCATATTTAAAGAGATATTGGCAAAAGAAGTTTTTCATATAAAAATTAAAATTTTTTTAGGTTTTGAGTGGATTTTTCAATTTTTTGAGGGTGGTCACGAATTAAAGTCCTTTTCGCTCTAGGACGCATATTTAAGGAGATATGGGCAAAAGAAGTTTTTCATATAAAAATTTAAATTTTTTTAGGTTTTGAGTGGTCTTTTCAATTTTTTGGGGGTGGTCACGAATTAAAGACCTTTTCGCTCTAGGACGCATATTTAAGGAGATATGGGCAAAAGAAGTTTTTCATATAAAAATTTAAGTTTTTTTATGTTTTGAGTGGACTTTTCAATTTTTTGGGGGTGGTCACGAATTAAAGTCCTTTTCGCTCTAGGACGCATATTTAAGGAGATATGGCCAAAAGAAGTTTTTCATATAAAAATTTCAATTTTTTTAGGTTTTGGGTGGATTTTTCAATTTTTTGAGGGTGGTCACGAATTATCATCCTTTTCGCTCTAGGACGCATATTTAAGGAGATATGGGCAAAAGAAGTTTTTCATATAAAAATTTCAATGATTTTAGGTTTTGGGTGGATTTTTCAATTTTTTTAGGGTGGTCACGAATTAAAGTCCTTTTCGCTCTAGGACGCATATTTAAAGAGATATTGGCAAAAGAAGTTTTTCATATAAAAATTTAAATTTTTTTAGGTTTTGAGTGGACTTTTCAATTTTTTGGGGGTGGTCACGAAATAAAGTCCTTTTCGCTCTAGGACGCATATTTAAGGAGATATGGGCAAAAGAAGTTTTTCGTATAAAAATTTCAATGATTTTAGGTTTTGGGTGGATTTTTCAATTTTTTTAGGGTGGTCACGAATTAAAGTCCTTTTCGCTCTAGGACGCATATTTAAAGAGATATTGGCAAAAGAAGTTTTTCATATAAAAATTTCAATGATTTTAGGTTTTGGGTGGATTTTTCAATTTTTTTAGTGTGGTCACGAATTAAAGTCCTTTTCGCTCTAGGACGCATATTTAAAGAGATATTGGCAAAAGAAGTTTTTCATATAAAAATTTAAATTTTTTTAGGTTTTGGGTGGATTTTTCAATTTTTTGAGGGTGGTCACGAATTAAAGTCCTTTTCGCTCTAGGACGCATATTTTAGGAGATATGGGCAAAAGAAGTTTTTCATATAAAAATTTCAATTTTTTTAGGTTTTGGGTGGATTTTTCAATTTTTTTAGGGTGGTCACGAATTAAAGTCCTTTTCGCTCTAGGACGCATATTTAAGGAGATATGGGCAAAAGAAGTTTTTCATATAAAAATTTCAATGTTTTTAGGTTTTGGGTGGATTTTTCAATTTTTTTAGGGTGGTCACGAATTAAAGTCCTTTTCGCTCTAGGACGCATATTTAAGGAGATATTGGCAAAAGAAGTTTTTCATATAAAAATTTCAATTTTTCTAGGTTTTGGGTGGATTTTTCAATTTTTTGAGGGTGGTCACGAATTAAAGTCCTTTTCGCTCTAGGACGCATATTTAAGGAGATATGGCCAAAAGAAGTTTTTCATATAAAAATTTCCATTTTTTAGGTTTTGGGTGGATTTTTCAATTTATTGAGGGTGGTCACGAATTATCATCCTTTTCGCTCTAGGACGCATATTTAAGGAGATATAGCCAAAAGAAGTTTTTCATATAAAAATTTCAATTTTTTTAGGTTTTGGGAGGATTTTTCAATTTTTTTGGGGTGGTCACGAAATAAAGTCCTTTTCACTCTAGGACGCATATTTAAGGAGATATGGGCAAAAGAAGTTTTTCATATAAAAATTACAATGATTTTAGGTTTTGGGTGGATTTTTCAATTTTTTTAGGGTGGTCACGAATTAAAGTCCTTTTCGCTCTAGGACGCATATTTAAAGAGATATTGGCAAAAGAAGTTTTTCATATAAAAATTTAAATTTTTTTAGGTTTTGGGTGGATTTTTCAATTTTTTGAGGATGGTCACGAATTATCATCCTTTTCGCTCTAGGACGCATATTTAAGGAGATATGGGCAAAAGAAGTTTTTCATATAAAAATTTCAAATTTTTTAGGTTTTGGGTGGATTTTTCAATTTTTTGGGGGTGGTCACGAATTAAAGTCCTTTTCGCTCTAGGGCGCATATTTAAGGAGATATGGGCAAAACAAGTTTTTCATATAAAAATTTCAATTTTTTTAGGTTTTGAGTGGACTTTTCAATTTTTTGGGGGTGGTCACGAATTAAAGTCCTTTTCGCTCTAGGACGCATATTTAAGGAGATATGGCCAAAAGAAGTTTTTCATATAAAAATTTCAATTTTTTTAGGTTTTGGGTGAATTTTTCAATTTTTTGAGGGTGGTCACGAATTATCATCCTTTTCGCTCTAGGACGCATATTTAAGGAGATATGGGCAAAAGAAGTTTTTCATATAAAAATTTCAATGTTGTTAGGTTTTGGGTGGATTTTTCAATTTTTTTGGGGTGGTCACGAATTAAAGTCCTTTTCGCTCTAGGACGCTTAGTTTAGGAGATATGGGCAAAAGAAGTTTTTCATATAAAAATTTCATTTTTTTTAGGTTTTGGGTGGATTTTTCAATTTTTTGAGGGTGGTCACGAATTAAAGTCCTTTTCGCTCTAGGACGCATATTTAAGGAGATATGGGCAAAAGAAGTTTTTCATATAAAAATTTCAATTTTTTTAGGTTTTGGGTGGATTTTTCAATTTTTTGAGGGTGGTCACGAATTATCATCCTTTTCGCTCTAGGACGCATATTTAAGGAGATATGGGCAAAAGAAGTTTTTCATATAAAAATTTCAAATTTTTTAGGTTTTGGGTGGATTTTTCAATTTTTTGGGGGTGGTCACGAATTAAAGTCCTTTTCGCTCTAGGGCGCATATTTAAGGAGATATGGGCAAAACAAGTTTTTCATATAAAAATTTCAATTTTTTTAGGTTTTGAGTGGACTTTTCAATTTTTTGGGGGTGGTCACGAATTAAAGTCCTTTTCGCTCTAGGACGCATATTTAAGGAGATATGGGCAAAAGAAGTTTTTCATATAAAAATTTCAATTTTTTTAGGTTTTGGGTGGATTTTTTGAGGGTGGTCACGAATTAAAGTCCTTTTCGCTCTAGGACGCATATTTAAGGAGATATGGGCAAAAGAAGTTTTTCATATAAAAATTTAAATTTTTTTAGGTTTTGAGTGGACTTTTCAATTTTTTGGGGGTGGTCACGAATTAAAGTCCTTTTCGCTCTAGGACGCATATTTAAGGAGATATGGCCAAAAGAGCCACCGTGGTGCAATGGTTAGCACGCCCGCCTTGCATACACAAGGTCGTGGGTTCGATTCCTGCTACGACCGAACACCAAAAAGTTTTTCGGCGGTGGGTTATCCCACCTCAGTAATGCTGGTGACATTTCTGAGGGTTTCAAAGCTTCTCTAAGTGGTTTCACTGGAATGTGGAACGCCGTTCGGACTCGGCTATAAAAAGGAGGTCCCTTGTCATTGAGCTTAACATGGAATCGGGCAGCACTCAGTGATAAGAGAGAAGTTCACCACTGTGGTATCACAATGGACTGAATAGTCTAAGTGAGCCTGATACATCGGGCTGCCACCTAACCTAACCTAACCTATGGCCAAAAGAAGTTTTTCATATAAAAATTTCAATTTTTTTAGGTTTTGGGTGGATTTTTCAATTTTTTGAGGGTGGTCACGAATTATCATCCTTTTCGCTCTAGGACGCATATTTAAGGAGATATGGGCAAAAGAAGTTTTTCATATAAAAATTTCAATTTTTTTAGGTTTTGGGTGGATTTTTCAATTTTTTGAGGGTGGTCACGAATTAAAGTCCTTTTCACTCTAGGACGCATATTTAAGGAGATATGGGCAAAAGAAGTTTTTCATATAAAAATTTCATTTTTTTAGGTTTTGGGTGAATTTTTCAATTTTTTTGGCGTGGTCACGAATTAAAGTCCTTTTCGCTCTAGGACGCATAATTTAGGAGATATGGGCAAAAGAAGTTTTTCATATAAAAATTTCAATTTTTTTAGGTTTTGAGTGGACTTTTCAATTTTTTGGGGGTGGTCACGAATTAAAGTCCTTTTCGCTCTAGGACGCATATTTAAGGAGATATGGCCAAAAGAAGTTTTTCATATAAAAATTTCAATTTTTTTAGGTTTTGGGTGGATTTTTCAATTTTTTGAGGGTGGTCACGAATTAAAGTCCTTTTCGCTCTAGGACGCATATTTAAAGAGATATTGGCAAAAGAAGTTTTTCATATAAAAATTTAAATTTTTTTAGGTTTTGGGTGGATTTTTCAATTTTTTGAGGGTGGTCACGAATTAAAGTCCTTTTCGTTCTAGGACGCATATTTTAGGAGATATGGGCAAAATAAGTTTTTCATATAAAAATTTCAATTTTTTTAGGTTTTGGGTGGATTTTTCAATTTTTTTAGGGTGGTCACGAATTAAAGTCCTTTTCGCTCTAGGACGCATATTTAAGGAGATATGGGCAAAAGAAGTTTTTCATATAAAAATTTCAATTTTTTTAGGTTTTGGGTGGATTTTTCAATTTTTTGAGGGTGGTCACGAATTATCATCCTTTTCGCTCTAGGACGCATATTTAAGGAGATATGGCCAAAAGAAGTTTTCCATATAAAAATTTCCATTTTTTAGGTTTTGGGTGGATTTTTCAATTTTTTGAGGGTGGTCACGAATTATCATCCTTTTCGCTCTAGGACGCATATTTAAGGAGATATAGCCAAAAGAAGTTTTTCATATAAAAATTTCAATTTTTTTAGGTTTTGGGTGGATTTTTCAATTTTTTTGGGGTGGTCACGAAATAAAGTCCTTTTCACTCTAGGACGCATATTTAAGGAGATATGGGCAAAAGAAGTTTTTCATATAAAAATTTCAATGATTTTAGGTTTTGGGTGGATTTTTCAATTTTTTTAGGGTGGTCACGAATTAAAGTCCTTTTCGCTCTAGGACGCATATTTAAAGAGATATTGGCAAAAGAAGTTTTTCATATAAAAATTTCAATTTTTTTAGGTTTTGGGTGGATTTTTCAATTTTTTGAGGATGGTCACGAATTATCATCCATTTCGCTCTAGGACGCATATTTAAGGAGATATGGGCAAAAGAAGTTTTTCATATAAAAATTTCAAATTTTTTAGGTTTTGGGTGGATTTTTCAATTTTTTGGGGGTGGTCACGAATTAAAGTCCTTTTCGCTCTAGGGCGCATATTTAAGGAGATATGGGCAAAACAAGTTTTTCATATAAAAATTTCAATTTTTTTAGGTTTTGAGTGGACTTTTCAATTTTTTGGGGGTGGTCACGAATTAAAGTCCTTTTCGCTCTAGGACGCATATTTAAGGAGATATGGCCAAAAGAAGTTTTTCATATAAAAATTTCAATTTTTTTAGGTTTTGGGTGGATTTTTCAATTTTTTGAGGGTGGTCACGAATTATCATCCTTTTCGCTCTAGGACGCATATTTAAGGAGATATGGGCAAAAAAAGTTTTTCATATAAAAATTTCAATGTTGTTAGGTTTTGGGTGGATTTTTCAATTTTTTTAGGGTGGTCACGAATTAAAGTCCTTTTCGCTCTAGGACGCATATTTAAGGAGATATGGGCAAAAGAAGTTTTTCATATAAAAATTTCAATGTTTTTAGGTTTTGGGTGGATTTTTCAATTTTTTTAGGGTGGTCACGAATTAAAGTCCTTTTCGCTCTAGGACGCATATTTAAGGACATATGGGCAAAAGAAGTTTTTCATATAACAATTTCAATTTTTTTAGGTTTTGGGTGGATTTTTCAATTTTTTGAGGGTGGTCACGAATTATCATCCTTTTCGCTCTAGGACGCATATTTAAGGAGATATGGCCAAAAGAAGTTTTTCATATAAAAATTTCCATTTTTTAGGTTTTGGGTGGATTTTTCTATTTTTTGGGGGTGGTCACGAATTAAAGTCCTTTTCGCTCTAGGACGCATATTTAAGGAGATATGGGCAAAAGAAGTTTTTCATATAAAAATTTAAATTTTTTTAGGTTTTGGGTGGATTTTTCAATTTTTTGAGGGTGGTCACGAATTATCATCCTTTTCGCTCTAGGACGCATATTTAAGGAGATATGGCCAAAAGAAGTTTTTCATATAAAAATTTCCATTTTTTAGGTTTTGGGTGGATTTTTCAATTTTTTGGGGGTGGTCACGAATTAAAGTCCTTTTCGCTCTAGGGCGCATATTTAAGGAGATATGGGCAAAACAAGTTTTTCATATAAAAATTTCAATTTTTTTAGGTTTTGAGTGGACTTTTCAATTTTTTGGGGGTGGTCACGAATTAAAGTCCTTTTCGCTCTAGGACGCATATTTAAGGAGATATGGCCAAAAGAAGTTTTTCATATAAAAATTTCAATTTTTTTAGGTTTTGGGTGGATTTTTCAATTTTTTGAGGGTGGTCACGAATTAAAGTCCTTTTCGCTCTAGGACGCATATTTAAAGAGATATTGGCAAAAGAAGTTTTTCATATAAAAATTTAATTTTTTTTAGGTTTTGGGTGGATTTTTCAATTTTTTGAGGGTGGTCACGAATTAAAGTCCTTTTCGCTCTAGGACGCATATTTTAGGAGATATGGGCAAAAGAAGTTTTTCATATAAAAATTTCAATTTTTTTAGGTTTTGGGTGGATTTTTCAATTTTTTTAGTGTGGTCACGAATTAAAGTCCTTTTCGCTCTAGGACGCATATTTAAGGAGATATGGACAAAAGAAGTTTTTCATATAAAAATTTCAATTTTTTTAGGTTTTGGGTGGATTTTTCAATTTTTTGAGGGTGGTCACGAATTATCATCCTTTTCGCTCTAGGACGCATATTTAAGGAGATATGGCCAAAAGAAGTTTTCCATATAAAAATTTCCATTTTTTAGGTTTTGGGTGGATTTTTCAATTTATTGAGGGTGGTCACGAATTATCATCCTTTTCGCTCTAGGACGCATATTTATGGAGATATAGCCAAAAGAAGTTTTTCATATAAAAATTTCAATTTTTTTAGGTTTTGGGTGGATTTTTCAATTTTTTTGGGGTGGTCACGAAATAAAGTCCTTTTCACTCTAGGACGCATATTTAAGGAGATTTTTTTTAGGGTGGTCACGAATTAAAGTCCTTTTCGCTCTAGGACGCATATTTAAAGAGATATTGGCAAAAGAAGTTTTTCATATAAAAATTTCAATTTTTTTAGGTTTTGGGTGGATTTTTCAATTTTTTGAGGATGGTCACGAATTATCATCCTTTTCGCTCTAGGACGCATATTTAAGGAGATATAGCCAAAAGAAGTTTTTCATATAAAAATTTAAATTTTTTTAGGTTTTGGGTGGATTTTTCAATTTTTTTGGGGTGGTCACGAATTAAAGTCCTTTTCGCTCTAGGACGCTTAGTTTAGGAGATATGGGCAAAAGAAGTTTTTCATATAAAAATTTCATTTTTTTTAGGTTTTGGGTGGATTTTTCAATTTTTTGAGGGTGGTCACGAATTAAAGTCCTTTTCGCTCTAGGACGCATATTTAAGGAGATATGGGCAAAAGAAGTTTTTCATATAAAAATTTCAATTTTTTTAGGTTTTGGGTGGATTTTTCAATTTTTTTAGGTTGGTCACGAATTAAAGTCCTTTTCGCTCTAGGACGCATATTTAAGGAGATATTGGCAAAAGAAGTTTTTCATATAAAAATTTCAATTTTTCTAGGTTTTGGGTGGATTTTTCAATTTTTTGAGGGTGGTCACGAATTAAAGTCCTTTTCGCTCTAGCACGCATATTTAAGGAGATATAGCCAAAAGAAGTTTTTCATATAAAAATTTCAATTTTTTTAGGTTTTGGGTGGATTTTTCAATTTTTTTGGGGTGGTCACGAATTAAAGTCCTTTTCGCTCTAGGACGCTTAGTTTAGGAGGTATGGGCAAAAGAAGTTTTTCATATAAAAATTTCATTTTTTTTAGGTTTTGGGTGGATTTTTCAATTTTTTGAGGGTGGTCACGAATTAAAGTCCTTTTCGCTCTAGGACGCATATTTAAGGAGATATGGGCAAAAGAAGTTTTTCATATAAAAATTTCAATTTTTTTAGGTTTTGGGTGGATTTTTCAATTTTTTGAGGGTGGTCACGAATTATCATCCTTTTCGCTCTAGGACGCATATTTAAGGAGATATGGGCAAAAGAAGTTTTTCATATAAAAATTTCAAATTTTTTAGGTTTTGGGTGGATTTTTCAATTTTTTGGGGGTGGTCACGAATTAAAGTCCTTTTCGCTCTAGGGCGCATATTTAAGGAGATATGGGCAAAACAAGTTTTTCATATAAAAATTTCAATTTTTTTAGGTTTTGAGTGGACTTTTCAATTTTTTGAGGGTGGTCACGAATTAAAGTCCTTTTCGCTCTAGGACGCATATTTAAGGAGATATGGGCAAAAGAAGTTTTTCATATAAAAATTTAAATTTTTTTAGGTTTTGAGTGGACTTTTCAATTTTTTGGGGGTGGTCACGAATTAAAGTCCTTTTCGCTCTAGGACGCATATTTAAGGAGATATGGCCAAAAGAAGTTTTTCATATAAAAATTTCAATTTTTTTAGGTTTTGGGTGGATTTTTCAATTTTTTGAGGGTGGTCACGAATTAAAGTCCTTTTCGCTCTAGGACGCATATTTAAGGAGATATGGGCAAAAGAAGTTTTTCATATAAAAATTTAAATTTTTTTAGGTTTTGAGTGGACTTTTCAATTTTTTGGGGGTGGTCACGAATTAAAGTCCTTTTCGCTCTAGGACGCATATTTAAGGAGATATGGCCAAAAGAAGTTTTTCATATAAAAATTTCAATTTTTTTAGGTTTTGGGTGGATTTTTCAATTTTTTGAGGGTGGTCACGAATTAAAGTCCTTTTCGCTCTAGGACGCATATTTAAGGAGATATGGGCAAAAGAAGTTTTTCATATAAAAATTTCAATTTTTTAGGTTTTGGGTGGATTTTTCAATTTTTTGGGGGTGGTCACGAATTAAAGTCCTTTTCGCTCTAGGGCGCATATTTAAGGAGATATGGGCAAAACAAGTTTTTCATATAAAAATTTCCATTTTTTAGGTTTTGGGTGGATTTTTCTATTTTTTGGGGGTGGTCACGAATTAAAGTCCTTTTCGCTCTAGGACGCATATTTAAGGAGATATGGGCAAAAGAAGTTTTTCATATAAAAATTTCAATTTTTTTAGGTTTTGGGTGGATTTTTCAATTTTTTGAGGGTGGTCACGAATTATCATCCTTTTCGCTCTAGGACGCATATTTAAGGAGATATGGCCAAAAGAAGTTTTTCATATAAAAATTTCCATTTTTTAGGTTTTGGGTGGATTTTTCAATTTTTTGGGGGTGGTCACGAATTAAAGTCCTTTTCGCTCTAGGGCGCATATTTAAGGAGATATGGGCAAAACAAGTTTTTCATATAAAAATTTCAATTTTTTTAGGTTTTGAGTGGACTTTTCAATTTTTTGGGGGTGGTCACGAATTAAAGTCCTTTTCGCTCTAGGACGCATATTTAAGGAGATATGGCCAAAAGAAGTTTTTCATATAAAAATTTCAATTTTTTTAGGTTTTGGGTGGATTTTTCAATTTTTTGAGGGTGGTCACGAATTAAAGTCCTTTTCGCTCTAGGACGCATATTTAAAGAGATATTGGCAAAAGAAGTTTTTCATATAAAAATTTAATTTTTTTTAGGTTTTGGGTGGATTTTTCAATTTTTTGAGGGTGGTCACGAATTAAAGTCCTTTTCGCTCTAGGACGCATATTTTAGGAGATATGGGCAAAAGAAGTTTTTCATATAAAAATTTCAATTTTTTTAGGTTTTGGGTGGATTTTTCAATTTTTTTAGTGTGGTCACGAATTAAAGTCCTTTTCGCTCTAGGACGCATATTTAAGGAGATATGGACAAAAGAAGTTTTTCATATAAAAATTTCAATTTTTTTAGGTTTTGGGTGGATTTTTCAATTTTTTGAGGGTGGTCACGAATTATCATCCTTTTCGCTCTAGGACGCATATTTAAGGAGATATGGCCAAAAGAAGTTTTCCATATAAAAATTTCCATTTTTTAGGTTTTGGGTGGATTTTTCAATTTATTGAGGGTGGTCACGAATTATCATCCTTTTCGCTCTAGGACGCATATTTATGGAGATATAGCCAAAAGAAGTTTTTCATATAAAAATTTCAATTTTTTTAGGTTTTGGGTGGATTTTTCAATTTTTTTGGGGTGGTCACGAAATAAAGTCCTTTTCACTCTAGGACGCATATTTAAGGAGATTTTTTTTAGGGTGGTCACGAATTAAAGTCCTTTTCGCTCTAGGACGCATATTTAAAGAGATATTGGCAAAAGAAGTTTTTCATATAAAAATTTCAATTTTTTTAGGTTTTGGGTGGATTTTTCAATTTTTTGAGGATGGTCACGAATTATCATCCTTTTCGCTCTAGGACGCATATTTAAGGAGATATAGCCAAAAGAAGTTTTTCATATAAAAATTTAAATTTTTTTAGGTTTTGGGTGGATTTTTCAATTTTTTTGGGGTGGTCACGAAATAAAGTCCTTTTCACTCTAGGACGCATATTGAAGGAGATATGGGCAAAAGAAGTTTTTCATATAAAAATTTCAATGATTTTAGGTTTTGGGTGGATTTTTCAATTTTTTTAGGTTGGTCACGAATTAAAGTCCTTTTCGCTCTAGGACGCATATTTAAGGAGATATTGGCAAAAGAAGTTTTTCATATAAAAATTTCAATTTTTCTAGGTTTTGGGTGGATTTTTCAATTTTTTGAGGGTGGTCACGAATTAAAGTCCTTTTCGCTCTAGCACGCATATTTAAGGAGATATAGCCAAAAGAAGTTTTTCATATAAAAATTTCAATTTTTTTAGGTTTTGGGTGGATTTTTCAATTTTTTTGGGGTGGTCACGAATTAAAGTCCTTTTCGCTCTAGGACGCTTAGTTTAGGAGATATGGGCAAAAGAAGTTTTTCATATAAAAATTTCATTTTTTTTAGGTTTTGGGTGGATTTTTCAATTTTTTGAGGGTGGTCACGAATTATCATCCTTTTCGCTCTAGGACGCATATTTAAGGAGATATGGGCAAAAGAAGTTTTTCATATAAAAATTTCAAATTTTTTAGGTTTTGGGTGGATTTTTCAATTTTTTGGGGGTGGTCACGAATTAAAGTCCTTTTCGCTCTAGGGCGCATATTTAAGGAGATATGGGCAAAACAAGTTTTTCATATAAAAATTTCAATTTTTTTTAGGTTTTGAGTGGACTTTTCAATTTTTTGAGGGTGGTCACGAATTAAAGTCCTTTTCGCTCTAGGACGCATATTTAAGGAGATATGGGCAAAAGAAGTTTTTCATATAAAAATTTAAATTTTTTTAGGTTTTGAGTGGACTTTTCAATTTTTTGGGGGTGGTCACGAATTAAAGTCCTTTTCGCTCTAGGACGCATATTTAAGGAGATATGGCCAAAAGAAGTTTTTCATATAAAAATTTCAATTTTTTTAGGTTTTGGGTGGATTTTTCAATTTTTTGAGGGTGGTCACGAATTAAAGTCCTTTTCGCTCTAGGACGCATATTTAAGGAGATATGGGCAAAAGAAGTTTTTCATATAAAAATTTAAATTTTTTTAGGTTTTGAGTGGACTTTTCAATTTTTTGGGGGTGGTCACGAATTAAAGTCCTTTTCGCTCTAGGACGCATATTTAAGGAGATATGGCCAAAAGAAGTTTTTCATATAAAAATTTCAATTTTTTTAGGTTTTGGGTGGATTTTTCAATTTTTTGAGGGTGGTCACGAATTAAAGTCCTTTTCGCTCTAGGACGCATATTTAAGGAGATATGGGCAAAAGAAGTTTTTCATATAAAAATTTCAATTTTTTAGGTTTTGGGTGGATTTTTCAATTTTTTTTGGGGTGGTCACGAAATAAAGTCCTTTTCACTCTAGGACGCATATTTAAGGAGATATGGGCAAAAGAAGTTTTTCATATAAAAATTTCAATGATTTTAGGTTTTGGGTGGATTTTTCAATTTTTTTAGGGTGGTCACGAATTAAAGTCCTTTTCGCTCTAGGACGCATATTTAAAGAGATATTGGCAAAAGAAGTTTTTCATATAAAAATTTCAATTTTTTTAGGTTTTGGGTGGATTTTTCAATTTTTTGAGGATGGTCACGAATTATCATCCTTTTCGCTCTAGGACGCATATTTAAGGAGATATGGGCAAAAGAAGTTTTTCATATAAAAATTTCAAATTTTTTAGGTTTTGGGTGGATTTTTCAATTTTTTTAGGGTGGTCACGAATTAAAGTCCTTTTCGCTCTAGGACGCATATTTAAGGAGATATGGGCAAAAGAAGTTTTGCATATAAAAATTTCAATTTTTTAGGTTTTGGGTGGATTTTTCAATTTTTTGAGGGTGGTCACGAATTATCATCCTTTTCGCTCTAGGACGCATATTTAAGGAGATATGGCCAAAAGAAGTTTTTCATATAAAAATTTCCATTTTTTAGGTTTTGGGTGGATTTTTCAATTTATTGAGGGTGGTCACGAATTATCATCCTTTTCGCTCTAGGACGCATATTTAAGGAGATATAGCCAAAAGAAGTTTTTCATATAAAAATTTCAATTTTTTTAGGTTTTGGGTGGATTTTTCAATTTTTTTTGGGGTGGTCACGAAATAAAGTCCTTTTCACTCTAGGACGCATATTTAAGGAGATATGGGCAAAAGAAGTTTTTCATATAAAAATTTCAATGATTTTAGGTTTTGGGTGGATTTTTCAATTTTTTTAGGGTGGTCACGAATTAAAGTCCTTTTCGCTCTAGGACGCATATTTAAAGAGATATGGGCAAAAGAAGTTTTTCATATAAAAATTTCAATTTTTTTAGGTTTTGGGTGGATTTTTCAATTTTTTGAGGATGGTCACGAATTATCATCCTTTTCGCTCTAGGACGCATATTTAAGGAGATATGGGCAAAAGAAGTTTTTCATATAAAAATTTCAAATTTTTTAGGTTTTGGGTGGATTTTTCAATTTTTTGGGGGTGGTCACGAATTAAAGTCCTTTTCGCTCTAGGGCGCATATTTAAGGAGATATGGGCAAAACAAGTTTTTCATATAAAAATTTCAATTTTTTTAGGTTTTGAGTGGACTTTTCAATTTTTTGGGGGTGGTCACGAATTAAAGTCCTTTTCGCTCTAGGACGCATATTTAAGGAGATATGGCCAAAAGAAGTTTTTCATATAAAAATTTCAATTTTTTTAGGTTTTGGGTGGATTTTTCAATTTTTTGAGGGTGGTCACGAATTATCATCCTTTTCGCTCTAGGACGCATATTTAAGGAGATATGGGCAAAAAAAGTTTTTCATATAAAAATTTCAATGTTGTTAGGTTTTGGGTGGATTTTTCAATTTTTTTAGGGTGGTCACGAATTAAAGTCCTTTTCGCTCTAGGACGCATATTTAAGGAGATATGGGCAAAAGAAGTTTTTCATATAAAAATTTCAATGTTTTTAGGTTTTGGGTGGATTTTTAAATTTTTTTAGGGTGTCCGAATTAAAGTCCTTTTCGCTCTAGGACGCATATTTAAGGAGATATTGGCAAAAGAAGTTTTTCATATAAAAATTTCAATTTTTCTAGGTTTTGGGTGGATTTTTCAATTTTTTGAGGGTGGTCACGAATTAAAGTCCTTTTCGCTCTAGGACGCATATTTAAGGAGATATGGGAAAAAGAAGTTTTTCATATAAAAATTTCAACTTTTTTAGGTTTTGGGTGGATTTTTCAATTTTTTGGGGGTGGTCACGAATTAAAGTCCTTTTCGCTCTAGGACGCATATTTAAGGAGATATGGGCAAAACAAGTTTTTCATATAAAAATTTCAATTTTTTTAGGTTTTGAGTGGACTTTTCAATTTTTTGGGGATGGTCACGAATTAAAGTCCTTTTCGCTCTAGGACGCATATTTAAGGAGATATGGGCAAAAGAAGTTTTTCATATAAAAATTTCAATGTTGTTAGGTTTTGGGTGGATTTTTCAATTTTTTGAGGGTGGTCACGAATTAAAGTCCTTTTCGCTCTAGGACGCATATTTAAGGAGATATTGGCAAAAGAAGTTTTTCATATAAAAATTTAAATTTTTCTAGGTTTTGGGTGGATTTTTCAATTTTTTGAGGGTGGTCACGAATTAAAGTCCTTTTCGCTCTAGGACGCATATTTAAGGAGATATTGGCAAAATAAGTTTTTCATATAAAAATTTCAATTTTTCTAGGTTTTGGGTGGATTTTTCAATTTTTTGAGGGTGGTCACGAATTAAAGTCCTTTTCGCTCTAGGACGCATATTTAAGGAGATATAGCCAAAAGAAGTTTTTCATATAAAAATTTCAATTTTTTTAGGTTTTGGGTGGATTTTGCAATTTTTTGAGGGTGGTCACGAATTAAAGTCCTTTTCGCTCTAGGACGCATATTTAAGGAGATATGGGCAAAAGAAGTTTTTCATATAAAAATTTAAATTTTTTTACGTTTTGGGTGGATTTTTCAATTTTTTGAGGGTGGTCACGGATTAAAGTCCTTTTCGCTCTAGGACGCATATTTAAGGAGATATGGGCAAAAGAAGTTTTTCATATAAAAATTTCAATTTTTTTAGGTTTTGGGTGGACTTTTCAATTTTTTGGGGGTGGTCACGAATTAAAGTCCTTTTCGCTCTAGGACGCATATTTAAGGAGATATGGCCAAAAGAAGTTTTTCATATAAAAATTTAAATTTTTTTAGGTTTTGGGTGGATTTTTCAATTTTTTGAAGGTGGTCACGAATTATCATCCTTTTCGCTCTAGGACGCATATTTAAGGAGATATGGACAAAAGAAGTTTTTCATATAAAAATTTCAATGATTTTAGGTTTTGGGTGGATTTTTCAATTTTTTTAGGGTGGTCACGAATTAAAGTCCTTTTCGCTCTAGGACGCATATTTAAAGAGATATTGGCAAAAGAAGTTTTTCATATAAAAATTTAAACTTTTTTAGGTTTTGGGTGGATTTTTCAATTTTTTGAAGGTGGTCACGAATTATCATCCTTTTCGCTCTAGGACGCATATTTAAGGAGATATGGGCAAAAGAAGTTTTTCATATAAAAATTTCAATGATTTTAGGTTTTGGGTGGATTTTTCAATTTTTTTAGGGTGGTCACGTATTAAAGTCCTTTTCGCTCTAGGACGCATATTTAAAGAGATATTGGCAAAAGAAGTTTTTCATATAAAAATTTAAACTTTTTTAGGTTTTGGGTGGATTTTTCAATTTTTTGAGGGTGGTCATGAATTAAAGTCCTTTTCGCTCTAGGACGCATATTTTAGGAGATATGGGCAAAAGAAGTTTTTCATATAAAAATTTAAATTTTTTTAGGTTTTGGGTGGATTTTCCAATTTTTTGAAGGTGGTCACGAATTAAAGTCCTTTTCGCTCTAGGACGCATATTTAAGGAGATATGGGCAAAAGAAGTTTTTCATATAAAAATTTCAATGTTTTTAGGTTTTGGGTGGATTTTTCAATTTTTTGAGGGTGGTCACGAATTAAAGTCCTTTTCGCTCTAGGACGCATATTTAAAGAGATATTGGCAAAAGAAGTTTTTCATATAAAAATTTAAACTTTTTTAGGTTTTGGGTGGATTTTTCAATTTTTTGAGGGTGGTCACGAATTAAAGTCCTTTTCGCTCTAGGACGCATATTTAAGGAGATATGGGCAAAAGAAGTTTTTCATATAAAAATTTCAATTTTTTTAGGTTTTGGGTGGATTTTTCAATTTTTTGAGGGTGGTCACGAATTAAAGTCCTTTTCGCTCTAGGACGCATATTTAAGGAGATATGGACAAAAGAAGTTTTTCATATAAAAATTTAAATTTTTTTAGGTTTTGAGTGGACTTTTCAATTTTTTGGGGGTGGTCACGAATTAAAGTCCTTTTCGCTCTAGGACGCATATTTAAGGAGATATGGGCAAAAGAAGTTTTTCATATAAAAATTTCAATGATTTTAGGTTTTGGGTGGATTTTTCAATTTTTTTAGGGTGGTCACGAATTAAAGTCCTTTTCGCTCTAGGACGCATATTTAAAGAGATATTGGCAAAAGAAGTTTTTCATATAAAAATTTAAATTTTTTTAGGTTTTGGGTGGATTTTTCAATTTTTTGAGGGTGGTCACGAATTATCATCCTTTTCGCTCTAGGACGCATATTTAAGGAGATATGGCCAAAAGAAGTTTTTCATATAAAAATTTCCATTTTTTTAGGTTTTGGGTGGATTTTTCAATTTATTGAGGGTGGTCACGAATTATCATCCTTTTCGCTCTAGGACGCATATTTAAGGAGATATAGCCAAAAGAAGTTTTTCATATAAAAATTTCAATTTTTTTAGGTTTTGGGTGGATTTTTCAATTTTTTTGGGGTGGTCACGAAATAAAGTCCTTTTCGCTCTAGGACGCATATTTAAGATATGGGCAAAAGAAGTTTTTCATATAAAAATTTCAATGATTTTAGGTTTTGGGTGGATTTTTCAATTTTTTTAGGGTGGTCACGAATTAAAGTCCTTTTCGCTCTAGGACGCATATTTAAAGAGATATTGGCAAAAGAAGTTTTTCATATAAAAATTTGAATTTTTTTAGGTTTTGGATGGATTTTTCAATTTTTTGAGGATGGTCACGAATTATCATCCTTTTCGCTCTAGGACGCATATTTAAGGAGATATGGCCAAAAGAAGTTTTTCATATAAAAATTTCCATTTTTTTAGGTTTTGGGTGGATTTTTCAATTTTTTGAGGGTGGTCACGAATTATCATCCTTTTCGCTCTAGGACGCATATTTAAGGAGATATGGGCAAAAGAAGTTTTTCATATAAAAATTTCCATTTTTTTAGGTTTTGGGTGGACTTTTCAATTTTTTGAGGGTGGTCACGAATTATCATCCTTTTCGCTCTAGGACGCATATTTAAGGAGATATGGGCAAAAGAAATTTTTCATATTTCAATTTTCAATTTCAATTTTTTTAGGTTTTGGGTGGAATTTTCAATTTTTTGAGGGTGGTCACGAATTATCATCCTTTTCGCTCTAGGACGCATATTTAAGGAGATATGGGCAAAAGAAATTTTTCATATTTCAATTTTCAATTTCAATTTTTTTAGGTTTTGGGTGGAATTTTCAATTTTTTGAGGGTGGTCACGAATTATCATCCTTTTCGCTCTAGGACGCATATTTAAGGAGATATGGGCAAAAGAAGTTTTTCATATAAAAATTTCAATTTTTTTAGGTTTTGGGTGGATTTTTCAATTTTTTGAGGGTGGTCACGAATTAAAGTCCTTTTCGCTCTAGGACGCATATTTAAGGAGATATGGGCAAAAGAAGTTTTTCATATAAAAATTTAAATTTTTTTAGGTTTTGAGTGGACTTTTCAATTTTTTGGGGGTGGTCACGAATTAAAGTCCTTTTCGCTCTAGGACGCATATTTAAGGAGATATGGGCAAAAGATGTTTTTCATATAAAAATTTAAGTTTTTTTAGGTTTTGAGTGGACTTTTCAATTTTTTGGGGGTGGTCACGAATTAAAGTCCTTTTCGCTCTAGGACGCATATTTAAGGAGATATGGCCAAAAGAAGTTTTTCATATAAAAATTTCAATTTTTTTAGGTTTTGGGTGGATTTTTCAATTTTTTGAGGGTGGTCACGAATTATCATCCTTTTCGCTCTAGGACGCATATTTAAGGAGATATGGGCAAAAGAAGTTTTTCATATAAAAATTTCAATGATTTTAGGTTTTGGGTGGATTTTTCAATTTTTTTAGGGTGGTCACGAATTAAAGTCCTTTTCGCTCTAGGACGCATATTTAAAGAGATATTGGCAAAAGAAGTTTTTCATATAAAAATTTAATTTTTTTTAGGTTTTGGGTGGATTTTTCAATTTTTTGAGGGTGGTCACGAATTAAAGTCCTTTTCGCTCTAGGGCGCATATTTTAGGAGATATGGGCAAAAGAAGTTTTTCATATAAAAATTTCAATTTTTTAGGTTTTGGGTGGATTTTTCAATTTTTTTAGGGTGGTCACGAATTAAAGTCCTTTTCGCTCTAGGACGCATATTTAAGGAGATATGGGCAAAAGAAGTTTTTCATATAAAAATTTCAATGTTTTTAGGTTTTGGGTGGATTTTTCAATTTTTTTAGGGTGGTCACGAATTAAAGTCCTTTTCGCTCTTGGACGCATATTTAAGGAGATATTGGCAAAAGAAGTTTTTCATATAAAAATTTAAATTTTTCTAGGTTTTGGGTGGATTTTTCAATTTTTTGAGGGTGGTCACGAATTAAAGTCCTTTTCGCTCTAGGACGCATATTTAAGGAGATATGGGCAAAAGAAGTTTTTCATATAAAAATTTAAATTTTTTAGGTTTTGAGTGGACTTTTCAATTTTTTGGGGGTGGTCACGAATTAAAGTCCTTTTCGCTCTAGGACGCATATTTAAGGAGATATGGGCAAAAGAAGTTTTTCATATAAAAATTTCAATTTTTTTAGGTTTTGGGTGGACTTTTCAATTTTTTGGGGGTGGTCACGAATTATCATCCTTTTCGCTCTAGGACGCATATTTAAGGAGATATGGCCAAAAGAAGTTTTTCATATAAAAATTTCCATTTTTTTAGGTTTTGGGTGGATTTTTCAATTTATTGAGGGTGGTCACGAATTATCACCCTTTTCGCTCTAGGACGCATTTTTTAGGAGATATGGGCAAAAGAAGTTTTTCATATAAAAATTTCAATTTTTCTAGGTTTTGGGTGGATTTTTCAATTTTTTGAGGGTGGTCACGAATTAAAGTCCTTTTCGCTCTAGGACGCATATTTAAGGAGATATGGGAAAAAGAAGTTTTTCATATAAAAATTTCAACTTTTTTAGGTTTTGGGTGGATTTTTCAATTTTTTGGGGGTGGTCACGAATTAAAGTCCTTTTCGCTCTAGGACGCATATTTAAGGAGATATGGGCAAAACAAGTTTTTCATATAAAAATTTCAATTTTTTTAGGTTTTGAGTGGACTTTTCAATTTTTTGGGGGTGGTCACGAATTAAAGTCCTTTTCGCTCTAGGACGCATATTTAAGGAGATATGGGCAAAAGAAGTTTTTCATATAAAAATTTCAATGTTGTTAGGTTTTGGGTGGATTTTTCAATTTTTTGAGGGTGGTCACGAATTATAGTCCTTTTCGCTCTAGGACGCATATTTAAGGAGATATTGGCAAAAGAAGTTTTTCATATAAAAATTTAAATTTTTCTAGGTTTTGGGTGGATTTTTCAATTTTTTGAGGGTGGTCACGAATTAAAGTCCTTTTCGCTCTAGGACGCATATTTAAGGAGATATTGGCAAAAGAAGTTTTTCATATAAAAATTTCAATTTTTCTAGGTTTTGGGTGGATTTTTCAATTTTTTGAGGGTGGTCACGAATTAAAGTCCTTTTCGCTCTAGGACGCATATTTAAGGAGATATAGCCAAAAGAAGTTTTTCATATAAAAATTTCAATTTTTTTAGGTTTTGGGTGGATTTTGCAATTTTTTGAGGGTGGTCACGAATTAAAGTCCTTTTCGCTCTAGGACGCATATTTAAGGAGATATGGGCAAAAGAAGTTTTTCATATAAAAATTTAAATTTTTTTACGTTTTGGGTGGATTTTTCAATTTTTTGAGGGTGGTCACGGATTAAAGTCCTTTTCGCTCTAGGACGCATATTTAAGGAGATATGGGCAAAAGAAGTTTTTCATATAAAAATTTCAATTTTTTTAGGTTTTGGGTGGACTTTTCAATTTTTTGGGGGTGGTCACGAATTAAAGTCCTTTTCGCTCTAGGACGCATATTTAAGGAGATATGGCCAAAAGAAGTTTTTCATATAAAAATTTAAATTTTTTTAGGTTTTGGGTGGATTTTTCAATTTTTTGAAGGTGGTCACGAATTATCATCCTTTTCGCTCTAGGACGCATATTTAAGGAGATATGGACAAAAGAAGTTTTTCATATAAAAATTTCAATGATTTTAGGTTTTGGGTGGATTTTTCAATTTTTTTAGGGTGGTCACGAATTAAAGTCCTTTTCGCTCTAGGACGCATATTTAAAGAGATATTGGCAAAAGAAGTTTTTCATATAAAAATTTAAACTTTTTTAGGTTTTGGGTGGATTTTTCAATTTTTTGAAGGTGGTCACGAATTATCATCCTTTTCGCTCTAGGACGCATATTTAAGGAGATATGGGCAAAAGAAGTTTTTCATATAAAAATTTCAATGATTTTAGGTTTTGGGTGGATTTTTCAATTTTTTTAGGGTGGTCACGAATTAAAGTCCTTTTCGCTCTAGGACGCATATTTAAAGAGATATTGGCAAAAGAAGTTTTTCATATAAAAATTTAAACTTTTTTAGGTTTTGGGTGGATTTTTCAATTTTTTGAGGGTGGTCATGAATTAAAGTCCTTTTCGCTCTAGGACGCATATTTTAGGAGATATGGGCAAAAGAAGTTTTTCATATAAAAATTTAAATTTTTTTAGGTTTTGGGTGGATTTTCCAATTTTTTGAAGGTGGTCACGAATTAAAGTCCTTTTCGCTCTAGGACGCATATTTAAGGAGATATGGGCAAAAGAAGTTTTTCATATAAAAATTTCAATGTTTTTAGGTTTTGGGTGGATTTTTCAATTTTTTGAGGGTGGTCACGAATTAAAGTCCTTTTCGCTCTAGGACGCATATTTAAAGAGATATTGGCAAAAGAAGTTTTTCATATAAAAATTTAAACTTTTTTAGGTTTTGGGTGGATTTTTCAATTTTTTGAGGGTGGTCACGAATTAAAGTCCTTTTCGCTCTAGGACGCATATTTAAGGAGATATGGGCAAAAGAAGTTTTTCATATAAAAATTTCAATTTTTTTAGGTTTTGGGTGGATTTTTCAATTTTTTGAGGGTGGTCACGAATTAAAGTCCTTTTCGCTCTAGGACGCATATTTAAGGAGATATGGACAAAAGAAGTTTTTCATATAAAAATTTAAATTTTTTTAGGTTTTGAGTGGACTTTTCAATTTTTTGGGGGTGGTCACGAATTAAAGTCCTTTTCGCTCTAGGACGCATATTTAAGGAGATATGGGCAAAAGAAGTTTTTCATATAAAAATTTCAATGATTTTAGGTTTTGGGTGGATTTTTCAATTTTTTTAGGGTGGTCACGAATTAAAGTCCTTTTCGCTCTAGGACGCATATTTAAAGAGATATTGGCAAAAGAAGTTTTTCATATAAAAATTTAAATTTTTTTAGGTTTTGGGTGGATTTTTCAATTTTTTGAGGGTGGTCACGAATTAAAGTCCTTTTCGCTCTAGGACGCATATTTTAGGAGATATAGCCAAAAGAAGTTTTTCATATAAAAATTTCAATTTTTTTAGGTTTTGGGTGGATTTTTCAATTTATTGAGGGTGGTCACGAATTATCACCCTTTTCGCTCTAGGACGCATTTTTTAGGAGATATGGGCAAAAGAAGTTTTTCATATAAAAATTTCAATTTTTCTAGGTTTTGGGTGGATTTTTCAATTTTTTGAGGGTGGTCACGAATTAAAGTCCTTTTCGCTCTAGGACGCATATTTAAGGAGATATGGGAAAAAGAAGTTTTTCATATAAAAATTTCAACTTTTTTAGGTTTTGGGTGGATTTTTCAATTTTTTGGGGGTGGTCACGAATTAAAGTCCTTTTCGCTCTAGGACGCATATTTAAGGAGATATGGGCAAAACAAGTTTTTCATATAAAAATTTCAATTTTTTTAGGTTTTGAGTGGACTTTTCAATTTTTTGGGGGTGGTCACGAATTAAAGTCCTTTTCGCTCTAGGACGCATATTTAAGGAGATATGGGCAAAAGAAGTTTTTCATATAAAAATTTCAATGTTGTTAGGTTTTGGGTGGATTTTTCAATTTTTTGAGGGTGGTCACGAATTAAAGTCCTTTTCGCTCTAGGACGCATATTTAAGGAGATATTGGCAAAAGAAGTTTTTCATATAAAAATTTAAATTTTTCTAGGTTTTGGGTGGATTTTTCAATTTTTTGAGGGTGGTCACGAATTAAAGTCCTTTTCGCTCTAGGACGCATATTTAAGGAGATATTGGCAAAAGAAGTTTTTCATATAAAAATTTCAATTTTTCTAGGTTTTGGGTGGATTTTTCAATTTTTTGAGGGTGGTCACGAATTAAAGTCCTTTTCGCTCTAGGACGCATATTTAAGGAGATATAGCCAAAAGAAGTTTTTCATATAAAAATTTCAATTTTTTTAGGTTTTGGGTGGATTTTGCAATTTTTTGAGGGTGGTCACGAATTAAAGTCCTTTTCGCTCTAGGACGCATATTTAAGGAGATATGGGCAAAAGAAGTTTTTCATATAAAAATTTAAATTTTTTTACGTTTTGGGTGGATTTTTCAATTTTTTGAGGGTGGTCACGGATTAAAGTCCTTTTCGCTCTAGGACGCATATTTAAGGAGATATGGGCAAAAGAAGTTTTTCATATAAAAATTTCAATTTTTTTAGGTTTTGGGTGGACTTTTCAATTTTTTGGGGGTGGTCACGAATTAAAGTCCTTTTCGCTCTAGGACGCATATTTAAGGAGATATGGCCAAAAGAAGTTTTTCATATAAAAATTTAAATTTTTTTAGGTTTTGGGTGGATTTTTCAATTTTTTGAAGGTGGTCACGAATTATCATCCTTTTCGCTCTAGGACGCATATTTAAGGAGATATGGACAAAAGAAGTTTTTCATATAAAAATTTCAATGATTTTAGGTTTTGGGTGGATTTTTCAATTTTTTTAGGGTGGTCACGAATTAAAGTCCTTTTCGCTCTAGGACGCATATTTAAAGAGATATTGGCAAAAGAAGTTTTTCATATAAAAATTTAAACTTTTTTAGGTTTTGGGTGGATTTTTCAATTTTTTGAAGGTGGTCACGAATTATCATCCTTTTCGCTCTAGGACGCATATTTAAGGAGATATGGGCAAAAGAAGTTTTTCATATAAAAATTTCAATGATTTTAGGTTTTGGGTGGATTTTTCAATTTTTTTAGGGTGGTCACGAATTAAAGTCCTTTTCGCTCTAGGACGCATATTTAAAGAGATATTGGCAAAAGAAGTTTTTCATATAAAAATTTAAACTTTTTTAGGTTTTGGGTGGATTTTTCAATTTTTTGAGGGTGGTCATGAATTAAAGTCCTTTTCGCTCTAGGACGCATATTTTAGGAGATATGGGCAAAAGAAGTTTTTCATATAAAAATTTAAATTTTTTTAGGTTTTGGGTGGATTTTCCAATTTTTTGAAGGTGGTCACGAATTAAAGTCCTTTTCGCTCTAGGACGCATATTTAAGGAGATATGGGCAAAAGAAGTTTTTCATATAAAAATTTCAATGTTTTTAGGTTTTGGGTGGATTTTTCAATTTTTTGAGGGTGGTCACGAATTAAAGTCCTTTTCGCTCTAGGACGCATATTTAAAGAGATATTGGCAAAAGAAGTTTTTCATATAAAAATTTAAACTTTTTTAGGTTTTGGGTGGATTTTTCAATTTTTTGAGGGTGGTCACGAATTAAAGTCCTTTTCGCTCTAGGACGCATATTTAAGGAGATATGGGCAAAAGAAGTTTTTCATATAAAAATTTCAATTTTTTTAGGTTTTGGGTGGATTTTTCAATTTTTTGAGGGTGGTCACGAATTAAAGTCCTTTTCGCTCTAGGACGCATATTTAAGGAGATATGGACAAAAGAAGTTTTTCATATAAAAATTTAAATTTTTTTAGGTTTTGAGTGGACTTTTCAATTTTTTGGGGGTGGTCACGAATTAAAGTCCTTTTCGCTCTAGGACGCATATTTAAGGAGATATGGGCAAAAGAAGTTTTTCATATAAAAATTTCAATGATTTTAGGTTTTGGGTGGATTTTTCAATTTTTTTAGGGTGGTCACGAATTAAAGTCCTTTTCGCTCTAGGACGCATATTTAAAGAGATATTGGCAAAAGAAGTTTTTCATATAAAAATTTAAATTTTTTTAGGTTTTGGGTGGATTTTTCAATTTTTTGAGGGTGGTCACGAATTAAAGTCCTTTTCGCTCTAGGACGCATATTTTAGGAGATATAGCCAAAAGAAGTTTTTCATATAAAAATTTCAATTTTTTTAGGTTTTGGGTGGATTTTTCAATTTTTTTAGGGTGGTCACGAATTAAAGTCCTTTTCGCTCTAGGACGCATATTTAAGGAGATATGGGCAAAAGAAGTTTTTCATATAAAAATTTCAATTTTTTTAGGTTTTGGGTGGATTTTTCAATTTTTTGAGGGTGGTCACGAATTATCATCCTTTTCGCTCTAGGACGCATATTTAAGGAGATATGGCCAAAAGAAGTTTTTCATATAAAAATTTCCATTTTTTTAGGTTTTGGGTGGATTTTTCAATTTATTGAGGGTGGTCACGAATTATCATCCTTTTCGCTCTAGGACGCATATTTAAGGAGATATAGCCAAAAGAAGTTTTTCATATAAAAATTTCAATTTTTTTAGGTTTTGGGTGGATTTTTCAATTTTTTTGGGGTGGTCACGAAATAAAGTCCTTTTCGCTCTAGGACGCATATTTAAGATATGGGCAAAAGAAGTTTTTCATATAAAAATTTCAATGATTTTAGGTTTTGGGTGGATTTTTCAATTTTTTTAGGGTGGTCACGAATTAAAGTCCTTTTCGCTCTAGGACGCATATTTAAAGAGATATTGGCAAAAGAAGTTTTTCATATAAAAATTTGAATTTTTTTAGGTTTTGGATGGATTTTTCAATTTTTTGAGGATGGTCACGAATTATCATCCTTTTCGCTCTAGGACGCATATTTAAGGAGATATGGCCAAAAGAAGTTTTTCATATAAAAATTTCCATTTTTTTAGGTTTTGGGTGGATTTTTCAATTTTTTGAGGGTGGTCACGAATTATCATCCTTTTCGCTCTAGGACGCATATTTAAGGAGATATGGGCAAAAGAAGTTTTTCATATAAAAATTTCCATTTTTTTAGGTTTTGGGTGGACTTTTCAATTTTTTGAGGGTGGTCACGAATTATCATCCTTTTCGCTCTAGGACGCATATTTAAGGAGATATGGGCAAAAGAAATTTTTCATATTTCAATTTTCAATTTCAATTTTTTTAGGTTTTGGGTGGAATTTTCAATTTTTTGAGGGTGGTCACGAATTATCATCCTTTTCGCTCTAGGACGCATATTTAAGGAGATATGGGCAAAAGAAGTTTTTCATATAAAAATTTCAATTTTTTTAGGTTTTGGGTGGATTTTTCAATTTTTTTGGGGTGGTCACGAATTAAAGTCCTTTTCGCTCTAGGACGCTTAGTTTAGGAGATATGGGCAAAAGAAGAAAAATTTCAATTTTTTTAGGTTTTGGGTGGATTTTTCAATTTTTTTAGGGTGGTCACGAATTAAAGTCCTTTTCGCTCTAGGACGCATATTTAAGGAGATATGGGCAAAAGAAGTTTTTCATATAAAAATTTCAATTTTTTTAGGTTTTGGGTGGATTTTTCAATTTTTTGAGGGTGGTCACGAATTAAAGTCCTTTTCGCTCTAGGACGCATATTTAAGGAGATATGGGCAAAAGAAGTTTTTCATATAAAAATTTAAATTTTTTTAGGTTTTGAGTGGACTTTTCAATTTTTTGGGGGTGGTCACGAATTAAAGTCCTTTTCGCTCTAGGACGCATATTTAAGGAGATATGGGCAAAAGATGTTTTTCATATAAAAATTTAAGTTTTTTTAGGTTTTGAGTGGACTTTTCAATTTTTTGGGGGTGGTCACGAATTAAAGTCCTTTTCGCTCTAGGACGCATATTTAAGGAGATATGGCCAAAAGAAGTTTTTCATATAAAAATTTCAATTTTTTTAGGTTTTGGGTGGATTTTTCAATTTTTTGAGGGTGGTCACGAATTATCATCCTTTTCGCTCTAGGACGCATATTTAAGGAGATATGGGCAAAAGAAGTTTTTCATATAAAAATTTCAATGATTTTAGGTTTTGGGTGGATTTTTCAATTTTTTTAGGGTGGTCACGAATTAAAGTCCTTTTCGCTCTAGGACGCATATTTAAAGAGATATTGGCAAAAGAAGTTTTTCATATAAAAATTTAATTTTTTTTAGGTTTTGGGTGGATTTTTCAATTTTTTGAGGGTGGTCACGAATTAAAGTCCTTTTCGCTCTAGGGCGCATATTTTAGGAGATATGGGCAAAAGAAGTTTTTCATATAAAAATTTCAATTTTTTAGGTTTTGGGTGGATTTTTCAATTTTTTTAGGGTGGTCACGAATTAAAGTCCTTTTCGCTCTAGGACGCATATTTAAGGAGATATGGGCAAAAGAAGTTTTTCATATAAAAATTTCAATGTTTTTAGGTTTTGGGTGGATTTTTCAATTTTTTTAGGGTGGTCACGAATTAAAGTCCTTTTCGCTCTTGGACGCATATTTAAGGAGATATTGGCAAAAGAAGTTTTTCATATAAAAATTTAAATTTTTCTAGGTTTTGGGTGGATTTTTCAATTTTTTGAGGGTGGTCACGAATTAAAGTCCTTTTCGCTCTAGGACGCATATTTAAGGAGATATGGGCAAAAGAAGTTTTTCATATAAAAATTTCAATTTTTTTAGGTTTTGGGTGGACTTTTCAATTTTTTGGGGGTGGTCACGAATTATCATCCTTTTCGCACTAGGACGCATATTTAAGGAGATATGGCCAAAAGAAGTTTTTCATATAAAAATTTCCATTTTTTTAGGTTTTGGGTGGATTTTTCAATTTATTGAGGGTGGTCACGAATTATCACCCTTTTCGCTCTAGGACGCATTTTTTAGGAGATATGGGCAAAAGAAGTTTTTCATATAAAAATTTAAATTTTTTTAGGTTTTGGGTGGATTTTCAATTTTTTGAGGGTGGTCACGAATTAAAGTCCTTTTCGCTCTAGGACGCATATTTTAGGAGATATAGCCAAAAGAAGTTTTTCATATAAAAATTTCAATTTTTTTAGGTTTTGGGTGGATTTTTCAATTTTTTTAGGGTGGTCACGAATTAAAGTCCTTTTCGCTCTAGGACGCATATTTAAGGAGATATGGGCAAAAGAAGTTTTTCATATAAAAATTTCAATTTTTTTAGGTTTTGGGTGGATTTTTCAATTTTTTGAGGGTGGTCACGAATTATCATCCTTTTCGCTCTAGGACGCATATTTAAGGAGATATGGCCAAAAGAAGTTTTTCATATAAAAATTTCCATTTTTTTAGGTTTTGGGTGGATTTTTCAATTTATTGAGGGTGGTCACGAATTATCATCCTTTTCGCTCTAGGACGCATATTTAAGGAGATATGGGCAAAAGAAGTTTTTCATATAAAAATTTCAATTTTTTTAGGTTTTGGGTGGATTTTTCAATTTTTTTGGGGTGGTCACGAAATAAAGTCCTTTTCGCTCTAGGACGCATATTTAAGATATCGGCAAAAGAAGTTTTTCATATAAAAATTTCAATGATTTTAGGTTTTGGGTGGATTTTTCAATTTTTTTAGGGTGGTCACGAATTAAAGTCCTTTTCGCTCTAGGACGCATATTTAAAGAGATATTGGCAAAAGAAGTTTTTCATATAAAAATTTGAATTTTTTTAGGTTTTGGATGGATTTTTCAATTTTTTGAGGATGGTCACGAATTATCATCCTTTTCGCTCTAGGACGCATATTTAAGGAGATATGGCCAAAAGAAGTTTTTCATATAAAAATTTCCATTTTTTTAGGTTTTGGGTGGAATTTTCAATTTTTTGAGGGTGGTCACGAATTATCATCCTTTTCGCTCTAGGACGCATATTTAAGGAGATATGGGCAAAAGAAATTTTTCATATTTCAATTTTCAATTTCAATTTTTTTAGGTTTTGGGTGGAATTTTCAATTTTTTGAGGGTGGTCACGAATTATCATCCTTTTCGCTCTAGGACGCATATTTAAGGAGATATGGGCAAAAGAAGTTTTTCATATAAAAATTTCAATTTTTTTAGGTTTTGGGTGGATTTTTCAATTTTTTTGGGGTGGTCACGAATTAAAGTCCTTTTCGCTCTAGGACGCTTAGTTTAGGAGATATGGGCAAAAGAAGAAAAATTTCAATTTTTTTAGGTTTTGGGTGGATTTTTCAATTTTTTTAGGGTGGTCACGAATTAAAGTCCTTTTCGCTCTAGGACGCATATTTAAGGAGATATGGGCAAAAGAAGTTTTTCATATAAAAATTTCAATTTTTTTAGGTTTTGGGTGGATTTTTCAATTTTTTGAGGGTGGTCACGAATTAAAGTCCTTTTCGCTCTAGGACGCATATTTAAGGAGATATGGGCAAAAGAAGTTTTTCATATAAAAATTTAAATTTTTTTAGGTTTTGAGTGGACTTTTCAATTTTTTGGGGGTGGTCACGAATTAAAGTCCTTTTCGCTCTAGGACGCATATTTAAGGAGATATGGGCAAAAGATGTTTTTCATATAAAAATTTAAGTTTTTTTAGGTTTTGAGTGGACTTTTCAATTTTTTGGGGGTGGTCACGAATTAAAGTCCTTTTCGCTCTAGGACGCATATTTAAGGAGATATGGCCAAAAGAAGTTTTTCATATAAAAATTTCAATTTTTTTAGGTTTTGGGTGGATTTTTCAATTTTTTGAGGGTGGTCACGAATTATCATCCTTTTCGCTCTAGGACGCATATTTAAGGAGATATGGGCAAAAGAAGTTTTTCATAAAAAAATTTCAATGATTTTAGGTTTTGGGTGGATTTTTCAATTTTTTTAGGGTGGTCACGAATTAAAGTCCTTTTCGCTCTAGGACGCATATTTAAAGAGATATTGGCAAAAGAAGTTTTTCATATAAAAATTTAATTTTTTTTAGGTTTTGGGTGGATTTTTCAATTTTTTGAGGGTGGTCACGAATTAAAGTCCTTTTCGCTCTAGGGCGCATATTTTAGGAGATATGGGCAAAAGAAGTTTTTCATATAAAAATTTCAATTTTTTAGGTTTTGGGTGGATTTTTCAATTTTTTTAGGGTGGTCACGAATTAAAGTCCTTTTCGCTCTAGGACGCATATTTAAGGAGATATGGGCAAAAGAAGTTTTTCATATAAAAATTTCAATGTTTTTAGGTTTTGGGTGGATTTTTCAATTTTTTTAGGGTGGTCACGAATTAAAGTCCTTTTCGCTCTTGGACGCATATTTAAGGAGATATTGGCAAAAGAAGTTTTTCATATAAAAATTTAAATTTTTCTAGGTTTTGGGTGGATTTTTCAATTTTTTGAGGGTGGTCACGAATTAAAGTCCTTTTCGCTCTAGGACGCATATTTAAGGAGATATGGGCAAAAGAAGTTTTTCATATAAAAATTTAAATTTTTTTAGGTTTTGAGTGGACTTTTCAATTTTTTGGGGGTGGTCACGAATTAAAGTCCTTTTCGCTCTAGGACGCATATTTAAGGAGATATGGGCAAAAGAAGTTTTTCATATAAAAATTTCAATTTTTTTAGGTTTTGGGTGGACTTTTCAATTTTTTGAGGATGGTCACGAATTATCATCCTTTTCGCTCTAGGACGCATATTTAAGGAGATATGGCCAAAAGAAGTTTTTCATATAAAAATTTCCATTTTTTTAGGTTTTGGGTGGATTTTTCAATTTATTGAGGGTGGTCACGAATTATCACCCTTTTCGCTCTAGGACGCATTTTTTAGGAGATATGGGCAAAAGAAGTTTTTCATATAAAAATTTCAATTTTTTTAGGTTTTGGGTGGATTTTTCAATTTTTTTAGGGTGGTCACGAATTAAAGTCCTTTTCGCTCTAGGACGCATATTTAAGGAGATATGGCCAAAAGAAGTTTTTCATATAAAAATTTCCATTTTTTTAGGTTTTGGGTGGATTTTTCAATTTATTGAGGGTGGTCACGAATTATCACCCTTTTCGCTCTAGGACGCATATTTAAGGAGATATAGCCAAAAGAAGTTTTTCATATAAAAATTTCAATTTTTTTAGGTTTTGGGTGGATTTTTCAATTTTTTTGGGGTGGTCACGAAATAAAGTCCTTTTCGCTCTAGGACGCATATTTAAGGAGATATGGGCAAAAGAAGTTTTTCGTATAAAAATTTCAATGATTTTAGGTTTTGGGTGGATTTTTCAATTTTTTTAGGGTGGTCACGAATTAAAGTCCTTTTCGCTCTAGGACGCATATTTAAAGAGATATTGGCAAAAGAAGTTTTTCATATAAAAATTTCAATGATTTTAGGTTTTGGGTGGATTTTTCAATTTTTTTAGTGTGGTCACGAATTAAAGTCCTTTTCGCTCTAGGACGCATATTTAAAGAGATATTGGCAAAAGAAGTTTTTCATATAAAAATTTCAATGATTTTAGGTTTTGGGTGGATTTTTCAATTTTTTTAGTGTGGTCACGAATTAAAGTCCTTTTCGCTCTAGGACGCATATTTAAAGAGATATTGGCAAAAGAAGTTTTTCATATAAAAATTTCAATTTTTTTAGGTTTTGGGTGGATTTTTCAATTTTTTGAGGGTGGTCACGAATTAAAGTCCTTTTCGCTCTAGGACGCATATTTTAGGAGATATGGGCAAAAGAAGTTTTTCATATAAAAATTTAAATTTTTTTAGGTTTTGGGTGGATTTTTCAATTTTTTTAGGGTGGTCACGAATTAAAGTCCTTTTCGCTCTAGGACGCATATTTAAGGAGATATGGGCAAAAGAAGTTTTTCATATAAAAATTTCAATGTTTTTAGGTTTTGGGTGGATTTTTCAATTTTTTTAGGGTGGTCACGAATTAAAGTCCTTTTCGCTCTAGGACGCATATTTAAGGAGATATTGGCAAAAGAAGTTTTTCATATAAAAATTTCAATTTTTCTAGGTTTTGGGTAAATTTTTCAATTTTTTGAGGGTGGTCACGAATTAAAGTCCTTTTCGCTCTAGGACGCATATTTAAGGAAATATAGCCAAAAGAAGTTTTTCATATAAAAATTTCAATTTTTTTTAGGTTTTGGGTGGATTTTTCAATTTTTTTAGTGTGGTCACGAATTAAAGTCCTTTTCGCTCTAGGACGCATATTTAAGGAGATATGGGCAAAAGAAGTTTTTCATATAAAAATTTCAATTTTTTTAGGTTTTGGGTGGATTTTTCAATTTTTTGAGGGTGGTCACGAATTAAAGTCCTTTTCGCTCTAGGACGCATATTTAAGGAGATATGGGCAAAAGAAGTTTTTCATATAAAAATTTAAATTTTTTTAGGTTTTGAGTGGATTTTTCAATTTTTTGAGGGTGGTCACGAATTAAAGTCCTTTTCGCTCTAGGACGCATATTTAAGGAGATATGGGCAAAAGAAGTTTTTCATATAAAAATTTAAATTTTTTTAGGTTTTGAGTGGTCTTTTCAATTTTTTGGGGGTGGTCACGAATTAAAGACCTTTTCGCTCTAGGACGCATATTTAAGGAGATATGGGCAAAAGAAGTTTTTCATATAAAAATTTAAGTTTTTTTATGTTTTGAGTGGACTTTTCAATTTTTTGGGGGTGGTCACGAATTAAAGTCCTTTTCGCTCTAGGACGCATATTTAAGAAGATATGGCCAAAAGAAGTTTTTCATATAAAAATTTCAATTTTTTTAGGTTTTGGGTGGATTTTTCAATTTTTTGAGGGTGGTCACGAATTATCATCCTTTTCGCTCTAGGACGCATATTTAAGGAGATATGGGCAAAAGAAGTTTTTCATATAAAAATTTCAATGATTTTAGGTTTTGGGTGGATTTTTCAATTTTTTTAGGGTGGTCACGAATTAAAGTCCTTTTCGCTCTAGGACGCATATTTAAAGAGATATTGGCAAAAGAAGTTTTTCATATAAAAATTTAAATTTTTTTAGGTTTTGAGTGGACTTTTCAATTTTTTGGGGGTGGTCACGAAATAAAGTCCTTTTCGCTCTAGGACGCATATTTAAGGAGATATGGGCAAAAGAAGTTTTTCGTATAAAAATTTCAATGATTTTAGGTTTTGGGTGGATTTTTCAATTTTTTTAGGGTGGTCACGAATTAAAGTCCTTTTCGCTCTAGGACGCATATTTAAAGAGATATTGGCAAAAGAAGTTTTTCATATAAAAATTTCAATGATTTTAGGTTTTGGGTGGATTTTTCAATTTTTTTAGTGTGGTCACGAATTAAAGTCCTTTTCGCTCTAGGACGCATATTTAAAGAGATATTGGCAAAAGAAGTTTTTCATATAAAAATTTAAATTTTTTTAGGTTTTGGGTGGATTTTTCAATTTTTTGAGGGTGGTCACGAATTAAAGTCCTTTTCGCTCTAGGACGCATATTTTAGGAGATATTGGCAAAAGAAGTTTTTCATATAAAAATTTAAATTTTTTAGGTTTTGGGTGGATTTTTCAATTTTTTTAGGGTGGTCACGAATTAAAGTCCTTTTCGCTCTAGGACGCATATTTAAGGAGATATGGGCAAAAGAAGTTTTTCATATAAAAATTTCAATGTTTTTAGGTTTTGGGTGGATTTTTCAATTTTTTTAGGGTGGTCACGAATTAAAGTCCTTTTCGCTCTAGGACGCATATTTAAGGAGATATTGGCAAAAGAAGTTTTTCATATAAAAATTTCAATTTTTCTAGGTTTTGGGTAAATTTTTCAATTTTTTGAGGGTGGTCACGAATTAAAGTCCTTTTCGCTCTAGGACGCATATTTAAGGAAATATAGCCAAAAGAAGTTTTTCATATAAAAATTTCAATTTTTTTTAGGTTTTGGGTGGATTTTTCAATTTTTTTAGTGTGGTCACGAATTAAAGTCCTTTTCGCTCTAGGACGCATATTTAAGGAGATATGGGCAAAAGAAGTTTTTCATATAAAAATTTCAATTTTTTTAGGTTTTGGGTGGATTTTTCAATTTTTTGAGGGTGGTCACGAATTAAAGTCCTTTTCGCTCTAGGACGCATATTTAAGGAGATATGGGCAAAAGAAGTTTTTCATATAAAAATTTAAATTTTTTTAGGTTTTGAGTGGATTTTTCAATTTTTTGAGGGTGGTCACGAATTAAAGTCCTTTTCGCTCTAGGACGCATATTTAAGGAGATATGGGCAAAAGAAGTTTTTCATATAAAAATTTAAATTTTTTTAGGTTTTGAGTGGTCTTTTCAATTTTTTGGGGGTGGTCACGAATTAAAGACCTTTTCGCTCTAGGACGCATATTTAAGGAGATATGGGCAAAAGAAGTTTTTCATATAAAAATTTAAGTTTTTTTATGTTTTGAGTGGACTTTTCAATTTTTTGGGGGTGGTCACGAATTAAAGTCCTTTTCGCTCTAGGACGCATATTTAAGAAGATATGGCCAAAAGAAGTTTTTCATATAAAAATTTCAATTTTTTTAGGTTTTGGGTGGATTTTTCAATTTTTTGAGGGTGGTCACGAATTATCATCCTTTTCGCTCTAGGACGCATATTTAAGGAGATATGGGCAAAAGAAGTTTTTCATATAAAAATTTCAATGATTTTAGGTTTTGGGTGGATTTTTCAATTTTTTTAGGGTGGTCACGAATTAAAGTCCTTTTCGCTCTAGGACGCATATTTAAAGAGATATTGGCAAAAGAAGTTTTTCATATAAAAATTTAAATTTTTTTAGGTTTTGAGTGGACTTTTCAATTTTTTGGGGGTGGTCACGAAATAAAGTCCTTTTCGCTCTAGGACGCATATTTAAGGAGATATGGGCAAAAGAAGTTTTTCGTATAAAAATTTCAATGATTTTAGGTTTTGGGTGGATTTTTCAATTTTTTTAGGGTGGTCACGAATTAAAGTCCTTTTCGCTCTAGGACGCATATTTAAAGAGATATTGGCAAAAGAAGTTTTTCATATAAAAATTTCAATGATTTTAGGTTTTGGGTGGATTTTTCAATTTTTTTAGTGTGGTCACGAATTAAAGTCCTTTTCGCTCTAGGACGCATATTTAAAGAGATATTGGCAAAAGAAGTTTTTCATATAAAAATTTAAATTTTTTTAGGTTTTGGGTGGATTTTTCAATTTTTTGAGGGTGGTCACGAATTAAAGTCCTTTTCGCTCTAGGACGCATATTTTAGGAGATATTGGCAAAAGAAGTTTTTCATATAAAAATTTAAATTTTTTTAGGTTTTGGGTGGATTTTTCAATTTTTTTAGGGTGGTCACGAATTAAAGTCCTTTTCGCTCTAGGACGCATATTTAAGGAGATATGGGCAAAAGAAGTTTTTCATATAAAAATTTCAATGTTTTTAGGTTTTGGGTGGATTTTTCAATTTTTTTAGGGTGGTCACGAATTAAAGTCCTTTTCGCTCTAGGACGCATATTTAAGGAGATATTGGCAAAAGAAGTTTTTCATATAAAAATTTCAATTTTTCTAGGTTTTGGGTGGATTTTTCAATTTTTTGAGGGTGGTCACGAATTAAAGTCCTTTTCGCTCTAGGACGCATATTTAAGGAGATATAGCCAAAAGAAGTTTTTCATATAAAATTTTCAATTTTTTTAGGTTTTGGGTGGATTTTTCAATTTTTTGAGGGTGGTCACGAATTAAAGTCCTTTTCGCTCTAGGACGCATATTTAAGGAGATATGGGCAAAAGAAGTTTTTCATATAAAAATTTCAATTTTTTTAGGTTTTGGGTGGATTTTTCAATTTTTTGAGGGTGGTCACGAATTAAAGTCCTTTTCGCTCTAGGACGCATATTTAAGGAGATATGGGCAAAAGAAGTTTTTCATATAAAAATTTAATTTTTTTTAGGTTTTGAGTGGACTTTTCAATTTTTTGGGGGTGGTCACGAATTAAAGTCCTTTTCGCTCTAGGACGCATATTTAAGGAGATATGGCCAAAAGAAGTTTTTCATATAAAAATTTCAATTTTTTTAGGTTTTTGGGTGGATTTTTCAATTTTTTGAGGGTGGTCACGAATTATCATCCTTTTCGCTCTAGGACGCATATTTAAGGAGATATGGGCAAAAGAAGTTTTTCATATAAAAATTTCAATGATTTTAGGTTTTGGATGGATTTTTCAATTTTTTTAGGGTGGTCACGAATTAAAGTCCTTTTCGCTCTAGGACGCATATTTAAAGAGATATTGGCAAAAGAAGTTTTTCATATAAAAATTAAAATTTTTTTAGGTTTTGGGTGGATTTTTCAATTTTTTGAGGGTGGTCACGAATTAAAGTCCTTTTCGCTCTAGGACGCATATTTAAGGAGATATGGGCAAAAGAAGTTTTTCATATAAAAATTTAAATTTTTTTAGGTTTTGAGTGGACTTTTCAATTTTTTGGGGGTGGTCACGAATTAAAGTCCTTTTCGCTCTAGGACGCATATTTAAGGAGATATGGGCAAAAGAAGTTTTTCATATAAAAATTTAAGTTTTTTTAGGTTTTGAGTGGACTTTTCAATTTTTTGGGGGTGGTCACGAATTAAAGTCCTTTTCGCTCTAGGACGCATATTTAAGGAGATATGGCCAAAAGAAGTTTTTCATATAAAAATTTCAATTTTTTTAGGTTTTGGGTGGATTTTTCAATTTTTTGAGGGTGGTCACGAATTATCATCCTTTTCGCTCTAGGACGCATATTTAAGGAGATATGGGCAAAAGAAGTTTTTCATATAAAAATTTCAATGATTTTAGGTTTTGGGTGGATTTTTCAATTTTTTTAGGGTGGTCACGAATTAAAGTCCTTTTCGCTCTAGGACGCATATTTAAAGAGATATTGGCAAAAGAAGTTTTTCATATAAAAATTTAAATTTTTTTAGGTCTTGGGTGGATTTTTCAATTTTTTGAGGGTGGTCACGAATTAAAGTCCTTTTCGCTCTAGGACGCATATTTTAGGAGATATGGGCAAAAGAAGTTTTTCATATAAAAATTTCAATTTTTTTAGGTTTTGGGTGGATTTTTCAATTTTTTTAGGGTGGTCACGAATTAAAGTCCTTTTCGCTCTAGGACGCATATTTAAGGAGATATGGGCAAAAGAAGTTTTACATATAAAAATTTCAATGTTTTTAGGTTTTGGGTGGATTTTTCAATTTTTTTAGGGTGGTCACGAATTAAAGTCCTTTTCGCTCTAGGACGCATATTTAAGGAGATATTGGCAAAAGAAGTTTTTCATATAAAAATTTAAATTTTTCTAGGTTTTGGGTGGATTTTTCAATTTTTTGAGGGTGGTCACGAATTAAAGTCCTTTTCGCTCTAGGACGCATATTTAAGGAGATATGGGCAAAAGAAGTTTTTCATATAAAAATTTCAATTTTTTTAGGTTTTGGGTGGACTTTTCAATTTTTTGGGGGTGGTCACGAATTAAAGTCCTTTTCGCTCTAGGACGCATATTTAAGGAGATATGGGCAAAAGAAGTTTTTCATATAAAAATTTCAATTTTTTTAGGTTTTGGGTGGATTTTTCAATTTTTTGAGGGTGGTCACGAATTATCATCCTTTTCGCTCTAGGACCCATATTTAAGGAGATATGGACAAAAGAAGTTTTTCATATAAAAATTTCAATTTTTTTAGGTTTTGGGTGGATTTTTCAATTTTTTGAGGGTGGTCACGAATTATCATCCTTTTCGCTCTAGGACGCATATTTAAGGAGATATGGCCAAAAGAAGTTTTTCATATAAAAATTTCCATTTTTTTAGGTTTTAGGTGGATTTTTCAATTTTTTGAGGGTGGTCACGAATTAAAGTCCTTTTCGCTCTAGGACGCATATTTTAGGAGATATGGGCAAAAGAAGTTTTTCATATAAAAATTTCAATTTTTTTAGGTTTTGGGTGGATTTTTAAATTTTTTGAGGGTGGTCACGAATTAAAGACCTTTTCGCTCTAGGACGCATATTTAAGGAGATATTGGCAAAAGAAGTTTTTCATATAAAAATTTAAGTTTTTTTATGTTTTGAGTGGACTTTTCAATTTTTTGGGGGTGGTCACGAATTAAAGTCCTTTTCGCTCTAGGACGCATATTTAAGGAGATATGGCCAAAAGAAGTTTTTCATATAAAAATTTCAATTTTTTTAGGTTTTGGGTGGATTTTTCAATTTTTTGAGGGTGGTCACGAATTATCATCCTTTTCGCTCTAGGACGCATATTTAAGGAGATATGGGCAAAAGAAGTTTTTCATATAAAAATTTCAATGATTTTAGGTTTTGGGTGGATTTTTCAATTTTTTTAGGGTGGTCACGAATTAAAGTCCTTTTCGCTCTAGGACGCATATTTAAAGAGATATTGGCAAAAGAAGTTTTTCATATAAAAATTTAAATTTTTTTAGGTTTTGAGTGGACTTTTCAATTTTTTGGGGGTGGTCACGAAATAAAGTCCTTTTCGCTCTAGGACGCATATTTAAGGAGATATGGGCAAAAGAAGTTTTTCGTATAAAAATTTCAATGATTTTAGGTTTTGGGTGGATTTTTCAATTTTTTTAGGGTTGTCACGAATTAAAGTCCTTTTCGCTCTAGGACGCATATTTAAAGAGATATTGGCAAAAGAAGTTTTTCATATAAAAATTTCAATGATTTTAGGTTTTGGGTGGATTTTTCAATTTTTTTAGTGTGGTCACGAATTAAAGTCCTTTTCGCTCTAGGACGCATATTTAAAGAGATATTGGCAAAAGAAGTTTTTCATATAAAAATTTAAATTTTTTTAGGTTTTGGGTGGATTTTTCAATTTTTTGAGGGTGGTCACGAATTAAAGTCCTTTTCGCTCTAGGACGCATATTTTAGGAGATATGGGCAAAAGAAGTTTTTCATATAAAAATTTCAATTTTTTTAGGTTTTGGGTGGATTTTTCAATTTTTTTAGGGTGGTCACGAATTAAAGTCCTTTTCGCTCTAGGACGCATATTTAAGGAGATATGGGCAAAAGAAGTTTTTCATATAAAAATGTCAATGTTTTTAGGTTTTGGGTGGATTTTTCAATTTTTTTAGGGTGGTCACGAATTAAAGTCCTTTTCGCTCTAGGACGCATATTTAAGGAGATATTGGCAAAAGAAGTTTTTCATATAAAAATTTCAATTTTTCTAGGTTTTGGGTGGATTTTTCAATTTTTTGAGGGTGGTCACGAATTAAAGTCCTTTTCGCTCTAGGACGCATATTTAAGGAGATATAGCCAAAAGAAGTTTTTCATATAAAAATTTCAATGTTTTTAGGTTTTGGGTGGATTTTTCAATTTTTTTAGGGTGGTCACGAATTAAAGTCCTTTTCGCTCTAGGACGCATATTTAAGGAGATATTGGCAAAAGAAGTTTTTCATATAAAAATTTCAATTTTTCTAGGTTTTGGGTGGATTTTTCAATTTTTTGAGGGTGGTCACGAATTAAAGTCCTTTTCGCTCTAGGACGCATATTTAAGGAGATATAGCCAAAAGAAGTTTTTCATATAAAATTTTCAATTTTTTTAGGTTTTGGGTGGATTTTTCAATTTTTTGAGGGTGGTCACGAATTAAAGTCCTTTTCGCTCTAGGACGCATATTTAAGGAGATATGGGCAAAAGAAGTTTTTCATATAAAAATTTCAATGATTTTAGGTTTTGGGTGGATTTTTCAATTTTTTTAGGGTGGTCACGAATTAAAGTCCTTTTCGCTCTAGGACGCATATTTAAAGAGATATTGGCAAAAGAAGTTTTTCATATAAAAATTTAAATTTTTTTAGGTCTTGGGTGGATTTTTCAATTTTTTGAGGGTGGTCACGAATTAAAGTCCTTTTCGCTCTAGGACGCATATTTTAGGAGATATGGGCAAAAGAAGTTTTTCATATAAAAATTTCAATTTTTTTAGGTTTTGGGTGGATTTTTCAATTTTTTTAGGGTGGTCACGAATTAAAGTCCTTTTCGCTCTAGGACGCATATTTAAGGAGATATGGGCAAAAGAAGTTTTTCATATAAAAATTTCAATGTTTTTAGGTTTTGGGTGGATTTTTCAATTTTTTTAGGGTGGTCACGAATTAAAGTCCTTTTCGCTCTAGGACGCATATTTAAGGAGATATTGGCAAAAGAAGTTTTTCATATAAAAATTTCAATTTTTTTAGGTTTTGGGTGGATTTTTCAATTTTTTGAGGGTGGTCACGAATTAAAGTCCTTTTCGCTCTAGGACGCATATTTAAGGAGATATGGGCAAAAGAAGTTTTTCATATAAAAATTTCAATTTTTTTAGGTTTTGGGTGGACTTTTCAATTTTTTGGGGGTGGTCACGAATTAAAGTCCTTTTCGCTCTAGGACGCATATTTAAGGAGATATGGGCAAAAGAAGTTTTTCATATAAAAATTTCAATTTTTTTAGGTTTTGGGTGGATTTTTCAATTTTTTGAGGGTGGTCACGAATTATCATCCTTTTCGCTCTAGGACCCATATTTAAGGAGATATGGACAAAAGAAGTTTTTCATATAAAAATTTCAATTTTTTTAGGTTTTGGGTGGATTTTTCAATTTTTTGAGGGTGGTCACGAATTATCATCCTTTTCGCTCTAGGACGCATATTTAAGGAGATATGGCCAAAAGAAGTTTTTCATATAAAAATTTCCATTTTTTTAGGTTTTAGGTGGATTTTTCAATTTTTTGAGGGTGGTCACGAATTAAAGTCCTTTTCGCTCTAGGACGCATATTTTAGGAGATATGGGCAAAAGAAGTTTTTCATATAAAAATTTCAATTTTTTTAGGTTTTGGGTGGATTTTTAAATTTTTTGAGGGTGGTCACGAATTAAAGACCTTTTCGCTCTAGGACGCATATTTAAGGAGATATTGGCAAAAGAAGTTTTTCATATAAAAATTTAAGTTTTTTTATGTTTTGAGTGGACTTTTCAATTTTTTGGGGGTGGTCACGAATTAAAGTCCTTTTCGCTCTAGGACGCATATTTAAGGAGATATGGCCAAAAGAAGTTTTTCATATAAAAATTTCAATTTTTTTAGGTTTTGGGTGGATTTTTCAATTTTTTGAGGGTGGTCACGAATTATCATCCTTTTCGCTCTAGGACGCATATTTAAGGAGATATGGGCAAAAGAAGTTTTTCATATAAAAATTTCAATGATTTTAGGTTTTGGGTGGATTTTTCAATTTTTTTAGGGTGGTCACGAATTAAAGTCCTTTTCGCTCTAGGACGCATATTTAAAGAGATATTGGCAAAAGAAGTTTTTCATATAAAAATTTAAATTTTTTTAGGTTTTGAGTGGACTTTTCAATTTTTTGGGGGTGGTCACGAAATAAAGTCCTTTTCGCTCTAGGACGCATATTTAAGGAGATATGGGCAAAAGAAGTTTTTCGTATAAAAATTTCAATGATTTTAGGTTTTGGGTGGATTTTTCAATTTTTTTAGGGTTGTCACGAATTAAAGTCCTTTTCGCTCTAGGACGCATATTTAAAGAGATATTGGCAAAAGAAGTTTTTCATATAAAAATTTCAATGATTTTAGGTTTTGGGTGGATTTTTCAATTTTTTTAGTGTGGTCACGAATTAAAGTCCTTTTCGCTCTAGGACGCATATTTAAAGAGATATTGGCAAAAGAAGTTTTTCATATAAAAATTTAAATTTTTTTAGGTTTTGGGTGGATTTTTCAATTTTTTGAGGGTGGTCTCGAATTAAAGTCCTTTTCGCTCTAGGACGCATATTTTAGGAGATATGGGCAAAAGAAGTTTTTCATATAAAAATTTCAATTTTTTTAGGTTTTGGGTGGATTTTTCAATTTTTTTAGGGTGGTCACGAATTAAAGTCCTTTTCGCTCTAGGACGCATATTTAAGGAGATATGGGCAAAAGAAGTTTTTCATATAAAAATTTCAATGTTTTTAGGTTTTGGGTGGATTTTTCAATTTTTTTAGGGTGGTCACGAATTAAAGTCCTTTTCGCTCTAGGACGCATATTTAAGGAGATATTGGCAAAAGAAGTTTTTCATATAAAAATTTCAATTTTTCTAGGTTTTGGGTGGATTTTTCAATTTTTTGAGGGTGGTCACGAATTAAAGTCCTTTTCGCTCTAGGACGCATATTTAAGGAGATATAGCCAAAAGAAGTTTTTCATATAAAGATATGGGCAAAAGAAGTTTTTCATATAAAAATTTCAATTTTTTTAGGTTTTGGGTGGACTTTTCAATTTTTTGGGGGTGGTCACGAATTAAAGTCCTTTTCGCTCTAGGACGCATATTTAAGGAGATATGGGCAAAAGAAGTTTTTCATATAAAAATTTCAATTTTTTTAGGTTTTGGGTGGATTTTTCAATTTTTTGAGGGTGGTCACGAATTAAAGTCCTTTTCGCTCTAGGACGCATATTTAAGGAGATATGGGCAAAAGAAGTTTTTCATATAAAAATTTCAATTTTTTTAGGTTTTGGGTGGATTTTTCAATTTTTTGAGGGTGGTCACGAATTAAAGTCCTTTTCGCTCTAGGACGCATATTTAAGGAGATATGGCCAAAAGAAGTTTTTCATATAAAAATTTCCATTTTTTTAGGTTTTAGGTGGATTTTTCAATTTTTTGAGGGTGGTCACGAATTAAAGTCCTTTTCGCTCTAGGACGCATATTTTAGGAGATATGGGCAAAAGAAGTTTTTCATATAAAAATTTCAATTTTTTTAGGTTTTGGGTGGATTTTTCAATTTTTTGAGGGTGGTCACGAATTAAAGACCTTTTCGCTCTAGGACGCATATTTAAGGAGATATGGGCAAAAGAAGTTTTTCATATAAAAATTTAAGTTTTTTTATGTTTTGAGTGGACTTTTCAATTTTTTGGGGGTGGTCACGAATTAAAGTCCTTTTCGCTCTAGGACGCATATTTAAGGAGATATGGCCAAAAGAAGTTTTTCATATAAAAATTTCAATTTTTTTAGGTTTTGGGTGGATTTTTCAATTTTTTGAGGGTGGTCACGAATTATCATCCTTTTCGCTCTAGGACGCATATTTAAGGAGATATGGGCAAAAGAAGTTTTTCATATAAAAATTTCAATGATTTTAGGTTTTGGGTGGATTTTTCAATTTTTTTAGGGTGGTCACGAATTAAAGTCCTTTTCGCTCTAGGACGCATATTTAAAGAGATATTGGCAAAAGAAGTTTTTCATATAAAAATTTAAATTTTTTTAGGTTTTGAGTGGACTTTTCAATTTTTTGGGGGTGGTCACGAAATAAAGTCCTTTTCGCTCTAGGACGCATATTTAAGGAGATATGGGCAAAAGAAGTTTTTCGTATAAAAATTTCAATGATTTTAGATTTTGGGTGGATTTTTCAATTTTTTTAGGGTGGTCACGAATTAAAGTCCTTTTCGCTCTAGGACGCATATTTAAAGAGATATTGGCAAAAGAAGTTTTTCATATAAAAATTTCAATGATTTTAGGTTTTGGGTGGATTTTTCAATTTTTTTAGTGTGGTCACGAATTAAAGTCCTTTTCGCTCTAGGACGCATATTTAAAGAGATATTGGCAAAAGAAGTTTTTCATATAAAAATTTAAATTTTTTTAGGTTTTGGGTGGATTTTTCAATTTTTTGAGGGTGGTCACGAATTAAAGTCCTTTTCGCTCTAGGACGCATATTTTAGGAGATATGGGCAAAAGAAGTTTTTCATATAAAAATTTCAATTTTTTTAGGTTTTGGGTGGATTTTTCAATTTTTTTAGGGTGGTCACGAATTAAAGTCCTTTTCGCTCTAGGACGCATATTTAAGGAGATATGGGCAAAAGAAGTTTTTCATATAAAAATTTCAATGTTTTTAGGTTTTGGGTGGATTTTTCAATTTTTTTAGGGTGGTCACGAATTAAAGTCCTTTTCGCTCTAGGACGCATATTTAAGGAGATATGGGCAAAAGAAGTTTTTCATATAAAAATTTAATTTTTTTTAGGTTTTGAGTGGACTTTTCAATTTTTTGGGGGTGGTCACGAATTAAAGTCCTTTTCGCTCTAGGACGCATATTTAAGGAGATATGGCCAAAAGAAGTTTTTCATATAAAAATTTCAATTTTTTTAGGTTTTTGGGTGGATTTTTCAATTTTTTGAGGGTGGTCACGAATTATCATCCTTTTCGCTCTAGGACGCATATTTAAGGAGATATGGGCAAAAGAAGTTTTTCATATAAAAATTTCAATGATTTTAGGTTTTGGATGGATTTTTCAATTTTTTTAGGGTGGTCACGAATTAAAGTCCTTTTCGCTCTAGGACGCATATTTAAAGAGATATTGGCAAAAGAAGTTTTTCATATAAAAATTAAAATTTTTTTAGGTTTTGGGTGGATTTTTCAATTTTTTGAGGGTGGTCACGAATTAAAGTCCTTTTCGCTCTAGGACGCATATTTAAGGAGATATGGGCAAAAGAAGTTTTTCATATAAAAATTTAAGTTTTTTTAGGTTTTGAGTGGACTTTTCAATTTTTTGGGGGTGGTCACGAATTAAAGTCCTTTTCGCTCTAGGACGCATATTTAAGGAGATATGGGCAAAAGAAGTTTTTCATATAAAAATTTAAGTTTTTTTAGGTTTTGAGTGGACTTTTCAATTTTTTGGGGGTGGTCACGAATTAAAGTCCTTTTCGCTCTAGGACGCATATTTAAGGAGATATGGCCAAAAGAAGTTTTTCATATAAAAATTTCAATTTTTTTAGGTTTTGGGTGGATTTTTCAATTTTTTGAGGGTGGTCACGAATTATCATCCTTTTCGCTCTAGGACGCATATTTAAGGAGATATGGGCAAAAGAAGTTTTTCATATAAAAATTTCAATGATTTTAGGTTTTGGGTGGATTTTTCAATTTTTTTAGGGTGGTCACGAATTAAAGTCCTTTTCGCTCTAGGACGCATATTTAAAGAGATATTGGCAAAAGAAGTTTTTCATATAAAAATTTAAATTTTTTTAGGTCTTGGGTGGATTTTTCAATTTTTTGAGGGTGGTCACGAATTAAAGTCCTTTTCGCTCTAGGACGCATATTTTAGGAGATATGGGCAAAAGAAGTTTTTCATATAAAAATTTCAATTTTTTTAGGTTTTGGGTGGATTTTTCAATTTTTTTAGGGTGGTCACGAATTAAAGTCCTTTTCGCTCTAGGACGCATATTTAAGGAGATATGGGCAAAAGAAGTTTTTCATATAAAAATTTCAATGTTTTTAGGTTTTGGGTGGATTTTTCAATTTTTTTAGGGTGGTCACGAATTAAAGTCCTTTTCGCTCTAGGACGCATATTTAAGGAGATATTGGCAAAAGAAGTTTTTCATATGAAAATTTCAATTTTTCTAGGATTTGGGTGGATTTTTCAATTTTTTGAGGGTGGTCACGAATTAAAGTCCTTTTCGCTCTAGGACGCATATTTAAGGAGATATGGGCAAAAGAAGTTTTTCATATAAAAATTTCAATTTTTTTAGGTTTTGGGTGGACTTTTCAATTTTTTGGGGGTGGTCACGAATTAAAGTCCTTTTCGCTCTAGGACGCATATTTAAGGAGATATGGGCAAAAGAAGTTTTTCATATAAAAATTTCAATTTTTTTAGGTTTTGGGTGGATTTTTCAATTTTTTGAGGGTGGTCACGAATTATCATCCTTTTCGCTCAAGGACCCATATTTAAGGAGATATGGGCAAAAGAAGTTTTTCATATAAAAATTTCAATTTTTTTAGGTTTTGGGTGGATTTTTCAATTTTTTGAGGGTGGTCACGAATTATCATCCTTTTCGCTCTAGGACGCATATTTAAGGAGATATGGCCAAAAGAAGTTTTTCATATAAAAATTTCCATTTTTTTAGGTTTTAGGTGGATTTTTCAATTTATTGAGGGTGGTCACGAATTATCACCCTTTTCGCTCTAGGACGCATATTTAAGGAGATATGGCCAAAAGAAGTTTTTCATATAAAAATTTCCATTTTTTTAGGTTTTGGGTGGATTTTTCAATTTATTGAGGGTGGTCACGAATTATCACCCTTTTCGCTCTAGGACGCATATTTAAGGAGATATAGCCAAAAGAAGTTTTTCATATAAAAATTTCCATTTTTTTAGGTTTTGGGTGGATTTTTCAATTTATTGAGGGTGGTCACGAATTATCACCCTTTTCGCTCGAGGACGCATATTTAAGGAGATATAGCCAAAAGAAGTTTTTCATATAAAAATTTCAATTTTTTTAGGTTTTGGGTGGATTTTTCAATTTTTTTGGGGTGGTCACGAAATAAAGTCCTTTTCGCTCTAGGACGCATATTTAAGGAGATATGGGCAAAAAAAGTTTTTCGTATAAAAATTTCAGTGATTTTAGGTTTTGAGTGGATTTTTCAATTTTTTTAGGGTGGTCACGAATTAAAGTCCTTTTCGCTCTAGGACGCATATTTAAAGAGATATTGGCAAAAGAAGTTTTTCATATAAAAATTTCAATGATTTTAGGTTTTGGGTGGATTTTTCAATTTTTTTAGTGTGGTCACGAATTAAAGTCCTTTTCGCTCTAGGACGCATATTTAAAGAGATATTGGCAAAAGAAGTTTTTCATATAAAAATTTAAATTTTTTTAGGTTTTGGGTGGATTTTTCAATTTTTTGAGGGTGGTCACGAATTAAAGTCCTTTTCGCTCTAGGACGCATATTTTAGGAGATATGGGCAAAAGAAGTTTTTCATATAAAAATTTCATTTTTTTAGGTTTTGGGTGGATTTTTCAATTTTTTTAGGGTGGTCACGAATTAAAGTCCTTTTCGCTCTAGGACGCATATTTAAGGAGATATGGGCAAAAGAAGTTTTTCATATAAAAATTTCAATGTTTTTAGGTTTTGGGTGGATTTTTCAATTTTTTTAGGGTGGTCACGAATTAAAGTCCTTTTCGCTCTAGGACGCATATTTAAGGAGATATTGGCAAAAGAAGTTTTTCATATAAAAATTTCAATTTTTCTAGGTTTTGGGTGGATTTTTCAATTTTTTGAGGGAGGTCACGAATTAAAGTCCTTTTCGCTCTAGGACGCATATTTAAGGAGATATGGGCAAAAGAAGTTTTTCATATAAAAATTTAAATTTTTTTAGGTTTTGAGTGGACTTTTCAATTTTTTGGGGGTGGTCACGAATTAAAGTCCTTTTCGCTCTAGGACGCATATTTAAGGAGATATGGCCAAAAGAAGTTTTTCATATAAAAATTTCAATTTTTTTAAGTTTTTGGGTGGATTTTTCAATTTTTTTAGGGTGGTCACGAATTATCATCCTTTTCGCTCTAGGACGCATATTTAAGGAGATATGGGCAAAAGAAGTTTTTCATATAAAAATTTCAATGATTTTAGGTTTTGGGTGGATTTTTCAATTTTTTTAGGGTGGTCACGAATTAAAGTCCTTTTCGCTCTAGGACGCATATTTAAAGAGATATTGGCAAAAGAAGTTTTTCATATAAAAATTTAAATTTTTTTAGGTTTTGGGTGGATTTTTCAATTTTTTGAGGGTGGTCACGAATTAAAGTCATTTTCGCTCTAGGACGCATATTTTAGGAGATATGGGCAAAAGAAGTTTTTCATATAAAAATTTCAATTTTTTTAGGTTTTGGGTGGATTTTTCAATTTTTTAGGGTGGTCACGAATTAAAGTCCTTTTCGCTCTAGGACGCATATTTAAGGAGATATGGGCAAAAGAAGTTTTTCATATAAAAATTTCAATTTTTTTAGGTTTTGGGTGGATTTTTCAATTTTTTTTGGGGTGGTCACGAAATAAAGTCCTTTTAGCTCTAGGACGCATATTTAAGGAGATATGGGCAAAAGAAGTTTTTCATATAAAAATTTCAATTTTTTTAGGTTTTGGGTGGATTTTTCAATTTTTTTTGGGGTGGTCACGAAATAAAGTCCTTTTAGCTCTAGGACGCATATTTAAGGAGATATGGGCAAAAGAAGTTTTTCATATAAAAATTTCAATGATTTTAGGTTTTGGGTGGATTTTTCAATTTTTTTAGGGTGGTCACGAATTAAAGTCCTTTTCGCTCTAGGACGCATATTTAAAGAGATATTGGCAAAATAAGTTTTTCATATAAAAATTTCAATTTTTTTAGGTTTTGGGTGGATTTTTCAATTTTTTGAGGGTGGTCACGAATTATCATCCTTTTCGCTCTAGGACGCATATTTAAGGAGATATGGCCAAAAGAAGTTTTTCATATAAAAATTTCCATTTTTTTAGGTTTTGGGTGGATTTTTCAATTTTTTGAGGGTGGTCACGAATTATCATCCTTTTCGCTCTAGGACGCATATTTAAGGAGATATGGCCAAAAGAAGTTTTTCATATAAAAATTTCCATTTTTTTAGGTTTTGGGTGGATTTTTCAATTTTTTGAGGGTGGTCACGAATTATCATCCTTTTCGCTCTAGGACGCATATTTAAGGAGATATAGCCAAAAGAAGTTTTTCATATAAAAATTTAAATTTTTTTAGGTTTTGAGTGGACTTTTCAATTTTTTGGGGGTGGTCACGAATTAAAGTCCTTTTCGCTCTAGGACGCATATTTAAGGAGATATGGGCAAAAGAAATTTTTCATATTTCAATTTTCAATTTCAATTTTTTTAGGTTTTGGGTGGAATTTTCAATTTTTTGAGGGTGGTCACGAATTATCATCCTTTTCGCTCTAGGACGCATATTTAAGGAGATATAGCCAAAAGAAGTTTTTCATATAAACATTTCAATTTTTTTAGGTTTTGGGTGGATTTTTCAATTTTTTTGGGGTGGTCACGAATTAAAGTCCTTTTCGCTCTAGGACGCTTAGTTTAGGAGATATGGGCAAAAGAAGAAAAATTTCAATTTTTTTAGGTTTTGGGTGGATTTTTCAATTTTTTTAGGGTGGTCACGAATTAAAGTCCTTTTCGCTCTAGGACGCATATTTAAGGAGATATGGGCAAAAGAAGTTTTTCATATAAAAATTTCAATTTTTTTAGGTTTTGGGTGGATTTTTCAATTTTTTGAGGGTGGTCACGAATTAAAGTCCTTTTCGCTCTAGGACGCATATTTAAGGAGATATGGGCAAAAGAAGTTTTTCATATAAAAATTTCAATTTTTTTAGGTTTGGAGTGGACTTTTCAATTTTTTTGGGGGTGGTCACGAATTAAAGTCCTTTTCGCTCTAGGACGCATATTTAAGGAGATATGGCCAAAAGAAGTTTTTCATATAAAAATTTCACATTTTTCTAGGTTTTGGGTGGATTTTTCAATTTTTTTAGGGTGGTCACGAATTAAAGTCCTTTTCGCTCAAGGACGCATATTTAAGGAGATATAGCCAAAAGAAGTTTTTCATATAAAAATTTCAATTTTTTTAGGTTTTGGGTGGATTTTTCAATTTTTTGAGGGTGGTCACGAATTAAAGTCCTTTTCGCTCTAGGACGCATATTTAAGGAGATATGGACAAAAGAAGTTTTTCATATAAAAATTTCAATTTTTTTAGGTTTTAGGTGGATTTGTAAATTTTTTGAGGGTGGTCACGAATTATCGTCCTTTTCGCTCTAGGACGCATATTTAAGGAGATATGGGCAAAAGAAGTTTTTCATATAAAAATTTCAATTTTTTTAGGTTTTGGGTGAATTTTTCAATTTTTTGGGGTGGTCACGAAATAAAGTCCTTTTCGCTCTAGGACGCATAGTTTAGGAGATATGGGCAAAAGAAGTTTTTCATATAAAAATTTCAATTTTTTTTGGTTTTGGGTGGATTTTTCAATTTTTTGAGGGTGGTCACGAATTAAAGTCCTTTTCGCTCTAGGACGCATATTTAAGGAGATATGGGCAAAGAAGTTTTTCATATAAAAATTTAAATTTTTTGAGGTTTTGAGTGGATTTTTCAATTTTTTGGGGGTGGTCACGATATAAAGTCCTTTTCGCTCTAGGACGCATAGTTTAGGAGATATGGGCAAAAGAAGTTTTTCATATAAAAATTTCAATGTTTTTAGGTTTTGGGTGGATTTTTCAATTTTTTTAGGGTGGTCACGAATTAAAGTCCTTTTCGCTCTAGGACGCATATTTAAGGAGATATGGGCAAAAGAAGTTTTTCATATAAAAATTTCAATTTTTTTAGGTTTTGAGTGGATATTTCAATTTTTTGGGGGTGGTCACGAATTAAAGTCCTTTTCGCTCTAGGACGCATATTTAAGGAGATATGGCCAAAAGAAGTTTTTCATATAAAAATTTCAATTTTTTTAGGTTTTGGGTGGATTTTTTAATTTTTTGAGGGTGGTCACGAATTAAAGTCCTTTTCGCTCTAGGACGCATATTTAAGGAGATATGGACAAAAGAAGTTTTTCATATAAAAATTTCAATTTTTTGAGGTTTTGGGTGGATTTTGCAATTTTTTGGGGTGGTCACGAATTAAAGTCCTTTTCGCTCTAGGACGCATATTTAAGGAGATATGGACAAAAGAAGTTTTTCATATAAAAATTTCAATTTTTTTAGGTTTTGAGTGGACTTTTCAATTTTGTGGGGGTGGTCACGAATTAAAGTCCTTTTCGCTCTAGGACGCATATTTAAGGAGATATGGGCAAAAGAAGTTTTTCATATAAAAATTTCAATTTTTTTAGGTTTTGGGTGGAATTTTCAATTTTTTGAGGGTGGTCACGAATTATCATCCTTTTCGCTCTAGGACGCATATTTAAGGAGATATAGCCAAAAGAAGTTTTTCATATAAAAATTTCAATTTTTTTGGTTTTGGGTGGACTTTTTAATTTTTTTGTGGTGGTCACGAATTAAAGTCCTTTTCGCTCTAGGACGCTTAGTTTAGGAGATATGGGCAAAAGAAGAAACATTTCAATTTTTTAGGTTTTGGGTGGATTTTTCAATTTTTTTAGGGTGGTCACGAATTAAAGTCCTTTTCGCTTTAGGACGCATATTTAAGGAGATAGTGCCAAAAGAAGTTTTTCATATAAAAATTTCAATTTTTTTAGGTTTTGGGTGGATTTTTCAATTTTTTGAGGGTGGTCACGAATTAAAGTCCTTTTCGCTTTAGGACGCATATTTAAGGAGATAGTGCCAAAAGAAGTTTTTCATATAAAAATTTCAATTTTTTTAGGTTTTGGGTGGATTTTTCAATTTTTTGAGGGTGGTCACGAATTAAAGTCCTTTTCGCTCTAGGACGCATATTTAAGGAGATATGGGCAAAAGAAGTTTTTCATATAAAAATTTAAATTTTTTTAGGTTTTGGGTGGATTTTTCAATTTTTTTAGGGTGGTCACGAATTAAAGTCCTTTTCGCTCTAGGACGCATATTTAAGGAGATATGGGCAAAAGAAGTTTTTCATATAAAAATTTAAATTTTTTTAGGTTTGGAGCGGACTTTTCAATTTTTTTGGGGGTGGTCACGAATTATCATCCTTTTCGCTCTAGGACGCATATTTAAGGAGATATAGCCAAAAGAAGTTTTTCATATAAAAATTTCAATTTTTTTAGGTTTTGGGTGGATTTTTCAATTTTTTTGTGGTGGTCACGAATTAAAGTCCTTTTCGCTCTAGGACGCTTAGTTTAGGAGATATGGGCAAAAGAAGAAACATTTCATTTTTTTAGGTTTTGGGTGGATTTTTCAATTTTTTTAGGGTGGTCACGAATTAAAGTCCTTTTCGCTCTAGGACGCATATTTAAGGAGATATGGACAAAAGAAGTTTTTCATATAAAAATTTCAATTTTTTTAGGTTTTGGGTGGATTTTTCAATTTTTTGAGGGTGGTCACGAATTATCATCCTTTTCGCTTTAGGACGCATATTTAAGGAGATAGTGCCAAAAGAAGTTTTTCATATAAAAATTTCAATTTTTTTAGGTTTTGGGTGGATTTTTCAATTTTTTGAGGGTGGTCACGAATTAAAGTCCTTTTCGCTCTAGGACGCATATTTAAGGAGATATGGGCAAAAGAAGTTTTTCATATAAAAATTTAAATTTTTTTAGGTTTTGGGTGGATTTTTCAATTTTTTTAGGGTGGTCACGAATTAAAGTCCTTTTCGCTCTAGGACGCATATTTAAGGAGATATGGGCAAAAGAAGTTTTTCATATAAAAATTTAAATTTTTTTAGGTTTGGAGCGGACTTTTCAATTTTTTTGGGGGTGGTCACGAATTATCATCATTTTCGCTCTAGGACGCATATTTAAGGAGATATAGCCAAAAGAAGTTTTTCATATAAAAATTTCAATTTTTTTAGGTTTTGGGTGGATTTTTCAATTTTTTGAGGGTGGTCACGAATTAAAGTCCTTTTCGCTCTAGGACGCATATTTAAGGAGATATGGGCAAAAGAAGTTTTTCATATAAAAATTTAAATTTTTTTCGGTTTTGGGTGGATTTCTAAATTTTTTAGGGTGGTCACGAATTAAAGTCCTTTTCGCTCTAGGACGCATATTTAAGGAGATATAGCCAAAAGAAGTTTTTCATATAAACATTTCAATTTTTTTAGGTTTTGGGTGGATTTTTCAATTTTTTTGGGGTGGTCACGAATTAAAGTCCTTTTCGCTCTAGGACGCTTAGTTTAGGAGATATGGGCAAAAGAAGAAAAATTTCAATTTTTTTAGGTTTTGGGTGGATTTTTCAATTTTTTTAGGGTGGTCACGAATTAAAGTCCTTTTCGCTCTAGGACGCATATTTAAGGAGATATGGGCAAAAGAAGTTTTTCATATAAAAATTTCAATTTTTTTAGGTTTTGGGTGGATTTTTCAATTTTTTGAGGGTGGTCACGAATTAAAGTCCTTTTCGCTCTAGGACGCATATTTAAGGAGATATGGGCAAAAGAAGTTTTTCATATAAAAATTTCAATTTTTTTAGGTTTGGAGTGGACTTTTCAATTTTTTTGGGGGTGGTCACGAATTAAAGTCCTTTTCGCTCTAGGACGCATATTTAAGGAGATATGGCCAAAAGAAGTTTTTCATATAAAAATTTCACATTTTTCTAGGTTTTGGGTGGATTTTTCAATTTTTTTAGGGTGGTCACGAATTAAAGTCCTTTTCGCTCAAGGACGCATATTTAAGGAGATATAGCCAAAAGAAGTTTTTCATATAAAAATTTCAATTTTTTTAGGTTTTGGGTGGATTTTTCAATTTTTTGAGGGTGGTCACGAATTAAAGTCCTTTTCGCTCTAGGACGCATATTTAAGGAGATATGGACAAAAGAAGTTTTTCATATAAAAATTTCAATTTTTTTAGGTTTTAGGTGGATTTTTAAATTTTTTGAGGGTGGTCACGAATTATCGTCCTTTTCGCTCTAGGACGCATATTTAAGGAGATATGGGCAAAAGAAGTTTTTCATATAAAAATTTCAATTTTTTTAGGTTTTGGGTGAATTTTTCAATTTTTTGGGGTGGTCACGAAATAAAGTCCTTTTCGCTCTAGGACGCATAGTTTAGGAGATATGGGCAAAAGAAGTTTTTCATATAAAAATTTCAATTTTTTTTGGTTTTGGGTGGATTTTTCAATTTTTTGAGGGTGGTCACGAATTAAAGTCCTTTTCGCTCTAGGACGCATATTTAAGGAGATATGGGCAAAGAAGTTTTTCATATAAAAATTTAAATTTTTTGAGGTTTTGAGTGGATTTTTCAATTTTTTGGGGGTGGTCACGATATAAAGTCCTTTTCGCTCTAGGACGCATATTTAAGGAGATATGGCCAAAAGAAGTTTTTCATATAAAAATTTCAATTTTTTTAGGTTTTGGGTGGAATTTTTAATTTTTTGAGGGTGGTCACGAATTAAAGTCCTTTTCGCTCTAGGACGCATATTTAAGGAGATATGGACAAAAGAAGTTTTTCATATAAAAATTTCAATTTTTTGAGGTTTTGGGTGGATTTTGCAATTTTTTGGGGTGGTCACGAATTAAAGTCCTTTTCGCTCTAGGACGCATATTTAAGGAGATATGGACAAAAGAAGTTTTTCATATAAAAATTTCAATTTTTTTAGGTTTTGAGTGGACTTTTCAATTTTGTGGGGGTGGTCACGAATTAAAGTCCTTTTCGCTCTAGGACGCATATTTAAGGAGATATGGGCAAAAGAAGTTTTTCATATAAAAATTTCAATTTTTTTAGGTTTTGGGTGGAATTTTCAATTTTTTGAGGGTGGTCACGAATTATCATCCTTTTCGCTCTAGGACGCATATTTAAGGAGATATAGCCAAAAGAAGTTTTTCATATAAAAATTTCAATTTTTTTGGTTTTGGGTGGATTTTTTAATTTTTTTGTGGTGGTCACGAATTAAAGTCCTTTTCGCTCTAGGACGCTTAGTTTAGGAGATATGGGCAAAAGAAGAAACATTTCAATTTTTTAGGTTTTGGGTGGATTTTTCAATTTTTTTAGGGTGGTCACGAATTAAAGTCCTTTTCGCTTTAGGACGCATATTTAAGGAGATAGTGCCAAAAGAAGTTTTTCATATAAAAATTTCAATTTTTTTAGGTTTTGGGTGGATTTTTCAATTTTTTGAGGGTGGTCACGAATTAAAGTCCTTTTCGCTTTAGGACGCATATTTAAGGAGATAGTGCCAAAAGAAGTTTTTCATATAAAAATTTCAATTTTTTTAGGTTTTGGGTGGATTTTTCAATTTTTTGAGGGTGGTCACGAATTAAAGTCCTTTTCGCTCTAGGACGCATATTTAAGGAGATATGGGCAAAAGAAGTTTTTCATATAAAAATTTAAATTTTTTTAGGTTTTGGGTGGATTTTTCAATTTTTTTAGGGTGGTCACGAATTAAAGTCCTTTTCGCTCTAGGACGCATATTTAAGGAGATATGGGCAAAAGAAGTTTTTCATATAAAAATTTAAATTTTTTTAGGTTTGGAGCGGACTTTTCAATTTTTTTGGGGGTGGTCACGAATTATCATCCTTTTCGCTCTAGGACGCATATTTAAGGAGATATAGCCAAAAGAAGTTTTTCATATAAAAATTTCAATTTTTTTAGGTTTTGGGTGGATTTTTCAATTTTTTTGTGGTGGTCACGAATTAAAGTCCTTTTCGCTCTAGGACGCTTAGTTTAGGAGATATGGGCAAAAGAAGAAACATTTCATTTTTTTAGGTTTTGGGTGGATTTTTCAATTTTTTTAGGGTGGTCACGAATTAAAGTCCTTTTCGCTCTAGGACGCATATTTAAGGAGATATGGACAAAAGAAGTTTTTCATATAAAAATTTCAATTTTTTTAGGTTTTGGGTGGATTTTTCAATTTTTTGAGGGTGGTCACGAATTATCATCCTTTTCGCTTTAGGACGCATATTTAAGGAGATAGTGCCAAAAGAAGTTTTTCATATAAAAATTTAAATTTTTTTAGGTTTTGGGTGGATTTTTCAATTTTTTGAGGGTGGTCACGAATTAAAGTCCTTTTCGCTCTAGGACGCATATTTAAGGAGATATGGGCAAAAGAAGTTTTTCATATAAAAATTTAAATTTTTTTAGGTTTTGGGTGGATTTTTCAATTTTTTTAGGGTGGTCACGAATTAAAGTCCTTTTCGCTCTAGGACGCATATTTAAGGAGATATGGGCAAAAGAAGTTTTTCATATAAAAATTTAAATTTTTTTAGGTTTGGAGCGGACTTTTCAATTTTTTTGGGGGTGGTCACGAATTATCATCATTTTCGCTCTAGGACGCATATTTAAGGAGATATAGCCAAAAGAAGTTTTTCATATAAAAATTTCAATTTTTTTAGGTTTTGGGTGGATTTTTCAATTTTTTGAGGGTGGTCACGAATTAAAGTCCTTTTCGCTCTAGGACGCATATTTAAGGAGATATGGGCAAAAGAAGTTTTTCATATAAAAATTTAAATTTTTTTCGGTTTTGGGTGGATTTCTAAATTTTTTAGGGTGGTCACGAATTAAAGTCCTTTTCGCTCTAGGACGCATATTTAAGGAGATATGGGCAAAAGAAGTTTTTCATATAACAATTTAAATTTTTTTAGGTTTTGGGTGGATTTTCCATTTTTTTTTTGGGGTGGTCACGAATTAAAGTCCTTTTCGCTCTAGGACGCTTAGTTTAGGAGATATGGGCAAAAGAAGTTTTTCATATAAAAATTTAAATTTTTTTAGGTTTTGGGTGGATTTTTCAATTTTTTTGGGGTGGTCACGAAATAAAGTCCTTTTCGCTCTAGGACGCATAGTTTAGGAGATATGGGCAAAAGAAGTTTTTCATATAAAAATTTCAATTTTTTTAGGTTTTGGGTGGATTTTTCAATTTTTGAGGGTGGTCACGAATTAAAGTCCTTTTCGCTCTAGGACGCTTAGTTTAGGAGATATGGGCAAAAGAAGTTTTTCATATAAAAATTTCAATTTTTTTAGGTTTTGGGTGGATTTTTCAATTTGTTGAGGGTGGTCACGAATTAAAGTCCTTTTCGCTCTAGGACGCATATTTAAGGAGATATGGGCAAAAGAAGTTTTTCATAAAAAATTTAAATTTTTTTAGGTTTTGGGTGGATTTTTCAATTTTTTGAGGGTGGTAACGAATTATCGTCCTTTTCGCTCTAGGACGCATAGTTTAGGAGATATGGGCAAAAGAAGTTTTTCATATAAAAATTTCAATTTTTTTAGGTTTTGGGTGGATTTTTTAATTTTTTGAGGGTGGTCACGAATTAAAGTCCTTTTCGCTCTAGGACGCATATTTAAGGAGATATGGACAAAAGAAGTTTTTCATATAAAAATTTCAATTTTTTGAGGTTTTGGGTGGATTTTTCAATTTTGTGAGGGTGGTCACGAATTAAAGTCCTTCTCGCTCTAGGACGCATATTTAAGGAGATATGGGCAAAAGAAGTTTTTCATATAAAAATTTCAATTTTTTTAGGTTTTGGGTGGATTTTTTAATTTTTTGAGGGTGGTCACGAATTAAAGTTCTTTTCGCTCTAGGACGCATATTTAAGGAGATATGGACAAAAGAAGTTTTCCATATAAAAATTTAAATTTTTCTAGGTTTTGGGTGGATTTTGCAATTTTTTGGGGTGGTCACGAATTAAAGTCCTTTTCGCTCTAGGACGCATATTTAAGGAGATATGGACAAAACAAGTTTTTCATATAAAAATTTCAATTTTTTTAGGTTTTGAGTGGACTTTTCAATTTTGTGGGGGTGGTCACGAATTAAAGTCCTTTTCGCTCTAGGACGCATATTTAAGGAGATATGGGCAAAAGAAGTTTTTCATATTTCAATTTTCAATTTCAATTTTTTTAGGTTTTGGGTGGAATTTTCAATTTTTTGAGGGTGGTCACGAATTATCATCCTTTTCGCTCTAGGACGCATATTTAAGGAGATATAGCCAAAAGAAGTTTTTCATATAAAAATTTCAATTTTTTTGGTTTTGGGTGGATTTTTTAATTTTTTTGGGGTGGTCACGAATTAAAGTCCTTTTCGCTCTAGGACGCTTAGTTTAGGAGATATGGGCAAAAGAAGAAACATTTCAATTTTTTAGGTTTTGGGTGGATTTTTCAATTTTTTTAGGGTGGTCACGAATTAAAGTCCTTTTCGCTCTAGGACGCATATTTAAGGAGATATGGACAAAAGAAGTTTTTCATATAAAAATTTCAATTTTTTTAGGTTTTGGGTGGATTTTTCAATTTTTTGAGGGTGGTCACGAATTATCATCCTTTTCGCTTTAGGACGCATATTTAAGGAGATAGTGCCAAAAGAAGTTTTTCATATAAAAATTTCAATTTTTTTTAGGTTTTGGGTGGATTTTTCAATTTTTTGAGGGTGGTCACGAATTAAAGTCCTTTTCGCTCTAGGACGCATATTTAAGGAGATATGGGCAAAAGAAGTTTTTCATATAAAAATTTAAATTTTTTTTGGTTTTGGGTGGATTTTTCAATTTTTTTAGGGTGGTCACGAATTAAAGTCCTTTTCGCTCTAAGACGCATATTTAAGGAGATATGGGCAAAAGAAGTTTTTCATATAAAAATTTAAATTTTTTTAGGTTTGGAGCGGACTTTTCAACTTTTTTGGGGGTGGTCACGAATTAAAGTCCTTTTCGCTCTAGGACGCATATTTAAGGAGATATAGCCAACAGAAGTTTTTCATATAAAAATTTCAATTTTTTTAGGTTTTGGGTGGATTTTTAAATTTTTTGAGGGTGGTCACGAATTAAAGTCCTTTTCGCTCTAGGACGCATATTTAAGGAGATATGGGCAAAAGAAGTTTTTCATATAAAAATTTAAATTTTTCTAGGTTTCGGGTGGATTTTTCAATTTTTTTGGGGTGGTCACGAAATAAAGTCCTTTTCGCTCTAGGACGCATATTTAAGGAGATATGGGCAGAAGAAGTTTTTCATATAAAAATTTCAATTTTTAAGGTTTTGGGTGGATTTTTGAATTTTTTGAGGGTGGTCACGAATTAAAGCCCTTTTCGCTCTAAGACGCATATTTAAGGAGATATGGGCAAAAAAAGTTTTTCATATAAAAAATTCAATTTTTTGAGGTTTTGGGTGGATTTTTCAATTTTTTGAGGGTGGTCACGAATTAAAGTCCTTTTCGCTCTAGGACGCATATTTAAGGAGATATGGGCAAAAGAAGTTTTTCATATAAAAATTTAAATTTTTCTAGGTTTTGGGTGGATTCTTCAATTTTTTTAGGGTGGTCACGAATTAAAGTCCTTTTCGCTCTAGGACGCATAGTTTAGGAGATATGGGCAAAAGAAGTTTTTCATATAAAAATTTCAATTTTTTTAGGTTTTGGGTGGATTTTTCAATTTTTTGAGGGTGGTCACGAATTAAAGTCCTTTTCGCTCTAGGACGCATATTTAAGGAGATATGGGCAAAAGAAGTTTTTCATATAAAAATTTCAATTTTTTTAGGTTTTGGGTGGATTTATCAATTTTTTTGGGGTGGTCACGAAATAAAGTCATTTTCGCTCTAGGACGCATATTTAAGGAGATATAGCCAAAAGAAGTTTTTCATATAAAAATTTCAATTTTTTTAGGTTTTGGTGGATTTTTCAATTTTTTGAGGGTGGTCACGAATTAAAGTCCTTTTCGCTCTAGGACGCATATTTAAGGAGATATGGACAAAAGAAGTTTTTCATATAAAAATTTAAATTTTTCTAGGTTTATTTTTCAATTTTTTGAGGGTGGTCACGAAATAAAGTCCTTTTCGCTCTAGGACGCATAGTTTAGGAGATATGGGAAAAAGAAGTTTTTCATATAAAAATTTAAATTTTTTGAGGTTTTGAGTGGATTTTTCAATTTTTTTGGGGGTGGTCACGAATTAAAGTCCTTTTCGCTCTAGGACGCATATTTAAGGAGATATGGGCAAAAGAAGTTTTTCATATAAAAATTTCAATTTTTTTAGGTTTTGGGTGGATTTTTCAATTTTTTGAGGGTGGTCACGAATTATCATCCTTTTCGCTTTAGGACGCATATTTAAGGAGATATTGCCAAAAGAAGTTTTTCATATAAAAATTTCAATTTTTTTAGGTTTTGAGTGGATTTTTCAATTTTTTGGGGGTGGTCACGAATTAAAGTCTTTTTCGCTCTAGGACGCATATTTAAGGAGATATAGGTGGTCACGAACTAAAGTCCTTTTCGCTCTAGGACGCATATTTAAGGAGATATGGGCAAAAGAAGTTTTTCATATAAAAATTTAAATTTTTTTAGGTTGTGGGTGAATTTTTCAATTTTTTTGGGGTGGTCACGAAATAAAGTCCTTTTCGCTCTAGGACGCATAGTTTAGGAGATATGGGCAAAAGAAGTTTTTCATATAAAAATTTCAATTTTTTTAGGTTTTGGGTGGATTTTTCAATTTTTTGAGGGTGGTCACGAAATAAAGTCCTTTTCGCTCTAGGACGCATAGTTTAGGAGATATAGCCAAAAGAAGTTTTTCATATAAAAATTTCAATTTTTTTAGGGTTTGGGTGGATTTTTCAATTTTTTGAGGGTGGTCACGAATTAAAGTCCTTTTCGCTCTAGGACGCATATTTAAGGAGATATAGCCAAAAGATGTTTTTCATATAAAAATTTCAATTTTTTTAGGTTTTAGGTGGATTTTTAAATTTTTTGAGGGTGGTCACGAACTATCGTCCTTTTCGCTCTATTACGCATATTTAAGGAGACATGGGCAAAAGAAGTTTTTCATATAAAAATTTAAATTTTTTGAGGTTTTGAGTGGGTTTTTCAATTTTTTGGGGGTGGTCACGAATTAAAGTCCTTTTCGCTCTAGGACGCATATTTAAGGAGATATGGGCAAAAGAAGTTTTTCATATAAAAATTTAAATTTTTTTAGGTTTTGGGTGAATTTTTCAATTTTTTTGGGGTGGTAACGAAATAAAGTCCTTTTCGCTCTAGGACGCATAGTTTAGGAGATATGGGCAAAAGAAGTTTTTCATATAAAAATTTCAATTTTTTTAGGTTTTGGGTGGATTTTTCAATTTTTTGAGGGTGGTCACGAATTAAAGTCCTTTTCGCTCTAGGACGCATATTTAAGGAGATATGGGCAAAAGAAGTTTTTCATATAAAAATTTAAATTTTTTGAGGTTTTGAGTGAATTTTTCAATTTTTTGGGGGTGGTCACGAATTAAAGTCCTTTTCGCTCTAGGACGCATATTTAAGGAGATATGGGCAAAAGAAGTTTTTCATATAGGACGCATATTTAAGGAGATATGGGCAAAAGATGTTTTTCATATAAAAATTTCAATTTTTTTAGGTTTTGGGTGGATTTTTCAATTTTTTGAGGGTGGTCACGAATTAAAGTCCTTTTCGCTCTAGGACGCATAGTTTAGGAGATATGGGCAAAAGAAGTTTTTCATATAAAAATTTCAATTTTTTTAGGTTTTGGGTGGATTTTTCAATTTTTTGAGGGTGGTCACGAATTAAAGTCCTTTTCGCTCTAGGACGCATATTTAAGGAGATATGGGCAAAAGAAGTTTTTCATATAAAAATTTCAATTTTTTTAGGTTTTGGGTGGATTTTTCAATTTTTTGAGGGTGGTCACGAATTAAAGTCCTTTTCGCTCTAGGACGCATATTTAAGGAGATATGGGCAAAAGAAGTTTTTCATATAAAAATTTAAATTTTTTGAGGTTTTGAGTGAATTTTTCAATTTTTTTGGGGTGGTCACGAAATAAAGTCCTTTTCGCTCTAGGACGCATAGTTTAGGAGATATGGGCAAAAGAAGTTTTTCATATAAAAATTTCAATTTTTTTAGGTTTTGGGTGGATTTTTCAATTTTTTGAGGGTGGTCACGAATTAAAGTCCTTTTCGCTCTAGGACGCATATTTAAGGAGATATAGCCAAAAGATGTTTTTCATATAAAAATTTCAATTTTTTTAGGTTTTAGGTGGATTTTTACATTTTTTGAGGGTGGTCACGAATTATCGTCCTTTTCGCTCTATTACGCATATTTAAGGAGACATGGGCAAAAGAAGTTTTTCATATAAAAATTTAAATTTTTTGAGGTTTTGAGTGGGTTTTTCAATTTTTTGGGGGTGGTCACGAATTAAAGTCCTTTTCGCTCTAGGACGCTTAGTTTAGGAGATATGGGCAAAAGAAGAAAAATTTCAATTTTTTTAGGTTTTGGGTGGATTTTTCAATTTTTTTAGGGTGGTCACGAATTAAAGTCCTTTTCGCTCTAGGACGCATATTTAAGGAGATATGGGCAAAAGAAGTTTTTCATATAAAAATTTCAATTTTTTTAGGTTTTGGGTGGATTTTTCAATTTTTTGAGGGTGGTCACGAATTAAAGTCCTTTTCGCTCTAGGACGCATATTTAAGGAGATATGGGCAAAAGAAGTTTTTCATATAAAAATTTCAATTTTTTTAGGTTTTGGGTGGATTTTTCAATATTTTGGGGGTGGTCACGAATTAAAGTCCTTTTCGCTCTAGGACGCATATTTAAGGAGATATGGGCAAAAGAAGTTTTTCATATAAAAATTTCAATTTTTTTATGTTTGGAGTGGACTTTTCAATTTTGTTTAGGGGTGGTCACGAATTAAAGTCCTTTTCGCTCTAGGACGCATATTTAAGGAGATATGGCCAAAAGAAGTTTTTCATATAAAAATTTCAATTTTTTTAGGTTTTGGGTGGATTTTTCAATTTTTTGAGGGTGATCACGAATTATCATCCTTTTCGCTCTAGGACGAATATTTAAGGAGATATAGCCAAAAGAAGTTTTTCATATAAAAATTTTAATGTTTTTAGGTTTTGGGTGGATTTTTAAATTTTTTGAGGGTGGTCACGAATTAAAGTCCTTTTCGCTCTAGGAGGCATATTTAAGGAGATATGGGCAAAAGAAGTTTTTCATATAAAAATTTAAATTTTTCTAGGTTTTGGGTGGATTTTTCAATTTTTTTAGGGTGGTCACGAATTAAAGTCCTTTTCGCTCTAGGACGCATAGTTTAGGAGATATGGGCAAAAGAAGTTTTTCATATCAAAATTTCATTTTTTTTAGGTTTTGGGTGGATTTTTCAATTTTTTGAGGGTGATCACGAATTAAAGTCCTTTTCGCTCTAGGACGCATAGTTTAGGAGATATGGGCAAAAGAAGTTTTTCATATAAAAATTTAAATTTTTCTAGGTTTATTTTTCAATTTTTTGAGGGTGGTCACGAATTAAAGTCCTTTTCGCTCTAGGACGCATATTTAAGGAGATATGGCCAAAAGAAGTTTTTCATATAAAAATTTCAATTATTTTAGGTTTTGGGTGGATTTTTCAATTTTTTGAGGGTGATCACGAATTAAAGTCCTTTTCGCTCTAGGACGCATAGTTTAGGAGATATGGGCAAAAGAAGTTTTTCATATAAAAATTTAAATTTTTTTAGGTTTATTTTTCAATTTTTTGAGGGTGGTCACGAATTAAAGTCCTTTTCGCTCTAGGACGCATATTTAAGGAGATATAGCCAAAAGAAGTTTTTCATATAAAAATTTAAATTTTTTTAGGTTTTAGGTGGATTTTTAAATTTTTTGAGGGTGGTCACGAATCATCGTCCTAAAAATTTTAATTTTTTGAGGTTTTGAGTGGATTTTTCAATTTTTTGGGGGTGGTCACGAATTAAAGTCCTTTTCGCTCTAGGACGCATATTTAAGGAGATATGGGCAAAAGAAGTTTTTCATATAAAAATTTCAATTTTTTTAGGTTTGGGTGACTTTTTCAATTTTTTTGGGGTGGTCACGAAATAAAGTCCTTTTCGCTCTAGGACGCATAGTTTAGGAGATATGGGCAAAAGAAGTTGTTCATATAAAAATTTCAATTTTTTTAGGTTTTGGGTGGATTTTTCAATTTTTTGAGGGTGGTCACGAATTAAAGTCCTTTTCGCTGTAGGACGCATATTTAAGGAGATATGGGCAAAAGAAGTTTTTCATATAAAAATTTAAATTTTTTGAGGTTTTGAGTGGATTTTTCAATTTTTTGGGGGTGGTCACGAATTAAAGTCCTTTTCGCTCTAGGACGCATATTTAAGGAGATATGGGCAAAAGAAGTTTTTCATATAAAAATTTCAATTTTTTTAGGGTTTGGGTGGATTTTTCAATTTTTTTGGGGTGGTCACGAAATAAAGTCCTTTTCGCTCTAGGACGCATAGTTTAGGAGATATGGGAAAAAGAAGTTTTTCATATAAAAATTTAAATTTTTTTAGGTTTTGGGTGGATTTTTCAATTTTTTGAGGGTGGTCACGAATTAAAGTCCTTTTCGCTCTAGGACGCATAGTTTAGGAGATATGGGAAAAAGAAGTTTTTCATATAAAAATTTAAATTTTTTGAGGTTTTGAGTGGATTTTTCAATTTTTTGGGGGTGGTCACGAATTAAAGTCCTTTTCGCTCTAGGACGCATATTTAAGGAGATATGGGCAAAAGAAGTTTTTCATATAAAAATTTAAATTTTTTAGGTTTTGGGTGGATTTTTCATTTTTTTTGGGGTGGTCACGAAATAAAGTCCTTTTTCGCTCTAGGACGCATAGTTTAGGAGATATGGGCAAAAGAAGTTTTTCATATAAAAATTTAAATTTTTTTAGGTTTTGGGTGGATTTTTCAATTTTTTGAGGGTGGTCACGAATTAAAGTCCTTTTCGCTCTAGGACGCATATTTAAGCAGATATGGGCAAAAGAAGTTTTTCATATAAAAATTTAAATTTTTTGAGGTTTTGAGTGGATTTTTCAATTTTTTTGGGGGTGGTCACGAATTAAAGTCCTTTTCGCTCTAGGACGCATATTTAAGGAGATATGGGCAAAAGAAGTTTTTCATATAAAAATTTCAATTTTTTTAGGTTTTGGGTGGATTTTTCAATTTTTTGAGGGTGATCACGAATTATCATCCTTTTCGCTCTAGGACGCATAGTTTAGGAGATATGGGAAAAAGAAGTTTTTCATATAAAAATTTCAATTTTGTTAGGTTTTGGGTGGATTTTTCAATTTTTTGAGGGTGGTCACGAATTAAAGTCCTTTTCGCTCTAGGACGCATATTTAAGGAGATATAGCCAAAATAAGTTTTTCATATAAAAATTTCATTTTTTTTTTAGGTTTTGAGTGGACTTTTCAATTTTTTGGGGGTGGTCACGAATTAAAGTCCTTTTCGCTCTAGGATGCATATTTAAGGAGATATGGGCAAAAGAAGTTTTTCATATTTCAATAATTTCCTTTCCTTTCCTTTCAATTTTCAATTTCAATTTTGTTAGGTTTTGGGTGGATTTTTCAATTTTTTGAGGTGGTCACGAATTAAAGTCCCCCAGCAAAAAATATTTCAGCAGTAAAATTTAGTTGCGCTTTTTGGTATACAATAAAGTAGGCAGTGCATCCACACTGCATGTAACGGCGGCAATAACGTAAACGAGTAATCAAACAAGTTTATGATCATTCGTTTACGTTATTGCAACCAATTCATGCAGTATAGATGTGCGAAAGGTAGTGCTGTTTTCCTTCATACCAATAACAATATTGCTCACTTCTGAGCAATATTTTTATTGAAATGATCAATTATATCAGCGCTTATTTGAAGCTGCTATAAATCGGGACATCGCCCACAAAAATCAGCGCTGATTCGGTTGTTTTGTAAGCAGTTGGTACTGCCTCTCTCCCTTACAATCCTGCTGAAATAGTGCTCCATTTTTTGCTGGGCCTTTTCGCTCTAGGACGCATATTTAAGGAGATATAGCCAAAAGAAGTTTTTCATATAAAAATTTCAATTTTTTTAGGTTTTGGGTGGATTTTTCAATTTTTTGAGGGTGGTCACGAATTAAAGTCCTTTTCGCTCTAGGACGCATATTTAAGGAGATATGGGCAAAAGAAGTTTTTCATATAAAAATTTCAATTTTTTTAGGTTTTGGGTGGATTTTTCAATTTTTTTGGGGTGGTCACGAATTAAAGTCCTTTTCGCTCTAGGACGCTTAGTTTAGGAGATATGGGCAAAAGAAGTTTTTCATATAAAAATTTAAATTTTTTGAGGTTTTGAGTGGATTTTTCAATTTTTTGGGGGTGGTCACGAATTAAAGTCCTTTTCGCTCTAGGACGCATATTTAAGGAAATATGGGCAAAAGAAGTTTTTCATATAAAAATTTCAATTTTTTTAGGTTTTGGGTGAATTTTTCAATTTTTTTGGGGTGGTCACGAAATAAAGTCCTTTTCGCTCTAGGCATAGTTTAGGAGATATGGGCAAAAGAAGTTTTTCATATAAAAATTTCAATTTTTTTAGGTTTTGGGTGGATTTTTCAATTTTTTGAGGGTGGTCACGAATTAAAGTCCTTTTCGCTCTAGGACGCATATTTAAGGAGATATGGGCAAAAGAAGTTTTTCATATAAAAATTTAAATTTTTTGAGATTTTGAGTGGATTTTTCAATTTTTTGGGGGTGGTCACGATTTAAAGTCCTTTTCGCTCTAGGACGCATATTTAAGGAGATATGGGCAAAAGAAGTTTTTCATATAAAAATTTCAATTTTTTTAGGTTTTGGGTGGATTTTTCAATTTTTTTGGGGTGGTCACGAAATAAAGTCCTTTTCGCTCTAGGACGCATAGTTTAGGAGATATGGGAAAAAGAAGTTTTTCATATAAAAATTTCAATTTTTTTAGGTTTTGAATGGACTTTTCAATTTTTTGGGGGTGGTCACGAATTAAAGTCCTTTTCGCTCTAGGACGCATATTTAAGGAGATATGGGCAAAAGAAGTTTTTCATATTTCAATTTTCAATTTCAATTTTTTTAGGTTTTGGGTGGAATTTTCAATTTTTTGAGGGTGGTCACGAATTACCATCCTTTTCGCTCTAGGACGCATATTTAAGGAGATATAGCCAAAAGAAGTTTTTCATATAAAAATTTCAATTTTTTTAGGTTTTGGGTGGATTTTTCAATTTTTTTGGGGTGGTCACGAATTAAAGTCCTTTTCGCTCTAGGACGCTTAGTTTAGGAGATATGGGCAAAAGAAGAAAAATTTCAATTTTTTTAGGTTTTGGGTGGATTTTTCAATTTTTTTAGGGTGGTCACGAATTAAAGTCCTTTTCGCTCTAGGACGCATATTTAAGGAGATATGGGCAAAAGAAGTTTTTCATATAAAAATTTCAATTTTTTTAGGTTTTGGGTGGATTTTTCAATTTTTTGAGGGTGGTCACGAATTATCATCCTTTTCGCTCTAGGACGCATATTTAAGGAGATATTGCCAAAAGAAGTTTTTCATATAAAAATTTCAATTTTTTTAGGTTTTGGGTGGATTTTTCAATTTTTTGAGGGTGGTCACGAATTAAAGTCCTTTTCGCTCTAGGACGCATATTTAAGGAGATATGGGCAAAAGAAGTTTTTCATATAAAAATTTATTTTTTTTTAGATTTTGGATGGATTTTTCAATTTTTTTTAGGGTGGTCACGAATTAAAGTCCTTTTCGCTCTAGGACGCATATTTAAGGAGATATGGGCAAAAGAAGTTTTTCATATAAAAATTTCAATTTTTTTAGGTTTGGAGTGGACTTTTCAATTTTTTTGGGGGTGGTCACGAATTAAAGTCCTTTTCGCTGTAGGACGCATATTTAAGGAGATATAGCCAAAAGAAGTTTTTCATATAAAAATTTCAATTTTTTTAGGTTTTAGGTGGATTTTTAAATTTTTTAAGGGTGGTCACGAATTATCGTCCTTTTCGCTCTAGGACGCATATTTAAGGAGATATAGCCAAAAGAAGTTTTTCATATAAAAATTTCAATTTTTTTAGGTTTTAGGTGGATTTTTAAATTTTTTAAGGGTGGTCACGAATTATCGTCCTTTTCGCTCTAGGACGCATATTTAAGGAGATATGGGCAAAAGAAGTTTTTCATATAAAAATTTCAATTTTTTTAGGTTTTGGGTGGATTTTTCAATTTTTTGAGGGTGGTCACGAATTAAAGTCCTTTTCGCTCTAGGACGCATATTTAAGGAGATATGGGCAAAAGAAGTTTTTCATATAAAAATTTAAATTTTTCTAGGTTTATTTTTCAATTTTTTGAGGGTGGTCACGAATTAAAGTCCTTTTCTCTCCACGACGCATATTTAAGGAGATATAGCCAAAAGAAGTTTTTCATATAAAAATTTCAATTTTTTTATGTTTTAGGTGGATTTTTAAATTTTTTGAGGGCGGTCACGAATTATCGTCCTTTTCGCTCTAGGACGCATAGTTTAGGAGATATGGGCAAAAGAAGTTTTTCATATAAAAATTTCAATTTTTTTAGGTTTTGGGTGGATTTTTCAATTTTTTGAGGGTGGTCACGAATTATCGTCCTTTTCGCTCTAGGACGCATAGTTTAGGAGATATGGGCAAAAGAAGTTTTTCATATAAAAATTTCAATTTTTTTAGGTTTTGGGTGGATTTTTTAATTTTTTGAGGGTGGTCACGAATTAAAGTCCTTTTCGCTCTAGGACGCATATTTAAGGAGATATGGACAAAAGAAGTTTTTCATATAAAAATTTCAATTTTTTGAGGTTTTGGGTGGATTTTTCAATTTTTTGAGGGTGGTCACGAATTAAAGTCCTTCTCGCTCTAGGACGCATATTTAAGGAGATATGGGCAAAAGAAGTTTTTCATATAAAAATTTCAATTTTTTTAGGTTTTGGGTGGATTTTTCAATTTTTTGAGGGTGGTCACGAATTAAAGTCCTTTTCGCTCTAGGACGCATATTTAAGGAGATATGGGCAAAAGAAGTTTTTCATATAAAAATTTAAATTTTTCTAGGTTTATTTTTCAATTTTTTGAGGGTGGTCACGAATTAAAGTCCTTTTCTCTCCAGGACGCATATTTAAGGAGATATAGCCAAAAGAAGTTTTTCATATAAAAATTTCAATTTTTTTAGGTTTTGGGTGGATTTTTCAATTTTTTTGTGGTGGTCACGAATTAAAGTCCTTTTCGCTCTAGGACGCTTAGTTTAGGAGATATGGGCAAAAGAAGAAACATTTCAATTTTTTAGGTTTTGGGTGGATTTTTCAATTTTTTTAGGGTGGTCACGAATTAAAGTCCTTTTCGCTCTAGGACGTATATTTAAGGAGATATGGACAAAAGAAGTTTTTCATATAAAAATTTCAATTTTTTTAGGTTTTGGGTGGATTTTTCAATTTTTTGAGGGTGGTCACGAATTATCATCCTTTTCGCTTTAGGACGCATATTTAAGGAGATAGTGCCAAAAGAAGTTTTTCATATAAAAATTTCAATTTTTTTAGGTTTTGGGTGGATTTTTCAATTTTTTGAGGGTGGTCACGAATTAAAGTCCTTTTCGCTCTAGGACGCATATTTAAGGAGATATGGGCAAAAGAAGTTTTTCATATAAAAATTTAAATTTTTTTAGGTTTTGGGTGGATTTTTCAATTTTTTTAGGGTGGTCACGAATTAAAGTCCTTTTCGCTCTAGGACGCATATTTAAGGAGATATGGGCAAAAGAAGTTTTTCATATAAAAATGTAAATTTTTTTAGGTTTGGAGCGGACTTTTCAATTTTTTTGGGGGTGGTCACGAATTACCATCCTTTTCGCTCTAGGACGCATATTTAAGGAGATATAGCCAAAAGAAGTTTTTCATATAAAAATTTCAATTTTTTTAGGTTTTGGGTGGATTTTTCAATTTTTTGAGGGTGGTCACGAATTAAAGTCCTTTTCGCTCTAGGACGCATATTTAAGGAGATATGGGCAAAAGAAGTTTTTCATATAAAAATTTAAATTTTTTTCGGTTTTGGGTGGATTTCTAAATTTTTTAGGGTGGTCACGAATTAAAGTCCTTTTCGCTCTAGGACGCATATTTAAGGAGATATGGGCAAAAGAAGTTTTTCATATAGCAATTTCAATTTTTTTAGGTTTTGGGTGGATTTTTCAATTTTTTGAGGGTGGTCACGAATTAAAGTCCTTTTCGCTCTAGGACGCATATTTAAGGAGATATGGGCAAAAGAAGTTTTTCATATAAAAATTTCAATTTTTTTAGGTTTTGGGTGGATTTTTCAATTTTTTGAGGGTGGTCACGAATTAAAGTCCTTTTCGCTCTAGGACGCGTATTTAAGGAGATATGGGCAAATGAAGTTTTTCATATAAAAATTTCAATTTTTTTAGGTTTTGGGTGGATTTTTATTTTTTTGAGGGTGGTCACGAATTACAGTCCTTTTCGCTCTAGGACGCATAGTTTAGGAGATATGGCCAAAAGAAGTTTTTCATATAAAAATTTCAATTTTTTTAGGTTTTGGGTGGACTTTTCAATTTTTTGGGGGTGGTCACGAATTATCATCCTTTTCGCTCTAGGACGCATATTTAAGGAGATATTTGGGTGGATTTTTCAATTTTTTTGGGGTGGTCACGAATTAAAGTCCTTTTCGCTCTAGGACGCTTAGTTTAGGAGATATGGGCAAAAGAAGTTTTTCATATAAAAATTTCAATTTTTTTAGGTTTTGGGTGGATTTTTCAATTTGTTGAGGGTGGTCACGAATTAAAGTCCTTTTCGCTCTAGGACGCATATTTAAGGAGATATGGGCAAAAGAAGTTTTTCATATAAAAATTTAAATTTTTTTAGGTTTTGGGTGGATTTTTCAATTTTTTGAGGGTGGTAACGAATTATCGTCCTTTTCGCTCTAGGACGCATAGTTTAGGAGATATGGGCAAAAGAAGTTTTTCATATAAAAATTTCAATTTTTTTAGGTTTTGGGTGGATTTTTTAATTTTTTGAGGGTGGTCACGAATTAAAGTCCTTTTCGCTCTAGGACGCATATTTAAGGAGATATGGACAAAAGAAGTTTTTCATATAAAAATTTCAATTTTTTGAGGTTTTGGGTGGATTTTTCAATTTTTTGAGGGTGGTCACGAATTAAAGTCCTTCTCGCTCTAGGACGCATATTTAAGGAGATATGGCCAAAAGAAGTTTTTCATATAAAAATTTCAATTTTTTTAGGTTTTGGGTGGATTTTTTAATTTTTTGAGGGTGGTCACGAATTAAAGTTCTTTTCGCTCTAGGACGCATATTTAAGGAGATATGGACAAAAGAAGTTTTCCATATAAAAATTTAAATTTTTCTAGGTTTTGGGTGGATTTTGCAATTTTTTGGGGTGGTCACGAATTAAAGTCCTTTTCGCTCTAGGACGCATATTTAAGGAGATATGGACAAAAGAAGTTTTTCATATAAAAATTTCAATTTTTTTAGGTTTTGAGTGGACTTTTCAATTTTGTGGGGGTGGTCACGAATTAAAGTCCTTTTCGCTCTAGGACGCATATTTAAGGAGATATGGGCAAAAGAAGTTTTTCATATTTCAATTTCAATTTTTTTAGGTTTTGGGTGGAATTTTCAATTTTTTGAGGGTGGTCACGAATTATCATCCTTTTCGCTCTAGGACGCATATTTAAGGAGATATAGCCAAAAGAAGTTTTTCATATAAAAATTTCAATTTTTTTGGTTTTGGGTGGATTTTTTAATTTTTTTGGGGTGGTCACGAATTAAAGTCCTTTTCGCTCTAGGACGCTTAGTTTAGGAGATATGGGCAAAAGAAGAAACATTTCAATTTTTTAGGTTTTGGGTGGATTTTTCAATTTTTTTAGGGTGGTCACGAATTAAAGTCCTTTTCGCTCTAGGACGCATATTTAAGGAGATATGGACAAAAGAAGTTTTTCATATAAAAATTTCAATTTTTTTAGGTTTTGGGTGGATTTTTCAATTTTTTGAGGGTGGTCACGAATTATCATCCTTTTCGCTTTAGGACGCATATTTAAGGAGATAGTGCCAAAAGAAGTTTTTCATATAAAAATTTCAATTTTTTTAGGTTTTGGGTGGATTTTTCAATTTTTTGAGGGTGGTCACGAATTAAAGTCCTTTTCGCTCTAGGACGCATATTTAAGGAGATATGGGCAAAAGAAGTTTTTCATATAAAAATTTAAATTTTTTTAGGTTTTGGGTGGATTTTTCAATTTTTTTAGGGTGGTCACGAATTAAAGTCCTTTTCGCTCTAAGACGCATATTTAAGGAGATATGGGCAAAAGAAGTTTTTCATATAAAAATTTAAATTTTTTTAGGTTTGGAGCGGACTTTTCAACTTTTTTGGGGGTGGTCACGAATTAAAGTCCTTTTCGCTCTAGGACGCATATTTAAGGAGATATAGCCAAAAGAAGTTTTTCATATAAAAATTTCAATTTTTTTAGGTTTTGGGTGGATTTTTAAATTTTTTGAGGGTGGTCACGAATTAAAGTCCTTTTCGCTCTAGGACGCATATTTAAGGAGATATGGGCAAAAGAAGTTTTTCATATAAAAATTTAAATTTTTCTAGGTTTCGGGTGGATTTTTCAATTTTTTTGGGGTGGTCACGAAATAAAGTCCTTTTCGCTCTAGGACGCATATTTAAGGAGATATGGGCAGAAGAAGTTTTTCATATAAAAATTTCAATTTTTTAGGTTTTGGGTGGATTTTTGAATTTTTTGAGGGTGGTCACGAATTAAAGCCCTTTTCGCTCTAAGACGCATATTTAAGGAGATATGGGCAAAAAAAGTTTTTCATATAAAAAATTCAATTTTTCTAGGTTTATTTTTCAATTTTTTGAGGGTGGTCACGAATTAAAGTCCTTTTCGCTCTAGGACGCATAGTTTAGGAGATATGGGAAAAAGAAGTTTTTCATATAAAAATTTAAATTTTTTGAGGTTTTGAGTGGATTATTCAATTTTTTTGGGGGTGGTCACGAATTAAAGTCCTTTTCGCTCTAGGACGCATATTTAAGGAGATATGGGCAAAAGAAGTTTTTCATATAAAAATTTCAATTTTTTTAGGTTTTGGGTGGATTTTTCAATTTTTTGAGGGTGGTCACGAATTATCATCCTTTTCGCTTTAGGACGCATATTTAAGGAGATATTGCCAAAAGAAGTTTTTCATATAAAAATTTCAATTTTTTTAGGTTTTGAGTGGATTTTTCAATTTTTTGGGGGTGGTCACGAATTAAAGTCTTTTTCGCTCTAGGACGCATATTTAAGGAGATATAGGTGGTCACGAACTAAAGTCCTTTTCGCTCTAGGACGCATATTTAAGGAGATATGGGCAAAAGAAGTTTTTCATATAAAAATTTAAATTTTTTTAGGGTGTGGGTGAATTTTTCAACTTTTTTGGGGTGGTCACGAAATAAAGTCCTTTTCGCTCTAGGACGCATAGTTTAGGAGATATGGGCAAAAGAAGTTTTTCATATAAAAATTTCAATTTTTTTAGGTTTTGGGTGGATTTTTCAATTTTTTGAGGGTGGTCACGAAATAAAGTCCTTTTCGCTCTAGGACGTATAGTTTAGGAGATATAGCCAAAAGAAGTTTTTCATATAAAAATTTCAATTTTTTTAGGGTTTGGGTGGATTTTTCAATTTTTTGAGGGTGGTCACGAATTAAAGTCCTTTTCGCTCTAGGACGCATATTTAAGGAGATATAGCCAAAAGATGTTTTTCATATAAAAATTTCAATTTTTTTAGGTTTTAGGTGGATTTTTAAATTTTTTGAGGGTGGTCACGAACTATCGTCCTTTTCGCTCTATTACGCATATTTAAGGAGACATGGGCAAAAGAAGTTTTTCATATAAAAATTTAAATTTTTTGAGGTTTTGAGTGGATTTTTCAATTTTTTTGGGGGTGGTCACGAATTAAAGTCCTTTTCGCTCTAGGACGCATATTTAAGGAGATATGGGCAAAAGAAGTTTTTCATATAAAAATTTCAATTTTTTTAGGTTTTGGGTGGATTTTTCAATTTTTTGAGGGTGGTCACGAATTATCATCCTTTTCGCTTTAGGACGCATATTTAAGGAGATATTGCCAAAAGAAGTTTTTCATATAAAAATTTCAATTTTTTTAGGTTTTGAGTGGATTTTTCAATTTTTTGGGGGTGGTCACGAATTAAAGTCTTTTTCGCTCTAGGACGCATATTTAAGGAGATATAGGTGGTCACGAACTAAAGTCCTTTTCGCTCTAGGACGCATATTTAAGGAGATATGGGCAAAAGAAGTTTTTCATATAAAAATTTAAATTTTTTTAGGTTTTGGGTGAATTTTTCAATTTTTTTGGGGTGGTAACGAAATAAAGTCCTTTTCGCTCTAGGACGCATAGTTTAGGAGATATGGGCAAAAGAAGTTTTTCATATAAAAATTTCAATTTTTTTAGGTTTTGGGTGGATTTTTCAATTTTTTGAGGGTGGTCACGAATTAAAGTCCTTTTCGCTCTAGGACGCATATTTAAGGAGATATGGGCAAAAGAAGTTTTTCATATAAAAATTTACATTTTTTGAGGTTTTGAGTGAATTTTTTAATTTTTTGGGGGTGGTCACGAATTAAAGTCCTTTTCGCTCTAGGACGCATATTTAAGGAGATATGGGCAAAAGAAGTTTTTCATATAGGACGCATATTTAAGGAGATATGGGCAAAAGAAGTTTTTCATATAAAAATTTAAATTTTTTTAGGTTGTGGGTGAATTTTTCAATTTTTTTGGGGTGGTCACGAAATAAAGTCCTTTTCGCTCTAGGACGCATAGTTTAGGAGATATGGGCAGAAGAAGTTTTTCATATAAAAATTTCAATTTTTTTAGGTTTTGGGTGGATTTTTCAATTTTTTGAGGGTGGTCACGAATTAAAGTCCTTTTCGCTCTAGGACGCATATTTAAGGAGATATAGCCAAAAGATGTTTTTCATATAAAAATTTCAATTTTTTTAGGTTTTAGGTGGATTTTTACATTTTTTGAGGGTGGTCACGAATTATCGTCCTTTTCGCTCTATTACGCATATTTAAGGAGACATGGGCAAAAGAAGTTTTTCATATAAAAATTTAAATTTTTTGAGGTTTTGAGTGGGTTTTTCAATTTTTTGGGGGTGGTCACGAATTAAAGTCCTTTTCGCTCTAGGACGCTTAGTTTAGGAGATATGGGCAAAAGAAGAAAAATTTCAATTTTTTTAGGTTTTGGGTGGATTTTTCAATTTTTTTAGGGTGGTCACGAATTAAAGTCCTTTTCGCTCTAGGACGCATATTTAAGGAGATATGGGCAAAAGAAGTTTTTCATATAAAAATTTCAATTCACGAATTAAAGTCCTTTTCGCTCTAGGACGCATATTTAAGGAGATATGGACAAAAGAAGTTTTTCATATAAAAATTTAAATTTTTCTAGGTTTATTTTTCAATTTTTTGAGGGTGGTCACGAATTAAAGTCCTTTTCGCTCTAGGACGCATATTTAAGGAGATATAGCCAAAAGAAGTTTTTCATATAAAAATTTAAATTTTTTTAGGTTTTAGGTGGATTTTTAAATTTTTTGAGGGTGGTCACGAATCATCGTCCTAAAAATTTTAATTTTTTTAGGTTTTGAGTGGATTTTTCAATTTTTTGGGGGTGGTCACGAATTAAAGTCCTTTTCGCTCTAGGACGCATATTTAAGGAGATATGGGCAAAAGAAGTTTTTCATATAAAAATTTCAATTTTTTTAGGTTTGGGTGACTTTTTCAATTTTTTTGGGGTGGTCACGAAATAAAGTCCTTTTCGCTCTAGGACGCATAGTTTAGGAGATATGGGCAAAAGAAGTTGTTCATATAAAAATTTCAATTTTTTTAGGTTTTGGGTGGATTTTTCAATTTTTTGAGGGTGGTCACGAATTAAAGTCCTTTTCGCTGTAGGACGCATATTTAAGGAGATATGGGCAAAAGAAGTTTTTCATATAAAAATTTAAATTTTTTGAGGTTTTGAGTGGATTTTTCAATTTTTTGGGGGTGGTCACGAATTAAAGTCCTTTTCGCTCTAGGACGCATATTTAAGGAGATATGGGCAAAAGAAGTTTTTCATATAAAAATTTCAATTTTTTTAGGGTTTGGGTGGATTTTTCAATTTTTTTGGGGTGGTCACGAAATAAAGTCCTTTTCGCTCTAGGACGCATAGTTTAGGAGATATGGGAAAAAGAAGTTTTTCATATAAAAATTTAAATTTTTTTAGGTTTTGGGTGGATTTTTCAATTTTTTGAGGGTGGTCACGAATTAAAGTCCTTTTCGCTCTAGGACGCATAGTTTAGGAGATATGGGAAAAATAAGTTTTTCATATAAAAATTTAAATTTTTTGAGGTTTTGAGTGGATTTTTCAATTTTTTGGGGGTGGTCACGAATTAAAGTCCTTTTCGCTCTAGGACGCATATTTAAGGGGATATGGGCAAAAGAAGTTTTTCAAATTAAAAATTCAATTTTTTTAGGTTTTGGGTGAATTTTTCAATTTTTTTGGGGTGGTCACGAAATAAAGTCCTTTTCGCTCTAGGACGCATAGTTTAGGAGATATGGGCAAAAGAAGTTTTTCATATAAAAATTTCAATTTTTTTAGGTTTTGGGTGGATTTTTCAATTTTTTTAGGGTGGTCACGAATTAAAGTCCTTTTCGCTCTAGGACGCATATTTAAGGAGATATGGGCAAAAGAAGTTTTTCATATAAAAATTTAAATTTTTTAGGTTTTGGGTGGATTTTTCATTTTTTTTGGGGTGGTCACGAAATAAAGTCCTTTTCGCTCTAGGACGCATAGTTTAGGAGATATGGGCAAAAGAAGTTTTTCATATAAAAATTTAAATTTTTTTAGGTTTTGGGTGGATTTTTCAATTTTTTGAGGGTGGCCACGAATTAAAGTCCTTTTCGCTCTAGGACGCATATTTAAGCAGATATGGGCAAAAGAAGTTTTTCATATAAAAATTTAAATTTTTTGAGGTTTTGAGTGGATTTTTCAATTTTTTGGGGGGTGGTCACGAATTAAAGTCCTTTTCGCTCTAGGACGCATATTTAAGGAGATATGGGCAAAAGAAGTTTTTCACATAAAAATTTCAATTTTTTTAGGTTTTGGGTGGATTTTTCAATTTTTTGAGGGTGATCACGAATTATCATCCTTTTCGCTCTAGGACGCATAGTTTAGGAGATATGGGAAAAAGAAGTTTTTCATATAAAAATTTCAATTTTGTTAGGTTTTGGGTGGATTTTTCAATTTTTTGAGGGTGGTCACGAATTAAAGTCCTTTTCGCTCTAGGACGCATATTTAAGGAGATATAGCCAAAATAAGTTTTTCATATAAAAATTTCATTTTTTTTAGGTTTTGAGTGGACTTTTCAATTTTTTGGGGGTGGTCACGAATTAAAGTCCTTTTCGCTCTAGGATGCATATTTAAGGAGATATGGGCAAAAGAAGTTTTTCATATTTCAATAATTTCCTTTCCTTTCCTTTCAATTTTCAATTTCAATTTTGTTAGGTTTTGGGTGGATTTTTCAATTTTTTGAGGTGGTCACGAATTAAAGTCCCCCAGCAAAAAATATTTCAGCAGTAAAATTTAGTTGCGCTTTTTGGTATACAATAAAGTAGGCAGTGCATCCACACTGCATGTAACGGCGGCAATAACGTAAACGAGTAATCAAACAAGTTTATGATCATTCGTTTACGTTATTGCAACCAATTCATGCAGTATAGATGTGCGAAAGGTAGTGCTGTTTTCCTTCATACCAATAACAATATTGCTCACTTCTGAGCAATATTTTTATTGAAATGATCAATTATATCAGCGCTTATTTGAAGCTGCTATAAATCGGGACATCGCCCACAAAAATCAGCGCTGATTCGGTTGTTTTGTAAGCAGTTGGTACTGCCTCTCTCCCTTACAATCCTGCTGAAATAGTGCTCCATTTTTTGCTGGGCCTTTTCGCTCTAGGACGCATATTTAAGGAGATATAGCCAAAAGAAGTTTTTCATATAAAAATTTCAATTTTTTTAGGTTTTGGGTGGATTTTTCAATTTTTTTGGGGTGGTCACGAATTAAAGTCCTTTTCGCTCTAGGACGCTTAGTTTAGGAGATATGGGCAAAAGAAGTTTTTCATATAAAAATTTAAATTTTTTGAGGTTTTGAGTGGATTTTTAAATTTTTTGGGGGTGGTCACGAATTAAAGTCCTTTTCGCTCTAGGACGCATATTTAAGGAAATATGGGCAAAAGAAGTTTTTCATATAAAAATTTCAATTTTTTTAGGTTTTGGGTGAATTTTTCAATTTTTTTGGGGTGGTCACGAATTAAAGTCCTTTTCGCTCTAGGACGCATATTTAAGGAGATATGGGCAAAAGAAGTTTTTCATATTTCAATTTTCAATTTCAATTTTTTTAGGTTTTGGGTGGAATTTTCAATTTTTTGAGGGTGGTCACGAATTATCATCCTTTTCGCTCTAGGACGCATATTTAAGGAGATATAGCCAAAAGAAGTTTTTCATATAAAAATTTCAATTTTTTTAGGTTTTGGGTGGATTTTTCAATTTTTTTGGGGTGGTCACGAATTAAAGTCTTTTCGCTCTAGGACGCTTAGTTTAGGAGATATGGGCAAAAGAAGAAACATTTCAATTTTTTTAGGTTTTGGGTGGATTTTTAAATTTTTTTAGGGTGGTCACGAATTAAAGTCCTTTTCGCTCTAGGACGCATATTTAAGGAGATATGGGCAAAAGAAGTTTTTCATATAAAAATTTCAATTTTTTTAGGTTTTGGGTGGATTTTTCAATTTTTTGAGGGTGGTCACGAATTATCATCCTTTTCGCTCTAGGACGCATATTTAAGGAGATATTGCCAAAAGAAGTTTTTCATATAAAAATTTCAATTTTTTTAGGTTTTGGGTGGATTTTTCAATTTTTTGAGGGTGGTCACGAATTAAAGTCCTTTTCGCTCTAGGACGCATATTTAAGGAGATATGGGCAAAAGAAGTTTTTCATATAAAAATTTAATTTTTTTTAGATTTTGGATGGATTTTTCAATTTTTTTTAGGGTGGTCACGAATTAAAGTCCTTTTCGCTCTAGGACGCATATTTAAGGAGATATGGGCAAAAGAAGTTTTTCATATAAAAATTTCAATTTTTTTAGGTTTGGAGTGGACTTTTCAATTTTTTTGGGGGTGGTCACGAATTAAAGTCCTTTTCGCTGTAGGACGCATATTTAAGGAGATATAGCCAAAAGAAGTTTTTCATATAAAAATTTCAATTTTTTTAGGTTTTAGGTGGATTTTTAAATTTTTTAAGGGTGGTCACGAATTATCGTCCTTTTCGCTCTAGGACGCATATTTAAGGAGATATAGCCAAAAGAAGTTTTTCATATAAAAATTTCAATTTTTTTAGGTTTTAGGTGGATTTTTAAATTTTTTAAGGGTGGTCACGAATTATCGTCCTTTTCGCTCTAGGACGCATATTTAAGGAGATATGGGCAAAAGAAGTTTTTCATATAAAAATTTCAATTTTTTTAGGTTTTGGGTGGATTTTTCAATTTTTTGAGGGTGGTCACGAATTAAAGTCCTTTTCGCTCTAGGACGCATATTTAAGGAGATATAGCCAAAAGAAGTTTTTCATATAAAAATTTCAATTTTTTTAGGTTTGGAGTGGACTTTTCAATTTTTTTTGGGGGTGGTCACGAATTAAAGTCCTTTTCGCTGTAGGACGCATATTTAAGGAGATATAGCCAAAAGAAGTTTTTCATATAAAAATTTCAATTTTTTTAGGTTTTAGGTGGATTTTTAAATTTTTTAAGGGTGGTCACGAATTATCGTCCTTTTCGCTCTAGGACGCATATTTAAGGAGATATAGCCAAAAGAAGTTTTTCATATAAAAATTTCAATTTTTTTAGGTTTTAGGTGGAATTTTAAATTTTTTAAGGGTGGTCACGAATTATCGTCCTTTTCGCTCTAGGACGCATATTTAAGGAGATATGGGCAAAAGAAGTTTTTCATATAAAAATTTCAATTTTTTTAGGTTTTGGGTGGATTTTTCAATTTTTTGAGGGTGGTCACGAATTAAAGTCCTTTTCGCTCTAGGACGCATATTTAAGGAGATATGGGCAAAAGAAGTTTTTCATATAAAAATTTAAATTTTTCTAGGTTTATTTTTCAATTTTTTGAGGGTGGTCACGAATTAAAGTCCTTTTCTCTCCAGGAAGCATATTTAAGGAGATATAGCCAAAAGAAGTTTTTCATATAAAAATTTCAATTTTTTTATGTTTTAGGTGGATTTTTAAATTTTTTGAGGGTGGTCACGAATTATCGTCCTTTTCGCTCTAGGACGCATATTTAAGGAGATATGGGCAAAAGAAGTTTTTCATATAAAAATTTAAATTTTTTGAGGTTTTGAGTGGATTTTGCTATTTTTTGGGGGTGGTCACGAATTAAAGTCCTTTTCGCTCTAGGACGCATATTTAAGGAGATATGGGCAAAAGAAGTTTTTCATATAAAAATTTCAATTTTTTTAGGTTTTGGGTGGATTTTTCAATTTTTTGAGGGTGGTCACGAATTAAAGTCCTTTTCGCTCTAGGACGCATATTTAAGGAGATATGGGCAAAAGAAGTTTTTCATATAAAAATTTCAATTTTTTTAGGTTTTGGGTGGATTTTTCAATTTTTTGAGGGTGGTCACGAATTATCATCCTTTTCGCTCTAGGACGCATATTTAAGGAGATATTGCGAAAAGAAGTTTTTCATATAAAAATTTAAATTTTTTTAGGTTTTGGGTGGATTTTTCAATTTTTTTAGGGTGGTCACGAATTAAAGTCCTTTTCGCTCTAGGACGCATATTTAAGGAGATATGGGCAAAAGAAGTTTTTCATATAAAAATTTCAATTTTTTAGGTTTGGAGTGGACTTTTCAATTTTTTTGAGGGTGGTTACGAATTAAAGTCCTTTTCGCTCTAGGACGCATAGTTTAGGAGATATGGGCAAAAGAAGTTTTTCATACAAAAATTTCAATTTTTTTAGGTTTTGGGTGGATTTTTCAATTTTTTGAGGGTGGTCACGAATTAAAGTCCTTTTCGCTCTAGGACGCATATTTAAGGAGATATGGGCAAAAGAAGTTTTTCATATAAAAATTTAAATTTTTTGAGATTTTGAGTGGACCACCCCCAATTTTTTGGGGGTGGTCACGAATTAAAGTCCTTTTCGCTCTAGGACGCATATTTAAGGAGATATGGGCAAAAGAAGTTTTTCATATAAAAATTTCAATTTTTTTAGGTTTTGGGTGGATTTTTCAATTTTTTTGGGGTGGTCACGAAATAAAGTCCTTTTCGCTCTAGGACGCATAGTTTAGGAGATATGGGAAAAAGAAGTTTTTCATATAAAAATTTCAATTTTTTTAGGTTTTGGGTGGATTTTTCAATTTTTTGAGGATGGTCACGAATTAAAGTCCTTTTCGCTCTAGGACGCATATTTAAGGAGATATAGCCAAAAGAAGTTTTTCATATAAAAATTTCAATTTTTTTAGGTTTTGAGTGGACTTTTCAATTTTTTGGGGGTGGTCACGAATTAAAGTCCTTTTCGCTCTAGGACGCATATGTAAGGAGATATGGGCAAAAGAAGTTTTCATATTTCAATTTCAATTTTTTTAGGTTTTGGGTGAAATTTTCAATTTTTTGAGGGTGGTCACGAATTATCATCCTTTTCGCTCTAGGACGCATATTTAAGGAGATATAGCCAAAAGAAGTTTTTCATATAAAAATTTCAATTTTTTTAGGTTTTGGGTGGATTTTTCAATTTTTTTGGGGTGGTCACGAATTAAAGTCCTTTTCGCTCTAGGACGCTTAGTTTAGGAGATATGGGCAAAAGAAGTTTTTCATATAAAAATTTAAATTTTTTGAGGTTTTGAGTGGATTTTTCAATTTTTTGGGGATGGTCACGAATTAAAGTCCTTTTCGCTCTAGGACGCATATTTAAGGAGATATGGGCAAAAGAAGTTTTTCATATAAAAATTTCAATTTTTTTAGGTTTGGAGTGGACTTTTCAATTTTTTTTGGGGGTGGTCACGAATTAAAGTCCTTTTCGCTGTAGGACGCATATTTAAGGAGATATAGCCAAAAGAAGTTTTTCATATAAAAATTTCAATTTTTTTAGGTTTTAGGTGGATTTTTAAATTTTTTAAGGGTGGTCACGAATTATCGTCCTTTTCGCTCTAGGACGCATATTTAAGGAGATATAGCCAAAAGAAGTTTTTCATATAAAAATTTCAATTTTTTTAGGTTTTAGGTGGATTTTTAAATTTTTTAAGGGTGGTCACGAATTATCGTCCTTTTCGCTCTAGGACGCATATTTAAGGAGATATGGGCAAAAGAAGTTTTTCATATAAAAATTTCAATTTTTTTAGGTTTTGGGTGGATTTTTCAATTTTTTGAGGGTGGTCACGAATTAAAGTCCTTTTCGCTCTAGGACGCATATTTAAGGAGATATAGCCAAAAGAAGTTTTTCATATAAAAATTTCAATTTTTTTAGGTTTGGAGTGGACTTTTCAATTTTTTTTGGGGGTGGTCACGAATTAAAGTCCTTTTCGCTGTAGGACGCATATTTAAGGAGATATAGCCAAAAGAAGTTTTTCATATAAAAATTTCAATTTTTTTAGGTTTTAGGTGGATTTTTAAATTTTTTAAGGGTGGTCACGAATTATCGTCCTTTTCGCTCTAGGACGCATATTTAAGGAGATATAGCCAAAAGAAGTTTTTCATATAAAAATTTCAATTTTTTTAGGTTTTAGGTGGAATTTTAAATTTTTTAAGGTTGGTCACGAATTATCGTCCTTTTCGCTCTAGGACGCATATTTAAGGAGATATGGGCAAAAGAAGTTTTTCATATACAAATTTCAATTTTTTTAGGTTTTGGGTGGATTTTTCAATTTTTTGAGGGTGGTCACGAATTAAAGTCCTTTTCGCTCTAGGACGCATATTTAAGGAGATATGGGCAAAAGAAGTTTTTCATATAAAAATTTAAATTTTTCTAGGTTTATTTTTCAATTTTTTGAGGGTGGTCACGAATTAAAGTCCTTTTCTCTCCAGGAAGCATATTTAAGGAGATATAGCCAAAAGAAGTTTTTCATATAAAAATTTCAATTTTTTTATGTTTTAGGTGGATTTTTAAATTTTTTGAGGGTGGTCACGAATTATCGTCCTTTTCGCTCTAGGACGCATATTTAAGGAGATATGGGCAAAAGAAGTTTTTCATATAAAAATTTAAATTTTTTGAGGTTTTGAGTGGATTTTGCTATTTTTTGGGGGTGGTCACGAATTAAAGTCCTTTTCGCTCTAGGACGCATATTTAAGGAGATATGGGCAAAAGAAGTTTTTCATATAAAAATTTCAATTTTTTTAGGTTTTGGGTGGATTTTTCAATTTTTTGAGGGTGGTCACGAATTAAAGTCCTTTTCGCTCTAGGACGCATATTTAAGGAGATATGGGCAAAAGAAGTTTTTCATATAAAAATTTCAATTTTTTTAGGTTTTGGGTGGATTTTTCAATTTTTTGAGGGTGGTCACGAATTATCATCCTTTTCGCTCTAGGACGCATATTTAAGGAGATATTGCGAAAAGAAGTTTTTCATATAAAAATTTAAATTTTTTTAGGTTTTGGGTGGATTTTTCAATTTTTTTAGGGTGGTCACGAATTAAAGTCCTTTTCGCTCTAGGACGCATATTTAAGGAGATATGGGCAAAAGAAGTTTTTCATATAAAAATTTCAATTTTTTAGGTTTGGAGTGGACTTTTCAATTTTTTTGAGGGTGGTTACGAATTGGTGGTTACTTTTCGCTCTAGGACGCATAGTTTAGGAGATATGGGCAAAAGAAGTTTTTCATACAAAAATTTCAATTTTTTTAGGTTTTGGGTGGATTTTTCAATTTTTTGAGGGTGGTCACGAATTAAAGTCCTTTTCGCTCTAGGACGCATATTTAAGGAGATATGGGCAAAAGAAGTTTTTCATATAAAAATTTCAATTTTTTGAGATTTTGAGTGGACCACCCCCAATTTTTTGGGGGTGGTCACGAATTAAAGTCCTTTTCGCTCTAGGACGCATATTTAAGGAGATATGGGCAAAAGAAGTTTTTCATATAAAAATTTCAATTTTTTTAGGTTTTGGGTGGATTTTTCAATTTTTTTGGGGTGGTCACGAAATAAAGTCCTTTTCGCTCTAGGACGCATAGTTTAGGAGATATGGGAAAAAGAAGTTTTTCATATAAAAATTTCAATTTTTTTAGGTTTTGAGTGGACTTTTCAATTTTTTGGGGGTGGTCACGAATTAAAGTCCTTTTCGCTCTAGGACGCATATGTAAGGAGATATGGGCAAAAGAAGTTTTCATATTTCAATTTCAATTTTTTTAGGTTTTGGGTGAAATTTTCAATTTTTTGAGGGTGGTCACGAATTATCATCCTTTTCGCTCTAGGACGCATATTTAAGGAGATATAGCCAAAAGAAGTTTTTCATATAAAAATTTCAATTTTTTTAGGTTTTGGGTGGATTTTTCAATTTTTTTGGGGTGGTCACGAATTAAAGTCCTTTTCGCTCTAGGACGCTTAGTTTAGGAGATATGGGCAAAAGAAGTTTTTCATATAAAAATTTAAATTTTTTGAGGTTTTGAGTGGATTTTTCAATTTTTTGGGGATGGTCACGAATTAAAGTCCTTTTCGCTCTAGGACGCATATTTAAGGAGATATGGGCAAAAGAAGTTTTTCATATAAAAATTTCAATTTTTTTAGGTTTTGGGTGGATTTTTCAATTTTTTGAGGGTGGTCACGAATTAAAGTCCTTTTCGCTCTAGGACGCATATTTAAGGAGATATGGGCAAAAGAAGTTTTTCATATAAAAATTTAAATTTTTCTAGGTTTATTTTTCAATTTTTTGAGGGTGGTCACGAATTAAAGTCCTTTTCTCTCCAGGACGCATATTTAAGGAGATATAGCCAAAAGAAGTTTTTCATATAAAAATTTCAATTTTTTTATGTTTTAGGTGGATTTTTAAATTTTTTGAGGGTGGTCACGAATTATCGTCCTTTTCGCTCTAGGACGCATATTTAAGGAGATATGGGCAAAAGAAGTTTTTCATATAAAAATTTAAATTTTTTGAGGTTTTGAGTGGATTTTTCTATTTTTTGGGGGTGGTCACGAATTAAAGTCCTTTTCGCTCTAGGACGCATATTTAAGGAGATATGGGCAAAAGAAGTTTTTCATATAAAAATTTCAATTTTTTTAGGTTTTGGGTGGATTTTTCAATTTTTTGAGGGTGGTCACGAATTAAAGTCCTTTTCGCTCTAGGACGCATATTTAAGGAGATATGGGCAAAAGAAGTTTTTCATATAAAAATTTCAATTTTTTTAGGTTTTGGGTGAATTTTTCAATTTTTTTGGGGTGGTCACGAAATAAAGTCCTTTTCGCTCTAGGACGCATAGTTTAGGAGATATGGGCAAAAGAAGTCTTTCATATAAAAATTTCAATTTTTTTAGGTTTTGGGTGGATTTTTCAATTTTTTGAGGGTGGTCACGAATTAAAGTCCTTTTCGCTCTAGGACGCATATTTAAGGAGATATGGGCAAAAGAAGTTTTTCATATAAAAATTTCAATTTTTTTAGGTTTTGGGTGGATTTTTCAATTTTTTGAGGATGGTCACGAATTAAAGTCCTTTTCGCTCTAGGACGCATAGTTTAGGAGATATGGGCAAAAGAAGTCTTTCATATAAAAATTTCAATTTTTTTAGGTTTTGGGTGGATTTTTCAATTTTTTGGGGGTGGTCACGAATTAAAGTCCTTTTCGCTCTAGGACGCATATGTAAGGAGATATGGGCAAAAGAAGTTTTCATATTTCAATTTCAATTTTTTTAGGTTTTGGGTGGATTTTTCAATTTTTTGAGGGTGGTCACGAATTATCATCCTTTTCGCTCTAGGACGCATATTTAAGGAGATATTGCGAAAAGAAGTTTTTCATATAAAAATTTAAATTTTTTTAGGTTTTGGGTGGATTTTTCAATTTTTTTAGGGTGGTCACGAATTAAAGTCCTTTTCGCTCTAGGACGCATATTTAAGGAGATATGGGCAAAAGAAGTTTTTCATATAAAAATTTCAATTTTTTTAGGTTTGGAGTGGACTTTTCAATTTTTTTGGGGTGGTCACGAATTAAAGTCCTTTTCGCTCTAGGACGCATAGTTTAGGAGATATGGGCAATAGAAGTTTTTCATACAAAAATTTCAATTTTTTTAGGTTTTGGGTGGATTTTTCAATTTTTTGAGGGTGGTCACGAATTAAAGTCCTTTTCGCTCTAGGACGCATATTTAAGGAGATATGGGCAAAAGAAGTTTTTCATATAAAAATTTAAATTTTTTGAGATTTTGAGTGGATTTTTCAATTTTTTGGGGGTGGTCACGAATTAAAGTCCTTTTCGCTCTAGGACGCATATTTAAGGAGATATGGGCAAAAGAAGTTTTTCATATAAAAATTTCAATTTTTTTAGGTTTTGGGTGGATTTTTCAATTTTTTTGGGGTGGTCACGAAATGAAGTCCTTTTCGCTCTAGGACGCATAGTTTAGGAGATATAGGAAAAAGAAGTTTTTCATATAAAAATTTCAATTTTTTTAGGTTTTGGGTGGATTTTTCAATTTTGTGAGGGTGGTCACGAATTAAAGTCCTTTTCGCTCTAGGACGCATATTTAAGGAGATATAGCCAAAAGAAGTTTTTCATATAAAAATTTCAATTTTTTTAGGTTTTGAGTGGACTTTTCAATTTTTTGGGGGTGGTCACGAATTAAAGTCCTTTTCGCTCTAGGACGCATATGTAAGGAGATATGGGCAAAAGAAGTTTTTCATATTTCAATTTTCAATTTCAATTTTTTTAGGTTTTGGGTGGAATTTTCAATTTTTTGAGGGTGGTCACGAATTATCATCCTTTTCGCTCTAGGACGCATATTTAAGGAGATATAGCCAAAAGAAGTTTTTCATATAAAAATTTCAATTTTTTTAGGTTTTGGGTGGATTTTTCATTTTTTTTGGGGTGGTCACGAATTAAAGTCCTTTTCGCTCTAGGACGCTTAGTTTAGGAGATATGGGTAAAAGAAGTTTTTCATATAAAAATTTAAATTTTTTGAGGTTTTGAGTGGATTTTTCAATTTTTTGGGGGTGGTCACGAATTAAAGTCCTTTTCGCTCTAGGACGCATATTTAAGGAGATATGGGCAAAAGAAGTTTTTCATATAAAAATTTCAATTTTTTTAGGTTTTGGGTGAATTTTTCAATTTTTTTGGGGTGGTCACGAAATAAAGTCCTTTTCGCTCTAGGACGCATAGTTTAGGAGATATGGGCAAAAGAAGTCTTTCATATAAAAATTTCAATTTTTTTAGGTTTTGGGTGGATTTTTTTGAGGGTGGTCACGAATTAAAGTCCTTTTCGCTCTAGGACGCATATTTAAGGAGATATGGGCAAAAGAAGTTTTTCATATAAAAATTTAAATTTTTTTAGGTTTTGGGTGGATTTTTCAATTTTTTGAGGGTGGTCACGAATTATCATCCTTTTCGCTCTAGGACGCATATTTAAGGAGATATTGCGAAAAGAAGTTTTTTATATAAAAATTTAAATTTTTTTAGTTTTTGGGTGGATTTTTCAATTTTTTTAGGGTGGTCACGAATTAAAGTCCTTTTCGCTCTAGGACGCATATTTAAGGAGATATGGGCGAAAGAAGTTTTTCATATAAAAATTTCACTTTTTTAGGTTTGGAGTGGACTTTTCAATTTTTTTGAGGGTGGTTACGAATTAAAGTCCTTTTCGCTCTAGGACGCATAGTTTAGAAGATATGGGCAAAAGAAGTTTTTCATACAAAAATTTCAATTTTTTTAGGTTTTGGGTGGATTTTTCAATTTTTTGAGGGTGGTCACGAATTAAAGTCCTTTTCGCTCTAGGACGCATATTTAAGGAGATATGGGAAAAAGAAGTTTTTCATATAAAAATTTAAATTTTTTGAGATTTTGAGTGGACCACCCCCAATTTTTTGGGGGTGGTCACGAATTAAAGTCCTTTTCGCTCTAGGACGCATATTTAAGGAGATATGGGCAAAAGAAGTTTTTCATATAAAAATTTCAATTTTTTTAGGTTTTGGGTGGATTTTTCAATTTTTTTGGGGTGGTCACGAAATAAAGTCCTTTTCGCTCTAGGACGCATAGTTTAGGAGATATGGGAAAAAGAAGTTTTTCATATAAAAATTTCAATTTTTTAGGTTTTGGGTGGATTTTTCAATTTTTTGAGGATGGTCACGAATTAAAGTCCTTTTCGCTCTAGGACGCATATTTAAGGAGATATAGCCAAAAGAAGTTTTTCATATAAAAATTTCAATTTTTTTAGGTTTTGAGTGGACTTTTCAATTTTTTGGGGGTGGTCACGAATTAAAGTCCTTTTCGCTCTAGGACGCATATGTAAGGAGATATGGGCAAAAGAAGTTTTTCATATTTCAATTTCAATTTTTTTAGGTTTTGGGTGGAATTTTCAATTTTTTGAGGGTGGTCACGAATTATCATCCTTTTCGCTCTAGGACGCATATTTAAGGAGATATAGCCAAAAGAAGTTTTTCATATAAAAATTTCAATTTTTTTAGGTTTTGGGTGGATTTTTCAATTTTTTTGGGGTGGTCACGAATTAAAGTCCTTTTCGCTCTAGGACGCTTAGTTTAGGAGATATGGGCAAAAGAAGTTTTTCATATAAAAATTTAAATTTTTTGAGGTTTTGAGTGGATTTTTCAATTTTTTGGGGATGGTCACGAATTAAAGTCCTTTTCGCTCTAGGACGCATATTTAAGGAGATATGGGCAAAAGAAGTTTTTCATATAAAAATTTCAATTTTTTTAGGTTTTGGGTGGATTTTTCAATTTTTTGAGGGTGGTCACGAATTAAAGTCCTTTTCGCTCTAGGACGCATATTTAAGGAGATATGGGCAAAAGAAGTTTTTCATATAAAAATTTAAATTTTTCTAGGTTTATTTTTCAATTTTTTGAGGGTGGTCACGAATTAAAGTCCTTTTCTCTCCAGGACGCATATTTAAGGAGATATAGCCAAAAGAAGTTTTTCATATAAAAATTTCAATTTTTTTATGTTTTAGGTGGATTTTTAAATTTTTTGAGGGTGGTCACGAATTATCGTCCTTTTCGCTCTAGGACGCATATTTAAGGAGATATGGGCAAAAGAAGTTTTTCATATAAAAATTTAAATTTTTTGAGGTTTTGAGTGGATTTTTCTATTTTTTGGGGGTGGTCACGAATTAAAGTCCTTTTCGCTCTAGGACGCATATTTAAGGAGATATGGGCAAAAGAAGTTTTTCATATAAAAATTTCAATTTTTTTAGGTTTTGGGTGAATTTTTCAATTTTTTTGGGGTGGTCACGCAATAAAGTCCTTTTCGCTCTAGGACGCATAGTTTAGGAGATATGGGCAAAAGAAGTTTTTCATATAAAAATTTCAATTTTTTAGGTTTTGGGTGGATTTTTCAATTTTTTTGAGGGTGGTCACGAATTAAAGTCCTTTTCGCTCTAGGACGCATATTTAAGGAGATATGGGCAAAAGAAGTTTTTCATATAAAAATTTCAATTTTTTTAGGTTTTGGGTGGATTTTTCAATTTTTTGAGGGTGGTCACGAATTATCATCCTTTTCGCTCTAGGACGCATATTTAAGGAGATATTGCGAAAAGAAGTTTTTCATATAAAAATTTAAATTTTTTTAGGTTTTGGGTGGATTTTTCAATTTTTTTAGGGTGGTCACGAATTAAAGTCCTTTTCGCTCTAGGACGCATATTTAAGGAGATATGGGCAAAAGAAGTTTTTCATATAAAAATTTAAATTTTTTGAGATTTTGAGTGGATTTTTCAATTTTTTGGGGGTGGTCACGAATTAAAGTCCTTTTCGCTCTAGGACGCATATTTAAGGAGATATGGGCAAAAGAAGTTTTTCATATAAAAATTTCAATTTTTTTAGGTTTTGGGTGGATTTTTCAATTTTTTTGGGGTGGTCACGAAATGAAGTCCTTTTCGCTCTAGGACGCATAGTTTAGGAGATATGGGAAAAAGAAGTTTTTCATATAAAAATTTCAATTTTTTTAGGTTTTGGGTGGATTTTTCAATTTTGTGAGGGTGGTCACGAATTAAAGTCCTTTTCGCTCTAGGACGCATATTTAAGGAGATATAGCCAAAAGAAGTTTTTCATATAAAAATTTCAATTTTTTTAGGTTTTGAGTGGACTTTTCAATTTTTTGGGGGTGGTCACGAATTAAAGTCCTTTTCGCTCTAGGACGCATATGTAAGGAGATATGGGCAAAAGAAGTTTTTCATATTTCAATTTTCAATTTCAATTTTTTTAGGTTTTGGGTGGAATTTTCAATTTTTTGAGGGTGGTCACGAATTATCATCCTTTTCGCTCTAGGACGCATATTTAAGGAGATATAGCCAAAAGAAGTTTTTCATATAAAAATTTCAATTTTTTTAGATTTTGGGTGGATTTTTCATTTTTTTTGGGGTGGTCACGAATTAAAGTCCTTTTCGCTCTAGGACGCTTAGTTTAGGAGATATGGGTAAAAGAAGTTTTTCATATAAAAATTTAAATTTTTTGAGGTTTTGAGTGGATTTTTCAATTTTTTGGGGGTGGTCACGAATTAAAGTCCTTTTCGCTCTAGGACGCATATTTAAGGAGATATGGGCAAAAGAAGTTTTTCATATAAAAATTTCAATTTTTTTAGGTTTTGGGTGAATTTTTCAATTTTTTTGGGGTGGTCACGAAATAAAGTCCTTTTCGCTCTAGGACGCATAGTTTAGGAGATATGGGCAAAAGAAGTCTTTCATATAAAAATTTCAATTTTTTTAGGTTTTGGGTGGATTTTTCAATTTTTTGAGGGTGGTCACGAATTAGTCCTTTTCGCTCTAGGACGCATATTTAAGGAGATATGGGCAAAAGAAGTTTTTCATATAAAAATTTCAATTTTTTTAGGTTTTGGGTGGATTTTTCAATTTTTTTGGGGTGGTCACGAAATAAAGTCCTTTTCGCTCTAGGACGCATAGTTTAGGAGATATGGGAAAAAGAAGTTTTTCATATAAAAATTTCAATTTTTTTTAGGTTTTGGGTGGATTTTTCAATTTTTTGAGGGTGGTCACGAATTAAAGTCCTTTTCGCTCTAGGACGCATATTTAAGGAGATATAGCCAAAAGAAGTTTTTCATATAAAAATTTCAATTTTTTTAGGTTTTGAGTGGACTTTTCAATTTTTTGGGGGTGGTCACGAATTAAAGTCCTTTTCGCTCTAGGACGCATATTTAAGGAGATACGGGCAAAAGAAGTTTTTCATATTTCAATTTTCAATTTCAATTTTTTTAGGTTTTGGGTGGAATTTTCAATTTTTTGAGGGTGGTCACGAATTATCATCCTTTTCGCTCTAGGACGCATATTTAAGGAGATATAGCCAAAAGAAGTTTTTCATATAAAAATTTCAATTTTTTTAGGTTTTGGGTGGATTTTTCAATTTTTTTGGGGTGGTCACGAATTAAAGTCCTTTTCGCTCTAGGACGCTTAGTTTAGGAGATATGGGCAAAATAAGTCTTTCATATAAAAATTTAAATTTTTTGAGGTTTTGAGTGGATTTTTCAATTTTTTGGGGGTGGTCACGAATTAAAGTCCTTTTCGCTCTAGGACGCATATTTAAGGAGATATGGGCAAAAGAAGTTTTTCATATAAAAATTTCAATTTTTTTAAGGTTTTGGGTGAATTTTTCAATTTTTTTGGGGTGGTCACGAAATAAAGTCCTTTTCGCTCTAGGACGCATAGTTTAGGAGATATGGGAAAAAGAAGTTTTTCATATAAAAATTTCAATTTTTTTAGGTTTTGGGTGGATTTTTCAATTTTTTGAGGGTGGTCACGAATTAAAGTCCTTTTCGCCCTAGGACGCATATTTAAGGAGATATAGCCAAAAGAAGTTTTTCATATAAAAATTTCAATTTTTTTAGGTTTTGAGTGGACTTTTCAATTTTTTGGGGGTGGTCACGAATTAAAGTCCTTTTCGCTCTAGGACGCATATTTAAGGAGATATGGGCAAAAGAAGTTTTTCATATAAAAATTTAAATTTTTTTAGGTTTTGGGTGGATTTTTCAATTTTTTTAGGGTGGTCACGAATTAAAGTCCTTTTCGCTCTAGGACGCATATTTAAGGAGATATGGGCAAAAGAAGTTTTTCATATAAAAATTTCAATTTTTTTAGGTTTGGAGTTGACTTTTCAATTTTTTTGAGGGTGGTTACGAATTAAAGTCCTTTTCGCTCTAGGACGCATAGTTTAGGAGATATGGGCAAAAGAAGTTTTTCATACAAAAATTTCAATTTTTTTAGGTTTTGGGTGGATTTTTCAATTTTTTGAGGGTGGTCACGAATTAAAGTCCTTTTCGCTCTAGGACGCATATTTAAGGAGATATGGGAAAAAGAAGTTTTTCATATAAAAATTTAAATTTTTTGAGATTTTGAGTGGATTTTTCAATTTTTTGGGGGTGGTCACGAATTAAAGTCCTTTTCGCTCTAGGACGCATATTTAAGGAGATATGGGCAAAAGAAGTTTTTCATATAAAAATTTAAATTTTTTGAGATTTTGAGTGGATTTTGCAATTTTTTGGGGGTGGTCACGAATTAAAGTCCTTTTCGCTCTAGGACGCATATTTAAGGAGATATAGCCAAAAGAAGTTTTTCATATAAATATTTCAATTTTTTTAGGTTTTGAGTGGACTTTTCAATTTTTTGGGGGTGGTCACGAATTAAAGTCCTTTTCGCTCTAGGACGCATATGTAAGGAGATATGGGCAAAAGAAGTTTTTCATATTTCAATTTTCAATTTCAATTTTTTTAGGTTTTGGGTGGAATTTTCAATTTTTTGAGGGTGGTCACGAATTATCATCCTTTTCGCTCTAGGACGCATATTTAAGGAGATATAGACAAAAGAAGTTTTTCATATAAAAATTTCAATTTTTTTAGGTTTTGGGTGGATTTTTCAATTTTTTTGGGGTGGTCACGAATTAAAGTCCTTTTCGCTCTAGGACGCTTAATTTAGGAGATATGGGCAAAAGAAGTTTTTCATATAAAAATTTAAATTTTTTGAGGTTTTGAGTGGATTTTTCAATTTTTTGGGGTAGGTCACGAATTAAAGTCCTTTTCGCTCTAGGACGCATATTTAAGGAGATATGGGCAAAAGAAGTTTTTCATATAAAAATTTAAATTTTTTGAGATTTTGAGTGGATTTTTCAATTTTTTTGGGGTGGTCACGAATTAAAGTCCTTTTCGCTCTAGGACGCATAGTTTAGGAGATATGCTCTAGGACGCATATTTAAGGAGATATAGCCAAAAGAAGTTTTTCATATAAAAATTTCAATTTTTTTAGGTTTTGAGTGGACTTTTCAATTTTTTGGGGGTGGTCACGAATTAAAGTCCTTTTCGCTCTAGGACGCATATGTAAGGAGATATGGGCAAAAGAAGTTTTTCATATTTCAATTTTCAATTTCAATTTTTTTAGGTTTTGGGTGGAATTTTCAATTTTTTGAGGGTGGTCACGAATTATCATCCTTTTCGCTCTAGGACGCATATTTAAGGAGATATAGCCAAAAGAAGTTTTTCATATAAAAATTTCAATTTTTTTAGGTTTTGGGTGGATTTTTCAATTTTTTTGGGGTGGTCACGAATTAAAGTCCTTTTCGCTCTAGGACGCTTAGTTTAGGAGATATGGGCAAAAGAAGTTTTTCATATAAAAATTTCAATTTTTTTAGGTTTTGGGTGGATTTTTCAATTTTTTGAGGGTGGTCACGAATTAAAGTCCTTTTCGCTCTAGGACGCATATGTAAGGAGATATGGGCAAAAGAAGTTTTTCATATTTCAATTTTCAATTTCAATTTTTTTAGGTTTTGGGTGGATTTTTCAATTTTTTGAGGGTGGTCACGAATTAAAGTCCTTTTCGCTCTAGGACGCATATTTAAGGAGATATGGGCAAAAGAAGTTTTTCATATAAAAATTTAAATTTTTTGAGATTTTGAGTGGATTTTTCAATTTTTTGGGGGTGGTCACGAATTAAAGTCCTTTTCGCTCTAGGACGCATATTTAAGGAGATATGGGCAAAAGAAGTTTTTCATATAAAAATTTAAATTTTTTGAGATTTTGAGTGGATTTTTCAATTTTTTGGGGGTGGTCACGAATTAAAGTCCTTTTCGCTCTAGGACGCATATTTAAGGAGATATAGCCAAAAGAAGTTTTTCATATAAAAATTTCAATTTTTTTAGGTTTTGAGTGGACTTTTCAATTTTTTGGGGGTGGTCACGAATTAAAGTCCTTTTCGCTCTAGGACGCATATGTAAGGAGATATGGGCAAAAGAAGTTTTTCATATTTCAATTTTCAATTTCAATTTTTTTAGGTTTTGGGTGGAATTTTCAATTTTTTGAGGGTGGTCACGAATTATCATCCTTTTCGCTCTAGGACGCATATTTAAGGAGATATAGCCAAAAGAAGTTTTTCATATAAAAATTTCAATTTTTTTAGGTTTTGGGTGGATTTTTCAATTTTTTTGGGGTGGTCACGAATTAAAGTCCTTTTCGCTCTAGGACGCTTAGTTTAGGAGATATGGGCAAAAGAAGTTTTTCATATAAAAATTTAAATTTTTTGAGGTTTTGAGTGGATTTTTCAATTTTTTGGGGATGGTCACGAATTAAAGTCCTTTTCGCTCTAGGACGCATATTTAAGGAGATATGGGCAAAAGAAGTTTTTCATATAAAAATTTCAATTTTTTTAGGTTTTGGGTGGATTTTTCAATTTTTTGAGGGTGGTCACGAATTAAAGTCCTTTTCGCTCTAGGACGCATATTTAAGGAGATATGGGCAAAAGAAGTTTTTCATATAAAAATTTAAATTTTTCTAGGTTTATTTTTCAATTTTTTGAGGGTGGTCACGGATTAAAGTCCTTTTCTCTCCAGGACGCATATTTAAGGAGATATAGCCAAAAGAAGTTTTTCATATAAAAATTTCAATTTTTTTATGTTTTAGGTGGATTTTTAAATTTTTTGAGGGTGGTCACGAATTATCGTCCTTTTCGCTCTAGGACGCATATTTAAGGAGATATGGGCAAAAGAAGTTTTTCATATAAAAATTTAAATTTTTTGAGGTTTTGAGTGGATTTTTCTATTTTTTGGGGGTGGTCACGAATTAAAGTCCTTTTCGCTCTAGGACGCATATTTAAGGAGATATGGGCAAAAGAAGTTTTTCATATAAAAATTTCAATTTTTTTAGGTTTTGGGTGAATTTTTCAATTTTTTTGGGGTGGTCACGCAATAAAGTCCTTTTCGCTCTAGGACGCATAGTTTAGGAGATATGGGCAAAAGAAGTTTTTCATATAAAAATTTCAATTTTTTTAGGTTTTGGGTGGATTTTTCAATTTTTTGAGGGTGGTCACGAATTAAAGTCCTTTTCGCTCTAGGACGCATATTTAAGGAGATATGGGCAAAAGAAGTTTTTCATATAAAAATTTCAATTTTTTTAGGTTTTGGGTGGATTTTTCAATTTTTTGAGGGTGGTCACGAATTATCATCCTTTTCGCTCTAGGACGCATATTTAAGGAGATATTGCGAAAAGAAGTTTTTCATATAAAAATTTAAATTTTTTTAGGCTTTGGGTGGATTTTTCAATTTTTTTAGGGTGGTCACGAATTAAAGTCCTTTTCGCTCTAGGACGCATATTTAAGGAGATATGGGCAAAAGAAGTTTTTCATATAAAAATTTCAATTTTTTTAGGTTTGGAGTGGACTTTTCAATTTTTTTGGGGTGGTCACGAATTAAAGTCCTTTCCGCTCTAGGACGCATAGTTTAGGAGATATGGGCAAAAGAAGTTTTTCATACAAAAATTTCAATTTTTTTAGGTTTTGGGTGGATTTTTCAATTTTTTGAGGGTGGTCACGAATTAAAGTCCTTTTCGCTCTAGGACGCATATTTAAGGAGATATGGGCAAAAGAAGTTTTTCATATAAAAATTTAAATTTTTTGAGATTTTGAGTGGATTTTTCAATTTTTTGGGGGTGGTCACGAATTAAAGTCCTTTTCGCTCTAGGACGCATATTTAAGGAGATATGGGCAAAAGAAGTTTTTCATATAAAAATTTCAATTTTTTTAGGTTTTGGGTGGATTTTTCAATTTTTTTGGGGTGGTCACGAAATAAAGTCCTTTTCGCTCTAGGACGCATATTTAAGGAGATATAGCCAAAAGAAGTTTTTCATATAAAAATTTCAATTTTTTTAGGTTTTGAGTGGACTTTTCAATTTTTTGGGGGTGGTCACGAATTAAAGTCCTTTTCGCTCTAGGACGCATATGTAAGGAGATATGGGCAAAAGAAGTTTTTCATATTTCAATTTTCAATTTCAATTTTTTTAGGTTTTGGGTGGAATTTTCAATTTTTTGAGGGTGGTCACGAATTATCATCCTTTTCGCTCTAGGACGCATATTTAAGGAGATATAGCCAAAAGAAGTTTTTCATATAAAAATTTAAATTTTTTTAGGTTTTGGGTGGATTTTTCAATTTTTTTGGGGTGGTCACGAATTAAAGTCCTTTTCGCTCTAGGACGCTTAGTTTAGGAGATATGGGCAAAAGAAGTTTTTCATATAAAAATTTAAATTTTTTGAGGTTTTGAGTGGATTTTTCAATTTTTTGGGGGTGGTCACGAATTAAAGTCCTTTTCGCTCTAGGACGCATATTTAAGGAGATATGGGCAAAAGAAGTTTTTCATATAAAAATTTCAATTTTTTTAGGTTTTGGGTGAATTTTTCAATTTTTTTGGGGTGGTCACGAAATAAAGTCCTTTTCGCTCTAGGACGCATAGTTTAGGAGATATGGGCAAAAGAAGTCTTTCATATAAAAATTTAAATTTTTTTAGGTTTTGGGTGGATTTTTAAATTTTTTGAGGGTGGTCACGAATTAAAGTCCTTTTCGCTCTAGGACGCAGGTGGCGACAATTTGACAAGTCGGACCTTTTCCAAGGTAACGGCATCAAAAGGAGGTAATCCCTCACGAAAGAGATTCAAAGAACGCAGAAATGCTTTGTTTATCCTAAAGAAATTAGGATCAGTCGACCCAAGCACGTTGTCGGCTAAACAAAGCGATTCCTTAAAATGGGCTCAAGGAATTCTTGAGGCTGGAAAAAGGGAACGATCACCGGATGAGCTGCCATCCTCCAAAAGGGATCAACGATCGTTTGCCTCAGTTGCTACAGACAGCCTTGTGATGGCTATCATAAATAAAGGAGCATTGGACGGTATGGTTCCAAAGCAAAAATGGGGGGAAATTGAGAATGCTTTGTCTGGCGTCTACTCACAGGTGCTGGAAAAGTTTCCCGGTCCAGATCCTCGACACCAAGAGGCTGGTTGGTATCAAGGACGATTTAAGCTAGTCGCATTTGAGGACCAGAGGTCTATAGAATGTTTTAAAGCTGCTCTGATACTAATTGGTGAAGTTTGGGAAGGAGCTGCTCTAGAGTTAGTCGAGAAGAAAGACATACCGGCTAGACCAAGAGCACATGCGTGGATACCTGCAAACCCTCCTGACCCTGAATCTATTTTAAATAGACTGAAACAATGCAATCCAGATCTTCCAACAGCTGATTGGAAGGTTGGCCGTTTGGATGAAGTGGATGGGCCAAGACGGCATGCAGTGTTTATATTGAACACTCAGTCTTTGCCACATCTAGCAAAGTCCCAGGGCCGTGTATGTTATGGCTTTCATTATATCCAAATGAAGGTGTATAAAAACGATCAGCTAAAGGATTCAGAAATGGACAAGCCTCTGTCTGAATCAGAAGTAAGCGGATCCTCTTGCGAAGTCGAGGGGGATACCAAGACATTTGAAGACATGGATAGATACCGTATGCGTGAGGAGGCTTCTACTGCCTCAGAACTCACCAAAGTTGAACCTATGGTTATTGCGAGAGTCACCGATATCTCTGAAGAGGACATTCTTGATGACTCGATTGAAGCGGCTGATGTGACGGTTGTTGAAAATCTCGATGGTCCTACGGATCCTCCAGATAAATCTTCATCATTGTAAGGCTGCATGTGCTGCCTTAAAAGTTCTCCTGATGAAAGGGGACATAGATATAGTTCTTATTCAAGAACCATATGTTTATAAAAACAAAATATGTGAATTAAGTACTCCGGGGTTCAAACTATTGCAGTATAGTGGTAATGATGTAAATCGAGCCTGTATAACTGCTAAAAACGAGCTCAACTTGTTTCTGCTTCCTCAATGTGCAATACAGACACTGTCGTTGCCAGTTTAGAAATAGCCAAATGCAAATATTGGGTATCTTCGGTCTACATGGGACATGACAGGGAGATGCCTCCATATGCCGTTAAGACCTTAGTGGAGGAGTCACTGAAAACAAAGACGAAACTCATTATGGGATGCGATGCGAATGCACATCATAGTATATGGGGAAGTAGTGATACTAATGCAAGGGGAGAGTCGCTAATAGAGTTTATTTTGCGTACTAATCTGGTAGTTTGCAACAAGGGAGATGTCCCAACCTTTGTCACTAAAAACAGGCAAGAGGTTTTGGACATCACCTTGGCCTCGCAAGAACTGAATGAAATGATATCTGAGTGGCAGGTTTTAAGTGAACACAGCTTCTCAGATCATCGCTACATCAGTTTCAAATTTGATGTTCATATCACCAAGATCATATTTCCGCCAAATGTTAGGAAAGCTGACTGGAATAGGTATAGGGAATCGTTCAATATGATGATACCGGAAATAACAGAGACAACTATGAGAAATGTGCAAGATATCGAACACGCAGTGGAGCGGATTACTAAGGCCTTCAACATCTCACTGAAAGCTGCATGCCCTAGAGGAAAGCCAAGGGGGAAACATCGACCACCATGGTGGTCCACGGAATTAAGTAATATGAGGAAATCCTGCAGGAAGCTCTTTAACAAGGCAAAGTCCACCAGAGCCCCTGAGGACTGGGACGCTTACAAGAAGAATCTGAGAGGATACAAGCGAGAACTGAGAAAGGCTCAGCATAACTCTTGGAATGCTTACTGCAGCAGTATTGAGAATACGTCCGAGGCTTCCAGACTACGGAAGGTTCTAGCATCCACCAACTCCGCTCCAGGTTTCATTAAAACATCGGAGGGCAATTGGACAACGTCCAGTGAGGAGACGCTGGAGGTACTATTGGACACACATTTTCCTGGAAATCAGACGGTTGAACCATGTACTGGCGGTGCCACAGTTGCTCAGCGGTCGTTTCCTGTCGAGGAAATTGTATCGGAAACTAGAATAAGATGGGCGCTAAATAGCTTTGGACCATTCAAATCCCCTGGACCTGATGGAATTACTCCGGCGGAGTTACAAGCTGTAACTGACAAAATTATCCCCTGGTTGTCGGTGATATATAAAGGATGTATCAACTTATCATATATCCCAGGAAAGTGGAGGGAAACAAAAGTCGTTTTCATACCTAAAGCGGGAAAAGCCTCTCACTCGAGGGCGAAGGATTTCCGACCAATCAGCTTATCCTCATTCCTACTTAAGACTCTGGAGAGGATGATAGATATTTATCTTAGAACTAGCATCGATTCAAGTTTGTTCTCGAAACGACAGCATGCATACTCGAAGGGCAGGTCTACTGAGACCGCACTACATGAACTAGTCAGCTTTATTGAAAGCTCACTATCTGTCAAAGAATACACAATCGTGGCGTTTCTAGACATCGAAGGGGCGTTCAATAATGTCCATCCGAGCTCGATATTAAATGGACTGACAACTCTGAATGTTGATCCATGTATACTCAGGCTGTTAGACGAACTGCTAATGAAGAGACGTATTTCAGCCACACTAGGACAAGCAAACATACAAAAGTATGTGAACAGAGGCACTCCTCAAGGAGGAGTTCTATCACCTCTTCTTTGGAATGTTGCTATAAACGACCTTCTGGTTTCCCTAGAAAAAGAAAGGATACAAGTGGTGGCATACGCAGATGATGTGGCGCTAGCAGTCAGGGGAAAATTCCCATCAACAATTAGAGATATTATACAGAGAGCCCTCCGGATGACTGAGAAATGGGCGAAAGATAATGGTCTTGGGGTAAATCCTGCAAAGACAGAAATAGTCATGTACTGCAAAGATCACAAAACTCCCACAGTTAGGCCCATTTCCTTAGGGGGTATTGAAATTCCCTTTAGGGAGTGTGCAAAATACCTTGGCGTTATTTTGGACAGGAAGCTGAACTTTAAGCTTAATATTGAAGAAAGGGCGAGGAAAGCAACGGTAGCTTTATACTCGTGCAAAAAGGCAATAGGGAAAAAGTGGGGACTGAAACCAAAAATTTTACATTGGCTATACACGGCAGTGGTTAGACCTATAATGCTATATGGTGTTGTAGTCTGGTGGCCGGCACTTCAGCAAATAATGCCAGATGTGCCTAACGTAGTGGATTACACTTTGGCGAGTCCACTTTTCGACAAAAAGTTTGAGACTCTAATTCCCAACAGTGAGGCGTGTTGTACACGGACCCCGGGGAATAAAAGATATATAGATTTCTACACTGATGGCTCCAAATTGGATGGCCAAGTGGGTTTCGGAGTATATTCTAAAGATCTGGAACTTCGAATAGCGAAAAGATTACCTGATCACTGTAGTGTTTTTCAGGCTGAAATATTAGCAATAAGAGAGGTGGCGAATTGGCTGAGAAGTAATGTTCCAAAAAATGTGGCATTAATATATACTCAGACAGTCAACCTGCTATAAAATCCTTGGACTCTGTGTTCCTCAACTCGAAAACGGCCATCGATTGCCGCAAATCTCTCAATGAGATGGCTGAGCAGTACAATATTCACCTAATATGGGTGCCTGGCCATAGGAACATACCGGGGAACTGCGAAGCGGATGAGTTGGCAAGGCTAGGGACTACCTTACATATTCCAGGGGAACTAGAATTTGTTGGTATGCCCCTAGCTACCTGCAAGCTCATGCTGCGTGAGAAGGCTGTTATGATGGCAAATGTTCGATGGAAGAATTGCAAGGGTTGTAACGACACCAAGCAAATATGGCCCCATTTCAACTTAAACCGCACACTAGATATGCTAATGTTCTCGAGACGTCAGATATCACTCCTGATATCTGCTATAACGGGTCGCTGCCTGATAGGAGATTTTGCAAAAACTATTGGCGCGAAGTATAATGACTATTGTATGAGCTGTCATGATGCGGAGGAAAAAGAATCAATTAAACACCTCTTGTGTGAGTGTCCTGCATTTTGTGTAAAGCGCAAGCAACTTTTAGGAGCATATAGCTTCAGATTACTGGCGGATCTGGAAAACGTTAACTTAAGCAGTCTGCTAATATTTTTGGAACAATCTGGTTGGTTCAACAAAGAAAAATAATCAAGAAGGTTCAGCGGTTAAAACTAGAAGTGCCCATATGTAATAGGTACTTTTAGTTAATGTGGTATCACAATGGACTGAATAGTCTAAGTGAGCCTGAATCTTAATCGGGCTGCCACTTTAACCTAACCTAACCTAAGGAGATATGGGCAAAAGAAGTTTTTCATATAAAAATTTAAATTTTTTGAGATTTTGAGTGGATTTTTCAATTTTTTGGGGGTGGTCACGAATTAAAGTCCTTTTCGCTCTAGGACACATATTTAAGGAGATATGGGCAAAAGAAGTTTTTCATATAAAAATTTCAATTTTTTAGGTTTTGGGTGGATTTTTCAATTTTTTTGGGGTGGTCACGAAATAAAGTCCTTTTCGCTCTAGGACGCATAGTTTAGGAGATATGGGAAAAAGAAGTTTTTCATATAAAAATTTCAATTTTTTTAGGTTTTGGGTGGATTTTTCAATTTTTTGAGGGTGGTCACGAATTAAAGTCCTTTTCGCTCTAGGACGCATATTTAAGGAGATATAGCCAAAAGAAGTTTTTCATATAAAAATTTCAATTTTTTTAGGTTTTGAGTGGACTTTTCAATTTTTTGGGGGTGGTCACGAATTAAAGTCCTTTTCGCTCTAGGACGCATATTTAAGGAGATATGGGCAAAAGAAGTTTTTCATATTTCAATTTTCAATTTCAATTTTTGTAGGTTTTGGGTGGAATTTTCAATTTTTTGAGGGTGGTCACGAATTATCATCCTTTTCGCTCTAGGACGCATATTTAAGGAGATATAGCCAAAAGAAGTTTTTCATATAAAAATTTCAATTTTTTTAGGTTTTGGGTGGATTTTTCAATTTTTTTGGGGTGGTCACGAATTAAAGTCCTTTTCTCTCTAGGACGCTTAGTTTAGGAGATATGGGCAAAAGAAGTTTTTCATATAAAAATTTAAATTTTTTGAGGTTTTGAGTGGATTTTTCAATTTTTTGGGGGTGGTCACTAATTAAAGTCCTTTTCGCTCTAGGACGCATATTTAAGGAGATATGGGCAAAAGAAGTTTTTCATATAAAAATGTCAATTTTTTTAGGTTTTGGGTGAATTTTTCAATTTTTTTGGGGTGGTCACGAAATAAAGTCCTTTTCGCTCTAGGACGCATAGTTTAGGAGATATGGGAAAAAGAAGTTTTTCATATAAAAATTTCAATTTTTTTAGGTTTTGGGTGGATTTTTCAATTTTTTGAGGGTGGTCACGAATTAAAGTCCTTTTCGCTCTAGGACGCATATTTAAGGAGATATAGCCAAAAGAAGTTTTTCATATAAAAATTTCAATTTTTTTAGGTTTTGAGTGGACTTTTCAATTTTTTGGGGGTGGTCACGAATTAAAGTCCTTTTCGCTCTAGGACGCATATTTAAGGAGATATGGGCAAAAGAAGTTTTTCATATTTCAATTTTCAATTTCAATTTTTTTTAGGTTTTGGGTGGAATTTTCAATTTTTTGAGGGTGGTCACGAATTATCATCCTTTTCGCTCTAGGACGCATATTTAAGGAGATATAGCCAAAAGAAGTTTTTCATATAAAAATTTCAATTTTTTTAGGTTTTGGGTGGATTTTTCAATTTTTTTGGGGTGGTCACGAATTAAAGTCCTTTTCGCTCTAGGACGCTTAGTTTAGGAGATATGGGCAAAAGAAGTTTTTCATATAAAAATTTAAATTTTTTGGGGTTTTGAGTGGATTTTTCAATTTTTTGGGGGTGGTCACGAATTAAAGTCCTTTTCGCTCTAGGACGCATATTTAAGGAGATATGGGCAAAAGAAGTTTTTCATATAAAAATTTCAATTTTTTTAGGTTTTGGGTGGATTTTTCAATTTTTTGAGGGTGGTCACGAATTAAAGTCCTTTTCGCTCTAGGACGCATATTTAAGGAGATATGGGCAAAAGAAGTTTTTCATATAAAAATTTAAATTTTTTGAGATTTTGAGTGGATTTTTCAATTTTTTGGGGGTGGTCACGAATTAAAGTCCTTTTCGCTCTAGGACACATATTTAAGGAGATATGGGCAAAAGAAGTTTTTCATATAAAAATTTCAATTTTTTTAGGTTTTGGGTGGATTTTTCAATTTTTTGGGGTGGTCACGAAATAAAGTCCTTTTCGCTCTAGGACGCATAGTTTAGGAGATATGGGAAAAAGAAGTTTTTCATATAAAAATTTCAATTTTGTTAGGTTTTGGGTGGATTTTTCAATTTTTTGATAGTGGTCACGAATTAAAGTCCTTTTCGCTCTAGGACGCATATTTAAGGAGATATAGCCAAAAGAAGTTTTTCATATAAAAATTTCAATTTTTTTAGGTTTTGAGTGGACTTTTCAATTTTTTGGGGGTGGTCACGAATTAAAGTCCTTTTCGCTCTAGGACGCATATTTAAGGAGATATGGGCAAAAGAAGTTTTTCATATTTCAATTTTCAATTTCAATTTTTTTAGGTTTTGGGTGGAATTTTCAATTTTTTGAGGGTGGTCACGAATTATCATCCTTTTCGCTCTAGGACGCATATTTAAGGAGATATAGCCAAAAGAAGTTTTTCATATAAAAATTTCAATTTTTTTAGGTTTTGGGTGGATTTTTCAATTTTTTTGGGGTGGTCACGAATTAAAGTCCTTTTCGCTATAGGACGCTTAGTTTAGGAGATATGGGCAAAAGAAGAAAAATTTCAATTTTTTTAGGTTTTGGGTGGATTTTTCAATTTTTTTGGGGTGGTCACGAATTAAAGTCCTTTTCGCTCTAGGACGCATATTTAAGGAGATATGGGCAAAAGAAGTTTTTCATATAAAAATTTCAATTTTTTTAGGTTTTGGGTGGATTTTTCAATTTTTTGAGGGTGGTCACGAATTATCATCCTTTTCGCTCTAGGACGCATATTTAAGGAGATATTGCCAAAAGAAGTTTTTATATAAAAATTTCAATTTTTTTAGGTTTTGGGTGGATTTTTAAATTTTTTGAGGGTGGTCACGAATTAAAGTCCTTTTCGCTCTAGGACGCATATTTAAGGAGATATGGGCAAAAAATTTCAATTTTTTTAGGTTTTGGGTGAATTTTTCAATTTTTTTTTTTGGGGTGGTCACGAAATAAAGTCCTTTTCGATCTAGGACGCATAGTTTAGGAGATATGGGCAAAAGAAGTCTTTCATATAAAAATTTCAATTTTTTTAGGTTTTGGGTGGATTTTTCAATTTTTTGAGGGTGGTCACGAATTAAAGTCCTTTTCGCTCTAGGACGCATATTTAAGGAGATATGGGCAAAAGAAGTTTTTCATATAAAAATTTAAATTTTTTGAGATTTTGAGTGGATTTTTCAATTTTTTGGGGGTGGTCACGAATTAAAGTCCTTTTCGCTCTAGGACACATATTTAAGGAGATATGGGCAAAAGAAGTTTTTCGTATAAAAATTTCAATTTTTTTAGGTTTTGGGTGGATTTTTCAATTTTTTTGGGGTGGTCACGAAATAAAGTCCTTTTCGCTCTAGGACGCATAGTTTAGGAGATATGGGAAAAAGAAGTTTTTCATATAAAAATTTCAAGTTTTTTAGGTTTTGGGTGGATTCTTCAATTTTTTGAGGGTGGTCACGAATTAAAGTCCTTTTCGCTCTAGGACGCATATTTAAGGAGATATAGCCAAAAGAAGTTTTTCATATAAAAATTTCAATTTTTTTAGGTTTTGAGTGGACTTTTCAATTTTTTGGGGGTGGTCACGAATTAAAGTCCTTTTCGCTCTAGGACGCATATTTAAGGAGATATGGGCAAAAGAAGTTTTTCATATTTCAATTTTCAATTTCAATTTTTTTAGGTTTTGGGTGGAATTTTCAATTTTTTGAGGGTGGTCACGAATTATCATCCTTTTCGCTCTAGGACGCATATTTAAGGAGATATAGCCAAAAGAAGTTTTTCATATAAAAATTTCAATTTTTTTAGGTTTTGGGTGGATTTTTCAATTTTTTTGGGGTGGTCACGAATTAAAGTCCTTTTCGCTCTAGGACGCTTAGTTTAGGAGATATGGGCAAAAGAAGTTTTTCATATAAAAATTTAAATTTTTTGAGGTTTTGAGTGGATTTTTCAATTTTTTGGGGGTGGTCACTAATTAAAGTCCTTTTCGCTCTAGGACGCATATTTAAGGAGATATGGGCAAAAGAAGTTTTTCATATAAAAATTTCAATTTTTTTAGGTTTTGGGTGAATTTTTCAATCTTTTTGGGGTGGTCACGAAATAAAGTCCTTTTCGCTCTAGGACGCATAGTTTAGGAGATATGGGAAAAAGAAGTTTTTCATATAAAAATTTCAATTTTTTTAGGTTTTGGGTGGATTTTTCAATTTTTTGAGGGTGGTCACGAATTAAAGTCCTTTTCGCTCTAGGACGCATATTTAAGGAGATATAGCCAAAAGAAGTTTTTCATATAAAAATTTCAATTTTTTTAGGTTTTGAGTGGACTTTTCAATTTTTTGGGGGTGGTCACGAATTAAAGTCCTTTTCGCTCTAGGACGCATATTTAAGGAGATATGGGCAAAAGAAGTTTTTCATATTTCAATTTTCAATTTCAATTTTTTTAGGTTTTGGGTGGAATTTTCAATTTTTTGAGGGTGGTCACGAATTATCATCCTTTTCGCTCTAGGACGCATATTTAAGGAGATATAGCCAAAAGAAGTTTTTCATATAAAAATTTCAATTTTTTTAGGTTTTGGGTGGATTTTTCAATTTTTTTGGGGTGGTCACGAATTAAAGTCCTTTTCGCTCTAGGACGCTTAGTTTAGGAGATATGGGCAAAAGAAGTTTTTCATATAAAAATTTAAATTTTTTGGGGTTTTGAGTGGATTTTTCAATTTTTTGGGGGTGGTCACGAATTAAAGTCCTTTTCGCTCTAGGACGCATATTTAAGGAGATATGGGTAAAAGAAGTTTTTCATATAAAAATTTCAATTTTTTTAGGTTTTGGGTGAATTTTTCAATTTTTTTGGGGTGGTCACGAAATAAAGTCCTTTTCGCTCTAGGACGCATAGTTTAGGAGATATGGGTAAAAGAAGTTTTTAATATAAAAATTTCAATTTTTTTAGGTTTTGGGTGGATTTTTCAATTTTTTGAGGGTGGTCACGAATTAAAGTCCTTTCGCTCTAGGACGCATATTTAAGGAGATATGGGCAAAAGAAGTTTTTCATATAAAAATTTAAATTTTTTGAGATTTTGAGTGGATTTTTCAATTTTTTGGGGGTGGTCACGAATTAAAGTCCTTTTCGCTCTAGGACACATATTTAAGGAGATATGGGCAAAAGAAGTTTTTCATATAAAAATTTCAATTTTTTTAGGTTTTGGGTGGATTTTTCAATTTTTTGGGGGTGGTCACGAATTAAAGTCCTTTTCGCTCTAGGACGCATATTTAAGGAGATATGGGCAAAAGAAGTTTTTCATATTTCAATTTTCAATTTCAATTTTTTTAGGTTTTGGGTGGAATTTTCAATTTTTTGAGGGTGGTCACGAATTATCATCCTTTTCGCTCTAGGACGCATATTTAAGGAGATATAGCCAAAAGAAGTTTTTCATATAAAAATTTCAATTTTTTTAGGTTTTGGGTGGATTTTTCAATTTTTTTGGGGTGGTCACGAATTAAAGTCTTTTCGCTCTAGGACGCTTAGTTTAGGAGATATGGGCAAACTAAGAAAAATTTCAATTTTTTTAGGTTTTGGGTGGATTTTTCAATTGTTTTGGGGTGGTCACGAATTAAAGTCCTTTTCGCTCTAGGACGCATATTTAAGGAGATATGGGCAAAAGAAGTTTTTCATATAAAAATTTCAATTTTTTTAGGTTTTGGGTGGATTTTTCAATTTTTTGAGGGTGGTCACGAATTATCATCCTTTTCGCTCTAGGACGCATATTTAAGGAGATATTGCCAAAAGAAGTTTTTCATATAAAAATTTCAATTTTTTTAGGTTTTGGGTGGATTTTTCAATTTTTTGAGGGTGGTCACGAATTAAAGTCCTTTTCGCTCTAGGACGCATATTTAAGGAGATATGGGCAAAAGAAGTTTTTCATATAAAAATTTAAATTTTTTAGGTTTTGGATGGATTTTTCAATTTTTTTTAGGGTGGTCACGAATTAAAGTCCTTTTCGCTCTAGGACGCATATTTAAGGAGATATGGGCAAAAGAAGTTTTTCATATAAAAATTTCAATTTTTTTAGGTTTGGAGTGGACTTTTCAATTTTTTTGGGGGTGGTCACGAATTAAAGTCCTTTTCGCTCTAGGACGCATATTTAAGGAGATATGGGCAAAAGAAGTTTTTCATATAAAAATTTCAATTTTTTTAGGTTTTGGGTGGATTTTTCAATTTTTTGAGGGTGGTCACGAATTATCATCCTTTTCGCTCTAGGACGCATATTTAAGGAGATATAGCCAAAAGAAGTTTTTCGTATAAAAATTTCAATTTTTTTAGGTTTTAGGTGGATTTTTAAATTTTTTAAGGGTGGTCACGAATTATCGTCCTTTTCGCTCTAGGACGCATATTTAAGGAGATATAGCCTAAAGAAGTTTTTCATATAAAAATTTCAATTTTTTTAGGTTTTGGGTGGATTTTTCAATTTTTTGAGGGTGGTCACGAATTAAAGTCCTTTTCGCACTAGGGCGCATATTTAAGGAGATATGGGCAAAAGAAGTTTTTCATATAAAAATTTAAATTTTTCTAGGTTTTGGGTGGATTTTTCAATTTTTTTAGGGTGGTCACGAATTAAAGTCCTTTTCGCTCTAGGACGCATAGTTTAGGAGATATGGGCAAAAGAAGTTTTTCATATAAAAATTTAAATTTTTCTAGGTTTTGGGTGGATTTTTCAATTTTTTGAGGGTGGTCACGAATTAAAGTCATTTTCGCTCTAGGACGCATATTTAAGGAGATATGGGCAAAAGAAGTTTTTCATATAAAAATTTCAATTTTTTTAGGTTTTGGGTGGATTTTTCAATTTTTTTGGGGTGGTCACGAAATAAAGTCCTTTTCGCTCTAGGACGCATATTTAAGGAGATATAGCCAAAAGAAGTTTTTCATATAAAAATTTCAATTTTTTTAGGTTTTGGGTGGATTTTTCAATTTTTTGAGGGTGGTCACGAATTAAAGTCCTTTTCGCTCCAAGACGCAAAATTAAGGAGATATGGACAAAAGAAGTTTTTCATATAAAAATTTAAATTTTTCTAGGTTTATTTTTCAATTTTTTGAGGGTGGTCACGAATTAAAGTCCTTTTCGCTCTAGGACGCATATTTAAGGAGATATAGCCAAAAGAAGTTTTTCATATAAAAATTTCAACTTTTTTAGGTTTTAGGTGGATTTTTAAATGTTTTGAGGGTGGTCACGAATTATCGTCCTTTTCGCTCTAGGACGCATATTTAAGGAGATATGGGCAAAAGAAGTTTTTCATATAAAAATTTAAATTTTTTGAGGTTTTGAGTGGATTTTTCAATTTTTTGGGGGTGGTCACGAATTAAAGTCCTTTTCGCTCTAGGACGCATATTTAAGGAGATATGGGCAAAAGAAGTTTTTCATATAAAAATTTCAATTTTTTTAGGTTTTGGGTGAATTTTTCAATTTTTTCGGGTGGTCACGAAATAAAGTCCTTTTCGCTCTAGGACGCATAGTTTAGGAGATATGGGCAAAAGAAGTTTTTCATATAAAAATTTAAATTTTTTTAGGTTTTGGGTGGATTTTTCAATTTTTTGAGGGTGGTCACGAATTAAAGTCCTTTTCGCTCTAGGACGCATATTTAAGGAGATATGGGCAAAAGAAGTTTTTCATATAAAAATTTAAATTTTTTGAGGTTTAGAGTGGATTTTTCAATTTTTTTGGGGTGGTCACGAAATAAAGTCCTTTTCGCTCTAGGACGCATATTTAAGGAGATATGGGCAAAAGAAGTTTTTCATAAAAAAATTTCAATTTTTTTAGGTTTTGGGTGGATTTTTCAATTTTTTTGGGGTGGTCACGAAATAAAGTCCTTTTCGCTCTAGGACGCATAGTTTAGGAGATATGGGCAAAAGAAGTTTTTCATATAAAAATTTCAATTTTTTTAGGTTTTGGGTGGATTTTTCAATTTTTTGAGGGTGGTCACGAATTAAAGTCCTTTTCGCTCTAGGACGCATATTTAAGGAGATATAGCCAAAAGAAGTTTTTCATATAAAAATTTCAATTTTTTTAGGTTTTGGGTGGATTTTTCAATTTTTTGAGGGTGGTCACGAATTAAAGTCCTGTTCGCTCTAGGACGCATATTCAAGGAGATATAGCCAAAAGAAGTTTTTCATATAAAAATTTCAATTTTTTTAGGTTTTGAGTGGACTTTTCAATTTTTTGGGGGTGGTCGCGAATTAAAGTCCTTTTCGCTCTAGGACGCATATTTAAGGAGATATGGGCAAAAGAAGTTTTTCATATTTCAATTTTCAATTTCAATTTTTTTAGGTTTTGGGTGGAATTTTCAATTTTTTGAGGGTGGTCACGAATTATCATCCTTTTCGCTCTAGAACGCATATTTAAGGAGATATAGCCAAAAGAAGTTTTTCATATAAAAATTTAAATTTTTTTAGGTTTTAGGTGGATTTTTAAATTTTTTGAGGGTGGTCACGAATTATCGTCCTTTTCGCTCTAGGACGCATATTTAAGGAGATATGGGCAAAAGAAGTTTTTCATATAAAAATTTAAATTTTTTGAGGTTTTGAGTGGATTTTTCAATTTTTTGGGGTGGTCACGAATTAAAGTCCTTTTCGCTCTAGGACGCATATTTAAGGAGATATGGGCAAAAGAAGTTTTTCATATAAAAATTTCAATTTTTTTAGGTTTTGGGTGGATTTTTCAATTTTTTTGGGGTGGTCACGAAATAAAGTCCTTTTCGCTCTAGGACGCATATTTAAGGAGATATAGCCAAAAGAAGTTTTTCATATAAAAATTTCAATGTTTTTAAGTTTTGGGTGGATTTTTCAATTTTTTGAGGGTGGTCACGAATTAAAGTCCTTTTCGCTCTAGGACGCATATTTAAGGAGATATGGACAAAAGAAGTTTTTCATATAAAAATTTAAATTTTTCTAGGTTTATTTTTCAATTTTTTGAGGGTGGTCACGAATTAAAGTCCTTTTCGCTCTAGGACGCATATTTAAGGAGATATGGGCAAAAGAAGTTTTTCATATAAAAATTTCAATTTTTTTAGGTTTTGGGTGGATTTTTCAATTTTTTTGGGGTGGTCACGAAATAAAGTCCTTTTCGCTCTAGGACGCATATTTAAGGAGATATAGCCAAAAGAAGTTTTTCATATAAAAATTTAAATTTTTTGAGGTTTTGGGTGGATTTTTCAATTTTTTTGGGGTGGTCACCCCAAAATATGCTCTAGGACGCATATTTAAGGAGATATGGGCAAAAGAAGTTTTTCATATAAAAATTTCAATTTTTTTAGGTTTTGGGTGGATTTTTCAATTTTTTTGGGGTGGTCACGAAATAAAGTCCTTTTCGCTCTAGGACGCATATTTAAGGAGATATAGCCAAAAGAAGTTTTTCATATAAAAATTTCAATTTTTTTAAGTTTTTGGTGGATTTTTCAATTTTTTGAGGGTGGTCACGAATTAAAGTCCTTTTCGCTCTAGGACGCATATTTAAGGAGATATGGACAAAAGAAGTTTTTCATATAAAAATTTAAATTTTTCTAGGTTTATTTTTCAATTTTTTGAGGGTGGTCACGAATTAAAGTCCTTTTCGCTCTAGGACGCATATTTAAGGAGATATGGGCAAAAGAAGTTTTTCATATAAAAATTTAAATTTTTTTAGGTTTTGGGTGGATTTTTCAATTTTTTTGGGGTGGTCACGAAATAAAGTCCTTTTCGCTCTAGGACGCATATTTAAGGAGATATAGCCAAAAGAAGTTTTTCATATAAAAATTTAAATTTTTTGAGGTTTTGGGTGGATTTTTCAATTTTTTTGGGGTGGTCACGAATTAAAGTCCTTTTCGCTCTAGGACGCATATTTAAGGAGATATGGGCAAAAGAAGTTTTTCATATAAAAATTTCAATTTTTTTAGGTTTTGGGTGGATTTTTCAATTTTTTTTGTGGTGGTCACGAAATAAAGTCCTTTTCGCTCTAGGACGCATATTTAAGGAGATATAGCCAAAAGAAGTTTTTCATATAAAAATTTCAATTTTTTTAAGTTTTGGGTGGATTTTTCAATTTTTTGAGGGTGGTCACGAATTAAAGTCCTTTTCGCTCTAGGACGCATATTTAAGGAGATATGGACAAAAGAAGTTTTTCATATAAAAATGTAAATTTTTCTAGGTTTATTTTTCAATTTTTTGAGGGTGGTCACGAATTAAAGTCCTTTTCGCTCTAGGACGCATATTTAAGGAGATATGGGCAAAAGAAGTTTTTCATATAAAAATTTCAATTTTTTTAGGTTTTGGGTGAATTTTTCAATTTTTTTGGGGTGGTCACGAAATAAAGTCCTTTTCGCTCTAGGACGCATAGTTTAGGAGATATGGGCAAAAGAAGTCTTTCATATAAAAATTTCAATTTTTTTAGGTTTTGGGTGGATTTTTAAATTTTTTGAGGGTGGTCACGAATTAAAGTCCTTTTCGCTCTAGGACGCATATTTATGGAGATATGGGCAAAAGAAGTTTTTCATATAAAAATTTAAACTTTTTGAGATTTTGAGTGGATTTTTCAATTTTTTGGGGGTGGTCACGAATTAAAGTCCTTTTCGCTCTAGGACACATATTTAAGGAGATATGGGCAAAAGAAGTTTTTCATATAAAAATTTCAATTTTTTTAGGTTTTGGGTGGATTTTTCAATTTTTTTGGGGTGGTCACGAAATAAAGTCCTTTTCGCTCTAGGACGCATAGTTTATGAGATATGGGCAAAAGAAGTTTTTCATATAAAAATTTCAATTTTTTTAGGTTTTGGGTGGATTTTTCAATTTTTTGAGGGTGGTCACGAATTAAAGTCCTTTTCGCTCTAGGACGCATATTTAAGGAGATATAGCCAAAAGAAGTTTTTCATATAAAAATTTCAATTTTTTTAGGTTTTAGGTGGATTTTTAAATTTTTTGAGGGTGGTCACGAATTATCGTCCTTTTCGCTCTAGGACGCATATTTAAGGAGATATGGGAAAAAGAAGTTTTTCATATAAAAATTTCATTTTTTTTAGGTTTTGGGTGAATTTTTCAATTTTTTTTGGGGTGGTCACGAAATAAAGTCCTTTTCGCTCTAGGACGCATAGTTTATGAGATATGGGCAAAAGAAGTTTTTCATATAAAAATTTCAATTTTTTTAGGTTTTGGGTGGATTTTTCAATTTTTTGAGGGTGGTCACGAATTAAAGTCCTTTTCGCTCTAGGACGCATATTTAAGGAGATATAGCCAAAAGAAGTTTTTCATATAAAAATTTCAATTTTTTTAGGTTTTAGGTGGATTTTTAAATTTTTTGAGGGTGGTCACGAATTATCGTCCTTTTCGCTCTAGGACGCATATTTAAGGAGATATGGGCAAAAGAAGTTTTTCATATAAAAATTTAAATTTGTTGAGGTTTTGGGTGGATTTTTCAATTTTTTTTGGGGTGGTCACGAAATAAAGTCCTTTTCGCTCTAGGACGCATAGTTTAGGAGATATGGGCAAAAGAAGTTTTTCATATAAAAATTTCAATTTTTTTAGGTTTTGGGTGAATTTTTCAATTTTTTGGGGGTGGTCACGAATTAAAGTCCTTTTCGCTCTAGGACGCATATTTAAGGAGATATGGGCAAAAGAAGTTTTTCATATAAAAATTTCAATTTTTTAAGGTTTTGGGTGAATTTTTCAATTTTTTTGGGGTGGTTACGAAATAAAGTCCTTTTCGCTCTAGGACTCATAGTTTAGGAGATATGGGCAAAAGAAGTTTTTCATATCAAAATTTCAATTTTTTAGGTTTTGGGTGGATTTTTAAATTTTTTGAGGGTGGTCACGAATTATCGTCCTTTTCGCTCTAGGACGCATATTTAAGGAGATATGGGCAAAATAAGTTTTTCATATAAAAATTTAAATTTTTTGAGGTTTTGAGCGGATTTTTCAATTTTTTGGGGGTGGTCACGAATTAAAGTCCTTTTCGCTCTAGGACGCATATTTAAGGAGATATAGCCAAAAGAAGTTTTTCATATAAAAATTTCAATTTTTTTAGGTTTTAGGTGGATTTTTAAATTTTTTGAGGGTGGTCACGAATTATCGTCCTTTTCGCTCTAGGACGCATATTTAAGGAGATATGGGCAAAAGAAGTTTTTCATATAAAAATTTCAATTTTTTTAGGTTTTGGGTGAATTTTTCAATTTTTTGAGGGTGGTCACGAAATAAAGTCCTTTTCGCTCTAGGACGCATAGTTTAGGAGATATGGGCAAAAGAAGTTTTTCATATAAAAATTTCAATTTTTTTAGGTTTTGGGTGGATTTTTCAATTTTTTGAGGGTGGTCACGAATTAAAGTCCTTTTCGCTCAAGGACGCATATTTAAGGAGATATAGCCAAAAGAAGTTTTTCATATAAAAATTTCAATTTTTTTAGGTTTTAGGTGGATTCTTAAATTTTTTGAGGGTGGTCACGAATTATCGTCCTTTTCGCTCTAGGACGCATATTTAAGGAGATATGGGCAAAAGAAGTTTTTCATATAAAAATTTCAATTTTTTTAGGTTTTGGGTGGATTTTTCAATTTTTTTGGGGTGGTCACGAAATAAAGTCCTTTTCGCTCTAGGACGCATAGTTTAGGAGATATGGGCAAAAGAAGTTTTTCATATAAAAATTTAAATTTTTTTAGGTTTTGGGTGAATTTTTAAATTTTTTTGGGGTGGTCACGAAATAAAGTCCTTTTCGCTCTAGGGCGCATAGTTTAGGAGATATGGGAAAAAGAAGTTTTTCATATAAAAATTTCAATTTTTTTAGGTTTTGGGTGGATTTTTCAATTTTTTGGGGGTGGTCACGAATTAAAGTCCTTTTCGCTCTAGGACGCATAGTTTAGGAGATATGGGCAAAAGAAGTTTTTCATATAAAAATTTCATTTTTTTAGGTTTTGGGTGGATTTTTCAATTTTTTGAGGGTGGTCACGAATTAAAGTCCTTTTCGCTCTAGGACGCATATTTAAGGAGATATAGCCAAAAGAAGTTTTTCATATAAAAATTTCAATTTTAGTAGGTTTTGGGTGGATTTTTATATTTTTTGAGGGTGGTCACGAATTAAAGTCCTTTTCGCTCTAGGACGCATAGTTTAGGAGATATGGGCAAAAGAAGTTTTTCATATAAAAATTTCATTTTTTTAGGTTTTGGGTGGATTTTTCAATTTTTTGAGGGTGGTCACGAATTAAAGTCCTTTTCGCTCTAGGACGCATATTTAAGGAGATATAGCCAAAAGAAGTTTTTCATATAAAAATTTCAATTTTTTTAGGTTTTAGGTGGATTTTTCAATTTTTTGAGGGTGGTCACGAATTATCGTCCTTTTCGCTCTAGGACGCATATTTAAGGAGATATAGCCAAAAGAAGTTTTTCATATAAAAATTTCAATTTTTTTAGGTTTTAGGTGGATTTTTAAATTTTTTGAGGGTGGTCACGAATTATCGTCCTTTTCGCTCTAGGACGCATATTTAAGGAGATATGGGCAAAAGAAGTTTTTCATATAAAAATTTAAATTTTTTGAGGTTTTGAGTGGATTTTTCAATTTTGTGGGGGTGGTCACGAATTAAAGTCCTTTTCGCTCGACGCATATTTAAGGAGATATGGGCAAAAGAAGTTTTTCATATAAAAATTTCAATTTTTTTAGGTTTTGGGTGGATTTTTAAATTTTTTGAGGTAGTCACGAATTATCTTCCTTTTCGCTCTAGGACGCATATTTAAGGAGATATGGGCAAAAGAAGTTTTTCATATAAAAATTTAAATTTTTTGAGGTTTTGGGTGGATTTTTCAATTTTTTTGGGGTGGTCACGAATTAAAGTCCTTTTCGCTCTAGGACGCAAAAAAGTTTTTCATATAAAAATTTCAATTTTTTTAGGTTTTGGGTGGATTTTTCAATTTTTTTGGGGTGTTCACGAAATAAAGTCCTTTTCGCTCTAGGACGCATATTTAAGGAGATATAGCCAAAAGAAATTTTTCATATAAAAATTTCAATTTTTTTAGGTTTTGGGTGGATTTTTCAATTTTTTGAGGGTGGTCACGAATTAAAGTCCTTTTCGCTCTAGGACGCATATTTAAGGAGATATGGACAAAAGAAGTTTTTAACATAAAAATTTAAATTTTTCTAGGTTTATTTTTCAATTTTTTGAGGGTGGTCACGAATTAAAGTCCTTTTCGCTCTAGGACGCATATTTAAGGAGATATAGCCAAAAGAAGTTTTTCATATAAAAATTTCAATTTTTTTAGGTTTTAGGTGGATTTTTAAATTTTTTGAGGGTGGTCACGAAATAAAGCCCTTTTCGCTCTAGGACGCATATTTAAGGAGATATGGGCAAAAGAAGTTTTTCATATAAAAATTTCAATTTTTTTAGGTTTTGGGTGGATTTTTCAATTTTTTGAGGGTGGTCACGAATTAAAGTCCTTTTCGCTCTAGGACGCATATTTAAGGAGATATAGCCAAAAGAAGTTTTTCATATAAAAATAAATAAAGAAATAAAGTCCTTTTCGCTCTAGGACGCATAGTTTAGGAGATATGGGCAAAAGAAGTTTTTCATATAAAAATTTCAATTTTTTAGGTTTTGGGTGAATTTTTCAATTTTTTTGGGGTGGTCACGAAATAAAGTCCTTTTCGCTCTAGGACGCATAGTTTAGGAGATATGGGAAAAAGAAGTTTTTCATATAAAAATTTCAATTTTTTTAGGTTTTGGGTGGATTTTTCAATTTTTTGGGGGTGGTCACGAATTAAAGTCCTTTTCGCTCTAGGACGCATATTTAAGGAGATATGGGCAAAAGAAGTTTTTCATATAAAAATTTCAATTTTTTTAGGTTTTGGGTGAATTTTTCAATTTTTTTGGGGTGGTCACGAAATAAAGTCCTTTTCGCTCTAGGACTCATAGTTTAGGAGATATGGGCAAAAGAAGTTTTTCATATAAAAATTTCAATTTTTTTAGGTTTTGGGTGGATTTTTAAATTTTTTGAGGGTGGTCACGAATTATCGTCCTTTTCGCTCTAGGACGCATATTTAAGGAGATATGGGCAAAATAAGTTTTTCATATAAAAATTTAAATTTTTTGAGGTTTTGAGCGGATTTTTCAATTTTTTGGGGGTGGTCACGAATTAAAGTCCTTTTCGCTCTAGGACGCATATTTAAGGAGATATAGCCAAAAGAAGTTTTTCATATAAAAATTTCAATTTTTTTAGGTTTTAAATGGATTTTTAAATTTTTTGAGGGTGGTCACGAATTATCGTCCTTTTCGCTCTAGGACGCATATTTAAGGAGATATGGGCAAAAGAAGTTTTTCATATAAAAATTTCAATTTTTTTAGGTTTTGGGTGAATTTTTCAATTTTTTGAGGGTGGTCACGAAATAAAGTCCTTTTCGCTCTAGGACGCATAGTTTAGGAGATATGGGCAAAAGAAGTTTTTCATATAAAAATTTCAATTTTTTTAGGTTTTGGGTGGATTTTTCAATTTTGTGGGGGTGGTCACGAATTAAAGTCCTTTTCGCTATAGGACGCATATTTAAGGAGATATGGGCAAAAGAAGTTTTCCATATAAAAATTTCAATTTTTTTAGGTTTTGGGTGGATTTTTATATTTTTTGAGGGTGGTCACGAATTAAAGTCCTTTTCGCTCTAGGACGCATAGTTTAGGAGATATGGGCAAAAGAAGTTTTTCATATAAAAATTTCAATTTTTTTAGGTTTTGGGTGGATTTTTCAATTTTTTTGGGGTGGTCACGAAATAAAGTCCTTTTCGCTCTAGGACGCATATTTAAGGAGATATAGCCAAAAGAAATTTTTCATATAAAAATTTCAATTTTTTTAGGTTTTGGGTGGATTTTTCAATTTTTTGAGGGTGGTCACGAATTAAAGTCCTTTTCGCTCTAGGACGCATTGTTTAGGAGATATGGGCAAAAGAAGTTTTTCATATAAAAATTTAAATTTTTTTAGGTTTTGGGTGGATTTTTCAATTTTTTGAGGGTGGTCACGAATTAAAGTCCTTTTCGCTCTAGGACGCATATTTAAGGAGATATGGGCAAAAGAAGTTTTTCATATAAAAATTTAAATTTTTTGAGGTTTAGAGGGGATTTTTCAATTTTTTTGGGGTGGTCACGAAATAAAGTCCTTTTCGCTCTAGGACGCATATTTAAGGAGATATGGGCAAAAGAAGTTTTTCATAAAAAAATTTCAATTTTTTTAGGTTTTGGGTGGATTTTTCAATTTTTTTGGGGTGGTCACGAAATAAAGTCCTTTTCGCTCTAGGACGCATAGTTTAGGAGATATGGGCAAAAGAAGTTTTTCATATAAAAATTTCAATTTTTTTAGGTTTTGGGTGGATTTTTCAATTTTTTGAGGGTGGTCACGAATTAAAGTCCTTTTCGCTCTAGGACGCATATTTAAGGAGATATAGCCAAAAGAAGTTTTTCATATAAAAATTTCAATTTTTTTAGGTTTTGGGTGGATTTTTCAATTTTTTGAGGGTGGTCACGAATTAAAGTCCTGTTCGCTCTAGGACGCATATTCAAGGAGATATAGCCAAAAGAAGTTTTTCATATAAAAATTTCAATTTTTTTAGGTTTTGAGTGGACTTTTCAATTTTTTGTGGGTGGTCGCGAATTAAAGTCCTTTTCGCTCTAGGACGCATATTTAAGGAGATATGGGCAAAAGAAGTTTTTCATATTTCAATTTTCAATTTCAATTTTTTTAGGTTTTGGGTGGAATTTTCAATTTTTTGAGGGTGGTCACGAATTATCATCCTTTTCGCTCTAGAACGCATATTTAAGGAGATATAGCCAAAAGAAGTTTTTCATATAAAAATTTAAATTTTTTTAGGTTTTAGGTGGATTTTTAAATTTTTTGAGGGTGGTCACGAATTATCGTCCTTTTCGCTCTAGGACGCATATTTAAGGAGATATGGGCAAAAGAAGTTTTTCATATAAAAATTTAAATTTTTTGAGGTTTTGAGTGGATTTTTCAATTTTTTGGAGTGGTCACGAATTAAAGTCCTTTTCGCTCTAGGACGCATATTTAAGGAGATATGGGCAAAAGAAGTTTTTCATATAAAAATTTCAATTTTTTTAGGTTTTGGGTGGATTTTTCAATTTTTTTGGGGTGGTCACGAAATAAAGTCCTTTTCGCTCTAGGACGCATATTTAAGGAGATATAGCCAAAAGAAGTTTTTCATATAAAAATTTCAATTTTTTTAAGTTTTGGGTGGATTTTTCAATTTTTTGAGGGTGGTCACGAATTAAAGTCCTTTTCGCTCTAGGACGCATATTTAAGGAGATATGGACAAAAGAAGTTTTTCATATAAAAATTTAAATTTTTCTAGGTTTATTTTTCAATTTTTTGAGGGTGGTCACGAATTAAAGTCCTTTTCGCTCTAGGACGCATATTTAAGGAGATATGGGCAAAAGAAGTTTTTCATATAAAAATTTCAATTTTTTTAGGTTTTGGGTGGATTTTTCAATTTTTTTGGGGTGGTCACGAAATAAAGTCCTTTTCGCTCTAGGACGCATATTTAAGGAGATATAGCCAAAAGAAGTTTTTCATATAAAAATTTAAATTTTTTGAGGTTTTGGGTGGATTTTTCAATTTTTTTGGGGTGGTCACCCCAAAATATGCTCTAGGACGCATATTTAAGGAGATATGGGCAAAAGAAGTTTTTCATATAAAAATTTCAATTTTTTTAGGTTTTGGGTGGATTTTTCAAATTTTTTGGGGTGGTCACGAAATAAAGTCCTTTTCGCTCTAGGACGCATATTTAAGGAGATATAGCCAAAAGAAGTTTTTCATATAAAAATTTCAATTTTTTTAAGTTTTTGGTGGATTTTTCAATTTTTTGAGGGTGGTCACGAATTAAAGTCCTTTTCGCTCTAGGACGCATATTTAAGGAGATATGGACAAAAGAAGTTTTTCATATAAAAATTTAAATTTTTCTAGGTTTATTTTTCAATTTTTTGAGGGTGGTCACGAATTAAAGTCCTTTTCGCTCTAGGACGCATATTTAAGGAGATATGGGCAAAAGAAGTTTTTCATATAAAAATTTCAATTTTTTTAGGTTTTGGGTGGATTTTTCAATTTTTTTGGGGTGGTCACGAAATAAAGTCCTTTTCGCTCTAGGACGCATATTTAAGGAGATATAGCCAAAAGAAGTTTTTCATATAAAAATTTAAATTTTTTGAGGTTTTGGGTGGATTTTTCAATTTTTTTGGGGTGGTCACGAATTAAAGTCCTTTTCGCTCTAGGACGCATATTTAAGGAGATATGGGAAAAAGAAGTTTTTCATATAAAAATTTCAATTTTTTTAGGTTTTGGGTGGCTTTTTCAATTTTTTTTGTGGTGGTCACGAAATAAAGTCCTTTTCGCTCTAGGACGCATAGTTTAGGAGATATGGGCAAAAGAAGTTTTTCATATAAAAATTTAAATTTTTTGAGGTTTTGGGTGGATTTTTCAATTTTTTGAGGGTGGTCACGAATTAAAGTCCTTTTCGCTCTAGGACGCATATTTAAGGAGATATGGACAAAAGAAGTTTTTCATATAAAAATGTAAATTTTTCGAGGTTTATTTTTCAATTTTTTGAGGGTGGTCACGAATTAAAGTCCTTTTCGCTCTAGGACGCATATTTAAGGAGATATGGGCAAAAGAAGTTTTTCATATAAAAATTTCAATTTTTTTAGGTTTTGGGTGAATTTTTCAATTTTTTTGGGGTGGTCACGAAATAAAGTCCTTTTCGCTCTAGGACGCATAGTTTAGGAGATATGGGCAAAAGAAGTCTTTCATATAAAAATTTCAATTTTTTTAGGTTTTGGGTGGATTTTTAAATTTTTTGAGGGTGGTCACGAATTAAAGTCCTTTTCGCTCTAGGACGCATATTTAAGGAGATATGGGCAAAAGAAGTTTTTCATATAAAAATTTAAACTTTTTGAGATTTTGAGTGGATTTTTCAATTTTTTGGGGGTGGTCACGAATTAAAGTCCTTTTCGCTCTAGGACACATATTTAAGGAGATATGGGCAAAAGAAGTTTTTCATATAAAAATTTCAATTTTTTTAGGTTTTGGGTGGATTTTTCAATTTTTTTGGGGTGGTCACGAAATAAAGTCCTTTTCGCTCTAGGACGCATATTTAAGGAGATATAGCCAAAAGAAGTTTTTCATATAAAAATTTAAATTTTTTGAGGTTTTGGGTGGATTTTTCAATTTTTTTGGGGTGGTCACCCCAAAATATGCTCTAGGACGCATATTTAAGGAGATATGGGCAAAAGAAGTTTTTCATATAAAAATTTCAATTTTTTTAGGTTTTGGGTGGATTTTTCAATTTTTTTGGGGTGGTCACGAAATAAAGTCCTTTTCGCTCTAGGACGCATATTTAAGGAGATATAGCCAAAAGAAGTTTTTCATATAAAAATTTCAATTTTTTTAAGTTTTTGGTGGATTTTTCAATTTTTTGAGGGTGGTCACGAATTAAAGTCCTTTTCGCTCTAGGACGCATATTTAAGGAGATATGGACAAAAGAAGTTTTTCATATAAAAATTTAAATTTTTCTAGGTTTATTTTTCAATTTTTTGAGGGTGGTCACGAATTAAAGTCCTTTTCGCTCTAGGACGCATATTTAAGGAGATATGGGCAAAAGAAGTTTTTCATATAAAAATTTCAATTTTTTTAGGTTTTGGGTGGATTTTTCAATTTTTTTGGGGTGGTCACGAAATAAAGTCCTTTTCGCTCTAGGACGCATATTTAAGGAGATATAGCCAAAAGAAGTTTTTCATATAAAAATTTAAATTTTTTGAGGTTTTGGGTGGATTTTTCAATTTTTTTGGGGTGGTCACGAATTAAAGTCCTTTTCGCTCTAGGACGCATATTTAAGGAGATATGGGAAAAAGAAGTTTTTCATATAAAAATTTCAATTTTTTTAGGTTTTGGGTGGCTTTTTCAATTTTTTTTGTGGTGGTCACGAAATAAAGTCCTTTTCGCTCTAGGACGCATAGTTTAGGAGATATGGGCAAAAGAAGTTTTTCATATAAAAATTTAAATTTTTTGAGGTTTTGGGTGGATTTTTCAATTTTTTGAGGGTGGTCACGAATTAAAGTCCTTTTCGCTCTAGGACGCATATTTAAGGAGATATGGACAAAAGAAGTTTTTCATATAAAAATGTAAATTTTTCGAGGTTTATTTTTCAATTTTTTGAGGGTGGTCACGAATTAAAGTCCTTTTCGCTCTAGGACGCATATTTAAGGAGATATGGGCAAAAGAAGTTTTTCATATAAAAATTTCAATTTTTTTAGGTTTTGGGTGAATTTTTCAATTTTTTTGGGGTGGTCACGAATTAAAGTCCTTTTCGCTCTAGGACACATATTTAAGGAGATATGGGCAAAAGAAGTTTTTCATATAAAAATTTCAATTTTTTTAGGTTTTGGGTGGATTTGTCAATTTTTTTGGGGTGGTCACGAAATAAAGTCCTTTTCGCTCTAGGACGCATAGTTTAGGAGATATGGGAAAAAGAAGTTTTTCATATAAAAATTTCAATTTTTTTAGGTTTTGGGTGGATTTTTCAATTTTTTGAGGGTGGTCACGAATTATCGTCCTTTTCGCTCTAGGACGCATATTTAAGGAGATATAGCCAAAAGAAGTTTTTCATATAAAAATTTCAATTTTTTTATGTTTTAGGTGGATTTTTAAATTTTTTGAGGGTGGTCACGAATTATCGTCCTTTTCGCTCTAGGACGCATATTTAAGGAGATATGGGAAAAAGAAGTTTTTCATATAAAAATTTCATTTTTTTTAGGTTTTGGGTGAATTTTTCAATTTTTTTGGGGTGGTCACGAAATAAAGTCCTTTTCGCTCTAGGACGCATAGTTTAGGAGATATGGGCAAAATAAGTTTTTCATATAAAAATTTAAATTTTTTTAGGTTTTGGGTGGATTTTTCAATTTTTTGAGGATGGTCACGAATTAAAGTCCTTTTCGCTCTAGGACGCATATTTAAGGAGATATAGCCAAAAGAAGTTTTTCATATAAAAATTTCAATTTTTTTAGGTTTTAGGTGGATTTTTAAATTTTTTGAGGGTGGTCACGAATTATCGTCCTTTTCGCTCTAGGACGCATATTTAAGGAGATATGGGCAAAAGAAGTTTTTCATATAAAAATTTCAATTTTTTGAGGTTTTGAGTGGATTTTTCAATTTTTTTTGGGGTGGTCACGAAATAAAGTCCTTTTCGCTCTAGGACGCATAGTTTAGGAGATATGGGCAAAAGAAGTTTTTCATATAAAAATTTCAATTTTTTTAGGTTTTGGGTGAATTTTTCAATTTTTTTGGGGTGGTCACGAAATAAAGTCCTTTTCGCTCTAGGACGCATAGTTTAGGAGATATGGGAAAAAGAAGTTTTTCATATAAAAACTTCAATTTTTTTAGGTTTTGGGTGGATTTTTCAATTTTTTGGGGGTGGTCACGAATTAAAGTCCTTTTCGCTCTAGGACGCATATTTAAGGAGATATGGGCAAAAGAAGTTTTTCATATAAAAATTTCAATTTTTTAAGGTTTTGGGTGAATTTTTCAATTTTTTGGGGTGGTTACGAAATAAAGTCCTTTTCGCTCTAGGACTCATAGTTTAGGAGATATGGGCAAAAGAAGTTTTTCATATAAAAATTTCAATTTTTTTAGGTTTTGGGTGAATTTTTCAATTTTTTTGGGGTGGTCACGAAATAAAGTCCTTTTCGCTCTAGGACGCATAGTTTAGGAGATATGGGCAAAAGAAGTTTTTCATATAAAAATTTCAATTTTTTTAGATTTTGGGTGGATTTTTCAATTTTGTGGGGGTGGTCACGAATTAAAGTCCTTTTCGCTATAGGACGCATATTTAAGGAGATATGGGCAAAAGAAGTTTTCCATATAAAAATTTCAATTTTTTTAGGTTTTGGGTGGATTTTTATATTTTTTGAGGGTGGTCACGAATTAAAGTCCTTTTCGCTCTAGGACGCATAGTTTAGGAGATATGGGCAAAAGAAGTTTTTCATATAAAAATTTCAATTTTTTTAGGTTTTGGGTGGATTTTTCAATTTTTTGAGGGTGGTCACGAATTAAAGTCCTTTTCGCTCTAGGACGCATATTTAAGGAGATATTGCCAAAAGAAGTTTTTCATATAAAAATTTCAATTTTTTTAGGTTTTAGGTGGATTTTTCAATTTTTTGAGGGTGGTCACGAATTATCGTCCTTTTCGCTCTAGGACGCATATTTAAGGAGATATGGACAAAAGAAGTTTTTCATATAAAAATTTCAATTTTTTTAGGTTTTGGGTGAATTTTTCAATTTTTTTGGGGTGGTCACGAAATAAACTCCTTTTCGCTCTAGGACTCATAGTTTAGGAGATATGGGCAAAAGAAGTTTTTCATATAAAAATTTCAATTTTTTTAGGTTTTGGGTGGATTTTTAAATTTTTTGAGGGTGGTCACGAATTAAAGTCCTTTTCGCTCTAGGACGCATATTTAAGGAGATATGGGCAAAAGAAGTTTTTCATATAAAAATTTCAATTTTTTTAGGTTTTGGGTGAATTTTTCAATTTTTTTGGGGTGGTCACGAAATAAAGTCCTTTTCGCTCTAGGACTCATAGTTTAGGAGATATGGGCAAAAGAAGTTTTTCATATAAAAATTTCAATTTTTTTAGGTTTTGGGTGGATTTTTAAATTTTTTGAGGGTGGTCACGAATTATCGTCCTTTTCGCTCTAGGACGCATATTTAAGGAGATATGGGCAAAATAAGTTTTTCATATAAAAATTTAAATTTTTTGAGGTTTTGAGCGGATTTTTCAATTTTTTGGGGGTGGTCACGAATTAAAGTCCTTTTCGCTCTAGGACGCATATTTAAGGAGATATAGCCAAAAGAAGTTTTTCATATAAAAATTTCAATTTTTTTAGGTTTTAGGTGGATTTTTAAATTTTTTGAGGGTGGTTACGAATTATCGTCCTTTTCGCTCTAGGACGCATATTTAAGGAGATATGGGCAAAAGAAGTTTTTCATATAAAAATTTAAATTTTTTGAGGTTTTGAGTGGATTTTTCAATTTTGTGGGGGTGGTCACGAATTAAAGTCCTTTTCGCTCGACGCATATTTAAGGAGATATGGGCAAAAGAAGTTTTTCATATAAAAATTTCAATTTTTTTAGGTTTTGGGTGGATTTTTAAATTTTTTGAGGTAGTCACGAATTATCTTCCTTTTCGCTCTAGGACGCATATTTAAGGAGATATGGGCAAAAGAAGTTTTTCATATAAAAATTTAAATTTTTTGAGGTTTTGGGTGGATTTTTCAATTTTTTTGGGGTGGTCACGAATTAAAGTCCTTTTCGCTCTAGGACGCAAAAGAAGTTTTTCATATAAAAATTTCAATTTTTTTAGGTTTTGGGTGGATTTTTCAATTTTTTTGGGGTGTTCACGAAATAAAGTCCTTTTCGCTCTAGGACGCATATTTAAGGAGATATAGCCAAAAGAAATTTTTCATATAAAAATTTCAATTTTTTTAGGTTTTGGGTGGATTTTTCAATTTTTTGAGGGTGGTCACGAATTAAAGTCCTTTTCGCTCTAGGACGCATATTTAAGGAGATATAGCCAAAAGAAGTTTTTCATATAAAAATAAATAAAGAAATAAAGTCCTTTTCGCTCTAGGACGCATAGTTTAGGAGATATGGGCAAAAGAAGTTTTTCATATAAAAATTTCAATTTTTTTAGGTTTTGGGTGAATTTTTCAATTTTTTTGGGGTGGTCACGAAATAAAGTCCTTTTCGCTCTAGGACGCATAGTTTAGGAGATATGGGAAAAAGAAGTTTTTCATATAAAAATTTCAATTTTTTTAGGTTTTGGGTGGATTTTTCAATTTTCAGAGGGTGGTCACGAATTAAAGTCCTTTTCGCTCTAGGACGCATATTTAAGGAGATATGGGCAAAAGAAGTTTTTCATATAAAAATTTAAATTTTTCTAGGTTTATTTTTCAATTGTTTGAGGGTGGTCACGAATTAAAGTCCTTTTCGCTCTAGGACGCATATTTAAGGAGATATAGCCAAAAGAAGTTTTTCATATAAAAATTTCAATTTTTTTAGGTTTTAGGTGGATTTTTAAATTTTTTGAGGGTGGTCACGAAATAAAGTCCTTTTCGCTCTAGGACGCATAGTTTAGGAGATATGGGCAAAAGAAGTTTTTCATATAAAAATTTCAATTTTTTTAGGTTTTGGGTGGATTTATCAATTTTTTGGGGGTGGTCACGAATTAAAGCCCTTTTCGCTCTAGGACGCATATTTAAGGAGATATGGGCAAATGAAGTTTTTCATATAAAAATTTCAATTTTTTTAGGTTTTGGGTGAATTTTTCAATTTTTTTGGGGTGGTCACGAAATAAAGTCCTTTTCGCTCTAGGACGCATAGTTTAGGAGATATGGGCAAAAGAAGTTTTTCATATAAAAATTTCAATTTTTTTAGGTTTTGGGTGGATTTTTCAATTTTTTGAGGATGGTCACGAATTAAAGTCCTTTTCGCTCTAGGACGCATATTTAAGGAGATATAGCCAAAAGAAGTTTTTCATATAAAAATTTAAATTTTTTTAGGTTTTAGGTGGATTTTTAAATTGTTTGAGGGTGGTCACGAATTATCGTCCTTTTCGCTCTAGGACGCATATTTAAGGAGATATGGGCAAAAGAAGTTTTTCATATAAAAATTTAAATTTTTTGAGGTTTTGGGTGGATTTTTCAATTTTTTTGGGGTGGTCACGAAATAAAGTCCTTTTCGCTCTAGGACGCATAGTTTAGGAGATATGGGCAAAAGAAGTTTTTCATATAAAAATTTAAATTTTTTTAGGTTGTGGGTGAATTTTTCAATTTTTTTGGGGTGGTCACGAAATAAAGTCCTTTTCGCTCTAGGACGCATAGTTTAGGAGATGTGGGAAAAAGAAGTTTTTCATATAAAAATTTAAATTTTTTTAGGTTTTGGGTGAATTTTTCAAATTTTTTGGGGTGGTCACGAAATAAAGTCCTTTTCGCTCTAGGAGGCATAGTTTAGGAGATATGGGCAAAAGAAGTTTTTCATATAAAAATTTAAATTTTTTTAGGTTTTGGGTGGATTTTTCAATTTTTTGAGGGTGGTCACGAATTAAAGTCCTTTTCGCTCAAGGACGCATATTTAAGGAGATATAGCCAAAAGAAATTTTTCATATAAAAATTTCAATTTTTTTAGGTTTTGGGTGGATTTTAGAATTTTTTGGGGGTGGTCACGAATTAAAGTCCTTTTCGCTCTAGGACGCATATTTAAGGAGATATGGGCAAAAGAAGTTTTTCATACAAAAATTTCAATTTTTTTAGGTTTTGGGTGAATTTTTCAATTTTTTTGGGGTGGTCACGAAATAAAGTCCTTTTCGCTCTAGGACTCATAGTTTAGGAGATATGGGCAAAAGAAGTTTTTCATATAAAAATTTCAATTTTTTTAGGTTTTGGGTGGATTTTTAAATTTTTTGAAGGTGGTCACGAATTATCGTCCTTTTCGCTCTAGGACGCATATTTAAGGAGATATGGGCAAAATAAGTTTTTCATATAAAAATTTAAATTTTTTGAGGTTTTGAGCGCATTTTTCAATTTTTTGGGGGTGGTCACGAATTAAAGTCCTTTTCGCTCTAGGACGCATATTTAAGGAGATATAGCCAAAAGAAGTTTTTCATATAAAAATTTCAATTTTTTTAGGTTTTAGGTGGATTTTTAAATTTTTTGAGGGTGGTCACGAATTATCGTCCTTTTCGCTCTAGGACGCATATTTAAGGAGATATGGGCAAAAGAAGTTTTTCATATAAAAATTTCAATTTTTTTAGGTTTTGGGTGAATTTTCCAATTTTTTGAGGGTGGTCACGAAATAAAGTCCTTTTCGCTCTAGGACGCATAGTTTAGGAGATATGGGCAAAAGAAGTTTTTCATATAAAAATTTCAATTTTTTTAGGTTTTGGGTGGATTTTTCAATTTTTTGAGGGTGGTCACGAATTAAAGTCCTTTTCGCTCAAGGACGCATATTTAAGGAGATATAGCCAAAAGAAGTTTTTCATATAAAAATTTCAATTTTTTTAGGTTTTAGGTGGATTCTTAAATTTTTTGAGGGTGGTCACGAATTATCGTCCTTTTCGCTCTAGGACGCATATTTAAGGAGATATGGGCAAAAGAAGTTTTTCATATAAAAATTTCAATTTTTTTAGGTTTTGGGTGGATTTTTCAATTTTTTTGGGGTGGTCACGAAATAAAGTCCTTTTCGCTCTAGGACGCATAGTTTAGGAGATATGGGCAAAAGAAGTTTTTCATATAAAAATTTCAATTTTTTTAGGTTTTGGGTGAATTTTTCAATTTTTTTGGGGTGGTCACGAAATAAAGTCCTTTTCGCTCTAGGACGCATAGTTTAGGAGATATGGGCAAAAGAAGTTTTTCATATAAAAATTTAAATTTTTTTAGGTTTTGGGTGGATTTTTCAATTTTTTTAGGGTGGTCACGAATTAAAGTCCTTTTCGCTCTAGGACGCATATTTAAGGAGATATGGGCAAAAGAAGTTTTTCATATAAAAATTTAAATTTTTTTAGGTTTGGAGCGGACTTTTCAATTTTTTTGGGGGTGGTCACGAATTATCATCCTTTTCGCTCTAGGACGCATATTTAAGGAGATATAGCCAAAAGAAGTTTTTCATATAAAAATTTCAATTTTTTTAGGTTTTGGGTGGATTTTTCAATTTTTTTGTGGTGGTCACGAATTAAAGTCCTTTTCGCTCTAGGACGCTTAGTTTAGGAGATATGGGCAAAAGAAGAAACATTTCATTTTTTTAGGTTTTGGGTGGATTTTTCAATTTTTTTAGGGTGGTCATGAATTATCGTCCTTTTCGCTCTAGGACGCATATTTAAGGAGATATGGACAAAAGAAGTTTTTCATATAAAAATTTCAATTTTTTTAGGTTTTGGGTGAATTTTTCAATTTTTTTGGGGTGGTCACGAAATAAACTCCTTTTCGCTCTAGGACTCATAGTTTAGGAGATATGGGCAAAAGAAGTTTTTCATATAAAAATTTCAATTTTTTTAGGTTTTGGGTGGATTTTTAAATTTTTTGAGGGTGGTCACGAATTAAAGTCCTTTTCGCTCTAGGACGCATATTTAAGGAGATATGGGCAAAAGAAGTTTTTCATATAAAAATTTCAATTTTTTTAGGTTTTGGGTGAATTTTTCAATTTTTTTGGGGTGGTCACGAAATAAAGTCCTTTTCGCTCTAGGACTCATAGTTTAGGAGATATGGGCAAAAGAAGTTTTTCATATAAAAATTTCAATTTTTTTAGGTTTTAGGTGGATTTTTAAATTTTTTGAGGGTGGTCACGAATTATCGTCCTTTTCGCTCTAGGACGCATATTTAAGGAGATATGGGCAAAATAAGTTTTTCATATAAAAATTTAAATTTTTTGAGGTTTTGAGCGGATTTTTCAATTTTTTGGGGGTGGTCACGAATTAAAGTCCTTTTCGCTCTAGGACGCATATTTAAGGAGATATAGCCAAAAGAAGTTTTTCATATAAAAATTTCAATTTTTTTAGGTTTTAGGTGGATTTTTAAATTTTTTGAGGGTGGTCACGAATTATCGTCCTTTTCGCTCTAGGACGCATATTTAAGGAGATATGGGCAAAAGAAGTTTTTCATATAAAAATTTCAATTTTTTGAGGTTTTGAGTGGATTTTTCAATTTTGTGGGGGTGGTCACGAATTAAAGTCCTTTTCGCTCGACGCATATTTAAGGAGATATGGGCAAAAGAAGTTTTTCATATAAAAATTTCAATTTTTTTAGGTTTTGGGTGGATTTTTAAATTTTTTGAGAAAGTCACGAATTATCGTCCTTTTCGCTCTAGGACGCATATTTAAGGAGATATGGGCAAAAGAAGTTTTTCATATAAAAATTTAAATTTTTTGAGGTTTTGGGTGGATTTTTCAATTTTTTTGGGGTGGTCACGAATTAAAGTCCTTTTCGCTCTAGGACGCAAAAGAAGTTTTTCATATAAAAATTTCAATTTTTTTAGGTTTTGGGTGGATTTTTCAATTTTTTTGGGGTGGTCACGAAATAAAGTCCTTTTCGCTCTAGGACGCATATTTAAGGAGATATAGCCAAAAGAAATTTTTCATATAAAAATTTCAATTTTTTTAGGTTTTGGGTGGATTTTTCAATTTTTTGAGGGTGGTCACGAATTAAAGTCCTTTTCGCTCTAGGACGCATATTTAAGGAGATATGGACAAAAGAAGTTTTTCATATAAAAATTTAAATTTTTCTAGGTTTATTTTTCAATTTTTTGAGGGTGGTCACGAATTAAAGTCCTTTTCGCTCTAGGACGCATATTTAAGGAGATATAGCCAAAAGAAGTTTTTCATATAAAAATTTCAATTTTTTTAGGTTTTAGGTGGATTTTTAAATTTTTTGAGGGTGGTCACGAAATAAAGTCCTTTTCGCTCTAGGACGCATAGTTTAGGAGATATGGGCAAAAGAAGTTTTTCATATAAAAATTTCAATTTTTTTAGGTTTTGGGTGGATTTATCAATTTTTTGGGGGTGGTCACGAATTAAAGCCCTTTTCGCTCTAGGACGCATATTTAAGGAGATATGGGCAAATGAAGTTTTTCATATAAAAATTTAAATTTTTTTAGGTTTTGGGTGAATTTTTCAATTTTTTTGGGGTGGTCACGAAATAAAGTCCTTTTCGCTCTAGGACGCATAGTTTACGAGATATGGGCAAAAGAAGTTTTTCATATAAAAATTTCAATTTTTTTAGGTTTTGGGTGGATTTTTCAATTTTTTGAGGATGGTCACGAATTATCGTCCTTTTCGCTCTAGGACGCATATTTAAGGAGATATAGCCAAAAGAAGTTTTTCATATAAAAATTTAAATTTTTTTAGGTTTTAGGTGGATTTTTAAATTGTTTGAGGGTGGTCACGAATTATCGTCCTTTTCGCTCTAGGACGCATATTTAAGGAGATATGGGCAAAACAAGTTTTTCATATAAAAATTTAAATTTTTTGAGGTTTTGGGTGGATTTTTCAATTTTTTTGGGGTGGTCACGAAATAAAGTCCTTTTCGCTCTAGGACGCATAGTTTAGGAGATATGGACAAAAGAAGTTTTTCATATAAAAATTTAATTTTTTTTTAGGTTTTGGGTGAATTTTTCAATTTTTTTGGGGTGGTCACGAAATAAAGTCCTTTTCGCTCTAGGACGCATAGTTTAGGAGATGTGGGAAAAAGAAGTTTTTCATATAAAAATTTAAATTTTTTTAGGTTTTGGGTGAATTTTTCTAATTTTTTGGGGTGGTCACGAAATAAAGTCCTTTTCGCTCTAGGAGGCATAGTTTAGGAGATATGGGCAAAAGAAGTTTTTCATATAAAAATTTAAATTTTTTTAGGTTTTGGGTGGATTTTTCAATTTTTTGAGGGTGGTCACGAATTAAAGTCCTTTTCGCTCAAGGACGCATATTTAAGGAGATATAGCCAAAAGAAATTTTTCATATAAAAATTTCAATTTTTTTTAGGTTTTGGGTGGATTTTTCAATTTTTTGGGGGTGGTCACGAATTAAAGTCCTTTTCGCTCTAGGACGCATATTTAAGGAGATATGGGCAAAAGAAGTTTTTCATATAAAAATTTCAATTTTTTTAGGTTTTGGGTGAATTTTTCAATTTTTTTGGGGTGGTCACGAAATAAAGTCCTTTTCGCTCTAGGACTCATAGTTTAGGAGATATGGGCAAAAGAAGTTTTTCATATAAAAATTTCAATTTTTTTAGGTTTTGGGTGGATTTTTAAATTTTTTGAGGGTGGTCACGAATTATCGTCCTTTTCGATCTAGGACGCATATTTAAGGAGATATGGGCAAAATAAGTTTTTCATATAAAAATTTAAATTTTTTGAGGTTTTGAGCGGATTTTTCAATTTTTTGGGGGTGGTCACGAATTAAAGTCCTTTTCGCTCTAGGACGCATATTTAAGGAGATATAGCCAAAAGAAGTTTTTCATATAAAAATTTCAATTTTTTTAGGTTTTAGGTGGATTTTTAAATTTGTTGAGGGTGGTCACGAATTATCGTCCTTTTCGCTCTAGGACGCATATTTAAGGAGATATAGCCAAAAGAAGTTTTTCATATAAAAATTTCAATTTTTTTAGGTTTTAGGTGGATTTTTAAATTTTTTGAGGGTGGTCACGAAATAAAGTCCTTTTCGCTCTAGGACGCATAGTTTAGGAGATATGGGCAAAAGAAGTTTTTCATATAAAAATTTCAATTTTTTTAGGTTTTGGGTGGATTTATCAATTTTTTGGGGGTGGTCACGAATTAAAGCCCTTTTCGCTCTAGGACGCATATTTAAGGAGATATGGGCAAATGAAGTTTTTCATATAAAAATTTCAATTTTTTTAGGTTTGTGGTGAATTTTTCAATTTTTTTGGGGTGGTCACGAAATAAAGTCCTTTTCGCTCTAGGACGCATAGTTTAGGAGATATGGGCAAAAGAAGTTTTTCATATAAATATTTCAATTTTTTTAGGTTTTGGGTGGATTTTTCAATTTTTTGAGGATGGTCACGAATTAAAGTCCTTTTCGCTCTAGGACGCATATTTAAGGAGATATAGCCAAAAGAAGTTTTTCATATAAAAATTTAAATTTTTTTAGGTTTTAGGTGGATTTTTAAATTGTTTGAGGGTGGTCACGAATTATCGTCCTTTTCGCTCCAGGATGCATATTTAAGGAGATATGGGCAAAAGAAGTTTTTCATATAAAAATTTAAATTTTTTGAGGTTTTGAGCGGATTTTTCAATTTTTTGGGGGTGGTCACGAATTAAAGTCCTTTTCGCTCTAGGACGCATATTTAAGGAGATATAGCCAAAAGAAGTTTTTCATATAAAAATTTCAATTTTTTTAGGTTTTAGGTGGATTTTTAAATTTTTTGAGGGTGGTCACGAATTATCGTCCTTTTCGCTCTAGGACGCATATTTAAGGAGATATGGGCAAAAGAAGTTTTTCATATAAAAATTTCAATTTTTTTAGGTTTTGGGTGAATTTTTCAATTTTTTGAGGGTGGTCACGAAATAAAGTCCTTTTCGCTCTAGGACGGATAGTTTAGGAGATATGGGCAAAAGAAGTTTTTCATATAAAAATTTCAATTTTTTTAGGTTTTGGGTGGATTTTTCAATTTTTTGAGGGTGGTCACGAATTAAAGTCCTTTTCGCTCAAGAACGCATATTTAAGGAGATATAGCCAAAAGAAGTTTTTCATATAAAAATTTCAATTTTTTTAGGTTTTGTGTGGATTCTTAAATTTTTTGAGGGTGGTCACGAATTATCGTCCTTTTCGCTCTAGGACGCATATTTAAGGAGATATGGGCAAAAGAAGTTTTTCATATAAAAATTTCAATTTTTTTAGGTTTTGGGTGGATTTTTCAATTTTTTTGGGGTGGTCACGAAATAAAGTCCTTTTCGCTCTAGGACGCATAGTTTAGGAGATATGGGCAAAATAAGTTTTTCATATAAAAATTTCAATTTTTTTAGGTTTTGGGTGAATTTTTCAATTTTTTTGGGGTGGTCACGAAATAAAGTCCTTTTCGCTCTAGGACGCATAGTTTAGGAGATATGGGCAAAAGAAGTTTTTCATATAAAAATTTCAATTTTTTTAGGTTTTGGGTGGATTTTTCAATTTTGTGGGGGTGGTCACGAATTAAAGTCCTTTTCGCTATAGGACGCATATTTAAGGAGATATGGGCAAAAGAAGTTTTCCATATAAAAATTTCAATTTTTTTAGGTTTTGGGTGGATTTTTATATTTTTTGAGGGTGGTCACGAATTAAAGTCCTTTTCGCTCTAGGACGCATAGTTTAGGAGATATGGGCAAAAGAAGTTTTTCATATAAAAATTTCAATTTTTTTAGGTTTTGGGTGGATTTTTCAATTTTTTGAGGGTGGTCACGAATTAAAGTCCTTTTCGCTCTAGGACGCATATTTAAGGAGATCTAGCCAAAAGAAGTTTTTCATATAAAAATTTCAATTTTTTTAGGTTTTAGGTGGATTTTTCAATTTTTTGAGGGTGGTCGCGAATTAAAGTCCTTTTCGCTCTAGGACGCATATTTAAGGAGATATGGACAAAAGAAGTTTTTCATATAAAAATTTCAATTTTTTGAGGTTTTGGGTGGATTTTTCAATTTTTTTGGGGTGGTCACGAATTATCGTCCTTTTCGCTCTAGGACGCATATTTAAGGAGATATAGCCAAAAGAAGTTTTTCATATAAAAATTTCAATTTTTTTAGGTTTAGGTGGATTTTTAAATTTTTTGAGGGTGGTCACGAATTATCGTCCTTTTCGCTCTAGGACGCATATTTAAGGAGATATGGGCAAAAGAAGTTTTTCATATAAAAATTTAAATTTTTTGAGGTTTTGGGTGGATTTTTCAATTTTTTTGGGGTGGTCACGAATTAAAGTCCTTTTCGCTCTAGGACGCATATTTAAGGAGATATGGACAAAAGAAGTTTTTCATATAAAAATTTAAATTGTTCTAGGTTTATTTTTCAATTTTTTGAGGGTGGTCACGAATTAAAGTCCTTTTCGCTCTAGGACGCATATTTAAGGAGATATAGCCAAAAGAAGTTTTTCATATAAAAATTTCAATTTTTTTAGGTTTTAGGTGGATTTTTAAATTTTTTGAGGGTGGTCACGAAATAAAGTCCTTTTCGCTCTAGGACTCATAGTTTAGGAGATATGGGCAAAAGAAGTTTTTCATATAAAAATTTCAATTTTTTTAGGTTTTGGGTGGATTTATCAATTTTTTGGGGGTGGTCACGAATTAAAGCCCTTTTCGCTCTAGGACGCATATTTAAGGAGATATGGGCAAATGAAGTTTTTCATATAAAAATTTCAATTTTTTTAGGTTTTGGGTGAATTTTTCAATTTTTTTGGGGTGGTCACGAAATAAAGTCCTTTTCGCTCTAGGACGCATATTTAAGGAGATATGGGCAAAAGAAGTTTTCCATATAAAAATTTCAATTTTTTTAGGTTTTGGGTGGATTTTTATATTTTCTGAGGGTGGTCACGAATTAAAGTCCTTTTCGCTCTAGGACGCATAGTTTAGGAGATATGGGCAAAAGAAGTTTTTCATATAAAAATTTCAATTTTTTTAGGTTTTGGGTGGATTTATCAATTTTTTGGGGGTGGTCACGAATTAAAGCCCTTTTCGCTCTAGGACGCATATTTAAGGAGATATAGCCAAAAGAAGTTTTTCATATAAAAATTTCAATTTTTTTAGGTTTTGGGTGGATTTTTCAATTTTTTGAGGATGGTCACGAATTAAAGTCCTTTTCGCTCTAGGACGCATATTTAAGGAGATATAGCCAAAAGAAGTTTTTCATATAAAAATTTAAATTTTTTTAGGTTTTAGGTGGATTTTTAAATTGTTTGAGGGTGGTCACGAATTATCGTCCTTTTCGCTCTAGGACGCATATTTAAGGAGATATGGGCAAAAGAAGTTTTTCATATAAAAATTTAAATTTTTTGAGGTTTTGGGTGGATTTTTCAATTTTTTTGGGGTGGTCACGAAATAAAGTCCTTTTCGCTCTAGGACGCATAGTTTAGGAGATATGGGCAAAAGAAGTTTTTCATATAAAAATTTAAATTTTTTTAGGTTTTGGGTGAATTTTTCAATTTTTTTGGGGTGGTCACGAAATAAAGTCCTTTTCGCTCTAGGAGGCATAGTTTAGGAGATATGGGCAAAAGAAGTTTTTCATATAAAAATTTAAATTTTTTTAGGTTTTGGGTGGATTTTTCAATTTTTTGAGGGTGGTCACGAATTAAAGTCCTTTTCGCTCAAGGACGCATATTTAAGGAGATATAGCCAAAAGAAGTTTTTCATATAAAAATTTCAATTTTTTTAGGTTTTGGGTGTATTCTTAAATTTTTTTAGGGTGGTCACGAATTATCGTCCTTTTCGCTCTAGGACGCATATTTAAGGAGATATGGGCAAAAGAAGTTTTTCATATAAAAATTTCAATTTTTTTAGGTTTTGGGTGGATTTTTCAATTTTTTTGGGGTGGTCACGAAATAAAGTCCTTTTCGCTCTAGGACGCATAGTTTAGGAGATATGGGCAAAAGAAGTTTTTCATATAAAAATTTCAATTTTTTTAGGTTTTGGGTGGATTTTTCAATTTTTTGAGGGTGGTCACGAATTAAAGTCCTTTTCGCTCTAGGACGCATATTTAAGGAGATATAGCCAAAAGAAGTTTTTCATATAAAAATTTCAATTTTTTTAGGTTTTAGGTGGATTTTTCAATTTTTTGAGGGTGGTCATGAATTATCGTCCTTTTCGCTCTAGGACGCATATTTAAGGAGATATGGGCAAAAGAAGTTTTTCATATAAAAATTTCAATTTTTTTAGGTTTTGGGTGGATTTTTCAATTTTTTTGGGGTGGTCACGAATTATCGTCCTTTTCGCTCTAGGACGCATATTTAAGGAGATATAGCCAAAAGAAGTTTTTCATATAAAAATTTCAATTTTTTTAGGTTTTAGGTGGATTTTTAAATTTTTTGAGGGTGGTCACGAATTATCGTCCTTTTCGCTCTAGGACGCATATTTAAGGAGATATGGGCAAAAGAAGTTTTTCATATAAAAATTTAAATTTTTTGAGGTTTTGAGTGGATTTTTCAATTTTGTGGGGGTGGTCACGAATTAAAGTCCTTTTCGCTCGACGCATATTTAAGGAAATATGGGCAAAAGAAGTTTTTCATATAAAAATTTCAATTTTTTTAGGTTTTGGGTGGATTTTTAAATTTTTTGAGGTAGTCACGAATTATCGTCCTTTTCGCTCTAGGACGCATATTTAAGGAGATATGGGCAAAAGAAGTTTTTCATATAAAAATTTAAATTTTTTGAGGTTTTGGGTGGATTTTTCAATTTTGTTGGGGTGGTCACGAATTAAAGTCCTTTTCGCTCTAGGACGCAAAAGAAGTTTTTCATATAAAAATTTCAATTTTTTTAGTTTTTGGGTGGATTTTTCAATTTTTTTGGGGTGGTCACGAAATAAAGTCCTTTTCGCTCTAGGACGCATATTTAAGGAGATATAGCCAAAAGAAGTTTTTCATATAAAAATTTAAATTTTTTTAGGTTTTAGGTGGATTTTTAAATTGTTTGAGGGTGGTCACGAATTATCGTCCTTTTCGCTCTAGGACGCATATTTAAGGAGATATGGGCAAAAGAAGTTTTTCATATAAAAATTTCAATTTTTTTAGGTTTTGGGTGGATTTATCAATTTTTTGGGGGTGGTCACGAATTAAAGCCCTTTTCGCTCTAGGACGCATATTTAAGGAGATATGGGCAAATGAAGTTTTTCATATAAAAATTTCAATTTTTTTAGGTTTTGGGTGAATTTTTCAATTTTTTTGGGGTGGTCACGAAATAAAGTCCTTTTCGCTCTAGGACGCATATTTAAGGAGATATAGCCAAAAGAAGTTTTTCATATAAAAATTTCAATTTTTTTAGGTTTTGGGTGGATTTTTCAATTTTTTGAGGATGGTCACGAATTAAAGTCCTTTTCGCTCTAGGACGCATATTTAAGGAGATATAGCCAAAAGAAGTTTTTCATATAAAAATTTAAATTTTTTTAGGTTTTAGGTGGATTTTTAAATTGTTTGAGGGTGGTCACGAATTATCGTCCTTTTCGCTCTAGGACGCATATTTAAGGAGATATGGGCAAAAGAAGTTTTTCATATAAAAATTTAAATTTTTTGAGGTTTTGGGTGGATTTTTCAATTTTTTTGGGGTGGTCACGAAATAAAGTCCTTTTCGCTCTAGGACGCATAGTTTAGGAGATATGGGCAAAAGAAGTTTTTCATATAAAAATTTAAATTTTTTTAGGTTTTGGGTGAATTTTTCAATTTTTTTGGGGTGGTCACGAAATAAAGTCCTTTTCGCTCTAGGACGCATAGTTTAGGAGATGTGGGAAAAAGAAGTTTTTCATATAAAAATTTAAATTTTTTTAGGTTTTGGGTGAATTTTTCAAATTTTTTGGGGTGGTCACGAAATAAAGTCCTTTTCGCTCTAGGAGGCATAGTTTAGGAGAAAAAGTTTTTCATATAAAAATTTAAATTTTTTTAGGTTTTGGGTGGATTTTTCAATTTTTTGAGGGTGGTCACGAATTAAAGTCCTTTTCGCTCAAGGACGCATATTTAAGGAGATATAGCCAAAAGAAGTTTTTCATATAAAAATTTCAATTTTTTTAGGTTTTGGGTGTATTCTTAAATTTTTTTAGGGTGGTCACGAATTATCGTCCTTTTCGCTCTAGGACGCATATTTAAGGAGATATGGGCAAAAGAAGTTTTTCATATAAAAATTTCAATTTTGTTAGGTTTTGGGTGGATTTTTCAATTTTTTTGGGGTGGTCACGAAATAAAGTCCTTTTCGCTCTAGGACGCATAGTTTAGGAGATATGGGCAAAAGAAGTTTTTCATATAAAAATTTCAATTTTTTTAGGTTTTGGGTGGATTTTTCAATTTTTTGAGGGTGGTCACGAATTAAAGTCCTTTTCGCTCTAGGACGCATATTTAAGGAGATATAGCCAAAAGAAGTTTTTCATATAAAAATTTCAATTTTTTTAGGTTTTAGGTGGATTTTTCAATTTTTTGAGGGTGGTCACGAATTATCGTCCTTTTCGCTGTAGGACGCATATTTAAGGAGATATGGGCAAAAGAAGTTTTTCATAAAAAATTTCAATTTTTTTAGGTTTTGGGTGGATTTTTAAATTTTTTTGGGGTGATCACGAATTATCGTCCTTTTCGCTCTAGGACGCATATTTAAGGAGATATGGGCAAAAGAAGTTTTTCATATAAAAATTTAAATTTTTTGAGGTTTTGGGTGGATTTTTCAATTTTGTTGGGGTGGTCACGAATTAAAGTCCTTTTCGCTCTAGGACGCAAAAGAAGTTTTTCATATAAAAATTTCAATTTTTTTAGTTTTTGGGTGGATTTTTCAATTTTTTTGGGGTGGTCACGAAATAAAGTCCTTTTCGCTCTAGGACGCATATTTAAGGAGATATAGCCAAAAGAAGTTTTTCATATAAAAATTTAAATTTTTTTAGGTTTTAGGTGGATTTTTAAATTGTTTGAGGGTGGTCACGAATTATCGTCCTTTTCGCTCTAGGACGCATATTTAAGGAGATATGGGCAAAAGAAGTTTTTCATATAAAAATTTCAATTTTTTTAGGTTTTGGGTGGATTTATCAATTTTTTGGGGGTGGTCACGAATTAAAGCCCTTTTCGCTCTAGGACGCATATTTAAGGAGATATGGGCAAATGAAGTTTTTCATATAAAAATTTCAATTTTTTTAGGTTTTGGGTGAATTTTTCAATTTTTTTGGGGTGGTCACGAAATAAAGTCCTTTTCGCTCTAGGACGCATATTTAAGGAGATATAGCCAAAAGAAGTTTTTCATATAAAAATTTCAATTTTTTTAGGTTTTGGGTGGATTTTTCAATTTTTTGAGGATGGTCACGAATTAAAGTCCTTTTCGCTCTAGGACGCATATTTAAGGAGATATAGCCAAAAGAAGTTTTTCATATAAAAATTTAAATTTTTTTAGGTTTTAGGTGGATTTTTAAATTGTTTGAGGGTGGTCACGAATTATCGTCCTTTTCGCTCTAGGACGCATATTTAAGGAGATATGGGCAAAAGAAGTTTTTCATATAAAAATTTAAATTTTTTGAGGTTTTGGGTGGATTTTTCAATTTTTTTGGGGTGGTCACGAAATAAAGTCCTTTTCGCTCTAGGACGCATAGTTTAGGAGATATGGGCAAAAGAAGTTTTTCATATAAAAATTTAAATTTTTTTAGGTTTTGGGTGAATTTTTCAATTTTTTTGGGGTGGTCACGAAATAAAGTCCTTTTCGCTCTAGGACGCATAGTTTAGGAGATGTGGGAAAAAGAAGTTTTTCATATAAAAATTTAAATTTTTTTAGGTTTTGGGTGAATTTTTCAAATTTTTTGGGGTGGTCACGAAATAAAGTCCTTTTCGCTCTAGGAGGCATAGTTTAGGAGATATGGGCAAAAGAAGTTTTTCATATAAAAATTTAAATTTTTTTAGGTTTTGGGTGGATTTTTCAATTTTTTGAGGGTGGTCACGAATTAAAGTCCTTTTCGCTCAAGGACGCATATTTAAGGAGATATAGCCAAAAGAAGTTTTTCATATAAAAATTTCAATTTTTTTAGGTTTTGGGTGTATTCTTAAATTTTTTTAGGGTGGTCACGAATTAAAGTCCTTTTCGCTCTAGGACGCATATTTAAGGAGATATGGGCAAAAGAAGTTTTTCATATAAAAATTTCAATTTTTTTAGGTTTTGGGTGGATTTTTCAATTTTTTTGGGGTGGTCACGAAATAAAGTCCTTTTCGCTCTAGGACGCATAGTTTAGGAGATATGGGCAAAAGAAGTTTTTCATATAAAAATTTCAATTTTTTTAGGTTTTGGGTGGATTTTTCAATTTTTTGAGGGTGGTCACGAATTAAAGTCCTTTTCGCTCTAGGACGCATATTTAAGGAGATATAGCCAAAAGAAGTTTTTCATATAAAAATTTCAATTTTTTTAGGTTTTGGGTGGATTTTTAAATTTTTTGAGGTAGTCACGAATTATCGTCCTTTTCGCTCTAGGACGCATATTTAAGGAGATATGGGCAAAAGAAGTTTTTCATATAAAAATTTAAATTTTTTGAGGTTTTGGGTGGATTTTTCAATTTTGTTGGGGTGGTCACGAATTAAAGTCCTTTTCGCTCTAGGACGCAAAAGAAGTTTTTCATATAAAAATTTCAATTTTTTTAGTTTTTGGGTGGATTTTTCAATTTTTTTGGGGTGGTCACGAAATAAAGTCCTTTTCGCTCTAGGACGCATATTTAAGGAGATATAGCCAAAAGATATTTTTCATATAAAAATTTCAATTTGTTTAGATTTTGGGTGGATTTTTAAATTTTTTGAGGGTGGTCACGAATTAAAGTCCTTTTCGCTCTAGGACGCATATTTAAGGAGATATGGACAAAAGAAGTTTTTCATATAAAAATTTAAATTTTTCTAGGTTTATTTTTCAATTTTTTGAGGGTGGTCACGAATTAAAGTCCTTTTCGCTCTAGGACGCATATTTAAGGAGATATAGCCAAAAGAAGTTTTTCATATAAAAATTTAAATATTTTTAGGTTTTAGGTGGATTTTTAAATTGTTTGAGGGTGGTCACGAATTATCGTCCTTTTCGCTCTAGGACGCATATTTAAGGAGATATGGGCAAAAGAAATTTTTCATATAAAAATTTAAATTTTTTGAGGTTTTGGGTGGATTTTTCAATTTTTTTGGGGTGGTCACGAAATAAAGTCCTTTTCGCTCTAGGACGCATAGTTTAGGAGATATGGGCAAAAGAAGTTTTTCATATAAAAATTTCAATTTTTTTAGGTTTTAGGTGGATTTTTCAATTTTTTGGGGGTGGTCACGAATTAAAGTCCTTTTCGCTCTAGGACGCATATTTAAGGAGATATGGGCAAAAGAAGTTTTTCATATAAAAATTTCATTTTTTTTAGGTTTTGGGTGAATTTTTCAATTTTTTTGGGGTGGTCACGAAATAAAGTCCTTTTCGCTCTAGGAGGCATAGTTTAGGAGATATGGGCAAAAGAAGTTTTTCATATAAAAATTTAAATTTTTTTAGGTTTTGGGTGGATTTTTCAATTTTTTGGGGGTGGTCACGAATTAAAGTCCTTTTCGCTCTAGGACGCATAGTTTAGGAGATATGGGCAAAAGAAGTTTTTCATATAAAAATTTCAATTTTTTTAGGTTTTGGGTGGATTTTTAAATTTTTTGAGGGTGGTCACGAATTATCGTCCTTTTCGCTGTAGGACGCATATTTAAGGAGATATGGGCAAAAGAAGTTTTTCATATAAAAATTTAAATTTTTTGAGGTTTTGAGTGGATTTTTCAATTTTTTGGGGGTGGTCACGAATTAAAGTCCTTTTCGCTCTAGGACGCATATTTAAGGAGATATAGCCAAAAGAAGTTTTTCATATAAAAATTTCAATTTTTTTAGGTTTTAGGTGGATTTTTAAATTTTTTTAGGGTGGTCACGAATTATCGTCCTTTTCGCTCTAGGACGCATATTTAAGGAGATATGGGCAAAAGAAGTTTTTCATATAAAAATTTCAATTTTTTTAGGTTTTGGGTGAATTTTTCAATTTTTTTGGGGTGGTCACGAAATAAAGTCCTTTTCGCTCTAGGACGCATAGTTTAGGAGATATGGGCAAAAGAAGTTTTTCATATAAAAATTTCAATTTTTTTAGGTTTTGGGTGAATTTTTCAATTTTTTTGGGGTAGTCACGAAATAAAGTCCTTTTCGCTCTAGGACGCATAGTTTAGGAGATATGGGCAAAAGAAGTTTTTCATATAAAAATTTCAATTTTGTTAGGTTTTGGGTGGATTTTTCAATTTTTTGAGGGTGGTCACGAATTAAAGTCCTTTTCCCTCTAGGACGCATATTTAAGGAGATATAGCCAAAAGAAGTTTTTCATATAAAAATTTCAATTTTTTTAGGTTTTAGGTGGATTCTTAAATTTTATGAGGGTGGTCACGAATTATCGTCCTTTTCGCTCTAGGACGCATATTTAAGGAGATATGGGCAAAAGAAGTTTTTCATATAAAAATTTCAATTTTTTTAGGTTTTGGGTGGATTTTTCAATTTTTTTGGGGTGGTCACGAATTATCGTCCTTTTCGCTCTAGGACGCATATTTAAGGAGATATAGCCAAAAGAAGTTTTTCATATAAAAATTTCAATTTTTTTAGGTTTTAGGTGGATTTTTAAATTTTTTGAGGGTGGTCACGAATTATCGTCCTTTTCGCTCTAGGACGCATATTTAAGGAGATATGGGCAAAAGAAGTTTTTCATATAAAAATTTCAATTTTTTTAGGTTTTGGGTGGATTTTTCAATTTTTTGAGGGTGGTCACGAATTAAAGTCCTTTTCGCTCTAGGACGCATATTTAAGGAGATATAGCCAAAAGAAGTTTTTCATATAAAAATTTCAATTTTTTTAGGTTTTGGGTGAATTTTTCAATTTTTTTGGGGTGGTCACGAATTATCGTCCTTTTCGCTCTAGGACGCATATTTAAGGAGATATTGGCAAAAGAAGTTTTTCATATAAAAATTTCAATTTTTTTAGGTTTTAGGTGGATTTTTAAATTTTTTGAGGGTGGTCACGAATTATCGTCCTTTTCGCTCTAGGACGCATATTTAAGGAGATATGGGCAAAAGAAGTTTTTCATATAAAAATTTAAATTTTTTGAGGTTTTGGGTGGATTTTTCAATTTTTTTGGGGTGGTCACGAATTAAAGTCCTTTTCGCTCTAGGACGCATATTTAAGGAGATATGGGCAAAGAAGTTTTTCATATAAAAATTTCAATTTTTTTAGGTTATGGGTGGATTTTTCAATTTTTTTGGGGTGGTCACGAAATAAAGTCCTTTTCGCTCTAGGACGCATATTTAAGGAGATATAGCCAAAAGAAGTTTTTCATATAAAAATTTCAATTTTTTTAGGTTTTGGGTGGATTTTTCAATTTTTTGAGGGTGGTCACGAATTAAAGTCCTTTTCGCTCTAGGACGCATATTTAAGGAGATATGGACAAAAGAAGTTTTTCATATAAAAATTTAAATTTTTCTAGGTTTATTTTTCAATTTTTTGAGGGTGGTCACGAATTAAAGTCCTTTTCGCTCTAGGACGCATATTTAAGGAGATATAGCCAAAAGAAGTTTTTCATATAAAAATTTCAATTTTTTTAGGTTTTAGGTGGATTTTTAAATTTTTTGAGGGTGGTCACGAATTATCGTCCTTTTCGCTCTAGGACGCATATTTAAGGAGATATGGGCAAAAGAAGTTTTTCATATAAAAATTTCAATTTTTTTAGGTTTTGGGTGGATTTTTCAATTTTTTTGGGGTGGTCACGAAATAAAGTCCTTTTCGCTCTAGGACGCATAGTTTAGGAGATATGGGCAAAAGAAGTTTTTCATATAAAAATTTCAATTTTTTTAGGTTTAAGGTGGATTTTTCAATTTTTTGAGGGTGGTCACGAATTAAAGTCCTTTTCGCTCTAGGACGCATATTTAAGGAGATATAGCCAAAAGAAGTTTTTCATATAAAAATTTCAATTTTTTAGGTTTTAGGTGGATTTTTAAATTTTTTGAGGGTGGTCACGAATTATCGTCCTTTTCGCTCTAGGACGCATATTTAAGGAGATATGGGCAAAAGAAGTTTTTCATATAAAAATTTAAATTTTTTGAGGTTTTGAGTGGATTTTTCAATTTTTTGGGGGTGGTCACGAATTAAAGTCCTTTTCGCTCTAGGACGCATATTTAAGGAGATATGGGCAAAAGAAGTTTTTCATATAAAAATTTAAATTTTTTTAGGTTTTGGGTGGATTTTTCAATTTTTTTGGGGCGGTCACGAAATAAAGTCCTTTTCGCTCTAGGACGCATAGTTTAGGAGATATGGGCAAAAGAAGTTTTTCACATAAAAATTTCAATTTTTTTAGGTTTTGGGTGAATTTTTCAATTTTTTTGGGGTGGTCACGAAATAAAGTCCTTTTCGCTCTGGGTGAAAAATCCACCCAAAACCTAAAAAAATTGAAATTTTTATATGAAAAACTTCTTTTGCCCATATCTCCTTAAATATGCGTCCTAGAGCGAAAAGGACGATAATTCGTGACCACCCTCAAAAAATTGAAAAATCCACCCAAAACCTAGAAAAATTTAAATTTTTATATGAAAAACTTCTTTTGGCTATATCTTCTTAAATATGCGTCCTAGAGCGAAAAGGACGATAATTCGTGACCACCCTCAAAAAATTAAAAATCCACCCAAAACCTAAAAAAATTGAAATTTTTATATGAAAAACTTCTTTTGGCTATATCTCCTTAAATATGCGTCCTAGAGCGAAAAGGATGATAATTCGTGACCACCCTCAAAAAATTTAAAAATCCACCCAAAACCTAAAAAAATTGAAATTTTTATATGAAAAACTTCTTTTGGCCATATCTCCTTAAATATGCGTCCTAGAGCGAAAAGGACTTTAATTCGTGACCACCCTCAAAAAATTGAAAAATCCACCCAAAACCTAAAAAAAATTGAAATTTTTATATGAAAAACTTCTTTTGCCCATATCTCCTAAACTATGCGTCCTAGAGCGAAAAGGACTTTATTTCGTGACCACCACAAAAAAATTGAAAAATCCACCCAAACCTAAAAAATTTAAATTTTTATATGAAAAACTTCTTTTGCCCATATCTCCTTAAATATGCGTCCTAGAGCGAAAAGGACTTTAATTCGTGACCACCCCCAAAAAATTTAAAAATCCACTCAAAACCTAAAAAAATTGAAATTTTTATATGAAAAACTTCTTTTGCCCATATCTCCTTAAATATGCGTCCTAGAGCGAAAAGGACTTTAATTCGTGACCACCCTCAAAAAATTGAAAAATCCACCCAAAACCTAAAAAAAATTAAATTTTTATATGAAAAACTTCTTTTTCCCATATCTCCTAAACTATGCGTCCTAGAGCAAAAAGGACTTTATTTCGTGACCACCCCAAAAAAATTGAAAAATCCACCCAAAACCTAAAAAAATTGAAATTTTTATATGAAAAACTTCTTTTGCCCATATCTCCTTAAATATGCGTCCTAGAGCGAAAAGGACGATAATTCGTGACCACCCTCAAAAAATTTAAAAATCCACCTAAAACCTAAAAAAATTGAAATTTTTATATGAAAAACTTCTTTTGGCTATATCTCCTTAAATATGCGTCCTAGAGCGAAAAGGACTTTAATTCGTGACCACCCCAAAAAAATTGAAAAATCCACTCAAAACCTCAAAAAATTTAAATTTTTATATGAAAAACTTCTTTTGCCCATATCTCCTTAAATATGCGTCCTAGAGCGAAAAGGACTTTAATTCGTGACCACCCTAAAAAAATTGAAAAATCCACCCAAAACCTAAAAAAATTTAACTTTTTATATGAAAAACTTCTTTTGCCCATATCTCCTTAAATATGCGTCCTAGAGCGAAAAGGACGATAATTCGTGACCACCCTCAAAAAATTTAAAAATCCACCTAAAACCTAAAAAAATTGAAATTTTTATATGAAAAACTTCTTTTGGCTATATCTCCTTAAATATGCGTCCTAGAGCGAAAAGGACTTTAATTCGTGACCACCCTCAAAAAATTGAAAAATCCACCCAAAACCTAAAAAAATTGAAATTTTTATATGAAAAACTTCTTTTTCCCATATCTCCTAAACTATGCGTCCTAGAGCGAAAAGGACTTTATTTCGTGACCACCCCAAAAAAATTGAAAAATCCACCCAAAACCTAAAAAAATTGAAATTTTTATATGAAAAACTTCTTTTGCCCATATCTCCTTAAATATGCGTCATAGAGCGAAAAAGACTTTAATTCGTGACCACCCTCAAGAAATTGAAAAATCCACTCAAAACCTCAAAAAATTTAAATTTTTATATGAAAAACTTCTTTTGCCCATATCTCCTTAAATATGCGTCCTAGAGCGAAAAGGACGATAATTCGTGACCACCCTCAAAAAATTTAAAAATCCACCTAAAACCTAAAAAAATTGAAATTTTTATATGAAAAACTTCTTTTGGCTATATCTCCTTAAATATGCGTCCTAGAGCGAAAAGGACGATAATTCGTGACCACCCTCAAAAAATTTAAAAATCCACCTAAAACCTAAAAAAATTGAAATTTTTATGTGAAAAACTTCTTTTGGCTATATCTCCTTAAATATGCGTCCTAGAGCGAAAAGGACTTTATTTCGTGACCACCCCAAAAAAATTGAAAAATTCACCCAAAACCTAAAAAAATTGAAATTTTTATATGAAAAACTTCTTTTGCCCATATCTCCTAAACTATGCGTCCTAGAGCGAAAAGGACTTTATTTCGTGACCACCCCCAAAAAATTGAAAAATCCACTCAAAACCTCAAAAAATTTAAATTTTTATATGAAAAACTTCTTTTGCCCATATCTCCTTAAATATGCGTCCTAGAGCGAAAAGGACGATAATTCGTGACCACCCTCAAAAAATTTAAAAATCCACCTAAAACCTAAAAAAATTGAAATTTTTATATGAAAAACTTCTTTTGGCTATATCTCCTTAAATATGCGTCCTAGAGCGAAAAGGACTTTAATTCGTGACCACCCTCAAAAAATTGGAAAATAAACCTAGAAAAATTTAAATTTTTATATGAAAAACTTCTTTTGTCCATATCTCCTTAAATATGCGTCCTAGAGCGAAAAGGACTTTAATTCGTGACCACCCTCAAAAAATTGAAAAATCCACCCAAAACCTAAAAAAATTGAAATTTTTATATGAAAAACTTCTTTTGGCTATATCTCCTTAAATATGCGTCCTAGAGCGAAAAGGACTTTAATTCGTGACCACCCTAAAAAAATTGAAAAATCCACCCAAAACCTAAAATCATTGAAATTTTTATATGAAAAACTTCTTTTGCCCATATCTCCTTAAATATGCGTCCTAGAGCGAAAAGGACTTTAATTCGTGACCACCCTCAAAAAATTGAAAAATCCACCCAAAACCTAAAAAAATTGAAATTTTTATATGAAAAACTTCTTTTGGCCATATCTCCTTAAATATGCGTCCTAGAGCGAAAAGGACTTTAATTCGTGACCACCCTCAAAAAATTGAAGAATCCACCCAAAACCTAAAAAAATTGAAATTTTTATATGAAAAACTTCTTTTGCCCATATCTCCTAAACTATGCGTCCTAGAGCGAAAAGGACTTTAATTCGTGACCAACCCAAAAAAATTGAAAAATTCACCCAAAACCTAAAAAAATTTAAATTTTTATATGAAAAACTTCTTTTGCCCATATCTCCTAAACTATGCGTCCTAGAGCGAAAAGGACTTTATTTCGTGACCACCCCAAAAAAATTGAAAAATCCACCCAAAACCTAAAAAAATTGAAATTTTTATATGAAAAACTTCTTTTGCCCATATCTCCTTAAATATGCGACCTAGAGCGAAAAGGACTTTAATTCGTGACCACCTCTAAAAATTGAAAAATCCACCCAAAACCTAAAAAAATTTAAATTTTTATATGAAAAACTTCTTTTGCCCATATCTCCTTAAATATGCGTCCTAGAGCGAAAAGGACTTTAATTCGTGACCACCCCCAAAAAAATTGAAAAATCCACTCAAAACCTCAAAAAATTTAAATTTTTATATGAAAAACTTCTTTTGCCCATATCTCCTTAAATATGCGTCCTAGAGCGAAAAGGACGATAATTCGTGACCACCCCAAAAAAATTGAAAAATCCACCCAAAACCTAAAAAAATTGAAATTTTTATATGAAAAACTTCTTTTGCCCATATCTCCTTAAATATGCGTCCTAGAGCGAAAAGGACTTTAATTCGTGACCACCTCCAAAAAATTGAAAAATCCACCCAAAACCTAAAAAAATTGAAATTTTTATATGAAAAACTTCTTTTGCCCATATCTCCTAAACTATGCGTCCTAGAGCGAAAAGGACTTTAATTCGTGACCACCCCCAAAAAATTGAAAAATCCACTCAAAACCTCAACAAATTTAAATTTTTATATTAAAAACTTCTTTTGCCCATATCTCCTTAAATATGCGTCCTAGAGCGAAAAGGACTTTAATTCGTGACCACCCCCAAAAAATTGAAAAATCCACCCAAAACCTAAAAAATTGAAATTTTTATATGAAAAACTTCTTTTGCCCATATCTCCTAAACTATGCGTCCTAGAGCGAAAAGGACTTTATTTCGTGACCACCCCAAAAAAATTGAAAAATTCATCCAAAACCTAAAAAAATTTAAATTTTTATATGAAAAACTTCTTTTGCCCATATCTCCTAAACTATGCGTCCTAGAGCGAAAAGGACGATAATTCGTGACCACCCTCAAAAAATTTAAAAATCCACCTAAAACCTAAAAAAATTGAAATTTTTATATGAAAAACTTCTTTTGGCTATATCTCCTTAAATATGCGTCCTAGAGCGAAAAGGACTTTAATTCGTGACCACCCTCAAAAAATTGGAAAATAAACCTAGAAAAATTTAAATTTTTATATGAAAAACTTATTTTGTCCATATCTCCTTAAATATGCGTCCTAGAGCGAAAAGGACTTTAATTCGTGACCACCCTCAAAAAATTGAAAAATCCACCCAAAACCTAAAAAAATTGAAATTTTTATATGAAAAACTTCTTTTGGCTATATCTCCTTAAATATGCGTCCTAGAGCGAAAAGGACTTTAATTCGTGACCACCCTAAAAAAATTGAAAAATCCACCCAAAACCTAAAATCATTGAAATTTTTATATGAAAAACTTCTTTTGCCCATATCTCCATAAATATGCGTCCTAGAGCGAAAAGGACTTTAATTCGTGACCACCCTCAAAAAATTGAAAAATCCACCCAAAACCTAAAATAAATTGAAATTTTTATATGAAAAACTTCTTTTGGCCATATCTCCTTAAATATACGTCCTAGAGCGAAAAGGACTTTAATTCGTGACCACCCTCAAAAAATTGAAAAATCCACCCAAAACCTAAAAAAATTGAAATTTTTATATGAAAAACTTCTTTTGCCCATATCTCCTAAACTATGCGTCCTAGAGCGAAAAGGACTTTATTTCGTGACCACCCCAAAAAAATTGAAAAATTCACCCAAAACCTAAAAAAATTGAAATTTTTATATGAAAAACTTCTTTTGCCCATATCTCCTAAACTATGCGTCCTAGAGCGAAAAGGACTTTATTTCGTGACCACCCCAAAAAAATTGAAAAATTCACCCAAAACCTAAAAAAATTGAAATTTTTATATGAAAAACTTCTTTTGCCCATATCTCCATAAATATGCGTCCTAGAGCGAAAAGGACTTTAATTCGTGACCACCCTCAAAAAATTGAAAAATCCACCCAAAACCTAAAAAAATTTAAATTTTTATATGAAAAACTTCTTTTGCCCATATCTCCTTAAATATGCGTCCTAGAGCGAAAAGGACTTTAATTCGTGACCACCTCCAAAAAAATTGAAAAATCCACTCAAAACCTCAACAAATTTAAATTTTTATATGAAAAACTTCTTTTGCCCATATCTCCTTAAATATGCGTCCTAGAGCGAAAAGGACGATAATTCGTGACCACCCCAAAAAAATTGAAAAATCCACCCAAAACCTAAAAAAAATTGAAATTTTTATATGAAAAACTTCTTTTGCCCATATCTCCTTAAATATGCGTCCTAGAGCGAAAAGGACTTTAATTCGTGACCACCCCCAAAAAATTTAAAAATCCACCCAAAACCTAAAAAATTGAAATTTTTATATGAAAAACTTCTTTTGCCCATATCTCCTAAACTATGCGTCCTAGAGCGAAAAGGACTTTAATTCGTGACCACCCCCAAAAAATTGAAAAATCCACTCAAAACCTCAAAAAATTTAAATTTTTATATGAAAAACTTCTTTTGGCTATATCTCCTTAAATATGCGTCCTAGAGCGAAAAGGACTTTAATTCGTGACCACCCCCAAAAAATTGAAAAATCCACCCAAAACCTAAAAAAATTGAAATTTTTATATGAAAAACTTCTTTTGTCCATATCTCCTAAACTATGCGTCCTAGAGCGAAAAGGACTTTATTTCGTGACCACCCCAAAAAAATTGAAAAATCCACCCAAAACCTAAAAAAATTGAAATTTTTATATGAAAAACTTCTTTTGCCCATATCTCCTTAAATATGCGTCCTAGAGCGAAAAGGACTTTAATTCGTGACCACCCTCAAAAAATTGAAAAATCCACTCAAAACCTCAAAAAATTTAAATTTTTATATGAAAAACTTCTTTTGCCCATATCTCCTTAAATATGCGTCCTAGAGCGAAAAGGACGATAATTCGTGACCACCCTCAAAAAATTTAAAAATCCACCTAAAACCTAAAAAAATTGAAATTTTTATATGAAAAACTTCTTTTGGCTATATCTCCTTAAATATGCGTCCTAGAGCGAAAAGGGCTTTAATTCGTGACCACCCTCAAAAAATTGAAAAATCCACCCAAAACCTAAAAAAATTGAAATTTTTATATGAAAAACTTCTTTTGGCTATATCTCCTTAAATATGCGTCCTAGAGCGAAAAGGACTTTATTTCGTGACCACCCCAAAAAATTTGAAAAATTCATCCAAAACCTAAAAAAATTTAAATTTTTATATGAAAAACTTCTTTTGCCCATATCTCCTAAACTATGCGTCCTAGAGCGAAAAGGACGATAATTCGTGACCACCCTCAAAAAATTTAAAAATCCACCTAAAACCTAAAAAAATTGAAATTTTTTTATGAAAAACTTCTTTTGGCTATATCTCCTTAAATATGCGTCCTAGAGCGAAAAGGACTTTAATTCGTGACCACCCTCAAAAAATTGGAAAATAAACCTAGAAAAATTTAAATTTTTATATGAAAAACTTCTTTTGTCCATATCTCCCTAAATATGCGTCCTAGAGCGAAAAGGACTTTAATTCGTGACCACCCTCAAAAAATTGAAAAATCCACCCAAAACCTAAAAAAATTTAAATTTTTATATGAAAAACTTCTTTTGGCTATATCTCCTTAAATATGCGTCCTAGAGCGAAAAGGACTTTATTTCGTGACCACCCCAAAAAAATTGAAAAATTCACCCAAAACCTAAAAAAATTGAAATTTTTATATGAAAAACTTCTTTTGCCCATATCTCCTAAACTATGCGTCCTAGAGCGAAAAGGACTTTAATTCGTGACTACCCTCAAAAGATTTAAAAATCCACCTAAAACCCAAAAAAATTGAAATTTTTATATGAAAAACTTCTTTTGGCTATATCTCCTTAAATATGCGTTCTAGAGCGAAAAGGACGATAATTCGTGACCACCCTCAAAAAATTGAAAAATCCACTCAAAACCTCAAAAAATTTAAATTTTTATATGAAAAACTTCTTTTGCCCATATCTCCTTAAATATGCGTCCTAGAGCGAAAAGGACGATAATTCGTGACCACCCTCAAAAAATTTAAAAATCCACCTAAAACCTAAAAAAATTGAAATTTTTATATGAAAAACTTCTTTTGGCTATATTTCCTTAAATATGCGTCCTAGAGCGAAAAGGACTTTAATTCGTGACCACCCTCAAAAAATTGGAAAATAAACCTAGAAAAATTTAAATTTTTATATGAAAAACTTCTTTTGTCCATATCTCCTTAAATATGCGTCCTAGAGCGAAAAGGACTTTAATTCGTGACCACCCTCAAAAAATTGAAAAATCCACCCAAAACCTAAAAAAATTGAAATTTTTATATGAAAAACTTCTTTTGGCTATATCTCCTTAAATATGCGTCCTAGAGCGAAAAGGACTTTAATTCGTGACCACCCTAAAAAAATTGAAAAATCCACCCAAAACCTAAAATCATTGAAATTTTTATATGAAAAACTTCTTTTGCCCATATCTCCTTAAATATGCGTCCTAGAGCGAAAAGGACTTTAATTCGTGACCACCCCCAAAAAAATTGAAAAATCCACTCAAAACCTCAAAAAAATTAAATTTTTATATGAAAAACTTCTTTTGCCCATATCTCCTTAAATATGCGTCCTAGGGCGATGTAATGTGATCATTCACACATCTCATTCATTTTGTTGTTATGCATATAAGATTGCATGTTAACATTCATAACATATTGTTAACATACGCTGCAACTGCACCTAACATTATTTTGCTTACTATGTTGGTTCATCGACATACTTTGGTATTCGATGACTGCATTAACCAATTGACCTATATTATTGCCGTTCTTGTTACTCTTAAATAGAACATTGAACTAAGCAAGAATATGGACAAATGGGTTTAAAGCAGAGCAATGCTGCGCAGTCAGCATAAATGCAATTGCAACGTAAAAAGTGAAATTAAGAATGAGAAACACATGTGTGTAAGAATGTGTGTAATCCATGACTTATCATTGGTCAATACAATTAATGTAAATATGTATTAGTAAATTTAAGATTGGAAAATTGTAAAATAGTTTTAAGAAGAAAATGGTATAAAAGTGGGACCTTGAGCCCACAATAAACAGAATTGACATAGACACAAAGAAATACACTTGTGTTTTATTTATTCTATCCAGTTCAATTCCATTACAGCGAAAAGGACGATAATTCGTGACCACCCCAAAAAAATTGAAAAATCCACTCAAAACCTCAAAAAATTTAAATTTTTATATGAAAAACTTCTTTTGCCCATATCTCCTTAAATATGCGTCCTAGAGCGAAAAGGACGATAATTCGTGACCACCCTCAAAAAATTTAAAAATCCACCTAAAACCTAAAAAAATTGAAATTTTTATATGAAAAACTTCTTTTGGCTATATCTCCTTAAATATGCGTCCTAGAGCGAAAAGGACGATAATTCGTGACCACCCTCAAAAAATGTAAAAATCCACCTAAAACCTAAAAAAATTGAAATTTTTATATGAAAAACTTCTTTTGCCCATATCTCCTTAAATATGCGTCCTAGAGCGAAAAGGACTTTAATTCGTGACCACCTCAAAAAAATTGAAAAATCCACCCAAAACCTAAAAAAATTGAAATTTTTATATGAAAAACTTCTTTTGCCCATATCTCCTAAACTATGCGTCCTAGAGCGAAAAGGACTTTAATTCGTGACCACCCCCAAAAAATTGAAAAATCCACTCAAAACCTCAAAAAATTTAAATTTTTATATGAAAAACTTCTTTTGCCCATATCTCCTTAAATATGCGTCCTAGAGCGAAAAGGACTTTAATTCGTGACCACCCCCAAAAAATTGAAAAATCCACCCAAAACCTAAAAAATTGAAATTTTTATATGAAAAACTTCTTTTGCCCATATCTCCTAAACTATGCGTCCTAGAGCGAAAAGGACTTTAATTCGTGACCACCCCCAAAAAATTGAAAAATCCACTCAAAACCTCAAAAAATTTAAATTTTTATATGAAAAACTTCTTTTGCCCATATCTCCTTAAATATGCGTCCTAGAGCGAAAAGGACTTTAATTCGTGACCACCCCCAAAAAATTGGAAAATCCACCCAAAACCTATGAATTGAAATTTTTATATGAAAAACTTCTTTTGCCCATATCTCCTTAAATATGCGTCCTAGAGCGAAAAGGACTTTAATTCGTGACCACCCTCAAAAAATTGAAAAATCCACTCAAAACCTCAAAAAATTTAAATTTTTATATGAAAAACTTCTTTTGCCCATATCTCCTTAAATATGCGTCCTAGAGCGAAAAGGACGATAATTCGTGACCACCCTCAAAAAATTTAAAAATCCACCTAAAACCTAAAAAAATTGAAATTTTTATATGAAAAACTTCTTTTGGCTATATCTCCTTAAATATGCGTCCTAGAGCGAAAAGGACTTTAATTCGTGACCAACCTGAAAAAATTGAAAAATCCACCCAAAACCTAAAAAAATTGAAATTTTTATATGAAAAACTTCTTTTGGCCATATCTCCTTAAATATGCGTCCTAGAGCGAAAAGGACTTTAATTCGTGACCACCCTCAAAAAATTGAAAAATCCACCCAAAACCTAAAAAAATTGAAATTTTTATATGAAAAACTTCTTTTGCCCATATCTCCTAAACTATGCGTCCTAGAACGAAAAGGACTTTATTTCGTGACCACCCCAAAAAAATTGAAAAATTCACCCAAAACCTAAAAAAATTGAAATTTTTTATGAAAAACTTCTTTTGCCCATATCTCCTAAACTATGCGTCCTAGAGCGAAAAGGACTTTATTTCGTGACCACCCCAAAAAAATTGAAAAATTCACCCAAAACCTAAAAAAATTGAAATTTTTATATGAAAAACTTCTTTTGCCCATATCTCCATAAATATGCGTCCTAGAGCGAAAAGGACTTTAATTCGTGACCACCCTCAAAAAATTGAAAAATCCACCCAAAACCTAAAAAAATTTAAATTTTTATATGAAAAACTTCTTTTGCCCATATCTCCTTAAATATGCGTCCTAGAGCGAAAAGGACTTTAATTCGTGACCACCCCCAAAAAAATTGAAAAATCCACTCAAAACCTCAAAAAATTTAAATTTTTATATGAAAAACTTCTTTTGCCCATATCTCCTTAAATATGCGTCCTAGAGCGAAAAGGACGATAATTCGTGACCACCCCAAAAAAAATGAAAAATCCACCCAAAACCTAAAAAAATTTAAATTTTTATATGAAAAACTTCTTTTGCCCATATCTCCTTAAATATGCGTCCTAGAGCGAAAAGGACTTTAATTCGTGACGACCTCAAAAAAATTGAAAAATCCACCCAAAACCTAAAAAAATTTTTATATGAAAAACTTCTTTTGCCCATATCTCCTAAACTATGCGTCCTAGAGCGAAAAGGACTTTAATTCGTGACCACCCCCAAAAAATTGAAAAATCCACTCAAAACCTCAAAAAATTTAAATTTTTATATGAAAAACTTCTTTTGCCCATATCTCCTTAAATATGCGTCCTAGAGCGAAAAGGACTTTAATTCGTGACCACCCCCAAAACATTGAAAAATCCACCCAAAACCTAAAAAATTGAAATTTTTATATGAAAAACTTCTTTTGCCCATATCTCCTAAACTATGCGTCCTAGAGCGAAAAGGACTTTAATTCGTGACCACCCCCAAAAAATTGAAAAATCCACTCAAAACCTCAAAAAATTTAAATTTTTATATGAAAAACTTCTTTTGCCCATATCTCCTTAAATATGCGTCCTAGAGCGAAAAGGACTTTAATTCGTGACCACCCTCAAAAAATTGAAAAATCCACCCAAAACCTAAAATAAATTGAAATTTTTATATGAAAAACTTCTTTTGGCCATATCTCCTTAAATATACGTCCTAGAGCGAAAAGGACTTTAATTCGTGACCACCCTCAAAAAATTGAAAAATCCACTCAAAACCTCAAAAAATTTAAATTTTTATATGAAAAACTTCTTTTGCCCATATCTCCTTAAATATGCGTCCTAGAGCGAAAAGGACGATAATTCGTGACCACCCTCAAAAAATTTAAAAATCCACCTAAAACCTAAAAAAATTGAAATTTTTATATGAAAAACTTCTTTTGGCTATATCTCCTTAAATATGCGTTCTAGAGCGAAAAGGACTTTATTTCGTGACCACCCCAAAAAAATTGAAAAATTCATCCAAAACCTAAAAAAATTTAAATTTTTATATGAAAAACTTCTTTTGCCCATATCTCCTAAACTATGCGTCCTAGAGCGAAAAGGACGATAATTCGTGACCACCCTCAAAAAATTTAAAAATCCACCTAAAACCTAAAAAAATTGAAATTTTTATATGAAAAACTTCTTTTGGCTATATCTCCTTAAATATGCGTCCTAGAGCGAAAATGACTTTAATTCGTGACCACCCTCAAAAAATTGGAAAATAAACCTACAAAAATTTAAATTTTTATATGAAAAACTTCTTTTGTCCATATCTCCTTAAATATGCGTCCTCGAGCGAAAAGGACTTTAATTCGTGACCACCCTCAAAAAATTGAAAAATCCACCCAAAACCTAAAAAAATTGAAATTTTTATATGAAAAACTTCTTTTGGCTATATCTCCTTAAATATGCGTCATAGAGCGAAAAGGACTTTATTTCGTGACCACCCCAAAAAAATTGAAAAATTCACCCAAAACCTAAAAAAATTGAAATTTTTATATGAAAAACTTCTTTTGCCCATATCTCCTAAACTATGCGTCCTAGAGCGAAAAGGACTTTAATTCGTGACCACCCTCAAAAGATTTAAAAATCCACCTAAAACCCAAAAAAATTGAAATTTTTATATGAAAAACTTCTTTTGGCTATATCTCCTTAAATATGCGTCCTAGAGCGAAAAGGACGATAATTCGTGACCACCCTCAAAAAATTTAAAAATCCACCTAAAACCTAAAAAAATTGAAATTTTTATATGAAAAACTTCTTTTGGCTATATTTCCTTAAATATGCGTCCTAGAGCGAAAAGGACTTTAATTCGTGACCACCCTCAAAAAATTGGAAAATAAACCTAGAAAAATTTAAATTTTTATATGAAAAACTTCTTTTGTCCATATCTCCTTAAATATGCGTCCTCGAGCGAAAAAGACTTTAATTCGTGACCACCCTCAAAAAATTGAAAAATCCACCCAAAACCTAAAAAAATTGAAATTTTTATATGAAAAACTTCTTTTGGCTATATCTCCTTAAATATGCGTCCTAGAGCGAAAAGACTTTAATTCGTGACCACCCTAAAAAAATTGAAAAATCCACCCAAAACCTAAAATCATTGAAATTTTTATATGAAAAACTTCTTTTGCCCATATCTCCTTAAATATGCGTCCTAGAGCGAAAAGGACTTTAATTCGTGACCACCCCCAAAAAAATTTAAAAATCCACTCAAAACCTCAAAAAATTTAAATTTTTATATGAAAAACTTCTTTTGCCCATATCTCCTTAAATATGCGTCCTAGAGCGAAAAGGACGATAATTCGTGACCACCCCAAAAAAATTGAAAAATTCACCCAAAACCTAAAAAAATTGAAATTTTTATATGAAAAACTTCTTTTGCCCATATCTCCTTAAATATGCGTCCTAGAGCGAAAAGGACTTTAAATCGTGACCACCTCCAAAAAATTGAAAAATCCACCCAAAACCTAAAAAAATTGAAATATTTATATGAAAAACTTCTTTTGGCCATATCTCCTTAAATATGCGTCCTAGAGCGAAAAGGACTTTAATTCGTGACCACCCTCAAAAAATTGAAAAATCCACCCAAAACCTAAAAAAATTGAAATTTTTATATGAAAAACTTCTTTTGCCCATATCTCCTAAACTATGCGTCCTAGAGCGAAAAGGACTTTATTTCGTGACCACCCCAAAAAAATTGAAAAATTCACCCAAAACCTAAAAAAATTGGAATTTTTATATGAAAAACTTCTTTTGCCCATATCTCCTAAACTATGCGTCCTAGAGCGAAAAGGACTTTATTTCGTGACCACCCCAAAAAAATTGAAAAATTCACCCAAAACCTAAAAAAATTGAAATTTTTATATGAAAAACTTCTTTTGCCCATATCTCCTTAAATATGCGTCCTAGAGCGAAAAGGACTTTAATTCGTGACCACCCTCAAAAAATTGAAAAATCCGCCCAAAACCTAAAAAATTTAAATTTTTATATGAAAAACTTCTTTTGCCCATATCTCCTTAAATATGCGTCCTAGAGCGAAAAGGACTTTAATTCGTGACCACCCCCAAAAAAATTGAAAAATCCACTCAAATCCTCAAAAAATTTAAATTTTTTTATGAAAAACTTCTTTTGCCCATATCTCCTTAAATATGCGTCCTAGAGCGAAAAGGACGATAATTCGTGACCACCCCAAAAAAATTGAAAAATCCACCCAAAACCTAAAAAAATTTAAATTTTTATATGAAAAACTTCTTTTGCCCATATCTCCTTAAATATGCGTCCTAGAGCGAAAAGGACTTTAATTCGTGACCACCTCCAAAAAATTGAAAAATCCACCCAAAACCTAAAAAAATTGAAATTTTTATATGAAAAACTTCTTTTGCCCATATCTCCTAAACTATGCGTCCTAGAGCGAAAAGGACTTTAATTCGTGACCACCCCCAAAAAAATTGAAAAATCCACTCAAAACCTCAAAAAATTTAAATTTTTATATGAAAAACTTCTTTTGCCCATATCTCCTTAAATATGCGTCCTAGAGCGAAAAGGACTTTAATTCGTGACCACCCCCAAAAAATTGAAAAATCCACCCAAAACCTAAAAAAATTGAAATTTTTATATGAAAAACTTCTTTTGCCCATATCTCCTTAAATATGCGTCCTAGAGCGAAAAGGACTTTAATTCGTGACCACCCCCAAAAAAATTGAAAAATCCACTCAAATCCTCAAAAAATTTAAATTTTTATATGAAAAACTTCTTTTGCCCATATCTCCTTAAATATGCGTCCTAGAGCGAAAAGGACGATAATTCGTGACCACCCCAAAAAAATTGAAAAATTCATCCAAAACCTAAAAAAATTTAAATTTTTATATGAAAAACTTCTTTTGCCCATATCTCCTAAACTATGCGTCCTAGAGCGAAAAGGACGATAATTCGTGACCACCCTCAAAAAATTGAAAAATCCACTCAAAACCTCAAAAAATTTAAACTTTTATATGAAAAACTTCTTTTGCCCATATCTCCTTAAATATGCGTCCTAGAGCGAAAAGGACGATAATTCGTGACCACCCTCAAAAAATTTAAAAATCCACCTAAAACCTAAAAAAATTGAAATTTTTATATGAAAAACTTCTTTTGGCTATATCTCCTTAAATATGCGTCCTAGAGCGAAAAGGACGATAATTCGTGACCACCCTCAAAAAATTTAAAAATCCACCTAAAACCTAAAAAAATTGAAATTTTTATATGAAAAACTTCTTTTGGCTATATCTCCTTAAATATGCGTCCTAGAGCGAAAAGGACTTTATTTCGTGACCACCCCAAAAAAATTGAAAAATTCATCCAAAACCTAAAAAAAATTAAATTTTTATATGAAAAACTTCTTTTGCCCATATCTCCTAAACTATGCGTCCTAGAGCGAAAAGGACGATAATTCGTGACCACCCTCAAAAAATTTAAAAATCCACCTAAAACCTAAAAAAATTGAAATTTTTATATGAAAAACTTCTTTTGGCTATATCTCCTTAAATATGCGTCCTAGAGCGAAAAGGACTTTAATTCGTGACCACCCTCAAAAAATTGAAAAATCCACCCAAAACCTAAAAAAATTTAAATTTTTATATGAAAAACTTCTTTTGGCTATATCTCCTTAAATATGCGCCATAGAGCGAAAAGGACTTTATTTCGTGACCACCCCAAAAAAATTGAAAAATTCACCCAAAACCTAAAAAAATTGAAATTTTTATATGAAAAACTTCTTTTGCCCATATCTCCTAAACTATGCGTCCTAGAGCGAAAAGGACTTTAATTCGTGACCACCCTCAAAAGATTTAAAAATCCACCTAAAACCCAAAAAAATTGAAATTTTTATATGAAAAACTTCTTTTGGCTATATCTCCTTAAATATGCGTCCTAGAGCGAAAAGGACGATAATTCGTGACCACCCTCAAAAAATTTAAAAATCCACCTAAAACCTAAAAAAATTGAAATTTTTATATGAAAAACTTCTTTTGGCTATATTTCCTTAAATATGCGTCCTAGAGCGAAAAGGACTTTAATTCGTGACCACCCTCAAAAAATTGGAAAATAAACCTAGAAAAATTTAAATTTTTATATGAAAAACTTCATTTGTCCATATCTCCTTAAATATGCGTCCTCGAGCGAAAAAGACTTTAATTCGTGACCACCCTCAAAAAATTGAAAAATCCACCCAAAACCTAAAAAAAATTGAAATTTTTATATGAAAAACTTCTTTTGGCTATATCTCCTTAAATATGCGTCCTAGAGCGAAAAGACTTTAATTCGTGACCACCCTAAAAAAATTGAAAAATCCACCCAAAACCTAAAATCATTGAAATTTTTATATGAAAAACTTCTTTTGCCCATATCTCCTTAAATATGCGTCCTAGAGCGAAAAGGACTTTAATTCGTGACCACCCCCAAAAAAATTTAAAAATCCACTCAAAACCTCAAAAAATTTAAATTTTTATATGAAAAACTTCTTTTGCCCATATCTCCTTAAATATGCGTCCTAGAGCGAAAAGGACGATAATTCGTGACCACCCCAAAAAAATTGAAAAATTCACCCAAAACCTAAAAAAATTGAAATTTTTATATGAAAAACTTCTTTTGCCCATATCTCCTTAAATATGCGTCCTAGAGCGAAAAGGACTTTAAATCGTGACCACCTCCAAAAAATTGAAAAATCCACCCAAAACCTAAAAAAATTGAAATATTTATATGAAAAACTTCTTTTGGCCATATCTCCTTAAATATGCGTCCTAGAGCGAAAAGGACTTTAATTCGTGACCACCCTCAAAAAATTGAAAAATCCACCCAAAACCTAAAAAAATTGAAATTTTTATATGAAAAACTTCTTTTGCCCATATCTCCTAAACTATGCGTCCTAGAGCGAAAAGGACTTTATTTCGTGACCACCCCAAAAAAATTGAAAAATTCACCCAAAACCTAAAAAAATTGGAATTTTTATATGAAAAACTTCTTTTGCCCATATCTCCTAAACTATGCGTCCTAGAGCGAAAAGGACTTTATTTCGTGACCACCCCAAAAAAATTGAAAAATTCACCCAAAACCTAAAAAAATTGAAATTTTTATATGAAAAACTTCTTTTGCCCATATCTCCTTAAATATGCGTCCTAGAGCGAAAAGGACTTTAATTCGTGACCACCCTCAAAAAATTGAAAAATCCGCCCAAAACCTAAAAAATTTAAATTTTTATATGAAAAACTTCTTTTGCCCATATCTCCTTAAATATGCGTCCTAGAGCGAAAAGGACTTTAATTCGTGACCACCCCCAAAAAAATTGAAAAATCCACTCAAATCCTCAAAAAATTTAAATTTTTATATGAAAAACTTCTTTTGCCCATATCTCCTTAAATATGCGTCCTAGAGCGAAAAGGACGATAATTCGTGACCACCCCAAAAAAATTGAAAAATCCACCCAAAACCTAAAAAAATTGAAATTTTTATATGAAAAACTTCTTTTGCCCATATCTCCTTAAATATGCGTCCTAGAGCGAAAAGGACTTTAATTCGTGACCACCTCCAAAAAATTGAAAAATCCACCCAAAACCTAAAAAAATTGAAATTTTTATATGAAAAACTTCTTTTGCCCATATCTCCTTAAATATGCGTCCTAGAGCGAAAAGGACTTTAATTCGTGACCACCCCCAAAAAAATTGAAAAATCCACTCAAATCCTCAAAAAATTTAAATTTTTATATGAAAAACTCCTTTTGCCCATATCTCCTTAAATATGCGTCCTAGAGCGAAAAGGACGATAATTCGTGACCACCCCAAAAAAATTGAAAAATTCATCCAAAACCTAAAAAAATTTAAATTTTTATATGAAAAACTTCTTTTGCCCATATCTCCTAAACTATGCGTCCTAGAGCGAAAAGGACGATAATTCGTGACCACCCTCAAAAAATTGAAAAATCCACTCAAAACCTCAAAAAATTTAAACTTTTATATGAAAAACTTCTTTTGCCCATATCTCCTTAAATATGCGTCCTAGAGCGAAAAGGACGATAATTCGTGACCACCCTCAAAAAATTTAAAAATCCACCTAAAACCTAAAAAAATTGAAATTTTTATATGAAAAACTTCTTTTGGCTATATCTCCTTAAATATGCGTCCTAGAGCGAAAAGGACGATAATTCGTGACCACCCTCAAAAAATTTAAAAATCCACCTAAAACCTAAAAAAATTGAAATTTTTATATGAAAAACTTCTTTTGGCTATATCTCCTTAAATATGCGTCCTAGAGCGAAAAGGACTTTATTTCGTGACCACCCCAAAAAAATTGAAAAATTCATCCAAAACCTAAAAAAATTTAAATTTTTATATGAAAAACTTCTTTTGCCCATATCTCCAAAACTATGCGTCCTAGAGCGAAAAGGACGATAATTCGTGACCACCCTCAAAAAATTTAAAAATCCACCTAAAACCTAAAAAAATTGAAATTTTTATATGAAAAACTTCTTTTGGCTATATCTCCTTAAATATGCGTCCTAGAGCGAAAAGGACTTTAATTCGTGACCACCCTCAAAAAATTGAAAAATCCACCCAAAACCTAAAAAAATTTAAATTTTTATATGAAAAACTTCTTTTGGCTATATCTCCTTAAATATGCGTCATAGAGCGAAAAGGACTTTATTTCGTGACCACCCCAAAAAAATTGAAAAATTCACCCAAAACCTAAAAAAATTGAAATTTTTATATGAAAAACTTCTTTTGCCCATATCTCCTAAACTATGCGTCCTAGAGCGAAAAGGACTTTAATTCGTGACCACCCTCAAAAGATTTAAAAATCCACCTAAAACCCAAAAAAATTGAAATTTTTATATGAAAAACTTCTTTTGGCTATATCTCCTTAAATATGCGTCCTAGAGCGAAAAGGACGATAATTCGTGACCACCCTCAAAAAATTTAAAAATCCACCTAAAACCTAAAAAAATTGAAATTTTTATATGAAAAACTTCTTTTGGCTATATTTCCTTAAATATGCGTCCTAGAGCGAAAAGGACTTTAATTCGTGACCACCCTCAAAAAATTGGAAAATAAACCTAGAAAAATTTAAATTTTTATATGAAAAACTTCTTTTGTCCATATCTCCTTAAATATGCGTCCTCGAGCGAAAAAGACTTTAATTCGTGACCACCCTCAAAAAATTGAAAAATCCACCCAAAACCTAAAAAAATTGAAATTTTTATATGAAAAACTTCTTTTGGCTATATCTCCTTAAATATGCGTCCTAGAGCGAAAAGACTTTAATTCGTGACCACCCTAAAAAAATTGAAAAATCCACCCAAAACCTAAAATCATTGAAATTTTTATATGAAAAACTTCTTTTGCCCATATCTCCTTAAATATGCGTCCTAGAGCGAAAAGGACTTTAATTCGTGACCACCCCCAAAAAAATTTAAAAATCCACTCAAAACCTCAAAAAATTTAAATTTTTATATGAAAAACTTCTTTTGCCCATATCTCCTTAAATATGCGTCCTAGAGCGAAAAGGACGATAATTCGTGACCACCCCAAAAAAATTGAAAAATTCACCCAAAACCTAAAAAAATTGAAATTTTTATATGAAAAACTTCTTTTGCCCATATCTCCTTAAATATGCGTCCTAGAGCGAAAAGGACTTTAAATCGTGACCACCTCCAAAAAATTGAAAAATCCACCCAAAACCTAAAAAAATTGAAATATTTATATGAAAAACTTCTTTTGGCCATATCTCCTTAAATATGCGTCCTAGAGCGAAAAGGACTTTAATTCGTGACCACCCTCAAAAAATTGAAAAATCCACCCAAAACCTAAAAAAATTGAAATTTTTATATGAAAAACTTCTTTTGCCCATATCTCCTAAACTATGCGTCCTAGAGCGAAAAGGACTTTATTTCGTGACCACCCCAAAAAAATTGAAAAATTCACCCAAAACCTAAAAAAATTGGAATTTTTATATGAAAAACTTCTTTTGCCCATATCTCCTAAACTATGCGTCCTAGAGCGAAAAGGACTTTATTTCGTGACCACCCCAAAAAAATTGAAAAATTCACCCAAAACCTAAAAAAATTGAAATTTTTATATGAAAAACTTCTTTTGCCCATATCTCCTTAAATATGCGTCCTAGAGCGAAAAGGACTTTAATTCGTGACCACCTCCAAAAAATTGAAAAATCCACCCAAAACCTAAAAAAATTGAAATTTTTATATGAAAAACTTTTTTTGCCCATATCTCCTAAACTATGCGTCCTAGAGCGAAAAGGACTTTAATTCGTGACCACCCCCAAAAAATTGAAAAATCCACTCAAAACCTCAAAAAATTTAAATTTTTATATGAAAAACTTCTTTTGCCCATATCTCCTTAAATATGCGTCCTAGAGCGAAAAGGACTTTAATTCGTGACCACCCCCAAAAAATTGAAAAATCCACCCAAAACCTAAAAAAATTGAAATTTTTATATGAAAAACTTCTTTTGCCCATATCTCCTTAAATATGCGTCCTAGAGCGAAAAGGACTTTAATTCGTGACCACCCCCAAAAAAATTGAAAAATCCACTCAAATCCTCAAAAAATTTAAATTTTTATATGAAAAACTTCTTTTGCCCATATCTCCTTAAATATGCGTCCTAGAGCGAAAAGGACGATAATTCGTGACCACCCCAAAAAAATTGAAAAATTCATCCAAAACCTAAAAAAATTTAAATTTTTATATGAAAAACTTCTTTTGCCCATATCTCCTAAACTATGCGTCCTAGAGCGAAAAGGACGATAATTCGTGACCACCCTCAAAAAATTGAAAAATCCACTCAAAACCTCAAAAAATTTAAACTTTTATATGAAAAACTTCTTTTGCCCATATCTCCTTAAATATGCGTCCTAGAGCGAAAAGGACGATAATTCGTGACCACCCTCAAAAAATTTAAAAATCCACCTAAAACCTAAAAAAATTGAAATTTTTATATGAAAAACTTCTTTTGGCTATATCTCCTTAAATATGCGTCCTAGAGCGAAAAGGACGATAATTCGTGACCACCCTCAAAAAATTTAAAAATCCACCTAAAACCTAAAAAAATTGAAATTTTTATATGAAAAACTTCTTTTGGCTATATCTCCTTAAATATGCGTCCTAGAGCGAAAAGGACTTTATTTCGTGACCACCCCAAAAAAATTGAAAAATTCATCCAAAACCTAAAAAAATTTAAATTTTTATATGAAAAACTTCTTTTGCCCATATCTCCTAAACTATGCGTCCTAGAGCGAAAAGGACGATAATTCGTGACCACCCTCAAAAAATTTTAAAATCCACCTAAAACCTAAAAAAATTGAAATTTGTATATGAAAAACTTCTTTTGGCTATATCTCCTTAAATATGCGTCCTAGAGCGAAAAGGACTTTAATTCGTGACCACCCTAAAAAAATTGAAAAATCCACCCAAAACCTAAAATCATTGAAATTTTTATATGAAAAACTTCTTTTGCCCATATCTCCTTAAATATGCGTCCTAGAGCGAAAAGGACTTTAATTCGTGACCACCCCCAAAAAAATTGAAAAATCCACTCAAAACCTCAAAAAATTTAAATTTTTATATGAAAAACTTCTTTTGCCCATATCTCCTTAAATATGCGTCCTAGAGCGAAAAGGACGATAATTCGTGACCACCCCAAAAAAATTGAAAAATTCACCCAAAACCTAAAAAAATTGAAATTTTTATATGAAAAACTTCTTTTGCCCATATCTCCTTAAATATGCATCCTAGAGCGAAAAGGACTTTAATTCGTGACCACCTCCAAAAAATTGAAAAATCCACCCAAAACCTAAAAAAATTGAAATTTTTATATGAAAAACTTCTTTTGGCCATATCTCCTTAAATATGCGTCCTAGAGCGAAAAGGACTTTAATTCGTGACCACCCCCAAAAAATTGAAAAATCCACCCAAAACCTAAAAAAATTGAAATTTTTATATGAAAAACTTCTTTTGCCCATATCTCCTAAACTATGCGTCCTAGAGCGAAAAGGACTTTATTTCGTGACCACCCCAAAAAAATTGAAAAATTCACCCAAAACCTAAAAAAATTGGAATTTTTATATGAAAAACTTCTTTTGCCCATATCTCCTAAACTATGCGTCCTAGAGCGAAAAGGACTTTATTTCGTGACCACCCCAAAAAAATTGAAAAATTTACCCAAAACCTAAAAAAATTTAAATTTTTATATGAAAAACTTCTTTTGCCCATATCTCCTTAAATATGCGTCCTAGAGCGAAAAGGACTTTAATTCGTGACCACCCTCAAAAAATTGAAAAATCCACCCAAAACCTAAAAAATTTAAATTTTTATATGAAAAACTTCTTTTGCCCATATCTCCTTAAATATGCGTCCTAGAGCGAAAAGGACTTTAATTCGTGACCACCCCCAAAAAAATTGAAAAATCCACTCAAAACCTCAAAAAATTTAAATTTTTATATGAAAAACTTCTTTTGCCCATATCTCCTTAAATATGCGTCCTAGAGCGAAAAGGACGATAATTCGTGACCACCCCAAAAAAATTGAAAAATCCACCCAAAACCTAAAAAAATTTAAATTTTTATATGAAAAACTTCTTTTGCCCATATCTCCTTAAATATGCGTCCTAGAGCGAAAAGGACTTTAATTCGTGACCACCTCCAAAAAATTGAAAAATCCACCCAAAACCTAAAAAAATTGAAATTTTTATATGAAAAACTTCTTTTGCCCATATCTCCTAAACTATGCGTCCTAGAGCGAAAAGGACTTTAATTCGTGACCACCCCCAAAAAATTGAAAAATCCACTCAAAACCTCAAAAATTTTAAATTTTTATATGAAAAACTTCTTTTGCCCATATCTCCTTAAATATGCGTCCTAAAGCGAAAGGGACTTTAATTCGTGACCACCCCCAAAAAATTGAAAAATCCACCCAAAACCTAAAAAAATTGAAATTTTTATATGAAAAACTTCTTTTGCCCATATCTCCTAAACTATGCGTCCTAGAGCGAAAAGGACGATAATTCGTGACCACCCCAAAAAAATTGAAAAATCCACCCAAAACCTAAAAAAATTGAAATTTTTATATGAAAAACTTCTTTTGCCCATATCTCCTTAAATATGCGTCCTAGAGCGAAAAGGACTTTAATTCGTGACCACCCCCAAAAAATTGAAAAATCCACCCAAAACCTAAAAAAATTGAAATTTTTATATGAAAAACTTCTTTTGCCCATATCTCCTAAACTATGCGTCCTAGAGCGAAAAGGACTTTAATTCGTGACCACCCCCAAAAAATTGAAAAATCCACTCAAAACCTCAAAAAATTTAAATTTTTATATGAAAAACTTCTTTTGCCCATATCTCCTTAAATATGCGTCCTAGAGCGAAAAGGACTTTAATTCGTGACCACCCCCAAAAAATTGAAAAATCCACCCAAAACCTAAAAAAATTGAAATTTTTATATGAAAAACTTCTTTTGCCCATATCTCCTTAAATATGCGTCCTAGAGCGAAAAGGACTTTAATTCGTGACCACCCCCAAAAAAATTGAAAAATCCACTCAAATCCTCAAAAAATTTAAATTTTTATATGTGTTGAAGCAAGTTCAACAATAAAAATGAAAATCACTGCATTATCGACTCACGAAGAGTCCAAATGGTTTCGCACCAATATTTTTCTATTTTTCTTACACTGTTTTCTTTTACCCATTTATATATGTATTTATCTTTTTTCATTTTCATACTGAATTTACTTTTTATTTTACTTACTTATCTTCCATTTTGTTGTTATGTTTCTATTCCCCTTTTTTGTACATGAATACCGTTTTCTTTTGCCTTTATTCACCTTTTGTTAAAACCTAAATGAATTCCAAAGTTAGTTAAGTTAAGAAGCTGAAGAGAAGTAGGTCACTTGGACCTAATAAATTATTGAAGTTGAAAACACAACGTCTTTTTACTTAAAAAGGCTCAGGCGGTGCGCCTCGTAAACCCATATTCGTGAAGAATAAATAACAGACCCATTGATCAATTATCCTGGATCAATAGGCGTTTGTACATGTGGTCCTTCGAACCTCCTAAACGGTGTTAGGAGAAGGTAAACCAGTGTAGGTTGCGACGAACCTACGAAGGAAAGATAAGCACATAGTCATATTCGCTAGAGGCAGCGGCAACGATTCCTCAAGAATTGTGTCATCAATTTTGCTTAGAGGCAGCAGTAACGATTCCTCGAGAAAAGCAACAACATCATCCAAAGTAAAGAAAGTGAGCACAAAAGAAGACAGCAACATTTTAAGACATAGTGCTATCAAGAATACAGGTAAAAGTGCACAATCCATCCAATAAGAAAAGAGGATCGGGTGAGTACAACTTGATTATTTGAATTTTATGAGTGAGAATAGGGAACAAATCGTGGGTTTCACCTTGAGCTGCGGTTTCCAACATACATTATACCACTTTTGCGATTATCCAACAACAACACACACCAGTGTCCCCGCGCCGAATTTTAAAAATTTGACTGCCCACTCTTCGTCAAAAAGATCGTTTTCTATTAAGTGTACATGTAATCGCCCGTTTTATTTATTAAACAAATACTTAAATGTAAGAAAAGAGCTGAAAGCAACAATAAAACATGAGTCGCTAATTTGTAATCGAATTACCAAAATTCAAACATAAGTCAAACCATAATTCAAACATAAGTCAACAGCTCAAAGGAAATTCAAGTGAAATTCAACCCTGAATTGTCCAATGCAACTTGTTCGCTGATTGAGGGCACGCTTAGTTATCGTTGCATTGATATCGATAGCGCACACACACACTCACACTTCTAATGACAAAATAACAAAAAGAAATCAAAGTTTATGAAAACGGACGCAAATCTAAACGAAGAAATATATTTAATCTAAATCGGTTTTGTGTTGTGAAATAACTATTTGCGAAGAAGGAAAATTAAAGACAATCGTGTAGAGAAAAGTGCTATCAAAAGTTTGGACGGTGATTATTTAAACGAAATATAAATAAAACAAAAGTGCCGGTTTCGAAAAGTTAATAAATAGCAAACAAGTAAAGACCGAAATAGGCAAAATAACATAGTAGTTGGTGTTTCATAAGGCGTTGACAAGGCGTTGCCACAGAGGCACATAAGTAATTACCCACGCGGGATTAATTTTATTACCGAAGAATATTTGTGCGAAAATTTATTAAATAAAATAAAGACAATTTGGTAATTGCCAGTAATCGTCGGTTTAATACTGGAAATACACGTGAAAAAAAAATACTGATCGATTTCGTTTTAATTTCAAAAGACTTTGATGAACATCGAAACTGTGGTTCATTTCATTTCTGAAAAATTGCTCACAAATTTACTTGTCATATTTTAGAGGCATACTGAAAGACATTCAGCATTAATTTTGCATATCGATTTAGTAATTCTAACGAAGAATTCGGAAATTCCACGAGAAGATATTTTAGTGTTAAATTTAAAAAAAGAAAGAAAACATGGCAGCTAGGAGAAAATTTCTATTTGATTGCCATCAATCAATGTCGTTTTGTAAGGAAATTACAACTTTAAATGGCGATGAGGTATCCACACAATTATTGGAAATTAAAGATTTAGAATTGGAACAAAGTTGGTCGTTGGTACTTTCCAGTTATGAGGCATTTGTTTTAGAGGACGAGAAAAATGATCATGATTTTAACGATTCAAACGGAAAAAAGTTCGAAGAAGCCAGAAAACTTTACCAAACTGCTAGAGCGAAAATTATGTTTATTTTATGTTCTCGTAATCAACGAGATACACACTCAGAAATTCAACCTCAACAGTTCGTTCATTCTTTAAAATTACCTCCATGCGATACTCCGCCCTTCGAGGGGGGATACTCTAAATGGCCTGCATTTAGAGACATTTTTACAGCAGTTTTTGGGAATCATCCTCATTTATCACCGGCCCAAAAACTATATCACCTACGAGGGAAAACAAGGGGTGAAGCGTTTGAAATTGTAAAAAAGTTTGAGTTAGTTGACTCCAATTTTGATTTGGCATGGGAGGCCTTAAAGGCGCGGTACGAAAACCGTCGAATTTTAGTCAATCAACAGATGAAGAAACTTTTCGGGGTCCAGTCGGTCCAAAATGAATCACCAAAGTCCATTCGTATGATACAAAGCGCAGTTGGGGACAGTCTTTCGATTTTTAAAACCTATGGTATCAGCGTTGACAATTGGGACCCATTGATAATTCACTTGGTTTCATCTAAAATTCCCGAAGAAACACTGAGGGCCTGGGAAGACTCCTTGAACGACCACAAAGAATTGCCTACGTGGCAACAAATGGACTCATTTTTGTCAAAAAGAGTCGAAAAACTTGAAACTATAATCGACTTTAGAAAACCTAACCAGAGAGAAAATCATAACTCAAAATCACATTCGTTTCATACTACTACAGAATCGAGTAGCAAAACAAATTTTTGCAAGAGGTGTCACCAAAAACATTCGCTTATGGCGTGCAAGTATTTCAAGGCGTTAGCCCCAAAGGAGCGTTTGCGCTATGCAATGGCTAACAGATATTGTTTGAACTGTTTATCTACTGGTCATTTTAAATCTAAATGTACAAGTACCAAACTGTGTTTAAAATGTGATGAAAAGCATCACACTATGCTTCACTTTGAAATAGTTCCATCGAAGGAACATCAGAGATCAGCCTCAACGTCAGGCGCAGCAATTCCTCGTGAAGAGGACCAGGCATCAACGTCCGCCGATGCCAAACGTGAAAATTCATTTTTAAATACTGCAGAGCCAGTAGATGAGGTGAATACACTTTTTACACAGGGGGAGGGTGCAACTATTCTCCCTACTGCTCGCGTTGAGCTGGAACATGGTGGAGAACGATTTGCCGTGCGGGCACTTTTGGACTCCGGGTCCGAAAAAAGTTTCATATCGAAACGTTTGCAGCAGAAACTGAAAATCCCCATCGAATATTATAATTCACAAATATCAGGACTTGGCGGCACGGTGGTAGGCAACTCTAAAGGAAGGTGTAGCCTGAAACTTCACTCACGGCTCTCAGACTTTCATATTTGTATCAAGGCCCTGGTAGTCAGTAGCCTGGCCCATTTCCTGCCTTCGAGGCCTATTCGAACTACTCTCGAGAAAGTAAAACATTTGAATCTTGCGGATCCCAACTTTTATGTACCTGCACCAATCGATTTGATTATAGGTAGTGATTATCTTCCTTTCATAAACAAAAAAGGGATTGTTCTACCGATTGTGGGTGGTATCGAGGCACGTGAGTCTCATTTCGGGTGGTATTTGTTTGGCCCCGCGACTACAGAACCCATTCATGCTTTTTCCACGTTTATATCCGCCTGTGAGGAGAATTTACTTCATGATCAGTTGAAAAAATTCTGGGAAGTAGAAGAAGTTGAAAGGTCAATAGCCCAATCTAACGAGGATATTTGGTGTGAAGATTTCTATAAAAATACAACATACCGGGACCCAGATGGTAGATATGTAGTTCGACTGCCATTTAAGAAGGAGTATCCTGAATTTGTTCCTTTAGGTTCCTCGAGAAATATGGCCTTGGCCCAATATTGCCGCATGGAAGCAACTTTGCGTAAAAATCCTGAATTAAAGTTAGAATACGACAAAGTTCTGCGCGAATATATAACCTTAAATCACATGACTATCTCTTCAGACTATACAGGTACGCAAACAAATTACTTCTTACCACACCACGCGGTGATTCGGCCCGAAAGTAAAACGACGAAAATTCGGGTCGTATTCAATGGGTCAAAGAGAACTACGAGTGGACATTCCTTAAATGACGTTTTGTATTCGGGCCCCATTTTACAAAGAGATTTAATGAAGATTATTTTGAATTGGCGATACTACAAGTATGTATTTAATGGGGATATACAAAAAATGTACCGCCAAATATGGGTGCATAAAGATGACCAGCGGTACCAACAAATCTTATTTCGCGCGGATGAACATGGCCCCATTGAACCATATCGTCTTATGACAGTCACTTTCGGCGTTAACGCAGCACCATTCCTCGCGATAAGAACACTCATCCAATTAAGCCAAGATTGCAAGCAAGAGTATCCGAAAGCTTCCGATATCTTACAAAAAGAGACTTATGTAGACGATATTCTCTCAGGTGGACACTCTCTCGAAGAGACAAAAACAAAACAGATTCAGGTACAAAAAGCTTTACTCTCCGCGGGATTCCCTTTGAAAAAGATCACGTCAAATAATATAACACTGTTAGAGAACTGGCCGCGGGAAGATCTTCTGAACGAAGAATTTCTCAGAATCGAAGAGAAAAGTGCGACGAAGACTCTTGGCATTCGTTGGAATGCGGTTACAGATTCTTTCTTCTATGCGATAGATCCGATAAAACTGAATGATAAAATAACAAAAAGAAAAATACTATCTTGTATAGCAAAATTATTTGATCCGCTGGGGTGGATAGGTCCTATAATAATTACGGCAAAAATCTTGATGCAAGACCTGTGGCATGAGAAAATCGATTGGGACGAAGCAGTGCCCCCACATATATTTAACAAATGGTCTTCATTCATTCAAAATCTTCAATCGATTCCGATGATAAAAATAGACCGATGGGTCAACTTCTCGCCTCACGCGACAGTACAAATTCACGGATTTTCCGACGCATCGGAAAAGGCCTATTGCGCCACTGTATATCTCCGTACGACAGATGATAAAAACATAATCCACTCCCACTTACTTGTCGCGAAGACCAAAGTAGCTCCCGTGAAAAAACTTACCATTCCAAAATTAGAATTATGTGGAGCTAGATTGCTAACAAAGTTATTAGAAACTGTTGTTCGAGAAGTCGCTTTTGACTACGAAATATTTCTGTGGACGGATTCAGCCATAGTTTTGGGATGGCTACAAAAAACACCACAAACGTTGAAAACATTTGTTTCAAATAAGGTCAGCGAGATTCTCAGTATTGCTAACATAAATCAATGGAGATACGTGAATACGAAAGATAATCCAGCCGATCTGGGATCGCGGGGATGTCCTCCTCGAGAATTAGCAAACTCGCAACTATGGTGGCACGGCCCACCATGGCTAACACAAGAAATTAGTAAATGGCCAGAGCCAAGAACGTTTGAACCAACAGATTTGGAGACGAAAAAAGTTTCAGCTTTTCATATGAAAATTGTGGATGAAAGTATTATTCAAAGATTTTCTTCTCTAAACCGGTGTTTACGTGTATTGAGCTACATTTTTAGATTTATCAAGGCTAGCAGAAAAGAAGTAATTCCAAATGGCTTAGTTTTGCGACAAGAGGAAATTCAATTTGTTAGAATCCGTCTTATATCACTCGCTCAACGAATGGTTTTTTCTAAAGAAATCCAAAATCTGCGCGAAAATCAACCAATAAGTAAACAGAGCAAACTTCTCACTGTAACTCCTTTTTTGGATGAACATGGAATGCTTCGAGTGGGAGGTCGACTCACCAATTCGGGTTTACGATATGATGAAATGCATCCGATAATCTTGCCCGCAAAATCGAAATTTACTGAACTTCTAATTGATTTTACCCACAAGATTCTCCTCCATTCTGAGCATCATGTCATGCTCCGAGCTGTTCGGCAGGGATATTATATACCACGTGTAAGAAATCTCATTCGAAAATGCATACGCAACTGTAAACAGTGTACTATCTTCAAACATCGTATGCAAAACCAGTTAATGGCACCATTGCCAACCGAAAGAGTCCAATTTTCATTACCATTCACGTATACCGGTGTGGATTTTGCCGGTCCATTCAACATACGTGCATCAACGGTACGAAACGCAAAGATTTTGAAAGGCTACGCTGCCGTATTTGTATGCTTTACAACGAAAGCAGTTCATCTGGAATCATGTTCCGAGTTATCAGCAAACGCCTTTGTTGCAACCTTTTCTCGTTTTGCAGGACGACGTGGTCTCCCGAAGACAATATTTTCCGATAACGGCCGGAATTTCGTTGGAGCAAGTTATAAGTTGCTCAAAGAACATCAACAATTTCTTCAAGTCGCCGAAAAGGTCCTCGTGGACAAATATGCTCTCCACGGATTTAGCTGGTCTTTCATCCCGCCGTATGCTCCTCACATGGGGGGTTTATGGGAGGCGGCGGTTAAGAGCATGAAGACCCACCTAAAGAACATTGCTGCGAACCAGAGCTTCACCTTCGAGGAATTTACCACCCTACTCGTTACAATAGAATCTATACTGAATTCACGGCCTCTCACTGCAATAACCGAAAATCCAAACGAGCTGAATCCACTGACCCCAGGCCATTTCCTGCGAGGAGCCCCCATAATAGCGCCACCCGAAAGTACTAGTCTCTCCCTAGAAACCAATATCTCGTTGTTAAATCGTTGGCAGCGACTCAAAGTTTTGCAGCGAACCTTTGCCCTCCGATGGAAAAACGAATATATTTCAGAACTGCAACGACGAATGAAATGGAAGACGACAAAGGAAAACGTGAAACAAAACGACTTCGTTATTATCAAAGACGATTTATTGCCTCCTACCGAATGGCGGCTAGGACGCGTAGTCAAATTATTCTACGGGACAGACAACAAGGTGCGAGTGGCCGACATACTAACAAAAGCCGGCATTATAACACGTCCCATCGTTAAACTCTGTATTTTGCCCAATCAAAGTCCGAGCGGTTCGGGACAAGTCCCGGCGCCACAATAGTTTCTCAATCACTCATAAAAATTTCACTTAATCATTTGTACGCATTTCCTTCCCTCTTTCTCTTTTTAGATACAAAATGCCAACGTGCCACCTTTGCAAGCGGAACCATCAGTTAAAATATTGCCGAAAATTTCTTGAACTGACACCAACAATGCGACGGCTTACTGTGACCAACAAAAAAATGTGTCTAAACTGTTTAGCTCATACTCACACCGTCGAGCTCTGTTATAGCTTCGAGCGCTGTCGCTATTGCGCGTCAATACACCATTCGTTGCTCCACATCGACACGAAGGACGAACAAAAGCCTCGCGCCACCATAGCCAACATAGAGGACTCTCATCCTACAGCGAAAAATGAGTATTGCCTCAAATATCCCCAACCGCCGGTCGCTATACCACCACTTTTTCAAGCAAGCGTCCATTACAAGGATTGGAATCAATTATTGACGTTCTTGGTGGTGCCAGAGATGGAACATTCAGCCATGCTATGGAATGTTGCCCACAAGTTCCCTGGGTTCAAGGCCAAATACAACCAAGATGAAGAGCCGTACGGACGGTTCATGGTCCACAGCATGGGTCCCAAATTTGACTTCATGTTCTCGTTGAAAACATTTTTTAAAGTACCTCCACTAGAACCAACTAACGATACACGGCTCCGTGCCCATTTTAGCAAATTCCTCCCACTGGCCCACGAGAATTTCCACTGTGAGACTAAAGTGGACGTCATCATAAGCGGACGATCATGGGAACGAATAAAGAGAAACGCATTCATCAAAGAAAATCGTTCCCTACCCGTTGCGCAAGCAACCCACTTTGGCTGGGTGATCCATGGGACTTGGGTCGGATGCTCGTGTCTCAGCCACGAGGGCAAGCTGCCACTAATGCTGCCTCGCCGCCCCCGGAGTATGTTGAAGCAAGTTCAACAATAAAAATGAAAATCACTGCATTATCGACTCACGAAGAGTCCAAATGGTTTCGCACCAATATTTTTCTATTTTTCTTACACTGTTTTCTTTTACCCATTTATATATGTATTTATCTTTTTTCATTTTCATACTGAATTTACTTTTTATTTTACTTACTTATCTTCCATTTTGTTGTTATGTTTCTATTCCCCTTTTTTGTACATGAATACCGTTTTCTTTTGCCTTTATTCACCTTTTGTTAAAACCTAAATGAATTCCAAAGTTAGTTAAGTTAAGAAGCTGAAGAGAAGTAGGTCACTTGGACCTAATAAATTATTGAAGTTGAAAACACAACGTCTTTTTACTTAAAAAGGCTCAGGCGGTGCGCCTCGTAAACCCATATTCGTGAAGAATAAATAACAGACCCATTGATCAATTATCCTGGATCAATAGGCGTTTGTACAATATGAAAAACTTCTTTTGCCCATATCTCCTTAAATATGCGTCCTAGAGCGAAAAGGACGATAATTCGTGACCACCCTCAAAAAATTGAAAAATCCACTCAAAACCTCAAAAAATTTAAACTTTTATATGAAAAACTTCTTTTGCCCATATCTCCTTAAATATGCGTCCTAGAGCGAAAAGGACGATAATTCGTGACCACCCTCAAAAAATTTAAAAATCCACCTAAAACCTAAAAAAATTGAAATTTTTATATGAAAAACTTCTTTTGGCTATATCTCCTTAAATATGCGTCCTAGAGCGAAAAGGACGATAATTCGTGACCACCCTCAAAAAATTTAAAAATCCACCTAAAACCTAAAAAAATTGAAATTTTTATATGAAAAACTTCTTTTGGCTATATCTCCTTAAATATGCGTCCTAGAGCGAAAAGGACTTTATTTCGTGACCACCCCAAAAAAATTGAAAAATTCATCCAAAACCTAAAAAAATTTAAATTTTTATATGAAAAACTTCTTTTGCCCATATCTCCTAAACTATGCGTCCTAGAGCGAAAAGGACGATAATTCGTGACCACCCTCAAAAAATTGAAAAATCCACTCAAAACCTCAAAAAATTTAAACTTTTATATGAAAAACTTCTTTTGCCCATATCTCCTTAAATATGCGTCCTAGAGCGAAAAGGACGATAATTCGTGACCACCCTCAAAAAATTTAAAAATCCACCTAAAACCTAAAAAAATTGAAATTTTTATATGAAAAACTTCTTTTGGCTATATCTCCTTAAATATGCGTCCTAGAGCGAAAAGGACGATAATTCGTGACCACCCTCAAAAAATTTAAAAATCCACCTAAAACCTAAAAAAATTGAAATTTTTATATGAAAAACTTCTTTTGGCTATATCTCCTTAAATATGCGTCCTAGAGCGAAAAGGACTTTAATTCGTGACCACCCTAAAAAAATTGAAAAATCCACCCAAAACCTAAAATCATTGAAATTTTTATATGAAAAACTTCTTTTGCCCATATCTCCTTAAATATGCGTCCTAGAGCGAAAAGGACTTTAATTCGTGACCACCCCCAAAAAAATTGAAAAATCCACTCAAAACCTCAAAAAATTTAAATTTTTATATGAAAAACTTCTTTTGCCCATATCTCCTTAAATATGCGTCCTAGAGCGAAAAGGACGATAATTCGTGACCACCCTCAAAAAATTTAAAAATCCACCTAAAACCTAAAAAAATTGAAATTTTTATATGAAAAACTTCTTTTGGCTATATCTCCTTAAATATGCGTCCTAGAGCGAAAAGGACGATAATTCGTGACCACCCCAAAAAAATTGAAAAATTCACCCAAAACCTAAAAAAATTGAAATTTTTATATGAAAAACTTCTTTTGCCCATATCTCCTTAAATATGCGTCCTAGAGCGAAAAGGACTTTAATTCGTGACCACCTCCAAAAAATTGAAAAATCCACCCAAAACCTAAAAAAATTGAAATTTTTATATGAAAAACTTCTTTTGGCCATATCTCCTTAAATATGCGTCCTAGAGCGAAAAGGACTTTAATTCGTGACCACCCTCAAAAAATTGAAAAATCCACCCAAAACCTAAAAAAATTGAAATTTTTATATGAAAAACTTCTTTTGCCCATATCTCCTAAACTATGCGTCCTAGAGCGAAAAGGACTTTATTTCGTGACCACCCCAAAAAAATTGAAAAATTCACCCAAAACCTAAAAAAATTGGAATTTTTATATGAAAAACTTCTTTTGCCCATATCTCCTAAACTATGCGTCCTAGAGCGAAAAGGACTTTATTTCGTGACCACCCCAAAAAAATTGAAAAATTCACTCAAAACCTAAAAAAATTTAAATTTTTATATGAAAAACTTCTTTTGCCCATATCTCCTTAAATATGCGTCCTAGAGCGAAAAGGACTTTAATTCGTGACCACCCTCAAAAAATTGAAAAATCCACCCAAAACCTAAAAAATTTAAATTTTTATATGAAAAACTTCTTTTGCCCATATCTCCTTAAATATGCGTCCTAGAGCGAAAAGGACTTTAATTCGTGACCACCCCCAAAAAAATTGAAAAATCCACTCAAAACCTCAAAAAATTTAAATTTTTATATGAAAAACTTCTTTTGCCCATATCTCCTTAAATATGCGTCCTAGAGCGAAAAGGACGATAATTCGTGACCACCCCAAAAAAAATTGAAAAATCCACCCAAAACCTAAAAAAATTGAAATTTTTATATGAAAAACTTCTTTTGCCCATATCTCCTTAAATATGCGTCCTAGAGCGAAAAGGACTTTAATTCGTGACCACCTCCAAAAAATTGAAAAATCCACCCAAAACCTAAAAAAATTGAAATTTTTATATGAAAAACTTCTTTTGCCCATATCTCCTAAACTATGCGTCCTAGAGCGAAAAGGACTTTAATTCGTGACCACCCCCAAAAAATTGAAAAATCCACTCAAAACCTCAAAAAATTTAAATTTTTATATGAAAAACTTCTTTTGCCCATATCTCCTTAAATATGCGTCCTAGAGCGAAAGGGACTTTAATTCGTGACCACCCCCAAAAAATTGAAAAATCCACCCAAAACCTAAAAAAATTGAAATTTTTATATGAAAAACTTCTTTTGCCCATATCTCCTAAACTATGCGTCCTAGAGCGAAAAGGACTTTAATTCGTGACCACCCCCAAAAAATTGAAAAATCCACTCAAAACCTAAAAAAATTTAAATTTTTATATGAAAAACTTCTTTTGCCCATATCTCCTTAAATATGCGTCCTAGAGCGAAAAGGACTTTATTTCGTGACCACCCCAAAAAAATTGAAAAATTCATCCAAAACCTAAAAAAATTTAAATTTTTATATGAAAAACTTCTTTTGCCCATATCTCCTACACTATGCGTCCTAGAGCGAAAAGGACGATAATTCGTGACCACCCTCAAAAAATTGAAAAATCCACTCAAAACCTCAAAAAATTTAAATTTTTATATGAAAAACTTCTTTTGTCCATATCTCCTTAAATATGCGTCCTAGAGCGAAAAGGACGATAATTCGTGACCACCCTCAAAAAATTTAAAAATCCACCTAAAACCTAAAAAAATTGAAATTTTTATATGAAAAACTTCTTTTGGCTATATCTCCTTAAATATGCGTCCTAGAGCGAAAAAGACGATAATTCGTGACCACCCTCAAAAAATTTAAAAATCCACCTAAAACCTAAAAAAATTGAAATTTTTATATGAAAAACTTCTTTTGGCTATATCTCCTTAAATATGCGTCCTAGAGCGAAAAGGACTTTATTTCGTGACCACCCCAAAAAAATTGAAAAATTCATCCAAAACCTACAAAAATTTAAATTTTTATATGAAAAACTTCTTTTGCCCATATCTCCTAAACTATGCGTCCTAGAGCGAAAAGGACGATAATTCGTGACCACCCTCAAAAAATTTAAAAATCCACCTAAAACCTAAAAAAATTGAAATTTTTATATGAAAAACTTCTTTTGGCTATATCTCCTTAAATATGCGTCCTAGAGCGAAAAGGACTTTAATTCGTGACCACCCTCAAAAAATTGGAAAATAAACCTAGAAAAATTTAAATTTTTATATGAAAAACTTCTTTTGTCCATATCTCCTTAAATATGCGTCCTAGAGCGAAAAGGCCTTTAATTCGTGACCACCCTCAAAAAATTGAAAAATCCACCCAAAACCTAAAAAAATTTTAATTTTTATATGAAAAACTTCTTTTGGCTATATCTCCTTAAATATGCGTCCTAGAGCGAAAAGGACTTTATTTCGTGACCACCCCAAAAAAATTGAAAAATTCACCCAAAACCTAAAAAAATTGAAATTTTTATATGAAAAACTTCTTTTGCCCATATCTCCTAAACTATGCGTCCTAGAGCGAAAAGGACGATAATTCGTGACCACCCTCAAAAAATTTAAAAATCCACCTAAAATCTAAAAAAATTGAAATTTTTATATGAAAAACTTCTTTTGGTTATATCTCCTTAAATATGCGTCCTAGAGCGAAAAGGACTTTAATTCGTGACCACCCTCAAAAAATTGGAAAATAAACCTAGAAAAATTTAAATTTTTATATGAAAAACTTCGTTTGCCCATATTTCCTTAAATATGCGTCCTAGAGCGAAAAGGATGATAATTCGTGACCACCCTCAAAAAATTGAAAAATCCACCCAAAACCTAAAAAAAATTGAAATTTTTATATGAAAAACTTCTTTTGGCTATATCTCCTTAAATATGCGTCCTAGAGCGAAAAGGACTTTAATTCGTGACCACCCTCAAAAAATTGAAAAATCCACTCAAAACCTCAAAAAATTTAAATTTTTATATGAAAAACTTCTTTTGCCCATATCTCCTTAAATATGCGTCCTAGAGCGAAAAGGACTTTAATTCGTGACCACCCTCAAAAAATTGAAAAATTCACCCAAAACCTAAAAAAATTGAAATTTTTATATGAAAAACTTCTTTTGCCCATATCTCCTAAACTATGCGTCCTAGAGCGAAAAGGACGATAATTCGTGACCACCCTCAAAAAATTTAAAAATCCACCTAAAACCTAAAAAAATTGAAATTTTTATATGAAAAACTTCTTTTGGCTATATCTCCTTAAATATGCGTCCTAGAGCGAAAAGGACTTTAATTCGTGACCACCCTCAAAAAATTGGAAAATAAACCTAGAAAAATTTAAATTTTTATATGAAAAACTTCTTTTGTCCATATCTCCTTAAATATGCGTCCTAGAGCGAAAAGGACTTTATTTCGTGACCACCCCAAAAAAATTGAAAAATCCACCCAAAACCTAAAAAAATGGAAATTTTTATATGAAAAACTTCTTTTGGCTATATCTCCTTAAATATGCGTCCTAGAGCGAAAAGGATTTTAATTCGTGACCACCCTCAAAAAATTGAAAAATCCACTCAAAACCTCAAAAAATTTAAATTTTTATATGAAAAACTTCTTTTGCCCATATCTCCTTAAATATGCGTCCTAGAGCGAAAAGGACTTTAATTCGTGACCACCCTCAAAAAATTGAAAAATCGACCCAAAACCTAAAAAAATTGAAATTTTTATATGAAAAACTTCTTTTGCCCATATCTCCTTAAATATGCGTCCTAGAGCGAAAAGGACGATAATTCGTGACCACCCTCAAAAAATTTAAAAATCCACCTAAAACCTAAAAAAATTGAAATTTTTATATGAAAAACTTCTTTTGGCTATATCTCCTTAAATATGCGTCCTAGAGCGAAAAGGACTTTAATTCGTGACCACCCCCAAAAAATTGAAAAATCCGCTCAAAACCTCAAAAAATTTAAATTTTTATATGAAAAACTTATTTTGCCCATATCTCCTTAAATATGCGTCCTAGAGCGAAAAGGACGATAATTCGTGACCACCCTCAAAAAATTTAAAAATCCACCCAAAACCTAAAAAAATTGAAATTTTTATATGAAAAACTTCTTTTGCCCATATCTCCTAAACTATGAGTCCTAGAGCGAAAAGGACTTTATTTCGTGACCACCCCAAAAAAATTGAAAAATTCACCCAAAACCTAAAAAAATTGAAATTTTTATATGAAAAACTTCTTTTGCCCATATCTCCTTAAATATGCGTCCTAGAGCGAAAAGGACTTTAATTCGTGACCACCCTCAAAAAATTTAAAAATCCACCCAAAACCTAAAAAAATTGAAATTTTTATATGAAAAACTTCTTTTGCCCATATCTCCTAAACTATGCGTCCTAGAGCGAAAAGGACGATAATTCGTGACCACCCTCAAAAAATATGAAAAACTTCTTTTGGCTATATCTCCTTAAATATGCGTCCTAGAGCGAAAAGGACTTTATTTCGTGACCACCCCAAAAAAATTGAAAAATCCACCAAAAACCTAAAAAAATTGAAATTTTTATATGAAAAACTTCTTTTGGCTATATCTCCTTAAATATGCGTCCTAGAGCGAAAAGGAGTTTATTTCGTGACCACCCCAAAAAAATTGAAAAATTCACCCAAAACCTAAAAAAATTGAAATTTTTATATGAAAAACTTCTTTTGCCCATATCTCCTTAAATATGCGTCCTAGAGCGAAAAGGACTTTATTTCGTGACCACCCCAAAAAAGTTGAAAAATCCACCCAAAACCTACAAAAATTTAAATTTTTATATGAAAAACTTATTTTGCCAATATCTCCTTAAATATGCGTCCTAGAGCGAAAAGGACTTTAATTCGTGACCACCCCCAAAAAATTGAAAAATCCACCCAAAACCTAAAAAAATTGAAATTGTTATATGAAAAACTTCTTTTGCCCATATCTCCTAAACTATGCGTCCTAGAGCGAAAAGGACTTTATTTCGTGACCACCCCAAAAAAATTGAAAAATCCACCCAAAACCTAAAAAAATTGAAATTTTTATATGAAAAACTTCTTTTGGCTATATCTCCTTAAATATGCGTCCTAGAGCGAAAAGGACTTTAATTCGTGACCACCCTCAAAAAATTGAAAAATCCACTCAAAACCTCAAACAATTTAAATTTTTATATGAAAAACTTCTTTTGCCCATATCTCCTTAAATATGCGTCCTAGAGCGAAAAGGGCGATAATTCGTGACCACCCTCAAAAAATTTAGAAATCCACCTAAAACCTAAAAAAAATGAAATTTTTATATGAAAAACTTCTTTTGGCTATATCTCCTTAAATATGCGTCCTAGAGCGAAAAGGACTTTATTTCGTGACCACCCCAAAAAAATTGAAAAATTCACCCAAATCCTAAAAAAATTGAAATTTTTATATGAAAAACTTCTTTTGGCCATATCTCCTTAAATATGCGTCCTAGAGCGAAAAGGACTTTATTTCGTGACCACCCCAAAAAAATTGAAAAATTCACCCAAATCCTAAAAAAATTGAAATTTTTATATGAAAAACTTCTTTTGCCCATATCTCCTAAACTATGCGTCCTAGAGCGAAAAGGACTTTATTTCGTGACCACCCCAAAAAAATTGAAAAATTCACCCAAAACCTAAAAAAATTGAAATTTTTATATGAAAAACTTCTTTTGCCCATATCTCCTTAAATATGCGTCCTAGAGCGAAAAGGACTTTAATTCGTGACCACCCTCAAAAAATTGAAAAATCCACCCAAAACCTAAAAAAATTTAAATTTTTATATGAAAAACTTCTTTTGCCCATATCTCCTTAAATATGCGTCCTAGAGCGAAAAGGACTTTAATTCGTGACCACCCCCAAAAAAATTGAAAAATCCACTCAAAACCTCAAAAAATTTAAATTTTTATATGAAAAACTTCTTTTGCCCATATCTCCTTAAATATGCGTCCTAGAGCGAAAAGGACGATAATTCGTGACCACCCTCAAAAAATTTACAAATCCACCTAAAACCTAAAAAAATTGAAATTTTTATATGAAAAACTTCTTTTGGCTATATCTCCTTAAATATGCGTCCTAGAGCGAAAAGGACTTTAATTCGTGACCACCCTCAAAAAATTGACAAATCCACCCAAAACCTAAAAAAATTGAAATTTTTATGTGAAAAACTTCTTTTTCCCATATCTCCTAAACTATGCGTCCTAGAGCGAAAAGGACTTTATTTCGTGACCACCCCAAAAAAATTGAAAAATTCACCCAAAACCTAAAAAAATTGAAATTTTTATATGAAAAACTTCTTTTGCCCATATCTCCTAAACTATGCGTCCTAGAGCGAAAAGGACGATAATTCGTGACCACCCTCAAAAAATTTAAAAATCCACCTAAAACCTAAAAAAATTGAAATTTTTATATGAAAAACTTCTTTTGGCTATATCTCCTTAAATATGCGTCCTAGAGCGAAAAGGACTTTAATTCGTGACCACCCTCAAAAAATTGGAAAATAAACCTAGAAAAATTTAAATTTTTATATGAAAAACTGCTTTTGTCCATATCTCCTTAAATATGCGTCCTAGAGCGAAAAGGACTTTATTTCGTGACCACCCCAAAAAATTGAAAAATCCACCCAAAACCTAAAAAAATTGAAATTTTTATATGAAAAACTTCTTTTGGCTATATATATCTCCTTAAATATGCGTCCTAGAGCGAAAAGGACTTTAATTCGTGACCACCCTCAAAAAATTGGAAAATAAACCTAGAAAAATTTAAATTTTTATATGAAAAACTTCTTTTGCCCATATCTCCTTAAATATGCGTCCTAGAGCGAAAAGGACTTTAATTCGTGACCACCCCAAAAAATTGAAAAATCCACCAAAAACCTAAAAAAATTGAAATTTTTATATGAAAAACTTCTTTTGGCTATATCTCCTTAAATATGCGTCCTAGAGCGAAAAGGACTTTATTTCGTGACCACCCCAAAAAAATTGAAAAATTCACCCAAAACCTAAAAAAATTGAAATTTTTATATGAAAAACTTCTTTTGCCCATATCTCCTAAACTATGCGTCCTAGAGCGAAAAGGACTTTAATTCGTGACCACCCTCAAAAAATTTAAAAATCCACCTAAAACCTAAAAAAATTGAAATTTTTATATGAAAAACTTCTTTTGGCTAAATCTCCTTAAATATGCGTCCTTGAGCGAAAAGGACTTTAATTCGTGACCACCCTCAAAGAATTGGAAAATAAACCTAGAAAAATTTAAATTTTTATATGAAAAACTTCTTTTGCCCATATCTCCCAAACTATGCGTCCTAGAGCGAAAAGGACTTTATTTCGTGACCACCCCAAAAAAATTGAAAAATTCACCCAAAACCTAAAAAAATTGAAATTTTTATATGAAAAACTTCTTTTGCCCATATCTCCTTAAATATGCGTCCTAGAGCGAAAAGGACTTTATTTCGTGACCACCCCAAAAAAGTTGACAAATCCACCCAAAACCTAAAAAATTTTAATTTTTATATGAAAAACTTCTTTTGCCCATATCTCCTTAAATATGCGTCCTAGAGCGAAAAGGACTTTAATTCGTGACCACCCTCAAAAAATTGGAAAATAAACCTAGAAAAATTTAAATTTTTATATGAAAAACTTCTTTTGTCCATATCTCCTTAAATATGCGTCCTAGAGCGAAAAGGACTTTATTTCGTGACCACCCCAAAAAAATTGAAAAATCCACCCAAAACCTAAAAAAATTGAAATTTTTATATGAAAAACTTCTTTTGGCTATATCTCCTTAAATATGCGTCCTAGAGCGAAAAGGACTTTAATTCGTGACCACCCTCAAAAAATTGAAAAATCCACTCAAAACCTCAAAAAATTTAAATTTTTATATGAAAAACTTCTTTTGCCCATATCTCCTTAAATATGCGTCCTAGAGCGAAAAGGACTTTAATTCGTGACCACCCTCAAAAAATTGAAAAATCCACCCAAAACCTAAAAAAATTGAAATTTTTATATGAAAAACTTCTTTTGGCTATATCTCCTTAAATATGCGTCCTAGAGCGAAAAGGACTTTATTTCGTGACCACCCCAAAAAAATTGAAAAATTCACCCAAAACCTAAAAAAATTGAAATTTTTATATGAAAAACTTCTTTTGCCCATATCTCCTAAACTATGCGTCCTAGAGCGAAAAGGACTATAATTCGTGACCACCCTCAAAAAATTGAAAAATCCACCAAAAACCTAAAAAAATTGAAATTTTTATATGAAAAACTTCTTTTGCCCATATCTCCTAAACTATGCGTCCTAGAGCGAAAAGGACTTTAATTCGTGACCACCCTCAAAAAATTGAAAAATCCACCCAAAACCTAAAAAAATTGAAATTTTTATATGAAAAACTTCTTTTGCCCATATCTCCTAAACTATGCGTCCTAGAGCGAAAAGGACGATAATTCGTGACCACCCTCAAAAAATTTAAAAATCCACCTAAAACCTAAAAAAATTGAAATTTTTATATGAAAAACTTCTTTTGGCTATATCTCCTTAAATATGCGTCCTAGAGCGAAAAGGACTTTAATTCGTGACCACCCTCAAAAAATTGGAAAATAAACCTAGAAAAATTTAAATTTTTATATGAAAAACTTCTTTTGTCCATATCTCCTTAAATATGCGTCCTAGAGCGAAAAGGCCTTTAATTCGTGACCACCCTCAAAAAATTGAAAAATCCACCCAAAACCTAAAAAAATTTAAATTTTTATATGAAAAACTTCTTTTGGCTATATCTCCTTAAATATGCGTCCTAGAGCGAAAAGGACTTTATTTCGTGACCACCCCAAAAAAATTGAAAAATTCACCCAAAACCTAAAAAAATTGAAATTTTTATATGAAAAACTTCTTTTGCCCATATCTCCTAAACTATGCGTCCTAGAGCGAAAAGGACTTTAATTCGTGACCACCCTCAAAAAATTTAACAATCCACCTAAAATCTAAAAAAATTGAAATTTTTATATGAAAAACTTCTTTTGGTTATATCTCCTTAAATATGCGTCCTAGAGCGAAAAGGACTTTAATTCGTGACCACCCTCAAAAAATTGGAAAATAAACCTAGAAAAATTTAAATTTTTATATGAAAAACTTCGTTTGCCCATATCTCCTTAAATATGCGTCCTAGAGCGAAAAGGATGATAATTCGTGACCACCCTCAAAAAATTGAAAAATCCACCCAAAACCTAAAAAAAATTGAAATTTTTATATGAAAAACTTCTTTTGGCTATATCTCCTTAAATATGCGTCCTAGAGCGAAAAGGACTTTAATTCGTGACCACCCTCAAAAAATTGGAAAATAAACCTAGAAAAATTTAAATTTTTATATGAAAAACTTCTTTTGTCCATATCTCCTTAAATATGCGTCCTAGAGCGAAAAGGACTTTATTTCGTGACCACCCCAAAAAAATTGAAAAATCCACCCAAAACCTAAAAAAATTGAAATTTTTATATGAAAAACTTCTTTTGGCTATATCTCCTTAAATATGCGTCCTAGAGCGAAAAGGACTTTAATTCGTGACCACCCTCAAAAAATTGAAAAATCCACTCAAAACCTCAAAAAATTTAAATTTTTATATGAAAAACTTCTTTTGCCCATATCTCCTTAAATATGCGTCCTAGAGCGAAAAGGACTTTAATTCGTGACCACCCTCAAAAAATTGAAAAATCGACCCAAAACCTAAAAAAATTGAAATTTTTATATGAAAAACTTCTTTTGCCCATATCTCCTTAAATATGCGTCCTAGAGCGAAAAGGACGATAATTCGTGACCACCCTCAAAAAATTTAAAAATCCACCTAAAACCTAAAAAAATTGAAATTTTTATATGAAAAACTTCTTTTGGCTATATCTCCTTAAATATGCGTCCTAGAGCGAAAAGGACTTTAATTCGTGACCACCCCCAAAAAATTGAAAAATCCGCTCAAAACCTCAAAAAATTTAAATTTTTATATGAAAAACTTCTTTTGCCCATATCTCCTTAAATATGCGTCCTAGAGCGAAAAGGACTTTATTTCGTGACCACCCCAAAAAAATTGAAAAATTCACCCAAATCCTAAAAAAATTGAAATTTTTATATGAAAAACTTCTTTTGGCCATATCTCCTTAAATATGCGTCCTAGAGCGAAAAGGACTTTATTTCGTGACCACCCCAAAAAAATTGAAAAATTCACCCAAATCCTAAAAAAATTGAAATTTTTATATGAAAAACTTCTTTTGCCCATATCTCCTAAACTATGCGTCCTAGAGCGAAAAGGACTTTATTTCGTGACCACCCCAAAAAAATTGAAAAATTCACCCAAAACCTAAAAAAATTGAAATTTTTATATGAAAAACTTCTTTTGCCCATATCTCCTTAAATATGCGTCCTAGAGCGAAAAGGACTTTAATTCGTGACCACCCTCAAAAAATTGAAAAATCCACCCAAAACCTAAAAAAATTTAAATTTTTATATGAAAAACTTCTTTTGCCCATATCTCCTTAAATATGCGTCCTAGAGCGAAAAGGACTTTAATTCGTGACCACCCCCAAAAAAATTGAAAAATCCACTCAAAACCTCAAAAAATTTAAATTTTTATATGAAAAACTTCTTTTGCCCATATCTCCTTAAATATGCGTCCTAGAGCGAAAAGGACGATAATTCGTGACCACCCTCAAAAAATTTACAAATCCACCTAAAACCTAAAAAAATTGAAATTTTTATATGAAAAACTTCTTTTGGCTATATCTCCTAGAGCGAAAAGGACTTTAATTCGTGACCACCCTCAAAAAATTGACAAATCCACCCAAAACCTAAAAAAATTGAAATTTTTATGTGAAAAACTTCTTTTTCCCATATCTCCTAAACTATGCGTCCTAGAGCGAAAAGGACTTTATTTCGTGACCACCCCAAAAAAATTGAAAAATTCACCCAAAACCTAAAAAAATTGAAATTTTTATATGAAAAACTTCTTTTGCCCATATCTCCTAAACTATGCGTCCTAGAGCGAAAAGGACGATAATTCGTGACCACCCTCAAAAAATTTAAAAATCCACCTAAAACCTAAAAAAATTGAAATTTTTATATGAAAAACTTCTTTTGGCTATATCTCCTTAAATATGCGTCCTAGAGCGAAAAGGACTTTAATTCGTGACCACCCTCAAAAAATTGGAAAATAAACCTAGAAAAATTTAAATTTTTATATGAAAAACTGCTTTTGTCCATATCTCCTTAAATATGCGTCCTAGAGCGAAAAGGACTTTATTTCGTGACCACCCCAAAAAATTGAAAAATCCACCCAAAACCTAAAAAAATTGAAATTTTTATATGAAAAACTTCTTTTGGCTATATATATCTCCTTAAATATGCGTCCTAGAGCGAAAAGGACTTTAATTCGTGACCACCCTCAAAAAATTGGAAAATAAACCTAGAAAAATTTAAATTTTTATATGAAAAACTTCTTTTGCCCATATCTCCTTAAATATGCGTCCTAGAGCGAAAAGGACTTTAATTCGTGACCACCCCAAAAAATTGAAAAATCCACCAAAAACCTAAAAAAATTGAAATTTTTATATGAAAAACTTCTTTTGGCTATATCTCCTTAAATATGCGTCCTAGAGCGAAAAGGACTTTATTTCGTGACCACCCCAAAAAAATTGAAAAATTCACCCAAAACCTAAAAAAATTGAAATTTTTATATGAAAAACTTCTTTTGCCCATATCTCCTAAACTATGCGTCCTAGAGCGAAAAGGACTTTAATTCGTGACCACCCTCAAAAAATTTAAAAATCCACCTAAAACCTAAAAAAATTGAAATTTTTATATGAAAAACTTCTTTTGGCTAAATCTCCTTAAATATGCGTCCTTGAGCGAAAAGGACTTTAATTCGTGACCACCCTCAAAGAATTGGAAAATAAACCTAGAAAAATTTAAATTTTTATATGAAAAACTTCTTTTGCCCATATCTCCCAAACTATGCGTCCTAGAGCGAAAAGGACTTTATTTCGTGACCACCCCAAAAAAATTGAAAAATTCACCCAAAACCTAAAAAAATTGAAATTTTTATATGAAAAACTTCTTTTGCCCATATCTCCTTAAATATGCGTCCTAGAGCGAAAAGGACTTTATTTCGTGACCACCCCAAAAAAGTTGACAAATCCACCCAAAACCTAAAAAATTTTAATTTTTATATGAAAAACTTCTTTTGCCCATATCTCCTTAAATATGCGTCCTAGAGCGAAAAGGACTTTAATTCGTGACCACCCTCAAAAAATTGGAAAATAAACCTAGAAAAATTTAAATTTTTATATGAAAAACTTCTTTTGTCCATATCTCCTTAAATATGCGTCCTAGAGCGAAAAGGACTTTATTTCGTGACCACCCCAAAAAAATTGAAAAATCCACCCAAAACCTAAAAAAATTGAAATTTTTATATGAAAAACTTCTTTTGGCTATATCTCCTTAAATATGCGTCCTAGAGCGAAAAGGACTTTAATTCGTGACCACCCTCAAAAAATTGAAAAATCCACTCAAAACCTCAAAAAATTTAAATTTTTATATGAAAAACTTCTTTTGCCCATATCTCCTTAAATATGCGTCCTAGAGCGAAAAGGACTTTAATTCGTGACCACCCTCAAAAAATTGAAAAATCCACCCAAAACCTAAAAAAATTGAAATTTTTATATGAAAAACTTCTTTTGGCTATATCTCCTTAAATATGCGTCCTAGAGCGAAAAGGACTTTATTTCGTGACCACCCCAAAAAAATTGAAAAATTCACCCAAAACCTAAAAAAATTGAAATTTTTATATGAAAAACTTCTTTTGCCCATATCTCCTAAACTATGCGTCCTAGAGCGAAAAGGACTATAATTCGTGACCACCCTCAAAAAATTGAAAAATCCACCAAAAACCTAAAAAAATTGAAATTTTTATATGAAAAACTTCTTTTGCCCATATCTCCTAAACTATGCGTCCTAGAGCGAAAAGGACTTTAATTCGTGACCACCCTCAAAAAATTGAAAAATCCACCCAAAACCTAAAAAAATTGAAATTTTTATATGAAAAACTTCTTTTGCCCATATCTCCTAAACTATGCGTCCTAGAGCGAAAAGGACGATAATTCGTGACCACCCTCAAAAAATTTAAAAATCCACCTAAAACCTAAAAAAATTGAAATTTTTATATGAAAAACTTCTTTTGGCTATATCTCCTTAAATATGCGTCCTAGAGCGAAAAGGACTTTAATTCGTGACCACCCTCAAAAAATTGGAAAATAAACCTAGAAAAATTTAAATTTTTATATGAAAAACTTCTTTTGTCCATATCTCCTTAAATATGCGTCCTAGAGCGAAAAGGCCTTTAATTCGTGACCACCCTCAAAAAATTGAAAAATCCACCCAAAACCTAAAAAAATTTAAATTTTTATATGAAAAACTTCTTTTGGCTATATCTCCTTAAATATGCGTCCTAGAGCGAAAAGGACTTTATTTCGTGACCACCCCAAAAAAATTGAAAAATTCACCCAAAACCTAAAAAAATTGAAATTTTTATATGAAAAACTTCTTTTGCCCATATCTCCTAAACTATGCGTCCTAGAGCGAAAAGGACTTTAATTCGTGACCACCCTCAAAAAATTTAACAATCCACCTAAAATCTAAAAAAATTGAAATTTTTATATGAAAAACTTCTTTTGGTTATATCTCCTTAAATATGCGTCCTAGAGCGAAAAGGACTTTAATTCGTGACCACCCTCAAAAAATTGGAAAATAAACCTAGAAAAATTTAAATTTTTATATGAAAAACTTCGTTTGCCCATATCTCCTTAAATATGCGTCCTAGAGCGAAAAGGATGATAATTCGTGACCACCCTCAAAAAATTGAAAAATCCACCCAAAACCTAAAAAAAATTGAAATTTTTATATGAAAAACTTCTTTTGGCTATATCTCCTTAAATATGCGTCCTAGAGCGAAAAGGACTTTAATTCGTGACCACCCTCAAAAAATTGGAAAATAAACCTAGAAAAATTTAAATTTTTATATGAAAAACTTCTTTTGTCCATATCTCCTTAAATATGCGTCCTAGAGCGAAAAGGACTTTATTTCGTGACCACCCCAAAAAAATTGAAAAATCCACCCAAAACCTAAAAAAATTGAAATTTTTATATGAAAAACTTCTTTTGGCTATATCTCCTTAAATATGCGTCCTAGAGCGAAAAGGACTTTAATTCGTGACCACCCTCAAAAAATTGAAAAATCCACTCAAAACCTCAAAAAATTTAAATTTTTATATGAAAAACTTCTTTTGCCCATATCTCCTTAAATATGCGTCCTAGAGCGAAAAGGACTTTAATTCGTGACCACCCTCAAAAAATTGAAAAATCGACCCAAAACCTAAAAAAATTGAAATTTTTATATGAAAAACTTCTTTTGCCCATATCTCCTTAAATATGCGTCCTAGAGCGAAAAGGACGATAATTCGTGACCACCCTCAAAAAATTTAAAAATCCACCTAAAACCTAAAAAAATTGAAATTTTTATATGAAAAACTTCTTTTGGCTATATCTCCTTAAATATGCGTCCTAGAGCGAAAAGGACTTTAATTCGTGACCACCCCCAAAAAATTGAAAAATCCGCTCAAAACCTCAAAAAATTTAAATTTTTATATGAAAAACTTATTTTGCCCATATCTCCTTAAATATGCGTCCTAGAGCGAAAAGGACGATAATTCGTGACCACACTCAAAAAATTTAAAAATCCACCTAAAACCTAAAAAAATTGAAATTTTTATATGAAAAACTTCTTTTGCCCATATCTCCTAAACTATGAGTCCTAGAGCGAAAAGGACTTTATTTCGTGACCACCCCAAAAAAATTGAAAAATTCACCCAAAACCTAAAAAAATTGAAATTTTTATATGAAAAACTTCTTTTGCCCATATCTCCTTAAATATGCGTCCTAGAGCGAAAAGGACTTTAATTCGTGACCACCCTCAAAAAATTTAAAAATCCACCCAAAACCTAAAAAAATTGAAATTTTTATATGAAAAACTTCTTTTGCCCATATCTCCTAAACTATGCGTCCTAGAGCGAAAAGGACGATAATTCGTGACCACCCTCAAAAAATTTAAAAATCCACCTAAAACCTAAAAAAATTGAAATTTTTATATGAAAAACTTCTTTTGCCCATATCTCCTAAACTATGAGTCCTAGAGCGAAAAGGACTTTATTTCGTGACCACCCCAAAAAAATTGAAAAATCCACCAAAAACCTAAAAAAATTGAAATTTTTATATGAAAAACTTCTTTTGGCTATATCTCCTTAAATATGCGTCCTAGAGCGAAAAGGACTTTATTTCGTGACCACCCCAAAAAAATTGAAAAATTCACCCAAAACCTAAAAAAATTGAAATTTTTATATGAAAAACTTCTTTTGCCCATATCTCCTTAAATATGCGTCCTAGAGCGAAAAGGACTTTATTTCGTGACCACCCCAAAAAAGTTGAAAAATCCACCCAAAACCTACAAAAATTTAAATTTTTATATGAAAAACTTATTTTGCCAATATCTCCTTAAATATGCGTCCTAGAGCGAAAAGGACTTTAATTCGTGACCACCCCCAAAAAATTGAAAAATCCACCCAAAACCTAAAAAAATTTAAATTGTTATATGAAAAACTTCTTTTGCCCATATCTCCTAAACTATGCGTCCTAGAGCGAAAAGGACTTTATTTCGTGACCACCCCAAAAAAATTGAAAAATCCACCCAAAACCTAAAAAAATTGAAATTTTTATATGAAAAACTTCTTTTGGCTATATCTCCTTAAATATGCGTCCTAGAGCGAAAAGGACTTTAATTCGTGACCACCCTCAAAAAATTGAAAAATCCACTCAAAACCTCAAAAAATTTAAATTTTTATATGAAAAACTTCTTTTGCCCATATCTCCTTAAATATGCGTCCTAGAGCGAAAAGGGCGATAATTCGTGACCACCCTCAAAAAATTTAGAAATCCACCTAAAACCTAAAAAAAATGAAATTTTTATATGAAAAACTTCTTTTGGCTATATCTCCTTAAATATGCGTCCTAGAGCGAAAAGGACGATAATTCGTGACCACCCTCAAAATATTTAAAAATCCACCTAAAACCTAAAAAAATTGAAATTTTTATATGAAAAACTTCTTTTGGCCATATCTCCTTAAATATGCGTCCTAGAGCGAAAAGGACTTTATTTCGTGACCACCCCAAAAAAATTGAAAAATTCACCCAAATCCTAAAAAAATTGAAATTTTTATATGAAAAACTTCTTTTGCCCATATCTCCTAAACTGTGCGTCCTAGAGCGAAAAGGACTTTATTTCGTGACCACCCCAAAAAAATTGAAAAATTCACCCAAAACCTAAAAAAATTGAAATTTTTATATGAAAAACTTCTTTTGCCCATATCTCCTTAAATATGCGTCCTAGACCGAAAAGGACTTTAATTCGTGACCACCCTCAAAAAATTGAAAAATCCACCCAAAACCTAAAAAAATTTAAATTTTTATATGAAAAACTTCTTTTGCCCATATCTCCTTAAATATGCGTCCTAGAGCGAAAAGGACGATAATTCGTGACCACCCTCAAAAAATTTACAAATCCACCTAAAACCTAAAAAAATTGAAATTTTTATATGAAAAACTTCTTTTGGCTATATCTCCTTAAATATGCGTCCTAGAGCGAAAAGGACTTTAATTCGTGACCACCCTCAAAAAATTGAAAAATCCACCCAAAACCTAAAAAAATTGAAATTTTTATATGAAAAACTTCTTTTTCCCATATCTCCTAAACTATGCGTCCTAGAGCGAAAAGGACTTTATTTCGTGACCACCCCAAAAAAATTGAAAAATTCACCCAAAACCTAAAAAAATTGAAATTTTTATATGAAAAACTTCTTTTGCCCATATCTCCTAAACTATGCGTCCTAGAGCGAAAAGGACGATAATTCGTGACCACCCTCAAAAAATTTAAAAATCCACCTAAAACCTAAAAAAATTGAAATTTTTATATGAAAAACTTCTTTTGGCTATATCTCCTTAAATATGCGTCCTAGAGCGAAAAGGACTTTAATTCGTGACCACCCTCAAAAAATTGGAAAATAAACCTAGAAAAATTTAAATTTTTATATGAAAAACTGCTTTTGTCCATATCTCCTTAAATATGCGTCCTAGAGCGAAAAGGACTTTATTTCGTGACCACCCCAAAAAATTGAAAAATCCACCCAAAACCTAAAAAAATTGAAATTTTTATATGAAAAACTTCTTTTGGCTATATCTCCTTAAATATGCGTCCTAGAGCGAAAAGGACTTTAATTCGTGACCACCCTCAAAAAATTGAAAAATCCACTCAAAACCTCAAAAAATTTAAATTTTTATATGAAAAACTTCTTTTGCCCATATCTCCTTAAATATGCGTCCTAGAGCGAAAAGGACTTTATTTCGTGACCACCCCAAAAAAATTGAAAAATTCACCCAAAACCTAAAAAAATTGAAATTTTTATATGAAAAACTTCTTTTGGCTATATCTCCTTAAATATGCGTCCTAGAGCGAAAAGGACGATAATTCGTGACCACCCTCAAAAAATTTAAAAATCCACCCAAAACCTAAAAAAATTGAAATTTTTATATGAAAAACTTCTTTTGCCCATATCTCCTTAAATATGCGTCCTAGAGCGAAAAGGACTTTATTTCGTGACCACCCCAAAAAAATTGAAAAATTCACCCAAAACCTAAAAAAATTGAAATTTTTATATGAAAAACTTCTTTTGGCTATATCTCCTTAAATATGCGTCCTAGAGCGAAAAGGACTTTAATTCGTGACCACCCTCAAAAAATTGAAAAATCCACCAAAAACCTAAAAAAATTGAAATTTTTATATGAAAAACTTCTTTTGGCTATATCTCCTTAAATATGCGTCCTAGAGCGAAAAGGACTTTATTTCGTGACCACCCCAAAAAAATTGAAAAATTCACCCAAAACCTAAAAAAATTGAAATTTTTATATGAAAAACTTCTTTTGCCCATATCTCCTTAAATATGCGTCCTAGAGCGAAAAGGACTTTATTTCGTGACCACCCCAAAAAAGTTGAAAAATCCACCCAAAACCTACAAAAATTTAAATTTTTATATGAAAAACTTATTTTGCCAATATCTCCTTAAATATGCGTCCTAGAGCGAAAAGGACTTTAATTCGTGACCACCCCCAAAAAATTGAAAAATCCACCCAAAACCTAAAAAAATTTAAATTGTTATATGAAAAACTTCTTTTGCCCATATCTCCTAAACTATGCGTCCTAGAGCGAAAAGGACTTTATTTCGTGACCACCCCAAAAAAATTGAAAAATCCACCCAAAACCTAAAAAAATTGAAATTTTTATATGAAAAACTTCTTTTGGCTATATCTCCTTAAATATGCGTCCTAGAGCGAAAAGGACTTTAATTCGTGACCACCCTCAAAAAATTGAAAAATCCACTCAAAACCTCAAAAAATTTAAATTTTTATATGAAAAACTTCTTTTGCCCATATCTCCTTAAATATGCGTCCTAGAGCGAAAAGGGCGATAATTCGTGACCACCCTCAAAAAATTTAGAAATCCACCTAAAACCTAAAAAAAATGAAATTTTTATATGAAAAACTTCTTTTGGCTATATCTCCTTAAATATGCGTCCTAGAGCGAAAAGGACGATAATTCGTGACCACCCTCAAAATATTTAAAAATCCACCTAAAACCTAAAAAAATTGAAATTTTTATATGAAAAACTTCTTTTGGCCATATCTCCTTAAATATGCGTCCTAGAGCGAAAAGGACTTTATTTCGTGACCACCCCAAAAAAATTGAAAAATTCACCCAAATCCTAAAAAAATTGAAATTTTTATATGAAAAACTTCTTTTGCCCATATCTCCTAAACTGTGCGTCCTAGAGCGAAAAGGACTTTATTTCGTGACCACCCCAAAAAAATTGAAAAATTCACCCAAAACCTAAAAAAATTGAAATTTTTATATGAAAAACTTCTTTTGCCCATATCTCCTTAAATATGCGTCCTAGACCGAAAAGGACTTTAATTCGTGACCACCCTCAAAAAATTGAAAAATCCACCCAAAACCTAAAAAAATTTAAATTTTTATATGAAAAACTTCTTTTGCCCATATCTCCTTAAATATGCGTCCTAGAGCGAAAAGGACGATAATTCGTGACCACCCTCAAAAAATTTACAAATCCACCTAAAACCTAAAAAAATTGAAATTTTTATATGAAAAACTTCTTTTGGCTATATCTCCTTAAATATGCGTCCTAGAGCGAAAAGGACTTTAATTCGTGACCACCCTCAAAAAATTGAAAAATCCACCCAAAACCTAAAAAAATTGAAATTTTTATATGAAAAACTTCTTTTTCCCATATCTCCTAAACTATGCGTCCTAGAGCGAAAAGGACTTTATTTCGTGACCACCCCAAAAAAATTGAAAAATTCACCCAAAACCTAAAAAAATTGAAATTTTTATATGAAAAACTTCTTTTGCCCATATCTCCTAAACTATGCGTCCTAGAGCGAAAAGGACGATAATTCGTGACCACCCTCAAAAAATTTAAAAATCCACCTAAAACCTAAAAAAATTGAAATTTTTATATGAAAAACTTCTTTTGGCTATATCTCCTTAAATATGCGTCCTAGAGCGAAAAGGACTTTAATTCGTGACCACCCTCAAAAAATTGGAAAATAAACCTAGAAAAATTTAAATTTTTATATGAAAAACTGCTTTTGTCCATATCTCCTTAAATATGCGTCCTAGAGCGAAAAGGACTTTATTTCGTGACCACCCCAAAAAATTGAAAAATCCACCCAAAACCTAAAAAAATTGAAATTTTTATATGAAAAACTTCTTTTGGCTATATCTCCTTAAATATGCGTCCTAGAGCGAAAAGGACTTTAATTCGTGACCACCCTCAAAAAATTGAAAAATCCACTCAAAACCTCAAAAAATTTAAATTTTTATATGAAAAACTTCTTTTGCCCATATCTCCTTAAATATGCGTCCTAGAGCGAAAAGGACTTTATTTCGTGACCACCCCAAAAAAATTGAAAAATTCACCCAAAACCTAAAAAAATTGAAATTTTTATATGAAAAACTTCTTTTGGCTATATCTCCTTAAATATGCGTCCTAGAGCGAAAAGGACGATAATTCGTGACCACCCTCAAAAAATTTAAAAATCCACCCAAAACCTAAAAAAATTGAAATTTTTATATGAAAAACTTCTTTTGCCCATATCTCCTAAACTATGAGTCCTAGAGCGAAAAGGACTTTATTTCGTGACCACCCCAAAAAAATTGAAAAATTCACCCAAAACCTAAAAAAATTGAAATTTTTATATGAAAAACTTCTTTTGCCCATATCTCCTTAAATATGCGTCCTAGAGCGAAAAGGACTTTAATTCGTGACCACCCTCAAAAAATTTAAAAATCCACCCAAAACCTAAAAAAATTGAAATTTTTATATGAAAAACTTCTTTTGCCCATATCTCCTAAACTATGCGTCCTAGAGCGAAAAGGACGATAATTCGTGACCACCCTCAAAAAATATGAAAAACTTCTTTTGGCTATATCTCCTTAAATATGCGTCCTAGAGCGAAAAGGACTTTATTTCGTGACCACCCCAAAAAAATTGAAAAATCCACCAAAAACCTAAAAAAATTGAAATTTTTATATGAAAAACTTCTTTTGGCTATATCTCCTTAAATATGCGTCCTAGAGCGAAAAGGAGTTTATTTCGTGACCACCCCAAAAAAATTGAAAAATTCACCCAAAACCTAAAAAAATTGAAATTTTTATATGAAAAACTTCTTTTGCCCATATCTCCTTAAATATGCGTCCTAGAGCGAAAAGGACTTTATTTCGTGACCACCCCAAAAAAGTTGAAAAATCCACCCAAAACCTACAAAAATTTAAATTTTTATATGAAAAACTTATTTTGCCAATATCTCCTTAAATATGCGTCCTAGAGCGAAAAGGACTTTAATTCGTGACCACCCCCAAAAAATTGAAAAATCCACCCAAAACCTAAAAAAATTGAAATTGTTATATGAAAAACTTCTTTTGCCCATATCTCCTAAACTATGCGTCCTAGAGCGAAAAGGACTTTATTTCGTGACCACCCCAAAAAAATTGAAAAATCCACCCAAAACCTAAAAAAATTGAAATTTTTATATGAAAAACTTCTTTTGGCTATATCTCCTTAAATATGCGTCCTAGAGCGAAAAGGACTTTAATTCGTGACCACCCTCAAAAAATTGAAAAATCCACTCAAAACCTCAAACAATTTAAATTTTTATATGAAAAACTTCTTTTGCCCATATCTCCTTAAATATGCGTCCTAGAGCGAAAATGACTTTAATTCGTGACCACCCCCAAAAAATTGAAAAAATCCACCCAAAACCTAAAAAATTTAAATTTTTATATGAAAAACTTCTTTTGCCCATATCTCCTTAAATATGCGTCCTAGAGCGAAAAGGACTTTAATTCGTGACCACCCCCCAAAAATTGAAAAATCCACCCAAAACCTAAAAAAATTGAAATTTTTATATGAAAAACTTCTTTTGCCCATATCTCCTTAAATATGCGTCCTAGAGCGAAAAGGACTTTAATTCGTGACCACCCCCAAAAAATTGAAAAATCCACCCAAAACCTAAAAAAATTGAAATTTTTATATGAAAAACTTCTTTTGCCCATATCTCCTTAAATATGCGTCCTAGAGCGAGAAGGACTTTAATTCGTGACCACCCCCAAAAAATTGAAAAATCCACCCAAAACCTAAAAAAATTAAAATTTTTATATGAAAAACTTCTTTTGCCCATATCTCCTAAACTAAGCGTCCTAGAGCGAAAAGGACTTTAATTCGTGACCACCCCCAAAAAATTGAAAAATCCACCCAAAACCTAAAAAAAATTAAATTTTTATATGAAAAACTTCTTTTGCCCATATCTCCTTAAATATGCGTCCTAGAGCGAAAAGGACTTTAATTCGTGACCACCCCCAAAAAATTGAAAAATCCACCCAAAACCTAAAAAAAATGAAATTTTTATATGAAAAACTTCTTTTGCCCATATCTCCTTAAATATGCGTCCTAGAGCGAAAAGGACTTTAATTCGTGACCACCCCCAAAAAATTGAAAAATCCACCCAAAACCTAAAAAAATTGAAATTTTTATATGAAAAACTTCTTTTGCCCATATCTCCTAAACTGTGCGTCCTAGAGCGAAAAGGACTTTATTTCGTGACCACCCCAAAAAAATTGAAAAATTCACCCAAAACCTAAAAAAATTGAAATTTTTATATGAAAAACTTCTTTTGCCCATATCTCCTTAAATATGCGTCCTAGACCGAAAAGGACTTTAATTCGTGACCACCCTCAAAAAATTGAAAAATCCACCCAAAACCTAAAAAAATTTAAATTTTTATATGAAAAACTTCTTTTGCCCATATCTCCTTAAATATGCGTCCTAGAGCGAAAAGGACGATAATTCGTGACCACCCTCAAAAAATTTACAAATCCACCTAAAACCTAAAAAAATTGAAATTTTTATATGAAAAACTTCTTTTGGCTATATCTCCTTAAATATGCGTCCTAGAGCGAAAAGGACTTTAATTCGTGACCACCCTCAAAAAATTGAAAAATCCACCCAAAACCTAAAAAAATTGAAATTTTTATATGAAAAACTTCTTTTTCCCATATCTCCTAAACTATGCGTCCTAGAGCGAAAAGGACTTTATTTCGTGACCACCCCAAAAAAATTGAAAAATTCACCCAAAACCTAAAAAAATTGAAATTTTTATATGAAAAACTTCTTTTGCCCATATCTCCTAAACTATGCGTCCTAGAGCGAAAAGGACGATAATTCGTGACCACCCTCAAAAAATTTAAAAATCCACCTAAAACCTAAAAAAATTGAAATTTTTATATGAAAAACTTCTTTTGGCTATATCTCCTTAAATATGCGTCCTAGAGCGAAAAGGACTTTAATTCGTGACCACCCTCAAAAAATTGGAAAATAAACCTAGAAAAATTTAAATTTTTATATGAAAAACTGCTTTTGTCCATATCTCCTTAAATATGCGTCCTAGAGCGAAAAGGACTTTATTTCGTGACCACCCCAAAAAATTGAAAAATCCACCCAAAACCTAAAAAAATTGAAATTTTTATATGAAAAACTTCTTTTGGCTATATCTCCTTAAATATGCGTCCTAGAGCGAAAAGGACTTTAATTCGTGACCACCCTCAAAAAATTGAAAAATCCACTCAAAACCTCAAAAAATTTAAATTTTTATATGAAAAACTTCTTTTGCCCATATCTCCTTAAATATGCGTCCTAGAGCGAAAAGGACTTTATTTCGTGACCACCCCAAAAAAATTGAAAAATTCACCCAAAACCTAAAAAAATTGAAATTTTTATATGAAAAACTTCTTTTGGCTATATCTCCTTAAATATGCGTCCTAGAGCGAAAAGGACGATAATTCGTGACCACCCTCAAAAAATTTAAAAATCCACCCAAAACCTAAAAAAATTGAAATTTTTATATGAAAAACTTCTTTTGCCCATATCTCCTAAACTATGAGTCCTAGAGCGAAAAGGACTTTATTTCGTGACCACCCCAAAAAAATTGAAAAATCCACCAAAAACCTAAAAAAATTGAAATTTTTATATGAAAAACTTCTTTTGGCTATATCTCCTTAAATATGCGTCCTAGAGCGAAAAGGACTTTATTTCGTGACCACCCCAAAAAAATTGAAAAATTCACCCAAAACCTAAAAAAATTGAAATTTTTATATGAAAAACTTCTTTTGCCCATATCTCCTTAAATATGCGTCCTAGAGCGAAAAGGACTTTATTTCGTGACCACCCCAAAAAAGTTGAAAAATCCACCCAAAACCTACAAAAATTTAAATTTTTATATGAAAAACTTATTTTGCCAATATCTCCTTAAATATGCGTCCTAGAGCGAAAAGGACTTTAATTCGTGACCACCCCCAAAAAATTGAAAAATCCACCCAAAACCTAAAAAAATTTAAATTGTTATATGAAAAACTTCTTTTGCCCATATCTCCTAAACTATGCGTCCTAGAGCGAAAAGGACTTTATTTCGTGACCACCCCAAAAAAATTGAAAAATCCACCCAAAACCTAAAAAAATTGAAATTTTTATATGAAAAACTTCTTTTGGCTATATCTCCTTAAATATGCGTCCTAGAGCGAAAAGGACTTTAATTCGTGACCACCCTCAAAAAATTGAAAAATCCACTCAAAACCTCAAAAAATTTAAATTTTTATATGAAAAACTTCTTTTGCCCATATCTCCTTAAATATGCGTCCTAGAGCGAAAAGGGCGATAATTCGTGACCACCCTCAAAAAATTTAGAAATCCACCTAAAACCTAAAAAAAATGAAATTTTTATATGAAAAACTTCTTTTGGCTATATCTCCTTAAATATGCGTCCTAGAGCGAAAAGGACGATAATTCGTGACCACCCTCAAAATATTTAAAAATCCACCTAAAACCTAAAAAAATTGAAATTTTTATATGAAAAACTTCTTTTGGCCATATCTCCTTAAATATGCGTCCTAGAGCGAAAAGGACTTTATTTCGTGACCACCCCAAAAAAATTGAAAAATTCACCCAAATCCTAAAAAAATTGAAATTTTTATATGAAAAACTTCTTTTGCCCATATCTCCTAAACTGTGCGTCCTAGAGCGAAAAGGACTTTATTTCGTGACCACCCCAAAAAAATTGAAAAATTCACCCAAAACCTAAAAAAATTGAAATTTTTATATGAAAAACTTCTTTTGCCCATATCTCCTTAAATATGCGTCCTAGACCGAAAAGGACTTTAATTCGTGACCACCCTCAAAAAATTGAAAAATCCACCCAAAACCTAAAAAAATTTAAATTTTTATATGAAAAACTTCTTTTGCCCATATCTCCTTAAATATGCGTCCTAGAGCGAAAAGGACGATAATTCGTGACCACCCTCAAAAAATTTACAAATCCACCTAAAACCTAAAAAAATTGAAATTTTTATATGAAAAACTTCTTTTGGCTATATCTCCTTAAATATGCGTCCTAGAGCGAAAAGGACTTTAATTCGTGACCACCCTCAAAAAATTGAAAAATCCACCCAAAACCTAAAAAAATTGAAATTTTTATATGAAAAACTTCTTTTTCCCATATCTCCTAAACTATGCGTCCTAGAGCGAAAAGGACTTTATTTCGTGACCACCCCAAAAAAATTGAAAAATTCACCCAAAACCTAAAAAAATTGAAATTTTTATATGAAAAACTTCTTTTGCCCATATCTCCTAAACTATGCGTCCTAGAGCGAAAAGGACGATAATTCGTGACCACCCTCAAAAAATTTAAAAATCCACCTAAAACCTAAAAAAATTGAAATTTTTATATGAAAAACTTCTTTTGGCTATATCTCCTTAAATATGCGTCCTAGAGCGAAAAGGACTTTAATTCGTGACCACCCTCAAAAAATTGGAAAATAAACCTAGAAAAATTTAAATTTTTATATGAAAAACTGCTTTTGTCCATATCTCCTTAAATATGCGTCCTAGAGCGAAAAGGACTTTATTTCGTGACCACCCCAAAAAATTGAAAAATCCACCCAAAACCTAAAAAAATTGAAATTTTTATATGAAAAACTTCTTTTGGCTATATCTCCTTAAATATGCGTCCTAGAGCGAAAAGGACTTTAATTCGTGACCACCCTCAAAAAATTGAAAAATCCACTCAAAACCTCAAAAAATTTAAATTTTTATATGAAAAACTTCTTTTGCCCATATCTCCTTAAATATGCGTCCTAGAGCGAAAAGGACTTTATTTCGTGACCACCCCAAAAAAATTGAAAAATTCACCCAAAACCTAAAAAAATTGAAATTTTTATATGAAAAACTTCTTTTGGCTATATCTCCTTAAATATGCGTCCTAGAGCGAAAAGGACGATAATTCGTGACCACCCTCAAAAAATTTAAAAATCCACCCAAAACCTAAAAAAATTGAAATTTTTATATGAAAAACTTCTTTTGCCCATATCTCCTAAACTATGAGTCCTAGAGCGAAAAGGACTTTATTTCGTGACCACCCCAAAAAAATTGAAAAATTCACCCAAAACCTAAAAAAATTGAAATTTTTATATGAAAAACTTCTTTTGCCCATATCTCCTTAAATATGCGTCCTAGAGCGAAAAGGACTTTAATTCGTGACCACCCTCAAAAAATTTAAAAATCCACCCAAAACCTAAAAAAATTGAAATTTTTATATGAAAAACTTCTTTTGCCCATATCTCCTAAACTATGCGTCCTAGAGCGAAAAGGACGATAATTCGTGACCACCCTCAAAAAATATGAAAAACTTCTTTTGGCTATATCTCCTTAAATATGCGTCCTAGAGCGAAAAGGACTTTATTTCGTGACCACCCCAAAAAAATTGAAAAATCCACCAAAAACCTAAAAAAATTGAAATTTTTATATGAAAAACTTCTTTTGGCTATATCTCCTTAAATATGCGTCCTAGAGCGAAAAGGAGTTTATTTCGTGACCACCCCAAAAAAATTGAAAAATTCACCCAAAACCTAAAAAAATTGAAATTTTTATATGAAAAACTTCTTTTGCCCATATCTCCTTAAATATGCGTCCTAGAGCGAAAAGGACTTTATTTCGTGACCACCCCAAAAAAGTTGAAAAATCCACCCAAAACCTACAAAAATTTAAATTTTTATATGAAAAACTTATTTTGCCAATATCTCCTTAAATATGCGTCCTAGAGCGAAAAGGACTTTAATTCGTGACCACCCCCAAAAAATTGAAAAATCCACCCAAAACCTAAAAAAATTGAAATTGTTATATGAAAAACTTCTTTTGCCCATATCTCCTAAACTATGCGTCCTAGAGCGAAAAGGACTTTATTTCGTGACCACCCCAAAAAAATTGAAAAATCCACCCAAAACCTAAAAAAATTGAAATTTTTATATGAAAAACTTCTTTTGGCTATATCTCCTTAAATATGCGTCCTAGAGCGAAAAGGACTTTAATTCGTGACCACCCTCAAAAAATTGAAAAATCCACTCAAAACCTCAAACAATTTAAATTTTTATATGAAAAACTTCTTTTGCCCATATCTCCTTAAATATGCGTCCTAGAGCGAAAAGGGCGATAATTCGTGACCACCCTCAAAAAATTTAGAAATCCACCTAAAACCTAAAAAAAATGAAATTTTTATATGAAAAACTTCTTTTGGCTATATCTCCTTAAATATGCGTCCTAGAGCGAAAAGGACTTTAATTCGTGACCACCCCAAAAAAATTGAAAAATCCACCAAAAACCTAAAAAAATTGAAATTTTTATATGAAAAACTTCTTTTGGCTATATCTCCTTAAATATGCGTCCTAGAGCGAAAAGGACTTTATTTCGTGACCACCCCAAAAAAATTGAAAAATTCACCCAAAACCTAAAAAAATTGAAATTTTTATATGAAAAACTTCTTTTGCCCATATCTCCTTAAATATGCGTCCTAGAGCGAAAAGGACTTTAATTCGTGACCACCCCAAAAAAATTGAAAAATCCACCTAAAACCTAAAAAAATTGAAATTTTTATATGAAAAACTTCTTTTGGCTAAATCTCCTTAAATATGCGTCCTTGAGCGAAAAGGACTTTAATTCGTGACCACCCTCAAAGAATTGGAAAATAAACCTAGAAAAATTTAAATTTTTATATGAAAAACTTCTTTTGCCCATATCTCCTAAACTATGCGTCCTAGAGCGAAAAGGACTTTATTTCGTGACCACCCCAAAAAAATTGAAAAATTCACCCAAAACCTAAAAAAATTGAAATTTTTATATGAAAAACTTCTTTTGCCCATATCTCCTTAAATATGCGTCCTAGAGCGAAAAGGACTTTAATTCGTGACCACCCTCAAAAAATTGGAAAATAAACCTAGAAAAATTTAAATTTTTATATGAAAAACTTCTTTTGTCCATATCTCCTTAAATATGCGTCCTAGAGCGAAAAGGACTTTATTTCGTGACCACCCCAAAAAAATTGAAAAATCCACCCAAAACCTAAAAAAATTGAAATTTTTATATGAAAAACTTCTTTTGGTTATATCTCCTTAAATATGCGTCCTAGAGCGAAAAGGACTTTAATTCGTGACCACCCTCAAAAAATTGAAAAATCCACTCAAAACCTCAAAAAATTTAAATTTTTATATGAAAAACTTCTTTTGCCCATATCTCCTTAAATATGCGTCCTAGAGCGAAAAGGACTTTAATTCGTGACCACCCTCAAAAAATTGAAAAATCCACCCAAAACCTAAAAAAATTGAAATTTTTATATGAAAAACTTCTTTTGGCTATATCTCCTTAAATATGCGTCCTAGAGCGAAAAGGACTTTATTTCGTGACCACCCCAAAAAAATTGAAAAATTCACCCAAAACCTAAAACAATTGAAATTTTTATATGAAAAACTTCTTTTGCCCATATCTCCTAAACTATGCGTCCTAGAGCGAAAAGGACTATAATTCGTGACCACCCTCAAAAAATTGAAAAATCCACCAAAAACCTAAAAAAATTGAAATTTTTATATGAAAAACTTCTTTTGCCCATATCTCCTAAACTATGCGTCCTAGAGCGAAAAGGACTTTAATTCGTGACCACCCTCAAAAAATTGAAAAATCCACCCAAAACCTAAAAAAATTGAAATTTTTATATGAAAAACTTCTTTTGGCTATATCTCCTTAAATATGCGTCCTAGAGCGAAAAGGACTTTAATTCGTGACCACCCTCAAAAAATTGGAAAACAAACCTAGAAAAATTTAAATTTTTATATGAAAAACTTCTTTTGCCCATATCTCCTAAACTATGCGTCCTAGAGCGAAAAGGACTTTATTTCGTGACCACCCCAAAAAAATTGAAAAATTCACCCAAAACCTAAAAAAATTGAAATTTTTATATGAAAAACTTCTTTTGCCCATATCTCCTTAAATATGCGTCCTAGAGCGAAAAGGACTTTATTTCGTGACCACACCAAAAAAGTTGAAAAATCCACCCAAAATCTAAAAAAATTGAAATTTTTATATGAAAAACTTCTTTTGCCCATATCTCCTAAACTATGCGTCCTAGAGCGAAAAGGACTATAATTCGTGACCACCCTCAAAAAATTGAAAAATCCACCAAAAACCTAAAAAAATTGAAATTTTTATATGAAAAACTTCTTTTGCCCATATCTCCTAAACTATGCGTCCTAGAGCGAAAAGGACTTTATTTCGTGACCACCCCAAAAAAATTGAAAAATCCACCCAAAACCTAAAAAAAATTAAATTTTTATATGAAAAACTTCTTTTGGCTATATCTCCTTAAATATGCGTCCTAGAGCGAAAAGGACTTTAATTCGTGACCACCCTCAAAAAATTGAAAAATCCACTCAAAACCTCAAAAAATTTAAATTTTTATATGAAAAACTTCTTTTGCCCATATCTCCTTAAATATGCGTCCTAGAGCGAAAAGGGCGATAATTCGTGACCACCCTCAAAAAATTTAGAAATCCACCTAAAACCTAAAAAAAATGAAATTTTTATATGAAAAACTTCTTTTGGCTATATCTCCTTAAATATGCGTCCTAGAGCGAAAAGGACGATAATTCGTGACCACCCTCAAAAAATTTAAAAATCCACCTAAAACCTAAAAAAATTGAAATTTTTATATGAAAAACTTCTTTTGGCCATATCTCCTTAAATATGCGTCCTAGAGCGAAAAGGACTTTATTTCGTGACCACCCCAAAAAAATTGAAAAATTCACCCAAAACCTAAAAAAATTGAAATTTTTATATGAAAAACTTCTTTTGCCCATATCTCCTAAACTATGCGTCCTAGAGCGAAAAGGACTTTATTTCGTGACCACCCCAAAAAAATTGAAAAATTCACCCAAAACCTAAAAAAATTTAAATTTCTATATGAAAAACTTCTTTTGACCATATCTCCTTAAATATGCGTCCTAGAGCGAAAAGGATTTTAATTCGTGACCACCCCCAAAAAAATTGAAAAATCCACTCAAAACCTCAAAAAATTTAAATTTTTATATGAAAAACTTCTTTTGCCCATATCTCCTTAAATATGCGTCCTAGAGCGAAAAGGACGATAATTCGTGACCACCCTCAAAAAATTTAAAAATCCACCTAAAACCTAAAAAAATTGAAATTTTTATATGAAAAACTTCTTTTGGCTATATCTCCATAAATATGCGTCCTAGAGCGAAAAGGACTTTAATTCGTGACCACCCTCAAAAAATTGAAAAATCCACCCAAAACCTAAAAAAATTGAAATTTTTATATGAAAAACTTCTTTTTCCCATATCTCCTAAACTATGCGTCCTAGAGCGAAAAGGACTTTATTTGGTGACCACCCCAAAAAAATTGAAAAATCCACCCAAAACCTCAAAAAATTTAAATTTTTATATGAAAAACTTCTTTTGCCCATATCTCCTTAAATATGCGTCCTAGAGCGTAAAGGACGATAATTCGTGACCACCCTCAAAAAATTTAAAAATCCACCTAAAACCTAAAAAAATTTAAATTTTTATATGAAAAACTTCTTTTGGCTATATCTCCTTAAATATGCGTCCTAGAGCGAAAAGGACTTTAATTCGTGACCACCCTCAAAAAATTGAAAAATCCACCCAAAACCTAAAAAAATTGAAATTTTTATATGAAAAACTTGTTTTGCCCATATCTCCTTAAATATGCGTCCTAGAGCGAAAAGGACTTTAATTCGTGACCACCCTCAAAAAATTGAAAAATCCACCCAAAACCTAAAAAAATTTAAATTTTTATATGAAAAACTTCTTTTGCCCATATCTCCTAAACTAAGCGTCCTAGAGCGAAAAGGACTTTAATTCGTGACCACCCTCAAAAAATTGAAAAATCCACCCAAAACCTAAAAAAATTTAAATTTTTATATGAAAAACTTCTTTTGCCCATATCTCCTTAAATATGCGTCCTAGAGCGAAAAGGATGATAATTCGTGACCACCCTCAAAAAATTGAAAAATCCACCCAAAACCTAAAAAAATTTAAATTTTTATATGAAAAACTTCTTTTGGCCATATCTCCTTAAATATGCGTCCTAGAGCGAAAAGGACTTTAATTCGTGACCACCCCCAAAAAATTGAAAAATCCACCCAAAACCTAAAAAAATTGAAATTTTTATATGAAAAACTTCTTTTGGCTATATCTCCTTAAATATGCGTCCTAGAGCGAAAAGGACTTTATTTCGTGACCACCCCAAAAAAATTGAAAAATCCACCCAAAACCTAAAAAAATTGAAATTTTTATATGAAAAACTTCTTTTGGCCATATCTCCTTAAATATGCGTCCTAGAGCGAAAAGGACTTTAATTCGTGACCACCCTCAAAAAATTGAAAAATCCACCCAAAACCTAAAAAAATTGAAATTTTTATATGAAAAAGTTCTTTTGGCTATATCTCCTTAAATATGCGTTCTAGAGCGAAAAGGACGATAATTCGTGACCACCCTCAAAAAATTTAAAAATCCACCTAAAACCTAAAAAAATTGAAATTTTTATATGAAAAACTTCTTTTGGCTATATCTCCTTAAATATGCGTCCTAGAGCGAAAAGGACTTTATTTCGTGACCACCCCAAAAAAATTGAAAAATCCACCCAAAACCTAAAAAAATTGAAATTTTTATATGAAAAACTTCTTTTGCCCATATCTCCTTAAATATGCGTCCTAGAGCGAAAAGGACTTTAATTCGTGACCACCCTCAAAAAATTGAAAAATCCACTCAAAACCTCAAAAAATTTAAATTTTTATATGAAAAACTTTTTTTGGCTATATCTCCTTAAATATGCGTCCTAGAGCGAAAAGGACTTTATATCGTGACCACCCCAAAAAAATTGAAAAATCCACCCAAAATCTAAAAAAATTGAAATTTTTATATGAAAAACTTCTTTTGCCCATATCTCCTTAAATATGCGTCCTAGAGCGAAAAGGACTTTAATTCGTGACCACCCTCAAAAAATTGAAAAATCCACTCAAAACCTCAAAAAAATTAAATTTTTATATGAAAAACTTCTTTTGCCCATATCTCCTTAAATATGCGTCCTAGAGCGAAAAGGACGATAATTCGTGACCACCCTCAAAAAATTGAAAAATCCACCCAAAACCTAAAAAAATTTAAATTTGCCCATATAATTCGTGACCACCCTCAAAAAATTGAAAAATCCACCCAAAACCTAAAAAAATTTAAATTTGCCCATATCTCCTTAAATATGCGTCCTAGAGCGAAAAGGACTTTAATTCGTGACTACCCTCAAAAAATTGAAAAATCCACCCAAAACCTCAACAAATTTAAATTTTTATATGAAAAACTTCTTTTGCCCATATCTCCTAAACTATGCGTCCTAGAGCGAAAAGGACTTTATTTCGTGACCACCCCAAAAAAATTGAAAAATCCACCCAAAACCTAAAAAAATTTAAATTTTTATATGAAAAACTTCTTTTTCCCATATCTCCTAAACTATGCGTCCTAGAGCGAAAAGGAATTTAATTCGTGACCACTCTCAAAAAATTGAAAAATCCACCCAAAACCTAAAAAAATTGAAATTTTTTTATGAAAAACTTCTTTTGCCCATATCTCCTAAATTATGCGTCCTAGAGCGAAAAGGACTTTATTTCGTGACCACCCCAAAAAAATTGAAAAATTCATCCAAAACCTAAAAAAATTTAAATTTTTATATGAAAAACTTCTTTTGCCCATATCTCCTTAAATATGCGTCCTAGAGCGAAAAGGACTTTAATTCGTGACCACCCTCAAAAAATTGAAAAATCCACCCAAAACCTAAAAAAATTGAAATTTTTATATGAAAAACTTCTTTTGCCCATATCTCCTAAACTATGCGTCCTAGAGCGAAAATGACTTTAATTCGTGACCACCCTCAAAAAATTGAAAAATCCACCCAAAACCTAAAAAAATTGAAATTTTTATATGAAAAACTTCTTTTGCCCATATCTCCTAAACTATGCGTCCTAGAGCGAAAAGGACTTTATTTCGTGACCACCCCAAAAAAATTGAAAAATTCATCCAAAACCTAAAAAAATTTAAATTTTTATATGAAAAACTTCTTTTGTCCATATCTCCTTAAATATGCGTCCTAGAGCGAAAAGGACTTTAATTCGTGACCACACTCAAAAAATTGAAAAATTCACCCAAAACCTAAAAAAATTTAAATTTTTATATGAAAAACTTCTTTTGGCTATATCTCCTTAAATATGCGTCCTAGAGCGAAAAGGACTTTATTTCGTGACCACCCCAAAAAAATTGAAAAATCCACCCAAAACCTCAAAAAATTTAAATCTTTATATGAAAAACTTCTTTTGGCTATATCTACTTAAATATGCGTCCTAGAGCGAAAAGGACTTTAATTCGTGACCACCCTCCAAAAATTGAAAAATCCACCCAAAACCTAAAAAAATTGAAATTTTTATATGAAAAACTTCTTTTGCCCATATCTCCTTAAATATGCGTCTTAGAGCGAAAAGGACTTTAATTCGTGACCACACTCAAAAAATTTTAAAATCCACCTAAAACCTAAAAAAATTGAAATTTTTATATGAAAAACTTCTTTTGGCTATATCTCCTTAAATATGCGTCCTAGAGCGAAAAGGACTTTAATTCGTGACCACCCTCAAAAAATTGAAAAATCCACCCAAACCCTAAAAAAATTGAAATTTTTATATGAAAAATTTCTTTTGCCCATATCTCCTAAATTATGCGTCCCAGAGCGAAAAGGACTTTATTTCGTGACCACCCCAAAAAAATTGAAAAATTCACCCAAAACCTAAAAAAATTGAAATTTTTATATGAAAAACTTCTTTTGCCCATATCTCCTTAAATATGCGTCCTAGAGCGAAAAGGACTTTAATTCGTGACCACCCCCAAAAAATTGAAAAATCCACTCAAAACCTCAAAAAATTTAAATTTTTATATGAAAAACTTATTTTGCCCATATCTCCTTAAATATGCGTCCTAGAGCGAAAAGGACTTTAATTCGTGACCACCCTCAAAAAATTGAAAAATCCACCCAAAACCTAAAAAAATTTAAATTTTTATATGAAAAACTTCTTTTGCCCATATCTCCTAAACTATGCGTCCTAGAGCGAAAAGGACTTTATTTCGTGACCACCCCAAAAAAATTGAAAAATTCACCCAAAACCTGAAAAAATTGAAATTTTTATATGAAAAACTTCTTTTGCCAATATCTCCTTAAATATGCGTCCTAGAGCGATAAGGACTTTAATTCGTGACCACCCCAAAAAAATTGAAAAATCCACTCAAAACCTCAAAAAATTTAAATTTTTATATGAAAAACTTCTTTTGCCCATATCTCCTAAACTATGCGTCCTAGAGCGAAAAGGACTTTATTTCGTGACCACCCCAAAAAAGTTGAAAAATTCACCCAAAACCTAAAAAAATTGAAATTTTTATATGAAAAACTTCTTTTGCCCATATCTCCTAAACTATGCGTCCTAGAGCGAAAAGGACTTTATTTCGTGACCACCCCAAAAAAATTGAAAAATTCACCCAAAACCTAAAAAAATTGAAATTTTTATATGAAAAACTTCTTTTGCCCATATCTCCTAAACTATGCGTCCTAGAGCGAAAAGGACTTTAATTCGTGACCACCCTCAAAAAATTAAAAAATCCACCCAAAACCTAAAAGAATTGAAATTTGTATATGAAAAACTTATTTTGCCCATATCTCCTTAAATATACGTCATAGAGCGAAAAGGACGATAATTCGTGACCACCCTCAAAAAATTGAAAAATCCACCCAAAACCTAAAAAAATTGAAATTTTTATATGAAAAACTTCTTTTGGCTATATCTCCTTAAATATGCGTCCTAGAGCGAAAAGGACTTTAATTCGTGACCACCCTCAAAAAATTGAAATTTTTATATGAAAAACTTCTTTTGTCCATATCTCCTAAACTATGCGTCCTAGAGCGAAAAGGACTTTATTTCGTGACCACCCCAAAAAAATTGAAAAATTCACCCAAAACCTAAAAAAATTGAAATTTTTATATGAAAAACTTCTTTTGCCCATATCTCCTTAAATATGCGTCCTAGAGCGAAAAGGACTTTAATTCGTGACCACCCCCAAAAAATTGAAAAATCCACCCAAAACCTAAAAAAATTGAAATTTTTATATGAAAAACTTCTTTTGCCCATATCTCCTAAACTATGCGTCCTTGAGCGAAAAGGACTTTATTTCGTGACCACCCCAAAAAAATTGAAAAATTCACCCAAAACCTAAAAAACTTTAAATTTTTATATGAAAACCTTCTTTTGCCCATATCTCCTTAAATATGCGTCCTAGAGCGAAAAGGACTTTAATTCGTGACCACCCTCAAAAAATTGAAAAATCCACCCAAAACCTAAAAAATTTGAAATTTTTATATGAAAAACTTCTTTTGCCCATATCTCCTTAAATATGCGTCCTAGAGCGAAAAGGACTTTAATTCGTGACCACCCCCAAAAAATTTAAAAATCCACCTAAAACCTAAAAAAATTGAAATTTTTATATGAAAAACTTCTTTTGGCTATATCTCCTTAAATATGCGTCCTAGAGCGAAAAGGACTTTATTTCGTGACCACCCCAAAAAAATTGAAAAATCCACCCAAAACCTAAAAAAATTGAAATTTTTATATGAAAAACTTTTTTTGCCCATATCTCCTTAAATATGCGTCCTAGAGCGAAAAGGACTTTATTTCGTGACCACCCCAAAAAAATTGAAAAGTCCACTCCAAACCTAAAAAAATTGAAATTTTTATATGAAAAACTTCTTTTGCCCATATCTCCTTAAATATGCGTCCAGAGCGAAAAGGATTTTAATTCGTGACCACCCCCAAAAAATTGAAAATCCACTCAAAACCTCAAAAAATTTAAATTTTTATATGAAAAACTTCTTTTGCCCATATCTCCTTAAATATGCGTCCTAGAGCGAAAAGGACGATAATTCGTGACCACCCTCAAAAAATTGAAAAATCCACCCAAAACCTAAAAAAATTGAAATTTTTATATGAAAAACTTCTTTTGCCCATATCTCCTTAAATATGCGTCGTAGAGCGAAAAGGACGATAATTCGTGACCACCCTCAAAAAATTTAAAAATCCACCTAAAACCTAAAAAAATTTAAATTTTTATATGAAAAACTTCTTTTGGCTATATCTCCTTAAATATGCGTCCTAGAGCGAAAAGGACTTTAATTCGTGACCACCCTCAAAAAATTGAAAAATCCACCCAAAACCTAAAAAAATTGAAATTTTTATATGAAAAACTTCTTTTGCCCATATCTCCTAAATTATGCGTCCTAGAGCGAAAAGGACTTTAATTCGTGACCACGCCAAAAAAAATTGAAAAATTCACCCAAAACCTAAAAAATTGAAATTTTTATATGAAAAACTTCTTTTGGCTATATCTCCTTAAATATGCGTCCTAGAGCGAAAAGGACTTTATTTCGTGACCACCCCAAAAAAATTGAAAAATCCACCCAAAACCTAAAAAAAATTTAAATTTTTATATGAAAAACTTCTTTTTCCCATATCTCCTAAACTATGCGTCCTAGATCGAAAAGGAATTTAATTCGTGACCACTCTCAAAAAATTGAAAAATCCACCCAAAACCTAAAAAAATTGAAATTTTTATATGAAAAACTTCTTTTGCCCATATCTCCTAAACTATGCGTCCTAGAGCGAAAAGGACTTTATTTCGTGACCACCCCAAAAAAATTGAAAAATTCATCCAAAACCTAAAAAAATTGAAATTTTTATATGAAAAACTTCTTTTGCCCATATCTCCTTAAATATGCGTCCTAGAGCGAAAAGGACTTTAATTCGTGACCACCCTCAAAAAATTGAAAAATCCACCCAAAACCTAAAAAAATTGAAATTTTTATATGAAAAACTTCTTTTGCCCATATCTCCTAAACTATGCGTCCTAGAGCGAAAAGGACTTTAATTCGTGACCACCCTCAAAACATTGAAAAATCCATTCAAAACCTAAAAAAATTGAAATTTTTATATGAAAAACTTCTTTTGCCCATATCTCCTAAACTATGCGTCCTAGAGCGAAAAGGACTTTATTTCGTGACCACCCCAAAAAAATTGAAAAATTCATCCAAAACCTAAAAAAATTGAAATTTTTATATGAAAAACTTCTTTTGCCCATATCTCCTTAAATATGCGTCCTAGAGCGAAAAGGACTTTATTTCGTGACCACCCCAAAAAAATTGAAAAATTCATCCAAAACCTAAAAAAATTGAAATTTTTATATGAAAAACTTCTTTTGCCCATATCTCCTTAAATATGCGTCCTAGAGCGAAAAGGACTTTAATTCGTGACCACACTCAAAAAATTGAAAAATCCACCCAAAACCTAAAAAAATTGAAATTTTTATATGAAAAACTACTTTTGGCTATATCTCCTTAAATATGCGTCCTAGAGCGAAAAGGACTTTATTTCGTGACCACCCCAAAAAAATTGAAAAATCCACCCAAAACCTCAAAAAATTTAAATCTTTATATGAAAAACTTCTTTTGGCTATATCTACTTAAATATGCGTCCTAGAGCGAAAAGGACTTTAATTCGTGACCACCCTCCAAAAATTGAAAAATCCACCCAAAACCTAAAAAAATTGAAATTTTTATATGAAAAACTTCTTTTGCCCATATCTCCTTAAATATGCGTCGTAGAGGGAAAAGGACGATAATTCGTGACCACCCTCAAAAAATTTAAAAATCCACCTAAAACCTAAAAAAATTGAAATTTTTATATGAAAAACTTCTTTTGGCTATATCTCCTTAAATATGCGTCCTAGAGCGAAAAGGACTTTAATTCGTGACCACCCTCAAAAAATTGAAAAATCCACCCAAAACCTAAAAAAATTGAAATTTTTATATGAAAAACTTCTTTTGCCCATATCTCCTAAATTATGCGTCCTAGAGCGAAAAGGACTTTAATTCGTGACCACGCCAAAAAAAATTGAAAAATTCACCCAAAACCTAAAAAATTGAAATTTTTATATGAAAAACTTCTTTTGCCCATATCTCCTTAAATATGCGTCCTAGAGCGAAAAGGACTTTATTTCGTGACCACCCCAAAAAAATTGAAAAATCCACCCAAAACCTAAAAAAAATTTAAATTTTTATATGAAAAACTTCTTTTTCCCATATCTCCTAAACTATGCGTCCTAGATCGAAAAGGAATTTAATTCGTGACCACTCTCAAAAAATTGAAAAATCCACCCAAAACCTAAAAAAATTGAAATTTTTATATGAAAAACTTCTTTTGCCCATATCTCCTAAACTATGCGTCCTAGAGCGAAAAGGACTTTATTTCGTGACCACCCCAAAAAAATTGAAAAATTCATCCAAAACCTAAAAAAATTGAAATTTTTATATGAAAAACTTCTTTTGCCCATATCTCCTTAAATATGCGTCCTAGAGCGAAAAGGACTTTAATTCGTGACCACCCTCAAAAAATTGAAAAATCCACCCAAAACCTAAAAAAATTGAAATTTTTATATGAAAAACTTCTTTTGCCCATATCTCCTAAACTATGCGTCCTAGAGCGAAAAGGACTTTAATTCGTGACCACCCTCAAAACATTGAAAAATCCATTCAAAACCTAAAAAAATTGAAATTTTTATATGAAAAACTTCTTTTGCCCATATCTCCTAAACTATGCGTCCTAGAGCGAAAAGGACTTTATTTCGTGACCACCCCAAAAAAATTGAAAAATTCATCCAAAACCTAAAAAAATTGAAATTTTTATATGAAAAACTTCTTTTGCCCATATCTCCTTAAATATGCGTCCTAGAGCGAAAAGGACTTTATTTCGTGACCACCCCAAAAAAATTGAAAAATTCATCCAAAACCTAAAAAAATTGAAATTTTTATATGAAAAACTTCTTTTGCCCATATCTCCTTAAATATGCGTCCTAGAGCGAAAAGGACTTTAATTCGTGACCACACTCAAAAAATTGAAAAATCCACCCAAAACCTAAAAAAATTGAAATTTTTATATGAAAAACTACTTTTGGCTATATCTCCTTAAATATGCGTCCTAGAGCGAAAAGGACTTTATTTCGTGACCACCCCAAAAAAATTGAAAAATCCACCCAAAACCTCAAAAAATTTAAATCTTTATATGAAAAACTTCTTTTGGCTATATCTACTTAAATATGCGTCCTAGAGCGAAAAGGACTTTAATTCGTGACCACCCTCCAAAAATTGAAAAATCCACCCAAAACCTAAAAAAATTGAAATTTTTATATGAAAAACTTCTTTTGCCCATATCTCCTTAAATATGCGTCTTAGAGCGAAAAGGACTTTAATTCGTGACCACACTCAAAAAATTTAAAAATCCACCTAAAACCTAAAAAAATTGAAATTTTTATATGAAAAACTTCTTTTGGCTATATCTCCTTAAATATGCGTCCTAGAGCGAAAAGGACTTTAATTCGTGACCACCCTCAAAAAATTGAAAAATCCACCCAAAACCTAAAAAAATTGAAATTTTTATATGAAAAATTTCTTTTGCCCATATCTCCTAAACTATGCGTCCCAGAGCGAAAAGGACTTTATTTCGTGACCACCCCAAAAAAATTGAAAAATTCACCCAAAACCTAAAAAAATTGAAATTTTTATATGAAAAACTTCTTTTGCCCATATCTCCTTAAATATGCGTCCTAGAGCGAAAAGGACTTTAATTCGTGACCACCCCCAAAAAATTGAAAAATCCACTCAAAACCTCAAAAAATTTAAATTTTTATATGAAAAACTTCTTTTGCCCATATCTCCTTAAATATGCGTCCTAGAGCGAAAAGGACTTTAATTCGTGACCACCCCCAAAAAATTGAAAAATCCACTCAAAACCTCAAAAAATTTAAATTTTTATATGAAAAACTTCTTTTGCCCATATCTCCTTAAATATGCGTCCTAGAGCGAAAAGGACTTTAATTCGTGACCACCCTCAAAAAATTGAAAAATTCACCCAAAACCTAAAAAAATTGAAATTTTTATATGAAAAACTTCTTTTGCCCATATCTCCTTAAATATGCGTCCTAGAGCGAAAAGGACTTTAATTCGTGACCACCCCCAAAAAATTGAAAAATCCACTCAAAACCTCAAAAAATTTAAATTTTTATATGAAAAACTTCTTTTGCCCATATCTCCTAAACTATGCGTCCTAGAGCGAAAAGGACTTTATTTCGTGACCACCCCAAAAAAGTTGAAAAATTCACCCAAAACCTAAAAAAATTGAAATTTTTATATGAAAAACTTCTTTTGCCCATATCTCCTAAACTATGTGTCCTAGAGCAAAAAGGACTTTATTTCGTGACCACCCCAAAACAATTGAAAAATTCACCCAAAACCTAAAAAAATTGAAATTTTTATATGAAAAACTTCTTTTGCCCATATCTCCTAAACTATGCGTCCTAGAGCGAAAAGGACTTTAATTCGTGACCACCCTCAAAAAATTAAAAAATCCACCCAAAACCTAAAAGAATTGAAATTTGTATATGAAAAACTTCTTTTGCCCATATCTCCTTAAATATGCGTCCTAGAGCGAAAAGGACGATAATTCGTGACCACCCTCAAAAAATTTATAAACCCACCTAAAACCTAAAAAAATTGAAATTTTTATATGAAAAACTTCTTTTGGCTATATCTCCTTAAATATGCGTCCTAGAGCGAAAAGGACTTTAATTCGTGACCACCCTCAAAAAATTGAAATTTTTATATGAAAAACTTCTTTTGTCCATATCTCCTAAACTATGCGTCCTAGAGCGAAAAGGACTTTATTTCGTGACCACCCCAAAAAAATTGAAAAATTCACCCAAAACCTAAAAAAATTGAAATTTTTATATGAAAAACTTCTTTTGCCCATATCTCCTTAAATATGCGTCCTAGAGCGAAAAGGACTTTAATTCGTGACCACCCCCAAAAAATTGAAAAATCCACCCAAAACCTAAAAAATTGAAATTTTTATATGAAAAACTTCTTTTGCCCATATCTCCTAAACTATGCGTCCTAGAGCGAAAAGGACTTTATTTCGTGACCACCCCAAAAAAATTGAAAAATTCACCCAAAACCTAAAAAACTTTAAATTTTTATATGAAAACCTTCTTTTGCCCATATCTCCTTAAATATGCGACCTAGAGCGAAAAGGACTTTAATTCGTGACCACCCTCAAAAAATTGAAAAATCCACACAAAATCTAAAAAAATTGAAATTTTTATATGAAAAACTTCTTTTGGCTATATCTCCTTAAATATGCGTCCTAGAGCGAAAAGGACTTTAATTCGTGACCACCCTCAAAAAATTTAAAAATCCACCTAAAACCTAAAAAAATTGAAATTTTTATATGAAAAACTTCTTTTGGCTATATCTCCTTAAATATGCGTCCTAGAGCGAAAAGGACTTTATTTCGTGACCACCCCAAAAAAATTGAAAAATCCACCCAAAACCTAAAAAAATTGAAATTTTTATATGAAAAACTTTTTTTGCCCATATCTCCTTAAATATGCGTCCTAGAGCGAAAAGGACTTTATTTCGTGACCACCCCAAAAAAATTGAAAAGTCCACTCCAAACCTAAAAAAATTGAAATTTTTATATGAAAAACTTCTTTTGCCCATATCTCCTTAAATATGCGTCCTAGAGCGAAAAGGACTTTAATTCGTGACCACCCCCAAAAAATTGAAAAATCCACTCAAAACCTCAAAAAATTTAAATTTTTATATGAAAAACTTCTTTTGCCCATATCTCCTTAAATATGCGTCCTAGAGCGAAAAGGACGATAATTCGTGACCACCCTCAAAAAATTGAAAAATCCACCCAAAACCTAAAAAAATTGAAATTTTTATATGAAAAACTTCTTTTGCCCATATCTCCTTAAATATGCGTCGTAGAGCGAAAAGGACTTTAATTCGTGACCACCCTCAAAAAATTGAAAAATCCACCTAAAACCTAAAAAAATTGAAATTTTTATATGAAAAACTTCTTTTGGCTATATCTCCTTAAATATGCGTCCTAGAGCGAAAAGGACTTTAATTCGTGACCACCCTCAAAAAATTGAAAAATCCACCCAAAACCTAAAAAAATTGAAATTTTTATATGAAAAACTTCTTTTGCCCATATCTCCTAAATTATGCGTCCTAGAGCGAAAAGGACTTTAATTCGTGACCACGCCAAAAAAATTGAAAAATCCACCCAAAACCTAAAAAAATTGAAATTTTTATATGAAAAACTTCTTTTGGCTATATCTCCTTAAATATGCGTCCTAGAGCGAAAAGGACTTTATTTCGTGACCACCCCAAAAAAATTGAAAAATCCACCCAAAACCTAAAAAAATTGAAATTTTTATATGAAAAACTTCTTTTTCCCATATCTCCTAAACTATGCGTCCTAGAGCGAAAAGGACTTTATTTCGTGACCACCCCAAAAAAATTGAAAAGTCCACTCCAAACCTAAAAAAATTGAAATTTTTATATGAAAAACTTATTTTGCCCATATCTCCTTAAATATGCGTCCTAGAGCGAAAAGGACTTTAATTCGTGACCACCCTCAAAAAATTGAAAAATCCACCCAAAACCTAAAAAAATTGAAATTTTTATATGAAAAACTTCTTTTTCCCATATCTCCCTAAATATGCGTCCTAGAGCGAAAAGGACTTTATTTCGTGACATCCCCAAAAAAATTTAAAAATCCACCCAAAACCTAAAAAAATTGAAATTTTTATATGAAAAACTTCTTTTGCCCATATCTCCTAAACTATGCGTCCTAGAGCGAAAAAGACTTTATTTCGTGACCACCCTCAAAAACTTTAAAAATCCACCCAAAACCTAAAAAAATTTAAATTTTTATATGAAAAACTTCTTTTGGCTATATCTCCTTAAATATGCGTCCTAGAGCGAAAAGGACTTTAATTCGTGACCACCCCAAAAAAATTGAAAAATTCACCCAAAACCTAAAAAAATTGAAATTTTTATATGAAAAACTTCTTTTGCCCATATCTCCTTAAATATGCGTCCTAGAGCGAAAAGGACTTTAATTCGTGACCACCCTCAAAAAATTGAAAAATCCACCCAAAACCTAAAAAAAATTAAATTTTTATATGAAAAACTTCTTTTGCCCATATCTCCTAAACTATGCGTCCTAGAGCGAAAAGGACTTTATTTCGTGACCACCCCAAAAAAATTGAAAAATCCACCCAAAACCTCAAAAAATTTAAATTTTTATATGAAAAACTTCTTTTGCCCATATCTCCTTAAATATGCGTCCTAGAGCGAAAAGGACTTTAATTCGTGACCACCCTCAAAAAATTGAAAAATCCACCTAAAACCTAAAAAAATTGAAATTTTTATATGAAAAACTTCTTTTGGCTATATCTCCTTAAATATGCGTCCTAGAGCGGAAAGGACTTTAATTCGTGACCACCCTCAAAAAATTGAAAAATCCACCCAAAACCTAAAAAAATTGAAATTTTTATATGAAAAACTTCTTTTGCCCATATCTCCTAAACTATGCGTCCTAGAGCGAAAAGGACTTTATTTCGTGACTGTTGGGGTCAATAGCCAACGTTCCAGAGTCACCAAAATCTCCAGATTCGGACACCCTCGCTTGTTTACCTTTATATTTTTGTCGGTAATCAAGACGTACAGCGATTTCTCGCATGAACATCCCGCCCCCCTGGCGACCACCTCGCAATTAATTAACTTAAAAAATATTGAAAATCAAAAATAATTTAATTCGGTGTATCTTAGGTGCTACGCTACATAAATTCAGGAATCAGCATGTCTGTTGTACACCTCTGGAGGTAGTTAAGTTTAAGTTTTACCCAGGGGCAATTGATATGTATTCTATTCATAAACATCAAAATCGGCGGGGGTTGTTCAATGGACACTCGAAGTCATCTTTGAAATTCGCTTCTGCAAGAGAAAGCTCCAATAGTGAGGAAGAAAAAGATTTTGTCAAAAGAGCAAGAGTAAGTGAGACAACATTAGCTGAGCTGGAACCAAGATATTATTGAGAGCGAGGAAGTAAGATAAGTTTATGGATAGGTCTAGAAATAACGCCAGCTTGTGTTCGTAAATCCACAACACGAACACGATCATCACGACCCTGGTATAGCTTTATGACTCGCCCCAAGCGCCAATCATTTGGGGCTAAGGATTCATTACGCAGCACAACTAGATCATTGATTTGAAGGTCTTCTTGAGAATCTTTCCATTTTGTACGCTTATGAAGCTCCTTCAAATATTCTGCCTTCCATCTTTGACAGAATTCCTGCTGAATCAACTTCAAACGTCGCCAACGATTTAACAGTGACGTCTTATTGTCTATTTCTTCCGGCTCCGCTGGAGAAAGAAGTGATCCCCCTATGAGGAAGTGTGCAGGAGAAAGTGCACCAAAATCGTCAATATTATTTGATATGGGTGTTAATGGCCTGGAATTGAGGCAAGATTCAATGGTAGCCAAAATGGTAGCGAATTCTTCAAAAGTATGTCTAATTTGTCTAGACATCTTTTTTAAATGATTTTTACAACTTTTAACTCCCGCCTCCCAAAGCCCACCCATGTGTGGCGATGAGGCAGGAATAAAATGCCACTGTAGTTGTTTATGACCATATCGAGAGACAGCTTCATCTTTCAATTCAGAGACAATTCTAGCAAAGTTTCTTCTGAGTTCTCTATCCGCTCCAACAAAGTTTTTCCCGTTATCCGAGTAAATGTGACGAGGACAACCCCTTCGAGACACAAAACGAGCCAAAGCCGCCAAGAAAGCTGGAGTGGAAAGGTCGCTGACTGGCTCCAAATGTATAGCCTTAGTCACTAAGCATACAAATAAACAAATGTACCCCTTTGAAATACGACAACCACGTCCATTGAAAGTTTTAATTTCAAACGGGCCAGCAAAATCTACACCAGAAGTAGAGAAAGGTCGACTGAAGGTTGTTCTTTCTTGAGGAAGAGCTGCCATAACTTGACCTTGCCGTTTCTGTTGAGCAATAACACATTCTTTACAACGACGATAATGTGCTTTCACGAGATTCTTCCCCTTTATAATCCAGCATTCGAGCCTCGTAGTAGCAAGTGTCAATTGAACACCACCATGGTTCGTTAGCTTATGTACCAATGCAACATAAAGCTTTGCGAAGTAGCTTTGATAAGCCAATATGACCGGATGTCTCTCGTGGTAAGATAAGGCGGTTGTGGAACCCAAGCGTCCATTTGCTCGAATGAGCTGGTCCTTATCCAGAAAAGGAGTAAGAGAAAGAAGAGAACTGCCAGATGGCAAATTTTGTTTCCTCATGAGAAAATCGTATTCTGAAGAGAAATAAATTCTCTGCGACAATGACATCAAACGAAGACGAGTGAATCTAAGTTCCTTTGCAGAGAGTCGAACGCTTTCAAACTTGTATTTCGTTTTATGAGAAAGGTGAGTACGTCGGAAGAAGCGAAACATATATGATATTACATGGATAGCCCTCGAGAGGCAAGAAAATCTTTCCAATATATCTTCTTCTATAGTCGATCTAGCAACGTGAGCTTTTATAGGTTTAGATTCAACTGTTGTGTCTAGGATCGAAATATTTAAAGGCCATTCATTTTCTTTCTCTTTGAGCCAAATTGGTCCATGCCACCATAAACTACAATCCTTTAATTCTAAAGGAGTTCGCCCCCGGGTTGCTAGATCCGACGGATTATCAGCCGTTGGCACATGACGCCAGTTATTACCAACTTTTTCTTGAATAATAGCAACCCTGTTTGCTACGAACGTTGTCCATGTATGAGGAAGTTTTCTTAACCAACACAGAACAATTGTTGAGTCAGACCATGCAAATAAATTAGTTTTTGGAATTTTCATTTGAGGCAGAACAGAATCAACCAATTCAGACAACAGTAGAGCTCCACATAGCTCTAGTCGAGGCAAAGACATCTTTTTCAGGGGAGCAACCCTGGATTTGGAAACCAGCAAGTTTGTGTAAATTTGATTACCAATTTCTATTCTCAAATATAAAGTTGCAGCATATGCTAACTCCGACGAGTCACAAAATCCATGCACTTGTACACTGCACTCAGGAGAATATTTTACCCAACGGGGTATACAAATATCATCAATTCCTTTTGAATCAGAGACAAAATTTTTCCAACTAATAAGAGTAAGTGGCTTTAAGGGATCGTCCCAGCCTATATCATCGAGCCAAAGTTTTTGCATTAAAATTTTTGCCCTTACAACAATTGGAGAAAGCCATCCCAAAGGGTCAAAAATTTTGGCAATAATCGACAAAACTTGTCTTTTTGTGTAAGAATTTCTTTCTTCTATTTTTTCCATCACAAAATAGAAACAATCTGAGGAAGCGTTCCACCTAATCCCAAGTGTTTTCGCAGAACTCTTATCATCAAACTCTAAAAAGTCCTCTCTCAATAGATGCTCACGAGGAATTCCATCTAATATATTTTTAGAGTTGGATGTCCATTTACGTAATTCAAAACCGGCTGAATTCAAAATTCCAATTAATTCATCTCTCGCTTTAAGACCTTCATCAACGGTATGAACTCCGACCAATGCGTCATCAACGTACATGTTCTCACGCAATATTTTTGAGCCAAGTGGAAAATTATTTTCTTCATCTTCCGCCAATTTCAAAAGCGTCCTAAGAGCCAAATAAGGAGCGCAATTTATGCCAAAGGTTACCGTTTTCAATTCGTAATCGGTAATTTCCTCGTTTGGGGAAGATCTAAATAAAATACGCTGATATGAGGCATGATTTGAATTGACCCAAATTTGTCTATACATTTTGCTAATGTCAGCATTAAAAACATATCGGTATAGACGCCAATTCAAAACTAGTGAGACAATATCTTTTTGCAGTGTAGGGCCAACATATAACATGTCGTTTAAACTTTTTCCATTAGATGACGCACATGAGGCATTAAAAACAATTCTCAACTTTGTTGTAGTTCTATCAGGTTTGAATATCCCGTGATGAGGCAAATAAAAATAAGTTCCATTGCTCGATAATGGGCGATCAACTTTTTCCATATGTCCCAGAGACAAATATTCTAAAATGACCTTGTCATATTCCGATTTATGTTCAGGCCTACGAATCAAAGAAGCCTCATTTCTTAAAAATTGGGACAACGCAATATATCGACTTGAGTCAGAAGCAAGTGTAAATGGTAAATCCGACCGAAAGGGCAAGTTTACAGTATATCTCCCATCAGGACCTCTAACAGTAGTCGATCGAAAAATTTCTTCACATTTTTTATCCTCAAATGAAAGTTTACATTTTTTGGGAACTTCTTCTATTGTCCAAAATTTGGCAAGTTGATCTTGTAATGATACTCTAGTACAGTGAGAAACACGAATCATTCTTCTTTGTGTTGAATTCTCAGTTGGGCCGGTCAATATCCAGCCAAAAACTGTTTCTTGGGCTATCAGAGAACCAAGAATGCCTTTTTGTACTCTATTGAGCAAGATCATTGGATAAATATTTCCTCCGAGTAAGATATCTACGGGGCCACTTTCATAAAATGTAGGATCTGCCAAATCCATCTTTGGGATTTTCTCTATACAACTATTCTCAATAGAATGTGTGGGAATATTGCCTGTTATATCAGGCACAACTAACGCTTCTAATTCCAATGAGAAAGATTCATTTTTTCTTGATCCAACTTTCAAGAAAGCAATTTTGGAACATTTGGTTAAAAATTCTCCACCTAAGCCAGATATATCAGCAGAGACAGAATTTGTAGGTAATTTCAAAGTCTTTTGAAGACGTGAGGAAATAAATGTATCGTCCGAACATGGATCAATTAAAGCCCTAGCTTTATACGCAACACCATTTTTCAAAATATTTATCAAAGCAGTGGCTAACATTGTTCTATTTGAGACAGAAGTATGAAAAGCACGAGCATTTGAGGAAGTCGAGGGTTCGACGTCTTGTACGCCGTTATTTGTTGTTGAAGATTGAGGAAGATTTCTGTTTTCATTCGTATTCGAAACATTGTTTTGAGGCGATTTATTTTTATGCATTAAACTATGGTGTTTCAAATTACACTTTGAACAAGCAGACGACCTACAGTCTACTGCTCTATGACCCTGAGCCAAACAATTAATGCATCTATTTTCTTTTCGGACAACATTTAATCTATTTCGAAATTCCATATTGAGAAACTTTGGGCAAGATTTTAATGAATGAGTCCTTTTACACAAACTGCATTTACTCTCATTCACTTTTGTATGATGGACTTTAAATTTTTTCGAGTTATCATATTGGTTGAATTTCGGACGAGAATTCTGAGAAAGTTGTGAACCAATAGAGCCAGTTATATCCGAAACGCTTTCCAACGCTTGAAACCTTTCAGTCAGAAATTTATTCAAATCCTCCCATCGAGGCATTTCTGTTTTATTTACTAATGATTGTTCCCACAGAGAAAGCGTTAGTTTAGGCATTTTAGTGGAACATTGATAAACAAATATTGGATCCCAAGATTGCACATCAATTTTATATAATTCCAAAACCGAAATACAATTTGTGACATCACGTTGAAGTCTCTTAAGGCCATTTGCAGATTCTTGTCCACAGGGAGTCAAATTAAAAAGATTTCTCAATTGAGAGTTAATTAGAATCCTTTTATTTTCATATTGATTCTTTAGATTATCCCACGCAATTGAAAAGCCCTCAGCTGTTAGCGGGATATGACGATTGATTTCCCTTGCTTCTCCACTTGTCTTTTGAAAAAGATGGTATAGTTTTTCGACAGCGCTAAGTTTTTTATTATTTATGTATATGGCCGTGAACAAATCACGAAAACTAGGCCATGACACGTAGTCCCCGTGAAAAATTTCCGTATCGCACGGAGGGACAGCTATTGAGGAAGACGAAGACTTAGCAGAAATCGGATTAGCTTTAATTTTTTCCTTCCATTCTCCCAAAGTACTAACACATTTTATATAGCTTTCATGAGCTAATTTCCTTTTCGTTTTTATAACTTCTCTATTTTTCTTATAACACGCAGTGTCTGAAATGCAATTTTTGTGTGCCTGTTTCCATGCTGCCCACAACAGACGAACTTCCTCTTCATCTGCTTCAATTGCAGATAAATTATATCTTGAGGAGTCGGTTCCAGAAAGATTTTCTTCGAAAGATGCAATCTCCTCACACTGAGCCACAAGGTCTTCAAAGGTCGACATTTTTCAAGCGAAAATAATTTGATTCTCAATTGCAAACTTTTGTTTTAGAGGCAGTGAAACAATAAAATGAGAAAGTTATTTCTGTTTGCCCAAGAAGCAAAATAATATATGGCCGATCAAACGAATTCTGTGCATCGAATTCCAAAATTCACCAAATATATTTTTCCAAAATCGCAAAAAAATTTCAATTTGTCCCACGAGACAATCTATATTGTTTTCTAAGAATTTTGTTTACCACCGGACCAAACAAGCCAATTATGTAGTAAAAGCCAAATAAATTTCAAAATTTTCCCAAATGAAAATTTTTCCAATATAAATTGTTCCAATGAACAATACAATATATTGATCTCCAAATTTTATCATTTATTGTTATTAACGCCAAGAAAAAGTATTCAGCAAATTTTATATTATGAGCAAGATTTACAAATCAAACGGAAAAATCTCCAATATTTCCTTTTTGCAATTCAAATATTTCGCAAAATTTTATATGCTCATTAAATTCCAATATTAAATTTCAAATATTTCAATTTCTCCCACGAGAAAATTAAAAATCCACAAAATCCAAAGTTTTGTTCAAATGAAAAAATTCTTTAGAGGAAGCCAAAACTTAAAAAATTTTTCGAAAAATTCCAATATCCCAACGGATGAGTACTGATTCATAATGTTCTCCAATTAATTTTTGTGAGTCAATAATTTTTGGTTGATCCAATTATAACAATTACGAGCCAATATTGTCCAATATATAAGTGAAAGAATCCAGTAATTCTTCAACAAATTATTTCTCACAAATTTCTCTCAGTGTAGATACATGTAATGCGATCAATTCAAAGTATACAATTTTAAATCCAAAAATTTCCAAATAAATTTTTCTTCTCTTCTGGCCCACTGTATCAACCATGTACTGTCATTTGTCCAAGTACAAACAATTTTTCAAAACAAAGTCTTTTCCAATAAGACTGTCACAGTGTATGATTTTCCAAGATACTAATATTAAGTAACTGCCTCTTAGAGCCAATATTCGGAGTCACAAAAATCCATAGACACAAACAAGGATTCCTTCGAATGTTACTTTTACATTATTTGTGAGCCAGATTTACCAAGAGGAAGATTATTTCTTAGATTTCATAATTTTCATATACCATTATTTTTTTTACCTTGCGCCACTGTGCAAGTGTATTAGACAATGTATTGTTTTTCAATAACGTATGTGCCCTTTGTTATGATGTATGTATTTGCTATTTTCTCCAAAAAGCAAAACATAAATAATCGTATCCAAATATACGAATCCAAGTGTGTAGCGCACAAGCGAAGTGCGAAATCAACGAGGGGTGAGGTAGACAAAAAGCTCTGCAACTGCATACAATGAGAAAGAACAGCGCACAAGCAGAGCAATGTTTTCAAACTCCACATCAAATTGAGACAACAAAATTTCTAATGATCGATGTAAGCATGGGTAACAAGTTAAGAGATGGGGGTTGTTGCCAAATTTCAATGCATCAAGGGAAAATGCAAAAATGTAAACAAGCAATTTGCCGGTTCAGTACAACACCAACAACAGAGAAAGGGAACGCAAAGCAGACAAGAAGAATGCAAAGGTAACGGTATCACTTTGATAAAGGCTTGGCCTTGAAAATTTTTGGACGAGTTATGTAACAAATAACTTTCAAAATTGTCCACAATTTTTGAGGAAGATTTACGCAGCCGAGCCAGCATGTATGTCCACCACAATATAATATTTTGAATGTAATATTGTGTACATACCTTTTGTCCAAATGTTTTCTTGTTGTTGAATTTACCACTGGTTCTGCTGATGTTGATGTCCAAATTTTGTTTAAATTGACGGCTTCTGAAGGACCATTTAATATTATTCCTTTTTTGATGATTTTACCGGTTTTCGAAGGACCATATGTTGGGGTCAATAGCCAATGTTCCAGAGGGTGGTCACCAAAATCTCCAGATTCGGACACCCTCGCTTGTTTACCTTTATATTTTTGTCGGTAGTCAAGACGTCCCGTCTTTGGATACAATTTAATTATTCTTTCCCGATGGGGAATTTAAATTTATTTTCACACGCTGATCTTTTTGGAGTGATAATAACACGCTAGTTGGAGTCACTTGCCTCTGGGGCAAAACAAATATATATTTCTTTCGATCAAACACTTTTCCCAAAGGGGTAACCAATACAAATTTTCCCAAGGCGTAAGTTCACTGTTTGTTTACCAAATAAATACACTAGAAGGCTTTTTCTTTTCACACAAATAATTCAGTATTTATTTTACAGTATTTTTTGGCAATATAAATATTTGTATAAAGTTTAGAATTCTTTTATTTCACTTCTAATTACTTCTTTACATTCTCACTTCAAATTACAATATGGCGCTTTTGTTAATTTCTTTTTCTTATTAGAAAACCAATGTCAAACAAAACAAATTTGACGCCGACCACAACCGAGGTCAGTGACGGACATGCGAGTGTCAATTAGTCCACGCTGTATTACATGCGTAAATGATGACAATACAGCGATTTCTCGCATGAACAGTGACCACCCCAAAAAAATTGAAAAGTCCACTCCAAACCTAAAAAAATTGAAATTTTTATATGAAAAACTTCTTTTGCCCATATCTCCTTAAATATGCGTCCTAGAGCGAAAAGGACTTTAATTCGTGACCACCCCCAAAAAATTGAAAAATCCACTCAAAACCTCAAAAAATTTAAATTTTTATATGAAAAACTTCTTTTGCCCATATCTCCTTAAATATGCGTCCTAGAGCGAAAAGGACGATAATTCGTGACCACCCTCAAAAAATTGAAAAATCCACCCAAAACCTAAAAAAATTGAAATTTTTATATGAAAAACTTCTTTTGGCTATATCTCCTTAAATATGCGTCCTAGAGCGAAAAGGACTTTAATTCGTGACCACCCTCAAAAAATTGAAAAATCCACCCAAAACCTAAAAAAATTGAAACTTTTATATGAAAAACTTCTTTTGCCCATATCTCCTAAATTATGCGTCCTAGAGCGAAAAGGACTTTAATTCGTGACCACCCCAAAAAAATTGAAAAATTCACCCAAAAACTAAAAAAATGAAATTTTTATATGAAAAACTTCTTTTGCCCATATCTCCTTAAATATGCGTCCTAGAGCGAAAAGGACTTTATTTCGTGACCACCCCAAAAAAATTGAAAAATCCACCCAAAACCTAAAAAAAATTGATATTTTTATATGAAAAACTTCTTTTGGCTATATCTCCTTAAATATGCGTCCTAGAGCGAAAAGGACTTTATTTCGTGACCACCCCAAAAAAATTGAAAAATCCACCCAAAACCTAAAAAAATTGAAATTTTTATATGAAAAACTTCTTTTTCCCATATCTCCTAAACTATGCGTCCTAGAGCGAAAAGGACTTTATTTCGTGACCACCCCAAAAAAATTGAAAAGTCCACTCCAAACCTAAAAAAATTGAAATTTTTATATGAAAAACTTCTTTTGCCCATATCTCCTTAAATATGCGTCCTAGAGCGAAAAGGACTTTAATTCGTGACCACCCTCAAAAAATTGAAAAATCCACCCAAAACCTAAAAAAATTGAAATTTTTATATGAAAAACTTCTTTTTCCCATATCTCCCTAAATATGCGTCCGAGAGCGAAAAGGACTTTATTTCGTGACCACCCCAAAAAAATTTAAAAATCCACCCAAAACCTAAAAAAATTGAAATTTTTATATGAAAAACTGCTTTTGCCCATATCTCCTAAACTATGCGTCCTAGAGCGAAAAAGACTTTATTTCGTGACCACCCTCAAAAACTTTAAAAATCCACCCAAAACCTAAAAAAATTTAAATTTTTATATGAAAAACTTCTTTTGGCTATATCTCCTTAAATATGCGTCCTAGAGCGAAAAGGACTTTAATTCGTGACCACCCCAAAAAAATTGAAAAATTCACCCAAAACCTAAAAAAATTGAAATTTTTATATGAAAAACTTCTTTTGCCCATATCTCCTTAAATATGCGTCCTAGAGCGAAAAGGACTTTAATTCGTGACCACCCTCAAAAAATTGAAAAATCCACCCAAAACCTAAAAAAAATTAAATTTTTATATGAAAAACTTCTTTTGCCCATATCTCCTAAACTATGCGTCCTAGAGCGAAAAGGACTTTATTTCGTGACCACCCCAAAAAAATTGAAAATCCACCCAAAACTTCAAAAAATTTAAATTTTTATATGAAAAACTTCTTTTGCCCATATCTCCTAAACTATGCGTCCTAGAGCGAAAAGGACTTTATTTCGTGACCACCCCAAAAAAATTGAAAAATTCACCCAAAACCTAAAAAAATTGAAATTTTTATATGAAAAACTTCTTTTGGCTATATCTCCTTAAATATGCGTCCTAGAGCGAAAAGGACTTTAATTCGTGACCACCCCAAAAAAATTGAAAAATCCACCCAAAACCTAAAAAAATTAAATTTTTATATGAAAAACTTCTTTTGCCCATATCTACTTAAATATGCGTCCTAGAGCGAAAAGGACTTTAATTCGTGACCACCCCCAAAAAATTGAAAAATCCACTCAAAACCTCAAAAAATTTAAATTTTTATATGAAAAACTTCTTTTGCCCATATCTCCTTAAATATGCGTACTAGAGCGAAAAGGACGATAATTCGTGACCACCCTCAAAAAATTTAAAAATCCACCTTAAACCTAAAAAAATTTAAATTTTTATATGAAAAACTTCTTTTGCCCGTATCTCCTTAAATATGCGTCCTAGAGCGAAAAGGACTTTAATTCGTGACCACCCTCAAAAAATTCAAAAATCCACCCAAAACCTAAAAAAATTGAAATTTTTATATGAAAAACTTCTTTTGCCCATATCTCCTAAACTATGCGTCCTAGAGCGAAAAGGACTTTATTTCGTGACCACCCCAAAAAAATTGAAAAATTCACCCAAAACCTAAAAAAATTGAAATTTTAATATGAAAAACTTCTTTGGCCAATATCTCCTTAAATATGCGTCCTAGAGCGAAAAGGACGATAATTCGTGACCACCCTCAAAAAATTTAAAAATCCACCTAAAACCTAAAAAAATTGAAATTTTTATATGAAAAACTTCTTTTGGCTATATCTCCTTAAATATGCGTCCTAGAGTGAAAAGGACTTTAATTCGTGACCACCCTCAAAAAATTGAAAAATCCACCCAAAACCTAAAAAAATTGAAATTTTTATATGAAAAACTTCTTTTGCCCATATCTCCTTAAATATGCGTCCTAGAGCGAAAAGGACGATAATTCGTGACCACCCTCAAAAAATTTAAAAATCCACCTAAAACCTAAAAAAATTGAAATTTTTATATGAAAAACTTCTTTTGGCTATATCTCCTAAACTAAGCGTCCTAGAGCGAAAAGGACTTTAATTCGTGACCACCCCAAAAAAATTGAAAAATTCACCCAAAACCTAAAAAAATTTAAATTTTTATATGAAAAACTTCTTTTGGCTATATCTCCTTAAATATGCGTCCTAGAGCGAAATGGACTTTAATTCGTGACCACCCTCAAAAAATTGAAAAATCCACCCAAAACCTAAAAAAATTGAAATTTTTATATGAAAAACTTCTTTTGCCATATCTCCTTAAATATGCGTCCTAGAGCGAAAAGGACTTTAATTCGTGACCACCCTCAAAAAATTCAAAAATCCACCTAAAACCTAAAAAAATTGAAATTTTTATATGAAAAACTTCTTTTGCCCATATCTCCTTAAATATGCGCCCTAGAGCGAAAAGGGCTTTAATTCGTGACCACCCCCAAAAAAATGGAAAATCCACTCAAAACCTCAAAAAAATTAAATTTTTATATGAAAAACTTCTTTTGCCCATATCTCCTTAAATATGCGTCCTAGAGCGAAAAGGACTTTAATTCGTGACCACCCCCAAAAAATTGAAAAATCCACTCAAAACCTCAAAAAATTTAAATTTTTATATGAAAAACTTCTTTTGCCCATATCTCCTAAACTATGCGTCCTAGAGCGAAAAGGACTTTATTTCGTGACCACCCCAAAAAAATTGAAAAATTCACCCAAAACCTAAAAAAATTGAAATTTTTATATGAAAAACTTCTTTTGCCCATATCTCCTTAGATGTGCGTCCTACAGCGAAAAGGACGATAATTCGTGACCACCCTCAAAAAATTTAAAAATCCACCTAAAACCTAAAAAATTGAAATTTTTATATGAAAAACTTCTTTTGGCTATATCTCCTTAAATATGCGTCCTAGAGCGAAAAGGACTTTATTTCGTGACCACCCCAAAAAAAATTGAAAAATCCACCCAAAATCTAAAAAAATTGAAATTTTTATATGAAAAACTTCTTTTGCCCATATCTCCTAAACTATGCGTCCTAGAGCGAAAAGGACTTTATTTCGTGACCACCCCAAAAAATTGAAAAATTCACCCAAAACCTAAAAAAATTGAAATTTTTATATGAAAAACTTCTTTTGCCCATATCTCCTTAAATATGCGTCCTAGAGCGAAAAGGACTTTAATCCGTGACCACCCTCAAAAATTGAAAAATCCACCCAAAACCTACAAAAATTGAAATTTTTATATAAGAAACTTCTTTTTCCCATATCTCCTAAACTATGCGTCCTAGAGCGAAAAGGACTTTATTTTGTGACCACCCCAAAAAAAATTGAAAAATTCACCCAAAACCTAAAAAAATTGAAATTTTTATATGAAAAACTTCTTTTGCCCATATCTCCTTAAATATGCGTCCTAGAGCGAAAAGGACTTTAATTCGTGACCACCCTCAAAAAATTCAAAAATCCACCTAAAACCTAAAAAAATTGAAATTTTTATATGAAAAACTTCTTTTGGCTATATCTCCTTAAATATGCGTCCTAGAGCGAAAAGGACTTTAATTCGTGACCACCCCCAAAAAATTGAAAAATCCACCCAAAATCTAAAAAAATTGAAATTTTTATATGAAAGACTTATTTATTTCGTGACCACCCATATCTCCTTAAATATGCGCCCTAGAGCGAAAAGGACTTTAATTCGTGACCACCCCCAAAAAAATGGAAAATCCACTCAAAACCTCAAAAAATTTAAATTTTTTATGAAAAACTTCTTTTGCCCATATCTCCTTAAATATGCGTCCTAGAGCGAAAAGGACTTTAATTTGTGACCACCCCCAAAAAATTGAAAAATCCACTCAAAACCTCAAAAAATTTAAATTTTTATATGAAAAACTTATTTTGCCCATATCTCCTTAAATATGCGTCCTAGAGCGAAAAGGACGATAATTCGTGACCACCCTCAAAAAATTTAAAAATCCACCCAAAACCTAAAAAAATTGAAAATTTTATATGAAAAACTTCTTTTGGCTATATCTCCTTAAATATGCGTCCTAGAGCGAAAAGGACTTTAATTCGTGACCACCCTCAAAAAATTCAAAAATCCACCCAAAACCTAAAAAAATTGAAATTTTTATATGAAAAACTTCTTTTGCCCATATCTCCTAAACTATGCGTCCTAGAGCGAAAAGGACTTTATTTCGTGACCACCCCAAAAAAATTGAAAAATTCACCCAAAACCTAAAAAAATTGAAATTTTTATATGAAAAACTTCTTTTGGCCATATCTCCTTAAATATGCGTCCTAGAGCGAAAAGGACGATAATTCGTGACCACCCTCAAAAAATTTAAAAATCCACCTAAAACCTAAAAAAATTGAAATTTTTATATGAAAAACTTCTTTTGGCTATATCTCCTTAAATATGCGTCCTAGAGTGAAAAGGACTTTAATTCGTGACCACCCTCAAAAAATTGAAAAATTCACCCAAAACCTAAAAAAATTGAAATTTTTATATGAAAAACTTCTTTTGCCCATATCTCCTTAAATATGCGTCCTAGAGCGAAAAGGACGATAATTCGTGACCACCCTCACAAAATTTAAAAATCCACCTAAAACCTAAAAAAATTGAAATTTTTATATGAAAAACTTCTTTTGCCATATCTCCTTAAATATGCGTCCTAGAGCGAAAAGGACTTTAATTCGTGACCACCCCAAAAAAATTGAAAAATTCACCCAAAACCTAAAAAATTTAAATTTTTATATGAAAAACTTCTTTTGGCTATATCTCCTTAAATATGCGTCCTAGAGCGAAATGGACTTTAATTCGTGACCACCCTCAAAAAATTGAAAAATCCACCCAAAACCTAAAAAAATTTAAATTTTTATATGAAAAACTTCTTTTGCCCATATCTCCTAAACTATGCGTCCTAGAGCGAAAAGGACTTTATTTCGTGACCACCCTCAAAAAATTGAAAAATCCACCCAAAACCTAAAAAAATTGAAATTTTTATATGAAAAACTTCTTTTGCCATATCTCCTTAAATATGCGTCCTAGAGCGAAAAGGACTTTAATTCGTGACCACCCTCAAAAAATTCAAAAATCCACCCAAAACCTAAAAAAATTGAAATTTTTATATGAAAAACTTCTTTTGCCCATATCTCCTTAAATATGCGTCCTAGAGCGAAAAGGACGATAATTCGTGACCACCCTCAAAAAATTTAAAAATCCACCTAAAACCTAAAAAAATTTAAATTTTTATATGAAAAACTTCTTTTGGCTATATCTCCTTAAATATGCGTCCTAGAGCGAAAAGGACTTTAATTCGTGACCACCCTCAAAAAATTGAAAAATCCACCCAAAACCTAAAAAAATTGAAATTTTTATATGAAAAACTTCTTTTTCCCATATCTCCTAAACTATGCGTCCTAGAGCGAAAAGGACTTTATTTCGTGACCACCCCAAAAAAATTGAAAAATTCACCCAAAACCTAAAAAAATTGAAATTTTTATATGAAAAACTTCTTTTGCCCATATCTCCTTAAATATGCGTCCTAGAGCGAAAAGGACGATAATTCGTGACCACCCTCAAAAAATTTAAAAATCCACCTAAAACCTAAAAAAATTGAAATTTTTATATGAAAAACTTCTTTTGGCTATATCTCCTTAAATATGCGTCCTAGAGCGAAAAGGACTTTAATTCGTGACCACCCTCAAAAAATTGAAAAATCCACCCAAAACCTAAAAAAATTGAAATTTTTATATGAAAAACTTCTTTTGCCCATATCTCCTAAACTATGCGTCCTAGAGCGAAAAGGACTTTATTTCGTGACCACCCCAAAAAAATTGAAAAATTCACCCAAAACCTAAAAAAATGAAATTTTTATATGAAAAACTTCTTTTGCCCATATCTCCTTAAATATGCGTCCTAGAGCGAAAAGGACGATAATTCGTGACCACCCTCAAAAAATTTAAAAATCCACCTAAAACCTAAAAAAATTGAAATTTTTATATGAAAAACTTCATTTGGCTATATCTCCTTAAATATGCGTCCTAGAGCGAAAAGGACTTTATTTCGTGACCACCCCAAAAAAATTGAAAAATCCACCCAAAACCTAAAAAATTTAAATTTTTATATGAAAAACTTCTTTTGCCCATATCTCCTTAAATATGTGTCCTAGAGCGAAAAGGACTTTAATCCGTGACCACCCTCAAAAATTGAAAAATCCACCCAAAACCTACAAAAATTGAAATTTTTATATGAGAAACTTCTTTTTCCCATATCTCCTAAACTATGCGTCCTAGAGCGAAAAGGACTTTATTTTGTGACCACCCCAAAAAAAATTGAAAAATTCACCCAAAACCTAAAAAAATTGAAATTTTTATATGAAAAACTTCTTTTGCCCATATCTCCTTAAATATGCGTCCTAGAGCGAAAAGGACTTTAATTCGTGACCACCCTCAAAAAATTCAAAAATCCACCTAAAACCTAAAAAAATTGAAATTTTTATATGAAAAACTTCTTTTGGCTATATCTCCTTAAATATGCGTCCTAGAGCGAAAAGGACTTTAATTCGTGACCACCCCCAAAAAATTGAAAAATCCACCCAAAATCTAAAAAAATTGAAATTTTTATATGAAAGACTTCTTTTGCCCATATCTCCTTAAATATGCGCCCTAGAGCGAAAAGGACTTTAATTCGTGACCACCCCCAAAAAAATGGAAAATCCACTCAAAACCTCAAAAAATTTAAATTTTTTATGAAAAACTTCTTTTGCCCATATCTCCTTAAATATGCGTCCTAGAGCGAAAAGGACTTTAATTCGTGACCACCCCCAAAAAATTGAAAAATCCACTTAAAACCTCAAAAAATTTAAATTTTTATATGAAAAACTTATTTTGCCCATATCTCCTTAAATATGCGTCCTAGAGCGAAAAGGACGATAATTCGTGACCACCCTCAAAAAATTTAAAAATCCACCCAAAACCTAAAAAAATTGAAATTTTTATATGAAAAACTTCTTTTGGCTATATCTCCTAAATATGCGTCCTAGAGCGAAAAGGACTTTAATTCGTGACCACCCTCAAAAAATTGAAAAATCCACCCAAAACCTAAAAAAATTGAAATTTTTATATGAAAAACTTCTTTTGCCCATATCTCCTAAACTATGCGTCCTAGAGCGAAAAGGACTTTATTTCGTGACCACCCCAAAAAAATTGAAAAATTCACCCAAAACCTAAAAAAATTGAAATTTTTATATGAAAAACTTCTTTTGCCCATATCTCCTTAAATATGCTTCCTAGAGCGAAAAGGACTTTAATTCGTGACCACCCTCAAAAAATTGAAAAATTCACACAAAACCTAAAAAAATTGAAATTTTTATATGAAAAACTTCTTTTGCCCATATCTCCTAAACTATGCGTCCTAGAGCGAAAAGGACTTTATTTCGTGACCACCCCAAAAAAAATTGAAAAATTCACCCAAAACCTAAAAAAATTGAAATTTTTATATGAAAAACTTCTTTTGCCCATATCTCCTTAAATATGCTTCCTAGAGCGAAAAGGACTTTAATTCGTGACCACCCTCAAAGATTTTAAAAATCCACCTAAAACCTAAAAAAATTGAAATTTTTATATGAAAAACTTCTTTTGGCCATATCTCCTTAAATATGCGTCCTAGAGCGAAAAGGACTTTATTTCGTGACCACCCCAAAAAAATTGAAAAATTCACCCAAAACCTAAAAAAATTTAAATTTTTATATGAAAAACTTCTTTTGCCCATATCTCCTTAAATATGCGTCCTAGAGCGAAAAGGACTTTAATTCGTGACCACCCTCAGAAAATTTAAAAATCCACCTAAAACCTAAAAAAATTGAAATTTTTATATGAAAAACGTCTTTTGCCCATATCTCCTTAAATATGCGTCCTAGAGCGAAAAGGACGATAATTCGTGACCACCCTCAAAAAATTTTAAAATCCACCTAAAACCTAAAAAAATTGAAATTTTTATATGAAAAACTTCTTTTGGCTATATCTCCTTAAATATGCGTCCTAGAGCGAAAAGGACTTTAATTCGTGACCACCCTCAAAAAATTGAAAAATCCACCCAAAACCTAAAAAAATTGAAATTTTTATATGAAAAACTTCTTTTGCCCATATCTCCTAAACTATGCGTCCTAGAGCGAAAAGGACTTTATTTCGTGACCACCCCAAAAAATTGAAAAATTCACCCAAAACCTAAAAAAATTGAAATTTTTATATGAAAAACTTCTTTTGCCCATATCTCCTTAAATATGCGTCCTAGAGCGAAAAGGACTTTAATTCGTGACCACCCTCAAAAAATTGAAAAATCCACCCAAAACCTAAAAAAATTTAAATTTTTATACGAAAAACTTCTTTTGCCCATACCTCCTTAAATATGCGTCCTAGAGCGAAAAGGACTTTAATTCGTGACCACCCCCAAAAAATTGCAAAATCCACTCAAAACCTCAAAAAATTTAAATTTTTATATGAAAAACTTCTTTTGCCCATATCTCCTTAAATATGCGTCCTAGAGCGAAAAGGACGATAATTCGTGACCACCCTCAAAAAATTGAAAAATCCACCCAAAACCTAAAAAAATTGAAATTTTTATATGAAAAACTTCTTTTGGCTATATCTCCTTAAATATGCGTCCTAGAGCGAAAAGGACTTTAATTCGTGACCACCCTCAAAAAATTGAAAAATCCACCCAAAACCTAAAAAAATTGAAATTTTTATATGAAAAACTTCTTTTGCCCATATCTCCTAAATTATGCGTCCTAGAGCGAAAAGGACTTTAATTCGTGACCACCCCAAAAAAATTGAAAAATTCACCCAAAAACTAAAAAAATGAAATTTTTATATGAAAAACTTCTTTTGCCCATATCTCCTTAAATATGCGTCCTAGAGCGAAAAGGACTTTATTTCGTGACCACCCCAAAAAAATTGAAAAATCCACCCAAAACCTAAAAAAAATTGATATTTTTATATGAAAAACTTCTTTTGGCTATATCTCCTTAAATATGCGTCCTAGAGCGAAAAGGACTTTATTTCGTGACCACCCCAAAAAAATTGAAAAATCCACCCAAAACCTAAAAAAATTGAAATTTTTATATGAAAAACTTCTTTTTCCCATATCTCCTAAACTATGCGTCCTAGAGCGAAAAGGACTTTATTTCGTGACCACCCCAAAAAAATTGAAAAGTCCACTCCAAACCTAAAAAAATTGAAATTTTTATATGAAAAACTTCTTTTGCCCATATCTCCTTAAATATGCGTCCTAGAGCGAAAAGGACTTTAATTCGTGACCACCCTCAAAAAATTGAAAAATCCACCCAAAACCTAAAAAAATTGAAATTTTTATATGAAAAACTTCTTTTTCCCATATCTCCCTAAATATGCGTCCGAGAGCGAAAAGGACTTTATTTCGTGACCACCCCAAAAAAATTTAAAAATCCACCCAAAACCTAAAAAAATTGAAATTTTTATATGAAAAACTGCTTTTGCCCATATCTCCTAAACTATGCGTCCTAGAGCGAAAAAGACTTTATTTCGTGACCACCCTCAAAAACTTTAAAAATCCACCCAAAACCTAAAAAAATTTAAATTTTTATATGAAAAACTTCTTTTGGCTATATCTCCTTAAATATGCGTCCTAGAGCGAAAAGGACTTTAATTCGTGACCACCCCAAAAAAATTGAAAAATTCACCCAAAACCTAAAAAAATTGAAATTTTTATATGAAAAACTTCTTTTGCCCATATCTCCTTAAATATGCGTCCTAGAGCGAAAAGGACTTTAATTCGTGACCACCCTCAAAAAATTGAAAATCCACCCAAAACCTCAAAAAATTTAAATTTTTATATGAAAAACTTCTTTTGCCCATATCTCCTAAACTATGCGTCCTAGAGCGAAAAGGACTTTATTTCGTGACCACCCCAAAAAAATTGAAAAATTCACCCAAAACCTAAAAAAATTGAAATTTTTATATGAAAAACTTCTTTTGGCTATATCTCCTTAAATATGCGTCCTAGAGCGAAAAGGACTTTAATTCGTGACCACCCCAAAAAAATTGAAAAATCCACCCAAAACCTAAAAAAATTAAATTTTTATATGAAAAACTTCTTTTGCCCATATCTACTTAAATATGCGTCCTAGAGCGAAAAGGACTTTAATTCGTGACCACCCCCAAAAAATTGAAAAATCCACTCAAAACCTCAAAAAATTTAAATTTTTATATGAAAAACTTCTTTTGCCCATATCTCCTTAAATATGCGTACTAGAGCGAAAAGGACGATAATTCGTGACCACCCTCAAAAAATTTAAAAATCCACCTTAAACCTAAAAAAATTTAAATTTTTATATGAAAAACTTCTTTTGCCCGTATCTCCTTAAATATGCGTCCTAGAGCGAAAAGGACTTTAATTCGTGACCACCCTCAAAAAATTCAAAAATCCACCCAAAACCTAAAAAAATTGAAATTTTTATATGAAAAACTTCTTTTGCCCATATCTCCTAAACTATGCGTCCTAGAGCGAAAAGGACTTTATTTCGTGACCACCCCAAAAAAATTGAAAAATTCACCCAAAACCTAAAAAAATTGAAATTTTAATATGAAAAACTTCTTTTGCCAATATCTCCTTAAATATGCGTCCTAGAGCGAAAAGGACGATAATTCGTGACCACCCTCAAAAAATTTAAAAATCCACCTAAAACCTAAAAAAATTGAAATTTTTATATGAAAAACTTCTTTTGGCTATATCTCCTTAAATATGCGTCCTAGAGTGAAAAGGACTTTAATTCGTGACCACCCTCAAAAAATTGAAAAATCCACCCAAAACCTAAAAAAATTGAAATTTTTATATGAAAAACTTCTTTTGCCCATATCTCCTTAAATATGCGTCCTAGAGCGAAAAGGACGATAATTCGTGACCACCCTCAAAAAATTTAAAAATCCACCTAAAACCTAAAAAAATTGAAATTTTTATATGAAAAACTTCTTTTGGCTATATCTCCTAAACTAAGCGTCCTAGAGCGAAAAGGACTTTAATTCGTGACCACCCCAAAAAAATTGAAAAATTCACCCAAAACCTAAAAAAATTTAAATTTTTATATGAAAAACTTCTTTTGGCTATATCTCCTTAAATATGCGTCCTAGAGCGAAATGGACTTTAATTCGTGACCACCCTCAAAAAATTGAAAAATCCACCCAAAACCTAAAAAAATTGAAATTTTTATATGAAAAACTTCTTTTGCCATATCTCCTTAAATATGCGTCCTAGAGCGAAAAGGACTTTAATTCGTGACCACCCTCAAAAAATTCAAAAATCCACCTTAAACCTAAAAAAATTGAAATTTTTATATGAAAAACTTCTTTTGCCCTTATCTCCTTAAATATGCGCCCTAGAGCGAAAAGGACTTTAATTCGTGACCACCCCCAAAAAAATGGAAAATCCACTCAAAACCTCAAAAAAATTAAATTTTTATATGAAAAACTTCTTTTGCCCATATCTCCATAAATATGCGTCCTAGAGCGAAAAGGACTTTAATTCGTGACCACCCCCAAAAAATTGAAAAATCCACTCAAAACCTCAAAAAATTTAAATTTTTATATGAAAAACTTCTTTTGCCCATATCTCCTAAACTATGCGTCCTAGAGCGAAAAGGACTTTATTTCGTGACCACCCCAAAAAAATTGAAAAATTCACCCAAAACCTAAAAAAATTGAAATTTTTATATGAAAAACTTATTTTGCCCATATCTCCTTAGATGTGCGTCCTACAGCGAAAAGGACGATAATTCGTGACCACCCTCAAAAAATTTAAAAATCCACCTAAAACCTAAAAAATTGAAATTTTTATATGAAAAACTTCTTTTGGCTATATCTCCTTAAATATGCGTCCTAGAGCGAAAAGGACTTTATTTCGTGACCACCCCAAAAAAATTGAAAAATCCACCCAAAATCTAAAAAAATTGAAATTTTTATATGAAAAACTTCTTTTGCCCATATCTCCTAAACTATGCGTCCTAGAGCGAAAAGGACTTTATTTCGTGACCACCCCAAAAAATTGAAAAATTCACCCAAAACCTAAAAAAATTGAAATTTTTATATGAAAAACTTCTTTTGCCCATATCTCCTTAAATATGCGTCCTAGAGCGAAAAGGACTTTAATCCGTGACCACCCTCAAAAATTGAAAAATCCACCCAAACCTACAAAAATTGAAATTTTTATATAAGAAACTTCTTTTTCCCATATCTCCTAAACTATGCGTCCTAGAGCGAAAAGGACTTTATTTTGTGACCACCCCAAAAAAAATTGAAAAATTCACCCAAAACCTTAAAAAATTGAAATTTTTATATGAAAAACTTCTTTTGCCCATATCTCCTTAAATATGCGTCCTAGAGCGAAAAGGACTTTAATTCGTGACCACCCTCAAAAAATTCAAAAATCCACCTAAAACCTAAAAAAATTGAAATTTTTATATGAAAAACTTCTTTTGGCTATATCTCCTTAAATATGCGTCCTAGAGCGAAAAGGACTTTAATTCGTGACCACCCCCAAAAAATTGAAAAATCCACCCAAAATCTAAAAAAATTGAAATTTTTATATGAAAGACTTATTTATTTCGTGACCACCCATATCTCCTTAAATATGCGCCCTAGAGCGAAAAGGACTTTAATTCGTGACCACCCCCAAAAAAATGGAAAATCCACTCAAAACCTCAAAAAATTTAAATTTTTTATGAAAAACTTCTTTTGCCCATATCTCCTTAAATATGCGTCCTAGAGCGAAAAGGACTTTAATTTGTGACCACCCCCAAAAAATTGAAAAATCCACTCAAAACCTCAAAAAATTTAAATTTTTATATGAAAAACTTATTTTGCCCATATCTCCTTAAATATGCGTCCTAGAGCGAAAAGGACGATAATTCGTGACCACCCTCAAAAAATTTAAAAATCCACCCAAAACCTAAAAAAATTGAAAATTTTATATGAAAAACTTCTTTTGGCTATATCTCCTTAAATATGCGTCCTAGAGCGAAAAGGACTTTAACTCGTGACCACCCTCAAAAAATTCAAAAATCCACCCAAAACCTAAAAAAATTGAAATTTTTATATGAAAAACTTCTTTTGCCCATATCTCCTAAACTATGCGTCCTAGAGCGAAAAGGACTTTATTTCGTGACCACCCCAAAAAAATTGAAAAATTCACCCAAAACCTAAAAAAATTGAAATTTTTATATGACAAACTTCTTTTGGCCATATCTCCTTAAATATGCGTCCTAGAGCGAAAAGGACGATAATTCGTGACCACCCTCAAAAAATTTAAAAATCCACCTAAAACCTAAAAAAATTGAAATTTTTATATGAAAAACTTCTTTTGGCTATATCTCCTTAAATATGCGTCCTAGAGTGAAAAGGACTTTAATTCGTGACCACCCTCAAAAAATTGAAAAATTCACCCAAAACCTAAAAAAATTGAAATTTTTATATGAAAAACTTCTTTTGCCCATATCTCCTTAAATATGCGTCCTAGAGCGAAAAGGACGATAATTCGTGACCACCCTCACAAAATTTAAAAATCCACCTAAAACCTAAAAAAATTGAAATTTTTATATGAAAAACTTCTTTTGCCATATCTCCTTAAATATGCGTCCTAGAGCGAAAAGGACTTTAATTCGTGACCACCCCAAAAAAATTGAAAAATTCACCCAAAACCTAAAAAATTTAAATTTTTATATGAAAAACTTCTTTTGGCTATATCTCCTTAAATATGCGTCCTAGAGCGAAATGGACTTTAATTCGTGACCACCCTCAAAAAATTGAAAAATCCACCCAAAACCTAAAAAAATTTAAATTTTTATATGAAAAACTTCTTTTGCCCATATCTCCTAAACTATGCGTCCTAGAGCGAAAAGGACTTTATTTCGTGACCACCCTCAAAAAATTGAAAAATCCACCCAAAACCTAAAAAAATTGAAATTTTTATATGAAAAACTTCTTTTGCCATATCTCCTTAAATATGCGTCCTAGAGCGAAAAGGACTTTAATTCGTGACCACCCTCAAAAAATTCAAAAATCCACCCAAAACCTAAAAAAATTGAAATTTTTATATGAAAAACTTCTTTTGCCCATATCTCCTTAAATATGCGTCCTAGAGCGAAAAGGACGATAATTCGTGACCACCCTCAAAAAATTTAAAAATCCACCTAAAACCTAAAAAAATTGAAATTTTTATATGAAAAACTTCTTTTGGCTATATCTCCTTAAATATGCGTCCTAGAGCGAAAAGGACTTTAATTCGTGACCACCCTCAAAAAATTGAAAAATCCACCCAAAACCTAAAAAAATTGAAATTTTTATATGAAAAACTTCTTTTTCCCATATCTCCTAAACTATGCGTCCTAGAGCGAAAAGGACTTTATTTCGTGACCACCCCAAAAAAATTGAAAAATTCACCCAAAACCTAAAAAAATTGAAATTTTTATATGAAAAACTTCTTTTGCCCATATCTCCTTAAATATGCGTCCTAGAGCGAAAAGGACGATAATTCGTGACCACCCTCAAAAAATTTAAAAATCCACCTAAAACCTAAAAAAATTGAAATTTTTATATGAAAAACTTCTTTTGGCTATATCTCCTTAAATATGCGTCCTAGAGCGAAAAGGACTTTAATTCGTGACCACCCTCAAAAAATTTAAAAATCCACCCAAAACCTAAAAAAATTGAAATTTTTATATGAAAAACTTCTTTTGCCCATATCTCCTAAACTATGCGTCCTAGAGCGAAAAGGACTTTATTTCGTGACCACCCCAAAAAAATTGAAAAATTCACCCAAAACCTAAAAAAATGAAATTTTTATATGAAAAACTTCTTTTGCCCATATCTCCTTAAATATGCGTCCTAGAGCGAAAAGGACGATAATTCGTGACCACCCTCAAAAAATTTAAAAATCCACCTAAAACCTAAAAAAATTGAAATTTTTATATGAAAAACTTCATTTGGCTATATCTCCTTAAATATGCGTCCTAGAGCGAAAAGGACTTTATTTCGTGACCACCCCAAAAAAATTGAAAAATCCACCCAAAACCTAAAAAAATTTAAATTTTTATATGAAAAACTTCTTTTGCCCATATCTCCTTAAATATGCGTCCTAGAGCGAAAAGGACTTTAATCCGTGACCACCCTCAAAAATTGAAAAATCCACCCAAAACCTACAAAAATTGAAATTTTTATATGAGAAACTTCTTTTTCCCATATCTCCTAAACTATGCGTCCTAGAGCGAAAAGGACTTTATTTTGTGACCACCCCAAAAAAAATTGAAAAATTCACCCAAAACCTAAAAAAATTGAAATTTTTATATGAAAAACTTCTTTTGCCCATATCTCCTTAAATATGCGTCCTAGAGCGAAAAGGACTTTAATTCGTGACCACCCTCAAAAAATTCAAAAATCCACCTAAAACCTAAAAAAATTGAAATTTTTATATGAAAAACTTCTTTTGGCTATATCTCCTTAAATATGCGTCCTAGAGCGAAAAGGACTTTAATTCGTGACCACCCCCAAAAAATTGAAAAATCCACCCAAAATCTAAAAAAATTGAAATTTTTATATGAAAGACTTCTTTTGCCCATATCTCCTTAAATATGCGCCCTAGAGCGAAAAGGACTTTAATTCGTGACCACCCCCAAAAAAATGGAAAATCCACTCAAAACCTCAAAAAATTTAAATTTTTTATGAAAAACTTCTTTTGCCCATATCTCCTTAAATATGCGTCCTAGAGCGAAAAGGACTTTAATTCGTGACCACCCCCAAAAAATTGAAAAATCCACTTAAAACCTCAAAAAATTTAAATTTTTATATGAAAAACTTATTTTGCCCATATCTCCTTAAATATGCGTCCTAGAGCGAAAAGGACGATAATTCGTGACCACCCTCAAAAAATTTAAAAATCCACCCAAAACCTAAAAAAATTGAAATTTTTATATGAAAAACTTCTTTTGGCTATATCTCCTAAATATGCGTCCTAGAGCGAAAAGGACTTTAATTCGTGACCACCCTCAAAAAATTGAAAAATCCACCCAAAACCTAAAAAAATTGAAATTTTTATATGAAAAACTTCTTTTGCCCATATCTCCTAAACTATGCGTCCTAGAGCGAAAAGGACTTTATTTCGTGACCACCCCAAAAAAATTGAAAAATTCACCCAAAACCTAAAAAAATTGAAATTTTTATATGAAAAACTTCTTTTGCCCATATCTCCTTAAATATGCTTCCTAGAGCGAAAAGGACTTTAATTCGTGACCACCCTCAAAAAATTGAAAAATCCACCCAAAACCTAAAAAAATTGAAATTTTTATATGAAAAACTTCTTTTGCCCATATCTCCTAAACTATGCGTCCTAGAGCGAAAAGGACTTTATTTCGTGACCACCCCAAAAAAAATTGAAAAATTCACCCAAAACCTAAAAAAATTGAAATTTTTATATGAAAAACTTCTTTTGCCCATATCTCCTTAAATATGCTTCCTAGAGCGAAAAGGACTTTAATTCGTGACCACCCTCAAAGATTTTAAAAATCCACCTAAAACCTAAAAAAATTGAAATTTTTATATGAAAAACTTCTTTTGGCCATATCTCCTTAAATATGCGTCCTAGAGCGAAAAGGACTTTATTTCGTGACCACCCCAAAAAAATTGAAAAATTCACCCAAAACCTAAAAAAATTTAAATTTTTATATGAAAAACTTCTTTTGCCCATATCTCCTTAAATATGCGTCCTAGAGCGAAAAGGACTTTAATTCGTGACCACCCTCAGAAAATTTAAAAATCCACCTAAAACCTAAAAAAATTGAAATTTTTATATGAAAAACTTCTTTTGCCCATATCTCCTTAAATATGCGTCCTAGAGCGAAAAGGACGATAATTCGTGACCACCCTCAAAAAATTTTAAAATCCACCTAAAACCTAAAAAAATTGAAATTTTTATATGAAAAACTTCTTTTGGCTATATCTCCTTAAATATGCGTCCTAGAGCGAAAAGGACTTTAATTCGTGACCACCCTCAAAAAATTGAAAAATCCACCCAAAACCTAAAAAAATTGAAATTTTTATATGAAAAACTTCTTTTGCCCATATCTCCTAAACTATGCGTCCTAGAGCGAAAAGGACTTTATTTCGTGACCACCCCAAAAAATTGAAAAATTCACCCAAAACCTAAAAAAATTGAAATTTTTATATGAAAAACTTCTTTTGCCCATATCTCCTTAAATATGCGTCCTAGAGCGAAAAGGACTTTAATTCGTGACCACCCTCAAAAAATTGAAAAATCCACCCAAAACCTAAAAAAATTTAAATTTTTATACGAAAAACTTCTTTTGCCCATACCTCCTTAAATATGCGTCCTAGAGCGAAAAGGACTTTAATTCGTGACCACCCCCAAAAAATTGCAAAATCCACTCAAAACCTCAAAAAATTTAAATTTTTATATGAAAAACTTCTTTTGCCCATATCTCCTTAAATATGCGTCCTCGAGCGAAAAGGACGATAATTCGTGACCACCCCAAAAAAATTGAAAAATTCACCCAAAACCTAAAAAAATTGAAATTTTTATATGAAAAACTTCTTTTGCCCATATCTCCTTAAATATGCGTCCTAGAGCGAAAAGGACTTTAATTCGTGACCACCCTCAAAAAATTGAAAAATCCACTCAAAACCTAAAAAAATTGAAATTTTTATATGAAAAACTTCTTTTGCCCATATCTCCTAAACTATGCGTCCTAGAGCGAAAAGGACTTTATTTCGTGACCACCCCAAAAAATTTGAAAAATTCATCCAAAACCTAAAAAAATTGAAATTTTTATATGAAAAACTTCTTTTGCCCATATCTCCTTAAATATGCGTCCTAGAGCGAAAAGGACTTTAATTCGTGACCACCCCCAAAAAATTGAAAAATCCACTCAAAACCTCAAAAAATTTAAATTTTTATATGAAAAACTTCTTTTGCCCATATCTCCTTAAATATGCGTCCTAGAGCGAAAAGGACTTTAATTCGTGACCACCCTCAGAAAATTGAAAAATCCACTCAAAACCTAAAAAAATTGAAATTTTTATATGAAAAACTTCTTTTGCCCATATCTCCTTAAATATGCGTCCTAGCGCGAAAAGGACGATAATTCGTGACCACCCTCAAAAAATTTTAAAATCCACCTAAAACCAAAAAAATTGAAATTTTTATATGAAAAACTTCTTTTGGCTATATCTCCTTAAATATGCGTCCTAGAGCGAAAAGGACTTTAATTCGTGACCACCCTCAAAAAATTCAAAAATCCACCCAAAACCTAAAAAAATTGAAATTTTTATATGAAAAACGTCTTTTGCCCATATCTCCTAAACTATGCGTCCTAGAGCGAAAAGGACTTTATTTCGTGACCACCCCAAAAAAATTGAAATTTTTATATGAAAAACTTCTTTTGCCCATATCTCCTTAAATATGCGTCCTAGAGCGAAAAGGACTTTAATTCGTGACCACCCTCAAAAAATTGAAAAATCCACCCAAAACCTAAAAAAATTTAAATTTTTATACGAAAAACTTCTTTTGCCCATACCTCCTTAAATATGCGTCCTAGAGCGAAAAGGACTTTAATTCGTGACCACCCCCAAAAAATTGAAAAATCCACTCAAAACCTCAAAAAATTTAAATTTTTATATGAAAAACTTCTTTTGCCCATATCTCCTTAAATATGCGTCCTAGAGCGAAAAGGACTTTAATTCGTGACCACCCTCAAAAAATTTAAAAATCCACCTAAAACCTAAAAAAATTGAAATTTTTATATGAAAAACTTCTTTTGCCCATATCTCCTTAAATATGCGTCCTAGAGCGAAAAGGACTTAAATTCGTGACCACCCTCAAAAAATTGGAAAATCCACCCAAAACCTAAAAAAATTGAAATTTTTATATTAAAAACCTTGTTTTGCCCATATCTCCTAAACTATGCGTCCTAGAGCGAAAAGGACTTTAATTCGTGACCACCCCCAAAAAATTGCAAAATCCACTCAAAACCTCAAAAAATTTTAATTTTTATATGAAAAACTTCTTTTGCCCATATCTCCTTAAATATGCGTCCTAGAGCGAAAAGGACTTTAATTCCTGACCACCCCCAAAAAATTGAAAAATCCACTCAAAACCTCAAAAAATTTAAATTTTTATATGAAAAACTTCTTTTGCCCATATCTCCTTAAATATGCGTCCTAGAGCGAAAAGGACTTTAATTCGTGACCACCCTCAGAAAATTGAAAAATCCACCCAAAACCTAAAAAAATTGAAATTTTTATATGAAAAACTTCTTTTGCCCATATCTCCTAAACTATGCGTCCTAGAGCGAAAAGGACTTTATTTCGTGACCACCCCAAAAAATTGAAAAATTCACCCAAAACCTAAAAAAATTGAAATTTTTATATGAAAAACTTCTTTTGCCCATATCTCCTTAAATATGCGTCCTAGAGCGAAAAGGACTTTAATTCGTGACCACCCTCAAAAAATTGAAAAATCCACCCAAAACCTAAAAAAATTTAAATTTTTATACGAAAAACTTCTTTTGCCCATACCTCCTTAAATATGCGTCCTAGAGCGAAAAGGACTTTAATTCGTGACCACCCCCAAAAAATTGCAAAATCCACTCAAAACCTCAAAAAATTTAAATTTTTATATGAAAAACTTCTTTTGCCCATATCTCCTTAAATATGCGTCCTCGAGCGAAAAGGACGATAATTCGTGACCACCCCAAAAAAATTGAAAAATTCACCCAAAACCTAAAAAAATTGAAATTTTTATATGAAAAACTTCTTTTGCCCATATCTCCTTAAATATGCGTCCTAGAGCGAAAAGGACTTTAATTCGTGACCACCCTTAAAAAATTGAAAAATCCACTCAAAACCTAAAAAAATTGAAATTTTTATATGAAAAACTTCTTTTGCCCATATCTCCTAAACTATGCGTCCTAGAGCGAAAAGGACTTTATTTCGTGACCACCCCAAAAAATTTGAAAAATTCACCCAAAACCTAAAAAAATTGAAATTTTTATATGAAAAACTTCTTTTGCCCATATCTCCTTAAATATGCGTCCTAGAGCGAAAAGGACTTTAATTCGTGACCACCCCCAAAAAATTGAAAAATCCACTCAAAACCTCAAAAAATTTAAATTTTTATATGAAAAACTTCTTTTGCCCATATCTCCTTAAATATGCGTCCTAGAGCGAAAAGGACTTTAATTCGTGACCACCCTCAGAAAATTGAAAAATCCACTCAAAACCTAAAAAAATTGAAATTTTTATATGAAAAACTTCTTTTGCCCATATCTCCTTAAATATGCGTCCTAGCGCGAAAAGGACGATAATTCGTGACCACCCTCAAAAAATTTTAAAATCCACCTAAAACCAAAAAAATTGAAATTTTTATATGAAAAACTTCTTTTGGCTATATCTCCTTAAATATGCGTCCTAGAGCGAAAAGGACTTTAATTCGTGACCACCCTCAAAAAATTCAAAAATCCACCCAAAACCTAAAAAAATTGAAATTTTTATATGAAAAACGTCTTTTGCCCATATCTCCTAAACTATGCGTCCTAGAGCGAAAAGGACTTTATTTCGTGACCACCCCAAAAAAATTGAAATTTTTATATGAAAAACTTCTTTTGCCCATATCTCCTTAAATATGCGTCCTAGAGCGAAGAGGACTTTAATTCGTGACCACCCTCAAAAAATTGAAAAATCCACCCAAAACCTAAAAAAATTTAAATTTTTATACGAAAAACTTCTTTTGCCCATACCTCCTTAAATATGCGTCCTAGAGCGAAAAGGACTTTAATTCGTGACCACCCCCAAAAAATTGAAAAATCCACTCAAAACCTCAAAAAATTTAAATTTTTATATGAAAAACTTCTTTTGCCCATATCTCCTTAAATATGCGTCCTAGAGCGAAAAGGACTTTAATTCGTGACCACCCTCAAAAAATTTAAAAATCCACCTAAAACCTAAAAAAATTGAAATTTTGATATGAAAAACTTCTTTTGCCCATATCTCCTTAAATATGCGTCCTAGAGCGAAAAGGACTTTAATTCGTGACCACCCTCAAAAAATTGGAAAATCCACCCAAAACCTAAAAAAATTGAAATTTTTATATTAAAAACCTTGTTTTGCCCATATCTCCTAAACTATGCGTCCTAGAGCGAAAAGGACTTTAATTCGTGACCACCCCCAAAAAATTGCAAAATCCACTCAAAACCTCAAAAAATTTTAATTTTTATATGAAAAACTTCTTTTGCCCATATCTCCTTAAATATGCGTCCTAGAGCGAAAAGGACTTTAATTCGTGACCACCCCCAAAAAATTGCAAAATCCACTCAAAACCTCAAAAAATTTAAATTTTTATATGAAAAACTTCTTTTGCCCATATCTCCTTAAATATGCGTCCTCGAGCGAAAAGGACGATAATTCGTGACCACCCCAAAAAAATTGAAAAATCCACTCAAAACCTCAAAAAATTTAAATTTTTATATGAAAAACTTCTTTTGCCCATATCTCCTTAAATATGCGTCCTAGAGCGAAAAGGACTTTAATTCGTGACCACCCTCAGAAAATTGAAAAATCCACCCAAAACCTAAAAAAATTGAAATTTTTATATGAAAAACTTCTTTTGCCCATATCTCCTAAACTATGCGTCCTAGAGCGAAAAGGACTTTATTTCGTGACCACCCCAAAAAATTGAAAAATTCACCCAAAACCTAAAAAAATTGAAATTTTTATATGAAAAACTTCTTTTGCCCATATCTCCTTAAATATGCGTCCTAGAGCGAAAAGGACTTTAATTCGTGACCACCCTCAAAAAATTGAAAAATCCACCCAAAACCTAAAAAAATTTAAATTTTTATACGAAAAACTTCTTTTGCCCATACCTCCTTAAATATGCGTCCTAGAGCGAAAAGGACTTTAATTCGTGACCACCCCCAAAAAATTGCAAAATCCACTCAAAACCTCAAAAAATTTAAATTTTTATATGAAAAACTTCTTTTGCCCATATCTCCTTAAATATGCGTCCTCGAGCGAAAAGGACGATAATTCGTGACCACCCCAAAAAAATTGAAAAATTCACCCAAAACCTAAAAAAATTGAAATTTTTATATGAAAAACTTCTTTTGCCCATATCTCCTTAAATATGCGTCCTAGAGCGAAAAGGACTTTAATTCGTGACCACCCTTAAAAAATTGAAAAATCCACTCAAAACCTAAAAAAATTGAAATTTTTATATGAAAAACTTCTTTTGCCCATATCTCCTAAACTATGCGTCCTAGAGCGAAAAGGACTTTATTTCGTGACCACCCCAAAAAATTTGAAAAATTCACCCAAAACCTAAAAAAATTGAAATTTTTATATGAAAAACTTCTTTTGCCCATATCTCCTTAAATATGCGTCCTAGAGCGAAAAGGACTTTAATTCGTGACCACCCCCAAAAAATTGAAAAATCCACTCAAAACCTCAAAAAATTTAAATTTTTATATGAAAAACTTCTTTTGCCCATATCTCCTTAAATATGCGTCCTAGAGCGAAAAGGACTTTAATTCGTGACCACCCTCAGAAAATTGAAAAATCCACTCAAAACCTAAAAAAATTGAAATTTTTATATGAAAAACTTCTTTTGCCCATATCTCCTTAAATATGCGTCCTAGCGCGAAAAGGACGATAATTCGTGACCACCCTCAAAAAATTTTAAAATCCACCTAAAACCAAAAAAATTGAAATTTTTATATGAAAAACTTCTTTTGGCTATATCTCCTTAAATATGCGTCCTAGAGCGAAAAGGACTTTAATTCGTGACCACCCTCAAAAAATTCAAAAATCCACCCAAAACCTAAAAAAATTGAAATTTTTATATGAAAAACGTCTTTTGCCCATATCTCCTAAACTATGCGTCCTAGAGCGAAAAGGACTTTATTTCGTGACCACCCCAAAAAAATTGAAATTTTTATATGAAAAACTTCTTTTGCCCATATCTCCTTAAATATGCGTCCTAGAGCGAAGAGGACTTTAATTCGTGACCACCCTCAAAAAATTGAAAAATCCACCCAAAACCTAAAAAAATTTAAATTTTTATACGAAAAACTTCTTTTGCCCATACCTCCTTAAATATGCGTCCTAGAGCGAAAAGGACTTTAATTCGTGACCACCCCCAAAAAATTGAAAAATCCACTCAAAACCTCAAAAAATTTAAATTTTTATATGAAAAACTTCTTTTGCCCATATCTCCTTAAATATGCGTCCTAGAGCGAAAAGGACTTTAATTCGTGACCACCCTCAAAAAATTTAAAAATCCACCTAAAACCTAAAAAAATTGAAATTTTGATATGAAAAACTTCTTTTGCCCATATCTCCTTAAATATGCGTCCTAGAGCGAAAAGGACTTTAATTCGTGACCACCCTCAAAAAATTGGAAAATCCACCCAAAACCTAAAAAAATTGAAATTTTTATATTAAAAACCTTGTTTTGCCCATATCTCCTAAACTATGCGTCCTAGAGCGAAAAGGACTTTAATTCGTGACCACCCCCAAAAAATTGCAAAATCCACTCAAAACCTCAAAAAATTTTAATTTTTATATGAAAAACTTCTTTTGCCCATATCTCCTTAAATATGCGTCCTAGAGCGAAAAGGACTTTAATTCGTGACCACCCCCAAAAAATTGCAAAATCCACTCAAAACCTCAAAAAATTTAAATTTTTATATGAAAAACTTCTTTTGCCCATATCTCCTTAAATATGCGTCCTCGAGCGAAAAGGACGATAATTCGTGACCACCCCAAAAAAATTGAAAAATTCACCCAAAACCTAAAAAAATTGAAATTTTTATATGAAAAACTTCTTTTGCCCATATCTCCTTAAATATGCGTCCTAGAGCGAAAAGGACTTTAATTCGTGACCACCCTTAAAAAATTGAAAAATCCACTCAAAACCTAAAAAAATTGAAATTTTTATATGAAAAACTTCTTTTGCCCATATCTCCTAAACTATGCGTCCTAGAGCGAAAAGGACTTTATTTCGTGACCACCCCAAAAAATTTGAAAAATTCACCCAAAACCTAAAAAAATTGAAATTTTTATATGAAAAACTTCTTTTGCCCATATCTCCTTAAATATGCGTCCTAGAGCGAAAAGGACTTTAATTCGTGACCACCCCCAAAAAATTGAAAAATCCACTCAAAACCTCAAAAAATTTAAATTTTTATATGAAAAACTTCTTTTGCCCATATCTCCTTAAATATGCGTCCTAGAGCGAAAAGGACTTTAATTCGTGACCACCCTCAGAAAATTGAAAAATCCACTCAAAACCTAAAAAAATTGAAATTTTTATATGAAAAACTTCTTTTGCCCATATCTCCTTAAATATGCGTCCTAGCGCGAAAAGGACGATAATTCGTGACCACCCTCAAAAAATTTTAAAATCCACCTAAAACCAAAAAAATTGAAATTTTTATATGAAAAACTTCTTTTGGCTATATCTCCTTAAATATGCGTCCTAGAGCGAAAAGGACTTTAATTCGTGACCACCCTCAAAAAATTCAAAAATCCACCCAAAACCTAAAAAAATTGAAATTTTTATATGAAAAACGTCTTTTGCCCATATCTCCTAAACTATGCGTCCTAGAGCGAAAAGGACTTTATTTCGTGACCACCCCAAAAAAATTGAAATTTTTATATGAAAAACTTCTTTTGCCCATATCTCCTTAAATATGCGTCCTAGAGCGAAAAGGACTTTAATTCGTGACCACCCTCAAAAAATTGAAAAATCCACCCAAAACCTAAAAAAATTTAAATTTTTATACGAAAAACTTCTTTTGCCCATACCTCCTTAAATATGCGTCCTAGAGCGAAAAGGACTTTAATTCGTGACCACCCCCAAAAAATTGAAAAATCCACTCAAAACCTCAAAAAATTTAAATTTTTATATGAAAAACTTCTTTTGCCCATATCTCCTTAAATATGCGTCCTAGAGCGAAAAGGACTTTAATTCGTGACCACCCTCAAAAAATTTAAAAATCCACCTAAAACCTAAAAAAATTGAAATTTTTATATGAAAAACTTCTTTTGCCCATATCTCCTTAAATATGCGTCCTAGAGCGAAAAGGACTTTAATTCGTGACCACCCTCAAAAAATTGGAAAATCCACCCAAAACCTAAAAAAATTGAAATTTTTATATTAAAAACCTTGTTTTGCCCATATCTCCTAAACTATGCGTCCTAGAGCGAAAAGGACTTTAATTCGTGACCACCCCCAAAAAATTGCAAAATCCACTCAAAACCTCAAAAAATTTTAATTTTTATATGAAAAACTTCTTTTGCCCATATCTCCTTAAATATGCGTCCTAGAGCGAAAAGGACTTTAATTCCTGACCACCCCCAAAAAATTGAAAAATCCACTCAAAACCTCAAAAAATTTAAATTTTTATATGAAAAACTTCTTTTGCCCATATCTCCTTAAATATGCGTCCTAGAGCGAAAAGGACTTTAATTCGTGACCACCCTCAGAAAATTGAAAAATCCACTCAAAACCTAAAAAAATTGAAATTTTTATATGAAAAACTTCTTTTGCCCATATCTCCTTAAATATGCGTCCTAGCGCGAAAAGGACGATAATTCGTGACCACCCTCAAAAAATTTTAAAATCCACCTAAAACCAAAAAAATTGAAATTTTTATATGAAAAACTTCTTTTGGCTATATCTCCTTAAATATGCGTCCTAGAGCGAAAAGGACTTTAATTCGTGACCACCCTCAAAAAATTGAAAAATCCACCCAAAACCTAAAAAAATTGAAATTTTTATATGAAAAACGTCTTTTGCCCATATCTCCTAAACTATGCGTCCTAGAGCGAAAAGGACTTTATTTCGTGACCACCCCAAAAAAATTGAAAAATTCACCCAAAACCTAAAAAAATTGAAATTTTTATATGAAAAACTTCTTTTGCCCATATCTCCTTAAATATGCGTCCTAGAGCGAAAAGGACTTTAATTCGTGACCACCCTCAAAAAATTGAAAAATCCACCCAAAACCTAAAAAAATTTAAATTTTTATACGAAAAACTTCTTTTGCCCATACCTCCTTAAATATGCGTCCTAGAGCGAAAAGGACTTTAATTCGTGACCACCCCCAAAAAATTGAAAAATCCACTCAAAACCTCAAAAAATTTAAATTTTTATATGAAAAACTTCTTTTGCCCATATCTCCTTAAATATGCGTCCTAGAGCGAAAAGGACGATAAATCGTGACCACCCTCAAAAAATTTAAAAATCCACCCAAAACCTAAAAAAATTGAAATTTTTATATGAAAAACTTCTTTTGCCCATATCTCCTAAACTATGCGTCCTAGAGCGAAAAGGACTTTAATTCGTGACCACCCCCAAAAAATTGAAAAATCCACTCAAAACCTCAAAAAATTTAAATTTTTATATGAAAAACTTCTTTTGCCCATATCTCCTTAAATATGCGTCCTAGAGCGAAAAGGACGATAATTCGTGACCACCCTCAAAAAATTTAAAAATCCACCTAAAACCTAAAAAAATTGAAATTTTTATATGAAAAACTTCTTTTGGCCATATCTCCTTAAATATGCGTCCTAGAGCGAAAAGGACTTTAATTCGTGACCACCCTCAAAAAATTGAAAAATCCACCCAAAACCTAAAAGAATTGAAATTTTTATATGAAAAACGTCTTTTGCCCATATCTCCTAAACTATGCGTCCTAGAGCGAAAAGGACTTTATTTCGTGACCACCCCAAAAAAATTGAAAAATTCACCCAAAACCTAAAAAAATTGAAATTTTTATATGAAAAACTTCTTTTGCCCATATCTCCTTAAATATGCGTCCTAGAGCGAAAAGGACTTTAATTCGTGACCACCCTCAAAAAATTGAAAAATCCACCCAAAACCTAAAAAAATTTAAATTTTTATACGAAAAACTTCTTTTGCCCATACCTCCTTAAATATGCGTCCTAGAGCGAAAAGGACTTTATTTCGTGACCACCCCAAAAAAATTGAAAAATTCACCCAAAACCTAAAAAAATTGAAATTTTTATATGAAAAACTTCTTTTGCCAATATCTCCTTCAATATGCGTCCTAGAGCGAAAAGGACTTTAATTCGTGACCACCCTCAAAAAATTGAAAAATCCACCCAAAACCTAAAAAACAATTAAATTTTTATACGAAAAACTTCTTTTGCCCATACCTCCTTAAATATGCGTCCTAGAGCGAAAAGGACTTTAATTCGTGACCACCCCCAAAAAATTGCAAAATCCACTCAAAACCTCAAAAATTTAAATTTTTATATGAAAAACTTCTTTTGCCCATATCTCCTTAAATATGCGTCCTCGAGCGAAAAGGACGATAATTCGTGACCACCCAAAAAAAAATTGAAAAATTCACCCAAAACCTGAAAAAATTGAAATTTTTATATGAACAACTTCTTTTGCCCATATCTCCTTAAATGTGCGTCCTAGAGCGAAAAGGACTTTAATTCGTGACCACCCTCAAAAAATTGAAAAATCCACCCAAAACCTAAAAAAATTGAAATTTTTATATGAAAAACTTCTTTTGCCCATATCTCCTAAACTATGCGTCCTAGAGCGAAAAGGACTTTATTTCGTGACCACCCCAAAAAAATTAAAAAATTCACCCAAAACCTAAAAAAATTGAAATTTTTATATGAAAATCTTCTTTTGCCCATATCTCCTTAAATATGCGTCCTAGAGCGAAAAGGACTTTAATTCGTGACCACCCCAAAAAATTGAAAAATCCACTCAAAACCTCAAAAAATTTAAATTTTTATATGAAAAACTTCTTTTGCCCATATCTCCTTAAATATGCGTCCTAGAGCGAAAAGGACTTTAATTCGTGACCACCCTCAGAAAATTGAAAAATCCACTCAAAACCTAAAAAAATTGAAATTTTTATATGAAAAACTTCTTTTGCCCATATCTCCTTAAATATGCGTCCTAGCGCGAAAAGGACGATAATTCGTGACCACCCTCAAAAAATTTTAAAATCCACCTAAAACCTAAAAAAATTGAAATTTTTATATGAAAAACTTCTTTTGGCTATATCTCCTTAAATATGCGTCCTAGAGCGAAAAGGACTTTAATTCGTGACCACCCTCAAAAAATTGAAAAATCCACCCAAAACCTAAAAAAATTGAAATTTTTATATGAAAAACGTCTTTTGCCCATATCTCCTAAACTATGCGTCCCAGAGCGAAAAGGACTTTATTTCGTGACCACCCTCAAAAAATTTAAAAATCCACCCAAAACCTAAAAAAATTGAAATTTTTATATGAAAAACTTCTTTTGGCTATATCTCCTGAAATATGCGTCCTAGAGCGAAAAGGACTTTAATTCGTGACCACCCCCAAAAAATTGAAAAATCCACTCAAAACCTCAAAAAATTTAAATTTTTATATGAAAAACTTCTTTTGCCCATATCTCCTTAAATATGCGTCCTAGAGCGAAAAGGACGATAATTCGTGACCACCCTCAAAAAATTTAAAAATCCACCTAAAACCAAAAAAAATTGAAATTTTTATATGAAAAACTTCTTTTGGCCATATCTCCTTAAATATGCGTCCTAGGGGAAAAGGACGATAATTCGTGACCACCCTCAAAAAATTTAAAAATCCACTCAAAACCTCAAAAAATTGAAATTTTTATATGAAAAACTTCTTTTGGCTATATCTCCTTAAATATGCGTCCTAGAGCGAAAAGGATGATAATTCGTGACCACCCTCAAAAATTTGAAAAATCCACCCAAAACCTAAAAAAATTGAAATTTTTATATGAAAAACTTCTTTTTCCCATATCTCCTAAACTATGCGTCCTAGAGCGAAAAGGACTTTAATTCGTGACCACCCTCAAAAAAATTTAAAATCCACCCAAAACCTAAAAAAATTGAAATTTTTATATGAAAAACTTCTTTTGGCTATATCTCCTTAAATATGCGTCCTAGAGCGAAAAGGACTTTAATTCGTGACCACCCTCAAAAATTGAAAAATCCACCCAAAACCTAAAAAAATTGAAATTTTTATATGAAAAACTTCTTTTGCCCATATCTCCTAAACTATGCGTCCTAGAGCGAAAAGGACTTTAATTCGTGACCACCCCAAAAAAATTGAAAAATTCACCCAAAACCTAAAAAAATTGAAATTTTTATATGAAAAACTTCTTTTGGCCATATCTCCTTAAATATGCGTCCTAGAGCGAAAAGGACTTTAATTCGTGACCACCCTCAAAAAATTGAAAAATCCACCAAAAACCTAAAAAAATTGAAATTTTTATATGAAAAACTTCTTTTGTCCATATCTCCTTAAATATGAGTCCTAGAGCGAAAAGGACTTTAATTCGTGACCACCCTCAAAAAATTGAAAAATCCACCCAAAACCTAAAAAAATTGAAATTTTTATATGAAAAACTTCTTTTGCCCATATCTCCTAAACTATGCGTCCTAGAGCGAAAAGGACTTTATTTCGTGACCACCCTCAAAAAATTGAAAAATCCACCCAAAACCTAAAAAAATTGAAATTTTTATATGAGAAACTTCTTTTGCCCATATCTCCTAAACTATGCGTCCTAGAGCGAAAAGAACTTTAATTCGTGACCACCCCAAAAAAATTGAAAAATTCACCCAAAACCTAAAAAAAATTGAAATTTTTATATGAAAAACTTCTTTTGCCCATATCTCCTTAAATATGCGTCCTAGAGCGAAAAGGACTTTAATTCGTGACCACCCCCCAAAAATTGAAAAATCCACCCAAAACCTAAAAAAATTGAAATTTTTATATGAAAAACTTCTTTTGCCCATATCTCCTAAACTATGCGTCCTAGAGCGAAAAGGACTTTATTTCGTGACCACCCTCAAAAAATTGAAAAATCCACCCAAAACCTAAAAAAATTGAAATTTTTATATGAGAAACTTCTTTTGACCATATCTCCTGAAATATGCGTCCTAGAGCGAAAAGGACTTTAATTCGTGACCACCCTCAAAAAATTGAAAAATCCACCAAAAACCTAAAAAAATTGAAATTTTTATATGAAAAACTTCTTTTGTCCATATCTCCTTAAATATGAGTCCTAGAGCGAAAAGGACTTTAATTCGTGACCACCCTCAAAAAATTGAAAAATCCACCCAAAACCTAAAAAAATTGAAATTTTTATATGAAAAACTTCTTTTGCCCATATCTCCTAAACTATGCGTCCTAGAGCGAAAAGGACTTTATTTCGTGACCACCCTCAAAAAATTGAAAAATCCACCCAAAACCTAAAAAAAATGAAATTTTTATATGAGAAACTTCTTTTGCCCATATCTCCTAAACTATGCGTCCTAGAGCGAAAAGGACTTTAATTCGTGACCACCCCAAAAAAATTGAAAAATTCACCCAAAACCTAAAAAAATTGAAATTTTTATATGAAAAACTTCTTTTGCCCATATCTCCTTAAATATGCGTCCTAGAGCGAAAAGGACTTTAATTCGTGACCACCCCCCAAAAATTGAAAAATCCACCCAAAACCTAAAAAAATTTAAATTTTTATATGAAAAACTTCTTTTGCCCATATCTCCTAAACTATGCGTCCTAGAGCGAAAAGGACTTTATTTCGTGACCACCCTCAAAAAATTGAAAAATCCACCCAAAACCTAAAAAAATTGAAATTTTTATATGAGAAACTTCTTTTGCCCATATCTCCTGAAATATGCGCCCTAGAGCGAAAAGGACTTTAATTCGTGACCACCCCCAAAAAATTGAAAAATCCACTCAAAACCTCAAAAAATTTAAATTTTTATATGAAAAACTTCTTTTGCCCATATCTCCTTAAATATGCGTCCTAGAGCGAAAAGGACGATAATTCGTGACCACCCTCAAAAAATTTAAAAATCCACCTAAAACCTAAAAAAATTGAAATTTTTATATGAAAAACTTCTTTTGGCCATATCTCCTTAAATATGCGTCCTAGAGCGAAAAGGACTTTAATTCGTGACCACCCTCAAAAAATTGAAAAATCCACCCAAAACCTAAAAAAATTGAAATTTTTATATGAAAAACTTCTTTTGGCTATATCTCCTTAAATATGCGTCCTAGAGCGAAAAGGACTTTATTTCGTGACCACCCCAAAAAAATTGAAAAATCTACCCAAAACCTAAAAAAATTGAAATTTTTATATGAAAAACTTCTTTTTCCCATATCTCCTAAACTATGCGTCCTAGAGCGAAAAGGACTTTATTTCGTGACCACCCCAAAAAAATTGAAAAATCCACCCAAAACCTAAAAAAATTGACATTTTTATATGAAAAACTTCTTTTGCCCATATCTCCTAAACTATGCGTCCTAGAGCGAAAAGGACTTTATTTCGTGACCACCCCCAAAAAATTGAAAAATTCACCCAAAACCTAAAAAAATTGAAATTTTTATATGAAAAACTTCTTTTGCCCATATCTCCTTAAATATGCTTCCTAGAGCGAAAAGGACTTTAATTCGTGACCACCCTCAAAAATTTTAAAAATCCACCTAAAACCTAAAAAAATTGAAATTTTTATATGAAAAACTTCTTTTGGCCATATCTCCTTAAATATGCGTCCTAGAGCGAAAAGGACTTTATTTCGTGACCACCCTCAGAAAATTTAAAAATCCACCTAAAACCTACAAAAATTGAAATTTTTATATGAAAAACTTCTTTTGCCCATATCTCCTTAAATATGCGTCCTAGAGCGAAAAGGACGATAATTCGTGACCACCCTCAAAAAATTTTAAAATCCACCTAAAACCTAAAAAAATTGAAATTTTTATATGAAAAACTTCTTTTGGCTATATCTCCTTAAATATGCGTCCTAGAGCGAAAAGGACTTTAATTCGTGACCACCCTCAAAAAATTGAAAAATCCACCCAAAACCTAAAAAAATTGAAATTTTTATATGAAAAACTTCTTTTGCCCATATCTCCTAAACTATGCGTCCTAGAGCGAAAAGGACTTTATTTCGTGACCACCCCAAAAAATTGAAAAATTCACCCAAAACCTAAAAAAATTGAAATTTTTATATGAAAAACTTCTTTTGCCCATATCTCCTTAAATATGCGTCCTAGAGCGAAAAGGACTTTAATTCGTGACCACCCTCAAAAAATTGAAAAATCCACCCAAAACCTAAAAAAATTTAAATTTTTATACGAAAAACTTCTTTTGCCCATACCTCCTTAAATATGCGTCCTAGAGCGAAAAGGACTTTAATTCGTGACCACCCCCAAAAAATTGCAAAATCCACTCAAAACCTCAAAAAATTTAAATTTTTATATGAAAAACTTCTTTTGCCCATATCTCCTTAAATATGCGTCCTCGAGCGAAAAGGACGATAATTCGTGACCACCCCAAAAAAATTGAAAAATTCACCCAAAACCTAAAAAAATTGAAATTTTTATATGAAAAACTTCTTTTGCCCATATCTCCTTAAATATGCGTCCTAGAGCGAAAAGGACTTTAATTCGTGACCACCCTCAAAAAATTGAAAAATCCACTCAAAACCTAAAAAAATTGAAATTTTTATATGAAAAACTTCTTTTGCCCATATCTCCTAAACTATGCGTCCTAGAGCGAAAAGGACTTTATTTCGTGACCACCCCAAAAAAATTGAAAAATTCACCCAAAACCTAAAAAAATTGAAATTTTTATATGAAAAACTTCTTTTGCCCATATCTCCTTAAATATGCGTCCTAGAGCGAAAAGGACTTTAATTCGTGACCACCCCCAAAAAATTGAAAAATCCACTCAAAACCTCAAAAAATTTAAATTTTTATATGAAAAACTTCTTTTGCCCATATCTCCTTAAATATGCGTCCTAGAGCGAAAAGGACTTTAATTCGTGACCACCCTCAGAAAATTGAAAAATCCACTCAAAACCTAAAAAAATTGAAATTTTTATATGAAAAACTTCTTTTGCCCATATCTCCTTAAATATGCGTCCTAGCGCGAAAAGGACGATAATTCGTGACCACCCTCAAAAAATTTTAAAATCCACCTAAAACCAAAAAAATTGAAATTTTTATATGAAAAACTTCTTTTGGCTATATCTCCTTAAATATGCGTCCTAGAGCGAAAAGGACTTTAATTCGTGACCACCCTCAAAAAATTCAAAAATCCACCCAAAACCTAAAAAAATTGAAATTTTTATATGAAAAACGTCTTTTGCCCATATCTCCTAAACTATGCGTCCTAGAGCGAAAAGGACTTTATTTCGTGACCACCCCAAAAAAATTGAAATTTTTATATGAAAAACTTCTTTTGCCCATATCTCCTTAAATATGCGTCCTAGAGCGAAAAGGACTTTAATTCGTGACCACCCTCAAAAAATTGAAAAATCCACCCAAAACCTAAAAAAATTTAAATTTTTATACGAAAAACTTCTTTTGCCCATACCTCCTTAAATATGCGTCCTAGAGCGAAAAGGACTTTAATTCGTGACCACCCCCAAAAAATTGAAAAATCCACTCAAAACCTCAAAAAATTTAAATTGTTATATGAAAAACTTCTTTTGCCCACATCTCCTTAAATATGCGTCCTAGAGCGAAAAGGACTTTAATTCGTGACCACCCTCAAAAAATTGAAAAATCCACCCAAAACCTAAAAAAATTGAAATTTTTATATTAAAAACCTTGTTTTGCCCATATCTCCTAAACTATGCGTCCTAGAGCGAAAAGGACTTTAATTCGTGACCACCCCCAAAAAATTGCAAAATCCACTCAAAACCTCAAAAAACTTTAATTTTTATATGAAAAACTTCTTTTGCCCATATCTCCATAAATATGCGTCCTAGAGCGAAAAGGACTTTAATTCCTGACCACCCCCAAAAAATTGAAAAATCCACTCAAAACCTCAAAAAATTTAAATTTTTATATGAAAAACTTCTTTTGCCCATATCTCCTTAAATATGCGTCCTAGAGCGAAAAGGACTTTAATTCGTGACCACCCTCAGAAAATTGAAAAATCCACTCAAAACCTAAAAAAATTGAAATTTTTATATGAAAAACTTCTTTTGCCCATATCTCCTTAAATATGCGTCCTAGCGCGAAAAGGACGATAATTCGTGACCACCCTCAAAAAATTTTAAAATCCACCTAAAACCAAAAAAATTGAAATTTTTATATGAAAAACTTCTTTTGGCTATATCTCCTTAAATATGCGTCCTAGAGCGAAAAGGACTTTAATTCGTGACCACCCTCAAAAAATTGAAAAATCCACCCAAAACCTAAAAAAATTGAAATTTTTATATGAAAAACGTCTTTTGCCCATATCTCCTTAAATATGCGTCCTAGAGCGAAAAGGACTTTATTTCGTGACCACCCCAAAAAAATTGAAAAATTCACCCAAAACCTAAAAAAAATGAAATTTTTATATGAAAAACTTCTTTTGCCCATATCTCCTTAAATATGCGTCCTAGAGCGAAAAGGACTTTAATTCGTGACCACCCTCAAAAATTGAAAAATCCACCCAAAACCTAAAAAAATTTAAATTTTTATACGAAAAACTTCTTTTGCCCATACCTCCTTAAATATGCGTCCTAGAGCGAAAAGGACTTTAATTCGTGACCACCCCCAAAAAATTGAAAAATCCACTCAAAACCTCAAAAAATTTAAATTTTTATATGAAAAACTTCTTTTGCCCATATCTCCTTAAATATGCGTCCTAGAGCGAAAAGGACGATAATTCGTGACCACCCTCAAAAAATTTAAAAATCCACCCAAAACCTAAAAAAATTGAAATTTTTATATGAAAAACTTCTTTTGGCTATATCTCCTGAAATATGCGTCCTAGAGCGAAAAGGACTTTAATTCGTGACCACCCCCAAAAAATTGAAAAATCCACTCAAAACCTCAAAAAATTTAAATTTTTATATGAAAAACTTCTTTTGCCCATATCTCCTTAAATATGCGTCCTAGAGCGAAAAGGACTTTAATTCGTGACCACCCTCAAAAAATTGAAAAATCCACCCAAAACCTAAAAAAAAATTAAATTTTTATACGAAAAACTTCTTTTGCCCATACCTCCTTAAATATGCGTCCTAGAGCGAAAAGGACTTTAATTCGTGACCACCCTCAAAAAATTTAAAAATCCACCTAAAACCTAAAAAAATTGAAATTTTTATATGAAAAACTTCTTTTGGCCATATCTCCTTAAATATGCGTCCTAGAGCGAAAAGGACTTTAATTCGTGACCACCCTCAAAAAATTGAAAAATCCACCCAAAACCTAAAAGAATTGAAATTTTTATATTAAAAACCTTGTTTTGCCCATATCTCCTAAACTATGCGTCCTAGAGCGAAAAGGACTTTATTTCGTGACCACCCCAAAAAAATTGAAAAATTCACCCAAAACCTAAAAAAATTGAAATTTTTATATGAAAAACTTCTTTTGCCCATATCTCCTTAAATATGCGTCCTAGAGCGAAAAGGACTTTAATTCGTGACCACCCTCAAAAAATTGAAAAATCCACCCAAAACCTAAAAAAAATTAAATTTTTATACGAAAAACTTCTTTTGCCCATACCTCCTTAAATATGCGTCCTAGAGCGAAAAGGACTTTAATTCGTGACCACCCCCAAAAAATTGCAAAATCCACTCAAAACCTCAAAAATTTAAATTTTTATATGAAAAACTTCTTTTGCCCATATCTCCTTAAATATGCGTCCTCGAGCGAAAAGGACGATAATTCGTGACCACCCCAAAAAAAATTGAAAAATTCACCCAAAACCTAAAAAAATTGAAATTTTTATATGAAAAACTTCTTTTGCCCATATCTCCTTAAATGTGCGTCCTAGAGCGAAAAGGACTTTAATTCGTGACCACCCTCAAAAAATTGAAAAATCCACCCAAAACCTAAAAAAATTGAAATTTTTATATGAAAAACTTCTTTTGCCCATATCTCCTAAACTATGCGTCCTAGAGCGAAAAGGACTTTATTTCGTGACCACCCCAAAAAAATTAAAAAATTCACCCAAAACCTAAAAAAATTGAAATTTTTATATGAAAATCTTCTTTTGCCCATATCTCCTTAAATATGCGTCCTAGAGCGAAAAGGACTTTAATTCGTGACCACCCCAAAAAATTGAAAAATCCACTCAAAACCTCAAAAAATTTAAATTTTTATATGAAAAACTTCTTTTGCCCATATCTCCTTAAATATGCGTCCTAGAGCGAAAAGGACTTTAATTCGTGACCACCCTCAGAAAATTGAAAAATCCACCTAAAACCTAAAAAAATTGAAATTTTTATATGAAAAACTTCTTTTGGCCATATCTCCTTAAATATGCGTCCTAGAGCGAAAAGGACTTTAATTCGTGCCCACCCTCAAAAAATTGAAAAATCCACCCAAAACCTAAAAGAATTGAAATTTTTATATTAAAAACCTTGTTTTGCCCATATCTCCTAAACTATGCGTCCTAGAGCGAAAAGGACTTTATTTCGTGACCACCCCAAAAAAATTGAAAAATTCACCCAAAACCTAAAAAAATTGAAATTTTTATATGAAAATCTTCTTTTGCCCATATCTCCTTAAATATGCGTCCTAGAGCGAAAAGGACTTTAATTCGTGACCACCCCAAAAAATTGAAAAATCCACTCAAAACCTAAAAAAATTGAAATTTTTATATGAAAAACTTCTTTTGCCCATATCTCCTTAAATATGCGTCCTAGCGCGAAAAGGACGATAATTCGTGACCACCCTCAAAAAATTTTAAAATCCACCTAAAACCTAAAAAAATTGAAATTTTTATATGAAAAACTTCTTTTGGCTATATCTCCTTAAATATGCGTCCTAGAGCGAAAAGGACTTTAATTCGTGACCACCCCCAAAAAATTGAAAAATCCACTCAAAACCTCAAAAAATTTAAATTTTTATATGAAAAACTTCTTTTGCCCATATCTCCTTAAATATGCGTCCTAGAGCGAAAAGGACTTTAATTCGTGACCACCCTCAAAAAATTGAAAAATCCACCCAAAACCTAAAAAAAAATTAAATTTTTATACGAAAAACTTCTTTTGCCCATACCTCCTTAAATATGCGTCCTAGAGCGAAAAGGACTTTAATTCGTGACCACCCTCAAAAAATTTAAAAATCCACCTAAAACCTAAAAAAATTGAAATTTTTATATGAAAAACTTCTTTTGGCCATATCTCCTTAAATATGCGTCCTAGAGCGAAAAGGACTTTAATTCGTGACCACCCTCAAAAAATTGAAAAATCCACCCAAAACCTAAAAGAATTGAAATTTTTATATTAAAAACCTTGTTTTGCCCATATCTCCTAAACTATGCGTCCTAGAGCGAAAAGGACTTTATTTCGTGACCACCCCAAAAAAATTGAAAAATTCACCCAAAACCTAAAAAAATTGAAATTTTTATATGAAAAACTTCTTTTGCCCATATCTCCTTAAATATGCGTCCTAGAGCGAAAAGGACTTTAATTCGTGACCACCCTCAAAAAATTGAAAAATCCACCCAAAACCTAAAAAAAAATTAAATTTTTATACGAAAAACTTCTTTTGCCCATACCTCCTTAAATATGCGTCCTAGAGCGAAAAGGACTTTAATTCGTGACCACCCCCAAAAAATTGCAAAATCCACTCAAAACCTCAAAAATTTAAATTTTTATATGAAAAACTTCTTTTGCCCATATCTCCTTAAATATGCGTCCTCGAGCGAAAAGGACGATAATTCGTGACCACCCCAAAAAAAATTGAAAAATTCACCCAAAACCTAAAAAAATTGAAATTTTTATATGAAAAACTTCTTTTGCCCATATCTCCTTAAATGTGCGTCCTAGAGCGAAAAGGACTTTAATTCGTGACCACCCTCAAAAAATTGAAAAATCCACCCAAAACCTAAAAAAATTGAAATTTTTATATGAAAAACTTCTTTTGCCCATATCTCCTAAACTATGCGTCCTAGAGCGAAAAGGACTTTATTTCGTGACCACCCCAAAAAAATTAAAAAATTCACCCAAAACCTAAAAAAATTGAAATTTTTATATGAAAATCTTCTTTTGCCCATATCTCCTTAAATATGCGTCCTAGAGCGAAAAGGACTTTAATTCGTGACCACCCCAAAAAATTTAAAAATCCACTCAAAACCTCAAAAAATTTAAATTTTTATATGAAAAACTTCTTTTGCCCATATCTCCTTAAATATGCGTCCTAGAGCGAAAAGGACTTTAATTCGTGACCACCCTCAGAAAATTGAAAAATCCACCTAAAACCTAAAAAAATTGAAATTTTTATATGAAAAACTTCTTTTGGCCATATCTCCTTAAATATGCGTCCTAGAGCGAAAAGGACTTTAATTCGTGCCCACCCTCAAAAAATTGAAAAATCCACCCAAAACCTAAAAGAATTGAAATTTTTATATTAAAAACCTTGTTTTGCCCATATCTCCTAAACTATGCGTCCTAGAGCGAAAAGGACTTTATTTCGTGACCACCCCAAAAAAATTGAAAAATTCACCCAAAACCTAAAAAAATTGAAATTTTTATATGAAAATCTTCTTTTGCCCATATCTCCTTAAATATGCGTCCTAGAGCGAAAAGGACTTTAATTCGTGACCACCCCAAAAAATTGAAAAATCCACTCAAAACCTAAAAAAATTGAAATTTTTATATGAAAAACTTCTTTTGCCCATATCTCCTTAAATATGCGTCCTAGCGCGAAAAGGACGATAATTCGTGACCACCCTCAAAAAATTTTAAAATCCACCTAAAACCTAAAAAAATTGAAATTTTTATATGAAAAACTTCTTTTGGCTATATCTCCTTAAATATGCGTCCTAGAGCGAAAAGGACTTTAATTCGTGACCACCCTCAAAAAATTGAAAAATCCACCCAAAACCTAAAAAAATTGAAATTTTTATATGAAAAACGTCTTTTGCCCATATCTCCTAAACTATGCGTCCCAGAGCGAAAAGGACTTTATTTCGTGACCACCCTCAAAAAATTTAAAAATCCACCCAAAACCTAAAAAAATTGAAATTTTTATATGAAAAACTTCTTTTGGCTATATCTCCTGAAATATGCGTCCTAGAGCGAAAAGGACTTTAATTCGTGACCACCCCCAAAAAATTGAAAAATCCACTCAAAACCTCAAAAAATTTAAATTTTTATATGAAAAACTTCTTTTGCCCATATCTCCTTAAATATGCGTCCTAGAGCGAAAAGGACGATAATTCGTGACCACCCTCAAAAAATTTAAAAATCCACCTAAAACCAAAAAAAATTGAAATTTTTATATGAAAAACTTCTTTTGGCCATATCTCCTTAAATATGCGTCCTAGGGGAAAAGGACGATAATTCGTGACCACCCTCAAAAAATTTAAAAATCCACCTAAAACCTAAAAAAATTGAAATTTTTATATGAAAAACTTCTTTTGGCTATATCTCCTTAAATATGCGTCCTAGAGCGAAAAGGACGATAATTCGTGACCACCCTCAAAAAATTTAAAAATCCACCTAAAACCTCCAAAAATTTAAATTTTTATATGAAAAACTTCTTTTGCCCATATCTCCTTAAATATGCGTCCTAGAGCGAAAAGGACGATAATTCGTGACCACCCTCAAAAAATTTTAAAATCCACCCAAAACCTAAAAAAATTGAAATTTTTATATGAAAAACTTCTTTTGGCTATATCTCCTTAAATATGCGTCCTAGAGCGAAAAGGACTTTAATTCGTGACCACCCTCAAAAATTGAAAAATCCACCCAAAACCTAAAAAAATTGAAATTTTTATATGAAAAACTTCTTTTGCCCATATCTCCTAAACTATGCGTCCTAGAGCGAAAAGGACTTTAATTCGTGACCTCCCCAAAAAAATTGAAAAATTCACCCAAAACCTAAAAAAATTGAAATTTTTATATGAAAAACTTCTTTTGGCCATATCTCCTTAAATATGCGTCCTAGAGCGAAAAGGACTTTAATTCGTGACCACCCTCAAAAAATTGAAAAATCCACCAAAAACCTAAAAAAATTTAAATTTTTATATGAAAAACTTCTTTTGTCCATATCTCCTTAAATATGAGTCCTAGAGCGAAAAGGACTTTAATTCGTGACCACCCTCAAAAAATTGAAAAATCCACCCAAAACCTAAAAAAATTGAAATTTTTATATGAAAAACTTCTTTTGCCCATATCTCCTAAACTATGCGTCCTAGAGCGAAAAGGACTTTATTTCGTGACCACCCTCAAAAAATTGAAAAATCCACCCAAAACCTAAAAAAATTGAAATTTTTATATGAGAAACTTCTTTTGCCCATATCTCCTAAACTATGCGTCCTAGAGCGAAAAGAACTTTAATTCGTGACCACCCCAAAAAAATTGAAAAATTCACCCAAAACCTAAAAAAAATTGAAATTTTTATATGAAAAACTTCTTTTGCCCATATCTCCTTAAATATGCGTCCTAGAGCGAAAAGGACTTTAATTCGTGACCACCCCCCAAAAATTGAAAAATCCACCCAAAACTTAAAAAAATTGAAATTTTTATATGAAAAACTTCTTTTGCCCATATCTCCTAAACTATGCGTCCTAGAGCGAAAAGGACTTTATTTCGTGACCACCCTCAAAAAATTGAAAAATCCACCCAAAACCTAAAAAAATTGAAATTTTTATATGAGAAACTTCTTTTGGCCATATCTCCTGAAATATGCGTCCTAGAGCGAAAAGGACTTTAATTCGTGACCACCCTCAAAAAATTGAAAAATCCACCAAAAACCTAAAAAAATTGAAATTTTTATATGAAAAACTTCTTTTGTCCATATCTCCTTAAATATGAGTCCTAGAGCGAAAAGGACTTTAATTCGTGACCACCCTCAAAAAATTGAAAAATCCACCCAAAACCTAAAAAAATTGAAATTTTTATATGAAAAACTTCTTTTGCCCATATCTCCTAAACTATGCGTCCTAGAGCGAAAAGGACTTTATTTCGTGACCACCCTCAAAAAATTGAAAAATCCACCCAAAACCTAAACAAATTGAAATTTTTATATGAGAAACTTCTTTTGCCCATATCTCCTAAACTATGCGTCCTAGAGCGAAAAGGACTTTAATTCGTGACCACCCCAAAAAAATTGAAAAATTCACCCAAAACCTAAAAAAATTGAAATTTTTATATGAAAAACTTCTTTTGCCCATATCTCCTTAAATATGCGTCCTAGAGCGAAAAGGACTTTAATTCGTGACCACCCCCCAAAAATTGAAAAATCCACCCAAAACCTAAAAAAATTGAAATTTTTATATGAAAAACTTCTTTTGCCCATATCTCCTAAACTATGCGTCCTAGAGCGAAAAGGACTTTATTTCGTGACCACCCTCAAAAAATTGAAAAATCCACCCAAAACCTAAAAAAATTGAAATTTTTATATGAGAAACTTCTTTTGGCTATATCTCCTTAAATATGCGTCCTAGAGCGAAAAGGACTTTATTTCGTGACCACCCCAAAAAAATTGAAAAATCTACCCAAAACCTAAAAAAATTGAAATTTTTATATGAAAAACTTCTTTTTCCCATATCTCCTAAACTATGCGTCCTAGAGCGAAAAGGACTTTATTTCGTGACCACCCCAAAAAAATTGAAAAATCCACCCAAAACCTAAAAAAATTGACATTTTTGTATGAAAAACTTCTTTTTCCCATATCTCCTAAACTATGCGTCCTAGAGCGAAAAGGACTTTATTTCGTGACCACCCCAAAAAAATTGAAAAATCCACCCAAAACCTAAAAAAATTGAAATTTTTATATGAAAAACTTCTTTTGCCCATATCTCCTTAACTATGCGTCCTAGAGCGAAAAGGACGATAATTCGTGACCACCCTCAAAAAATTTAAAAATCCACCTAAAACCTAAAAAAATTGAAATTTTTATATGTAAAACTTCTTTTGGCTATATCTCCTTAAATATGCGTCCTAGAGCGAAAAGGACTTTAATTCGCGACCACCCTCAAAAAATTGAAAAATCCACCCAAAACCTAAAAAAATTGAAATTTTTATATGAAAAACTTCTTTTGCCCATATCTCCTAAACTATGCGTCCTAGAGCGAAAAGGACTTTATTTCGTGACCACCCCAAAAAAATTGAAAAATTCACCCAAAACCTAAAAAAATTGAAATTTTTATATGAAAAACTTCTTTCGCCCATATCTCCTTAAATATGCGTCCTAGAGCGAAAAGGACGATAATTCGCGACCACCCTCAAAAAATTTAAAAATCCACCTAAAACCTAAAAAAATTGAAATTTTTATATGTAAAACTTCTTTTGGCTATATCTCCTTAAATATGCGTCCTAGAGCGAAAAGGACTTTAATTCGTGACCACCCTCAAAAAATTGAAAAATCCACCCAAAACCTAAAAAAATTGAAATTTTTATATGAAAAACTTCTTTTGGCTATATCTCCTTAAATATGCGTCCTAGAGCGAAAAGGACTTTAATTCCTGACCACCCTCAAAAAATTGAAAAATCCACCCAAAACCTAAAAAAATTGAAATTTTTATATGAAAAACTTCTTTTGCCCATATCTCCTAAACTATGCGTCCTAGAGCGAAAAGGACTTTATTTCGTGACCACCCCAAAAAAATTGAAAAATTCACCCAAAACCTAAAAAAATTGAAATTTTTATATGAAAAACTTCTTTTGCCCATATCTCCTTAAATATGCGTCCTAGAGCGAAAAGGACGATAATTCGTGACCACCCTCAAAAAATTTAAAAATCCACCTAAAACCTAAAAAAATTGAAATTTTTATATGAAAAACTTCTTTTGGCTATATCTCCTTAAATATGCGTCCTAGAGCGAAAAGGACTTTATTTCGTGACCACCCCAAAAAAATTGAAAAATCCACCCAAAATCTAAAAAAATTGAAATTTTTATATGAAAAACTTCTTTTGCCCATATCTCCTTAAATATGCGTCCTAGAGCGAAAAGGACGATAATTCGTGACCACCCTCAAAAAATTTAAATATCCACCTAAAACCTAAAAAAATTTGAAATTTTTATATGAAAAACTTCTTTTGCCCATATCTCCTAAACTATGCGTCCTAGAGCGAAAAGGACTTTATTTCGTGACCACCCCAAAAAAATTGAAAAATTCACCCAAAACCTAAAAAAATTGAAATTTTTATATGAAAAACTTCTTTTGCCCATATCTCCTTAAATATGCGTCCTAGAGCGAAAAGGACGATAATTCGTGACCACCCTCAAAAAATTTAAAAATCCACCTAAAACCTAAAAAAATTTGAAATTTTTATATGAAAAACTTCTTTTGGCTATATCTCCTTAAATATGCGTCCTAGAGCGAAAAGGACTTTATTTCGCGACCACCCCAAAAAAATTGAAAAGTCCACTCCAAACCTAAAAAAAGTGAAATTTTTATATGAAAAACTTCTTTTGCCCATATCTCCTTAAATATGCGTCCTAGAGCGAAAAGGACTTTATTTCGTGACCACCCCAAAAAAATTGAAAAGTCCACTCCAAACCTAAAAAAAGTGAAATTTTTATATGAAAAACTTCTTTTGCCCATATCTCCTTAAATATGCGTCCTAGAGCGAAAAGGACTTTAATTCGTGACCACCCCCAAAAAATTGAAAAATCCACCTAAAACCTAAAAAAATTGAAATTTTTATATGAAAAACTTCTTTTGGCTATATCTCCTTAAATATGCGTCCTAGAGCGAAAAGGACTTTATTTCGTGACCCAAAACCTAAAAAAATTGAAATTTTTATATGAAAAACTTCTTTTGCCCATATCTCCTTAAATATGCGTCCTAGAGCGAAAAGGACTTTATTTCGTGGCCACCCGAAAAAAATTGAAAAGTCCACTCCAAACCTAAAAAAATTGAAATTTTTATACGAAAAACTTCTTTTGCCCATATCTCCTTAAATATGCGTCCTAGAGCGAAAAGGACTTTAATTCGTGACCACCCCCAAAAAATTGAAAAATCCACTCAAAACCTCAAAAAATTTAAATTTTTATATGAAAAACTATTTTTGCCCATATCTCCTTAAATATGCGTCCTAGAGCGAAAAGGACGATAATTCGTGACCACCCTCAAAAAATTGAAAAATCCACCCAAAACCTTAAAAAATTGAAATTTTTATATGAAAAACTTCTTTTGGCTATATCTCCTTAAATATGCGTCCTAGAGCGAAAAGGACTTTAATTCGTGACCACCCTCAAAAAATTGAAAAACCCACCCAAAACCTAAAAAAATTGAAATTTTTATATGAAAAACTTCTTTTGCCCATATCTCCTTAAATATGCGTCCTAGAGCGAAAAGGACTTTAATTCGTGACCACCCCCAAAAAATTGAAAAATCCACTCAAAACCTCAAAAAATTTAAATTTTTATATGAAAAACTTCTTTTGCCCATATCTCCTTAAATATGCGTCCTAGAGCGAAAAGGACTTTAATTCGTGACCACCCTCAAAAAATTTAAAAATCCACCTAAAACCTAAAAAAATTTGAAATTTTTATATGAAAAACTTCTTTTGCCCATATCTCCTAAACTATGCGTCCTAGAGCGAAAAGGACTTTATTTCGTGACCACCCCAAAAAAATTGAAAAATTCACCCAAAACCTAAAAAAATTGAAATTTTTATATGAAAAACTTCTTTTGCCCATATCTCCTTAAATATGCGTCCTAGAGCGAAAAGGACGATAATTCGTGACCACCCTCAAAAAATTTAAAAATCCACCTAAAACCTAAAAAAATTTGAAATTTTTATATGAAAAACTTCTTTTGGCTATATCTCCTTAAATATGCGTCCTAGAGCGAAAAGGACTTTATTTCGCGACCACCCCAAAAAAATTGAAAAGTCCACTCCAAACCTAAAAAAAGTGAAATTTTTATATGAAAAACTTCTTTTGCCCATATCTCCTTAAATATGCGTCCTAGAGCGAAAAGGACTTTATTTCGTGACCACCCCAAAAAAATTGAAAAGTCCACTCCAAACCTAAAAAAAGTGAAATTTTTATATGAAAAACTTCTTTTGCCCATATCTCCTTAAATATGCGTCCTAGAGCGAAAAGGACTTTAATTCGTGACCACCCCCAAAAAATTGAAAAATCCACCTAAAACCTAAAAAAATTGAAATTTTTATATGAAAAACTTCTTTTGGCTATATCTCCTTAAATATGCGTCCTAGAGCGAAAAGGACTTTATTTCGTGACCCAAAACCTAAAAAAATTGAAATTTTTATATGAAAAACTTCTTTTGCCCATATCTCCTTAAATATGCGTCCTAGAGCGAAAAGGACTTTATTTCGTGGCCACCCCAAAAAAATTGAAAAGTCCACTCCAAACCTAAAAAAATTGAAATTTTTATACGAAAAACTTCTTTTGCCCATATCTCCTTAAATATGCGTCCTAGAGCGAAAAGGACTTTAATTCGTGACCACCCCCAAAAAATTGAAAAATCCACTCAAAACCTCAAAAAATTTAAATTTTTATATGAAAAACTATTTTTGCCCATATCTCCTTAAATATGCGTCCTAGAGCGAAAAGGACGATAATTCGTGACCACCCTCAAAAAATTGAAAAATCCACCCAAAACCTTAAAAAATTGAAATTTTTATATGAAAAACTTCTTTTGGCTATATCTCCTTAAATATGCGTCCTAGAGCGAAAAGGACTTTAATTCGTGACCACCCTCAAAAAATTGAAAAACCCACCCAAAACCTAAAAAAATTGAAATTTTTATATGAAAAACTTCTTTTGCCCATATCTCCTTAAATATGCGTCCTAGAGCGAAAAGGACTTTAATTCGTGACCACCCCCAAAAAATTGAAAAATCCACTCAAAACCTCAAAAAATTTAAATTTTTATATGAAAAACTTCTTTTGCCCATATCTCCTTAAATATGCGTCCTAGAGCGAAAAGGACGATAATTCGTGACCACCCTCAAAAAATTTAAAAATCCACCTAAAACCTGAAAAAATTGAAATTTTTATATGAAAAACTTCTTTTGCCCATATCAGCTTAAATATGCGTCCTAGAGCGAAAAGGACTTTAATTCGTGACCACCCTCAAAAAATTGAAAAATCCACCCAAAACCTAAAAAAATTTAAATTTTTATATGAAAAACTTCTTTTGCCCATATCTCCTTAAATATGCGTCCTAGAGCGAAAAAGACTTTAATTCGTGACCACCCCCAAAAAATTGAAAAATCCACTCAAAACCTCAAAAACTTGAAATTTTTATATGAAAAACTTCTTTTGCCCATATCTCCTTAAATATGCGTCCTAGAGCGAAAAGGACGATAATTCGTGACCACCCTCAAAAAATTTAAAAATCCACCTAAAACCTAAAAAAATTTGAAATTTTTATATGAAAAACTTCTTTTGCCCATATCTCCTTAAATATGCGTCCTAGAGCGAAAAGGACGATAATTCGTGACCACCCTCAAAAAATTTAAAAATCCACCTAAAACCTAAAAAAATTGAAATTTTTATATGTAAAACTTCTTTTGGCTATATCTCCTTAAATATGCGTCCTAGAGCGAAAAGGACTTTAATTCGTGACCACCCTCAAAAAATTGAAAAATCCACCCAAAACCTAAAAAAATTGAAATTTTTATATGAAAAACTTCTTTTGGCTATATCTCCTTAAATATGCGTCCTAGAGCGAAAAGGACTTTAATTCGTGACCACCCTCAAAAAATTGAAAAATCCACCCAAAACCTAAAAAAATTGACATTTTTATATGAAAAACTTCTTTTTCCCATATCTCCTAAACTATGCGTCCTAGAGCGAAAAGGACTTTATTTCGTGACCACCCCAAAAAAATTGAAAAATCCACCCAAAACCTAAAAAAATTGAAATTTTTATATGAAAAACTTCTTTTGCCCATATCTCCTTAAATATGCGTCCTAGAGCGAAAAGGACTTTATTTCGTGACCACCCCAAAAAAATTGAAAAGTCCACTCCAAACCTAAAAAAAGTGAAATTTTTATATGAAAAACTTCTTTTGCCCATATCTCCTTAAATATGCGTCCTAGAGCGAAAAGGACTTTAATTCGTGACCACCCCCAAAAAATTGAAAAATCCACCTAAAACCTAAAAAAATTGAAATTTTTATATGAAAAACTTCTTTTGGCTATATCTCCTTAAATAAGCGTCCTAGAGCGAAAAGGACTTTATTTCGTGACCCAAAACCTAAAAAAATTGAAATTTTTATATGAAAAACTTCTTTTGCCCATATCTCCTTAAATATGCGTCCTAGAGCGAAAAGGACTTTATTTCGTGACCACCCCAAAAAAATTGAAAAGTCCACTCCAAACCTAAAAAAATTGAAATTTTTATACGAAAAACTTCTTTTGCCCATATCTCCTTAAATATGCGTCCTAGAGCGAAAAGGACTTTAATTCGTGACCACCCCCAAAAAATTGAAAAATCCACTCAAAACCTCAAAAAATTTAAATTTTTATATGAAAAACTATTGTTGCCCATATCTCCTTAAATATGCGTCCTAGAGCGAAAAGGACGATAATTCGTGACCACCCTCAAAAAATTGAAAAATCCACCCAAAACCTAAAAAAAATTGAAATTTTTATATGAAAAACTTCTTTTGGCTATATCTCCTTAAATATGCGTCCTAGAGCGAAAAGGACTTTAATTCGTGACCACCCTCAAAAAATTGAAAAATCCACCCAAAACCTAAAAAAATTGAAATTTTTATATGAAAAACTTCTTTTGCCCATATCTCCTTAAATATGCGTCCTAGAGCGAAAAGGACTTTAATTCGTGACCACCCCCAAAAAATTGAAAAATCCACTCAAAACCTCAAAAAATTTAAATTTTTATATGAAAAACTTCTTTTGCCCATATCTCCTTAAATATGCGTCCTAGAGCGAAAAGGACGATAATTCGTGACCACCCTCAAAAAATTTAAAAATCCACCTAAAACCTGAAAAAATTGAAATTTTTATATGAAAAACTTCTTTTGGCTATATCTCCTTAAATATGCGTCCTAGAGCGAAAAGGACTTTAATTCGTGACCACCTTCAAAAAATTGAAAAATCCACCCAAAACCTAAAAAAATTGAAATTTTTATATGAAAAACTTCTTTTGCCCATATCTCCTAAACTATGCGTCCTAGAGCGAAAAGGACTTTATTTCGTGACCACCCCAAAAAAATTGAAAAATTCACCCAAAACCTAAAAAAATTGAAATTTTTATATGAAAAACTTCTTTTGCCCATATCTCCTTAAATATGCGTCCTAGAGCGAAAAGGACTTTAATTCGTGACCACCCCCAAAAAATTTAAAAATCCACCCAAAACTTAAAAAAATTGAAATTTTTATATGAAAAACTTCTTTTGCCCATATCTCCTAAACCCTAGAGCGAAAAGGACTTTAATTCGTGACCACCCCAAACAAATTGAAAAATCGACCCAAAACCTAAAAACATTGAAATTTTTATATGAAAAACTTCGTTTGCCCATATCTCCTTAAATATGCGTCCTAGAGCGAAAAGGACGATAATTCGTGACCACCCTCAAAAAATTTAAAAATCCACCTAAAACCTACAAAAATTGAAATTTTTATATGAAAACTTTCTTTTGGCTATATCTCCTTAAATATGCGTCCTAGAGCGAAAAGGACTTTAATTCGTGACCACCCTCAAAAAATTGAAAAATCCACCCAAAACCTAAAAAAATTGAAATTTTTATATGAAAAACTTCTTTTGCCCATATCTCCTAAACTATGCGTCCTAGAGCGAAAAGGACTTTATTTCGTGACCACCCCAAAAAAATTGAAAAATTCACCCAAAACCTAAAAAAATTGAAATTTTTATATGAAAAACTTCTTTTGCCCATATCTCCTTAAATATGCGTCCTAGAGCGAAAAGGACGATAATTCGTGACCACCCTCAAAAAATTTAAAAATCCACCTAAAACCTACAAAAATTGAAATTTTTATATGAAAAACTTCTTTTGGCTATATCTCCTGAAATATGCGTCCTAGAGCGAAAAGGACTTTAATTCGTGACCACCCCCAAAAAATTGAAAAATCCACTCAAAACCTCAAAAAATTTAAATTTTTATATGAAAAACTTCTTTTGCCCATATCTCCTTAAATATGCGTCCTAGAGCGAAAAGGACGATAATTCGTGACCACCCTCAAAAAATTTAAAAATCTACCTAAAACCTAAAAAAATTGAAATTTTTATATGAAAAACATCTTTTGGCCATATCTCCTTAAATATGCGTCCTAGAGCGAAAAGGACGATAATTCGTGACCACCCTCAAAAAATTTAAAAATCCACCTAAAACCTAAAAAAATTGAAATTTTTATATGAATAACTTCTTTTGGCTATATCTCCTTAAATATGCGTCCTAGAGCGAAAAGGATGATAATTCGTGACCACCCTCAAAAATTTGAAAAATCCACCCAAAACCTAAAAAAATTGAAATTTTTATATGAAAAACTTCTTTTTCCCATATCTCCTAAACTATGCGTCCTAGAGCGAAAAGGACTTTAATTCGTGACCACCCCCAAAAAATTGAAAAATCCACCCAAAACCTAAAAAAATTTAAATTTTTATATGAAAAACTTCTTTTGCCCATATCTCCTTAAATATGCGTCCTAGAGCGAAAAGGACTTTAATTCGTGACCACCCCCAAAAAATTGAAAAATCCACTCAAAACCTCAAAAAATTTAAATTTTTATATGAAAAACTTCTTTTGCCCATATCTCCTTAAATATGCGTCCTAGAGCGAAAAGGACTTTAATTCGTGACCACCCCCAAAAAATTGAAAAATCCACTCGAAACCTCCAAAAATTTAAATTTTATATGAAAAACTTCTTTTGCCCATATCTCCTTAAATATGCGTCCTAGAGCGAAAAGGACGATAATTCGTGACCACCCTCAAAAAATTTAAAAATCCACCCAAAACCTAAAAAAATTGAAATTTTTATATGAAAAACTTCTTTTGGCTATATCTCCTTAAATATGCGTCCTAGAGCGAAAAGGACTTTAATTCGTGACCACCCCCAAAAAATTGAAAAATCCACTCGAAACCTCCAAAAATTTAAATTTTTATATGAAAAACTTCTTTTGCCCATATCTCCTTAAATATGCGTCCTAGAGCGAAAAGGACGATAATTCGTGACCACCCTCAAAAAATTGAAAAATCCACCCAAAACCTAAAAAAATTGAAATTTTTATATGAAAAACTTCTTTTGGCTATATCTCCTTAAATATGCGTCCTAGAGCGAAAAGGACTTTAATTCGTGACCACCCTCAAAAAATTGAAAAACCCACCCAAAACCTAAAAAAATTGAAATTTTTATATGAAAAACTTCTTTTGCCCATATCTCCTTAAATATGCGTCCTAGAGCGAAAAGGACTTTAATTCGTGACCACCCCCAAAAAATTGAAAAATCCACTCAAAACCTCAAAAAATTTAAATTTTTATATGAAAAACTTCTTTTGCCCATATCTCCTTAAATATGCGTCCTAGAGCGAAAAGGACGATAATTCGTGACCACCCTCAAAAAATTTAAAAATCCACCTAAAACCTGAAAAAATTGAAATTTTTATATGAAAAACTTCTTTTGCCCATATCAGCTTAAATATGCGTCCTAGAGCGAAAAGGACTTTAATTCGTGACCACCCTCAAAAAATTGAAAAATCCACCCAAAACCTAAAAAAATTTAAATTTTTATATGAAAAACTTCTTTTGCCCATATCTCCTTAAATATGCGTCCTAGAGCGAAAAAGACTTTAATTCGTGACCACCCCCAAAAAATTGAAAAATCCACTCAAAACCTCAAAAACTTGAAATTTTTATATGAAAAACTTCTTTTGCCCATATCTCCTTAAATATGCGTCCTAGAGCGAAAAGGACGATAATTCGTGACCACCCTCAAAAAATTTAAAAATCCACCTAAAACCTAAAAAAATTTGAAATTTTTATATGAAAAACTTCTTTTGGCTATATCTCCTTAAATATGCGTCCTAGAGCGAAAAGGACTTTATTTCGCGACCACCCCAAAAAAATTGAAAAATCCACCCAAAACCTAAAAAAATTGAAATTTTTATATGAAAAACTTCTTTTGCCCATATCTCCTTAAATATGCGTCCTAGAGCGAAAAGGACTTTATTTCGTGACCACCCCAAAAAAATTGAAAAGTCCACTCCAAACCTAAAAAAAGTGAAATTTTTATATGAAAAACTTCTTTTGCCCATATCTCCTTAAATATGCGTCCTAGAGCGAAAAGGACTTTAATTCGTGACCACCCCCAAAAAATTGAAAAATCCACCTAAAACCTAAAAAAATTGAAATTTTTATATGAAAAACTTCTTTTGGCTATATCTCCTTAAATAAGCGTCCTAGAGCGAAAAGGACTTTATTTCGTGACCCAAAACCTAAAAAAATTGAAATTTTTATATGAAAAACTTCTTTTGCCCATATCTCCTTAAATATGCGTCCTAGAGCGAAAAGGACTTTATTTCGTGACCACCCCAAAAAAATTGAAAAGTCCACTCCAAACCTAAAAAAATTGAAATTTTTATACGAAAAACTTCTTTTGCCCATATCTCCTTAAATATGCGTCCTAGAGCGAAAAGGACTTTAATTCGTGACCACCCCCAAAAAATTGAAAAATCCACTCAAAACCTCAAAAAATTTAAATTTTTATATGAAAAACTATTTTTGCCCATATCTCCTTAAATATGCGTCCTAGAGCGAAAAGGACGATAATTCGTGACCACCCTCAAAAAATTGAAAAATCCACCCAAAACCTAAAAAAAATGAAATTTTTATATGAAAAACTTCTTTTGGCTATATCTCCTTAAATATGCGTCCTAGAGCGAAAAGGACTTTAATTCGTGACCACCCTCAAAAAATTGAAAAATCCACCCAAAACCTAAAAAAATTGAAATTTTTATATGAAAAACTTCTTTTGCCCATATCTCCTTAAATATGCGTCCTAGAGCGAAAAGGACTTTAATTCGTGACCACCCCCAAAAAATTGAAAAATCCACTCAAAACCTCAAAAAATTTAAATTTTTATATGAAAAACTTCTTTTGCCCATATCTCCTTAAATATGCGTCCTAGAGCGAAAAGGACGATAATTCGTGACCACCCTCAAAAAATTTAAAAATCCACCTAAAACCTGAAAAAATTGAAATTTTTATATGAAAAACTTCTTTTGGCTATATCTCCTTAAATATGCGTCCTAGAGCGAAAAGGACGATAATTCGTGACCACCTTCAAAAAATTGAAAAATCCACCCAAAACCTAAAAAAATTGAAATTTTTATATGAAAAACTTCTTTTGCCCATATCTCCTAAACTATGCGTCCTAGAGCGAAAAGGACTTTATTTCGTGACCACCCCAAAAAAATTGAAAAATTCACCCAAAACCTAAAAAAATTGAAATTTTTATATGAAAAACTTCTTTTGCCCATATCTCCTTAAATATGCGTCCTAGAGCGAAAAGGACTTTAATTCGTGACCACCCCCAAAAAATTTAAAAATCCACCCAAAACTTAAAAAAATTGAAATTTTTATATGAAAAACTTCTTTTGCCCATATCTCCTAAACTATGCGTCCTAGAGCGAAAAGGACTTTAATTCGTGACCACCCCAAACAAATTGAAAAATCGACCCAAAACCTAAAAAAATTGAAATTTTTATATGAAAAACTTCTTTTGCCCATATCTCCTTAAATATGCGTCCTAGAGCGAAAAGGACGATAATTCGTGACCACCCTCAAAAAATTTAAAAATCCACCTAAAATCTACAAAAATTGAAATTTTTATATGAAAACTTTCTTTTGGCTATATCTCCTTAAATATGCGTCCTAGAGCGAAAAGGACTTTAATTCGTGACCACCCTCAAAAAATTCAAAAATCCACCCAAAACCTAAAAAAATTGAAATTTTTATATGAAAAACTTCTTTTGCCCATATCTCCTAAACTATGCGTCCTAGAGCGAAAAGGACTTTATTTCGTGACCACCCCAAAAAAATTGAAAAATTCACCCAAAACCTAAAAAAATTGAAATTTTTATATGAAAAACTTCTTTTGCCCATATCTCCTTAAATATGCGTCCTAGAGCGAAAAGGACGATAATTCGTGACCACCCTCAAAAAATTGAAAAATCCACTCAAAACCTCAAAAAATTGAAATTTTTATATGAAAAACTTCTTTTGGCTATATCTCCTTAAATATGCGTCCGAGAGCGAAAAGGACTTTAATTCGTGACCACCCTCAAAAAATTGAAAAATCCACCCAAAACCTAAAAAAATTGAAATTTTTATATGAAAAACTTCTTTTGCCAATATCTCCTAAACTATGCGTCCTAGAGCGAAAAGGACTTTATTTCGTGACCACCCTCAAAAAATTGAAAAATTCACCCAAAACCTAAAAAAATTGAAATTTTTATATGAAAAACTTACTTTGCCCATATCTCCTTAAATATGCGTCCTAGAGCGAAAAGGACTTTAATTCGTGACCACCCTCAAAAAATTGAAAAATCCACCCAAAACCTAAAAAAATTTAAATTTTTATACGAAAAACTTCTTTTGCCCATACCTCCTTAAATATGCGTCCTAGAGCGAAAAGGACTTTAATTCGTGACCACCCCCAAAAAATTGAAAAATCCACTCAAAACCTCAAAAAATTTAAATTTTTATATGAAAAACATCTTTTGCCCATATCTCCTTAAATATGCGTCCTAGAGCGAAAAGGACGATAATTCGTGACCACCCTCAAAAAATTTAAAAATCCACCTAAAACCTAAAAAAATTGAAATTTTTATATGAAAAACTTCTTTTGGCCATATCTCCTTAAATATGCGTCCTAGAGCGAAAAGGACGATAATTCGTGACCACCCTCAAAAAATTTAAAAATCCACCTAAAACCTAAAAAAATTGAAATTTTTATATGAATAACTTCTTTTGGCTATATCTCCTTAAATATGCGTCCTAGAGCGAAAAGGATGATAATTCGTGACCACCCTCAAAAATTTGAACAATCCACCCAAAACCTAAAAAAATTTAAATTTTTATATGAAAAACTTCTTTTTCCCATATCTCCTAAACTATGCGTCCTAGAGCGAAAAGGACTTTATTTCGTGACCACCCCAAAAAAATTGAAAAATCCACCCAAAACCTAAAAAAATTTAAATTTTTATATGAAAAACTTCTTTTGCCCATATCTCCTTAAATATGCGTCCTAGAGCGAAAAGGACTTTAATTCGTGACCACCCCCAAAAAATTGAAAAATCCACTCAAAACCTCAAAAAATTTAAATTTTTATATGAAAAACTTCTTTTGCCCATATCTCCTTAAATATGCGTCCTAGAGCGAAAAGGACTTTAATTCGTGACCACCCCCAAAAAATTGAAAAATCCACTCGAAACCTCCAAAAATTTAAATTTTATATGAAAAACTTCTTTTGCCCATATCTCCTTAAATATGCGTCCTAGAGCGAAAAGGACGATAATTCGTGACCACCCTCAAAAAATTTAAAAATCCACCCAAAACCTAAAAAAATTGAAATTTTTATATGAAAAACTTCTTTTGGCTATATCTCCTTAAATATGCGTCCTAGAGCGAAAAGGACTTTAATTCGTGACCACCCCCAAAAAATTGAAAAATCCACTCGAAACCTCCAAAAATTTAAATTTTTATATGAAAAACTTCTTTTGCCCATATCTCCTTAAATATGCGTCCTGGAGCGAAAAGGACGATAATTCGTGACCACCCTCAAAAAATTTAAAAATCCACCTAAAACCTACAAAAATTGAAATTTTTATATGAAAAACTTCTTTTGGCTATATCTCCTTAAATATGCGTCCTAGAGCGAAAAGGACTTTAATTCGTGACCACCCTCAAAAAATTGAAAAATCCACCCAAAACCTAAAAAAATTGAAATTTTTATATGAAAAACTTCTTTTGCCCATATCTCCTAAACTATGCGTCCTAGAGCGAAAAGGACTTTATTTCGTGACCACCCCAAAAAAATTGAAAAATTCACCCAAAACCTAAAAAAATTGAAATTTTTATATGAAAAACTTCCTTTGCCCATATCTCCTTAAATATGCGTCCTAGAGCGAAAAGGACGATAATTCGTGACCACCCTCAAAAAATTTAAAAATCCACCTAAAACCTAAAAAAATTGAAATTTTTATATGAAAAACTTCTTTTGGCCATATCTCCTTAAATATGCGTCCTAGAGCGAAAAGGACGATAATTCGTGACCACCCTCAAAAAATTTAAAAATCCACCTAAAACCTAAAAAAATTGAAATTTTTATATGAATAACTTCTTTTGGCTATATCTCCTTAAATATGCGTCCTAGAGCGAAAAGGATGATAATTCGTGACCACCCTCAAAAATTTGAAAAATCCACCCAAAACCTAAAAAAATTGAAATTTTTATATGAAAAACTTCTTTTTCCCATATCTCCTAAACTATGCGTCCTAGAGCGAAAAGGACTTTAATTCGTGACCACCCCCAAAAAATTGAAAAATCCACCCAAAACCTAAAAAAAATTAAATTTTTATATGAAAAACTTCTTTTGCCCATATCTCCTTAAATATGCGTCCTAGAGCGAAAAGGACTTTAATTCGTGACCACCCCCAAAAAATTGAAAAATCCACTCAAAACCTCAAAAAATTGAAATTTTTATATGAAAAACTTCTTTTTCCCATATCTCCTAAACTATGCGTCCTAGAGCGAAAAGGACTTTAATTCGTGACCACCCCAAAAAATTGAAAAATCCACCCAAAACCTAAAAAAAAATAAATTTTTATATGAAAAACTTCTTTTGCCCATATCTCCTTAAATATGCGTCCTAGAGCGAAAAGGACTTTAATTCGTGACCACCCCCAAAAAATTGAAAAATCCACTCAAAACCTCAAAAAATTTAATTTTTTATATGAAAAACTTCTTTTGCCCATATCTCCTTAAATATGCGTCCTAGAGCGAAAAGGACTTTAATTCGTGACCACCCCCAAAAAATTTAAAAATCCGCTCGAAACCTCCAAAAATTTAAATTTTTATATGAAAAACTTCTTTTGCCCATATCTCCTTAAATATGCGTCCTAAAGCGAAAAGGACGATAATTCGTGACCACCCTCAAAAAATTTAAAAATCCACCCAAAACCTAAAAAAATTGAAATTTTTATATGAAAAACTTCTTTTGGCTATATCTCCTTAAATATGCGTCCTAGAGCGAAAAGGACTTTAATTCGTGACCACCCTCAAAAATTGAAAAATCCACCCAAAACCTAAAAAAATTTAAATTTTTATATGAGAAACTTCTTTTTCCCATATCTCCTTAAATATGCGTCCTAGAGCGAAAAGGACGATAATTCGTGACCACCCTCAAAAAATTTAAAAATCCACCTAAAACCTAAAAAAATTGAAATTTTTATATGAAAAACTTCTTTTGGCCATATCTCCTTAAATATGCGTCCTAGAGCGAAAAGGACGATAATTCGTGACCACCCTCAAAAAATTTAAAAATCCACCTAAAACCTAAAAAAATTGAAATTTTTATATGAATAACTTCTTTTGGCTATATCTCCTTAAATATGCGTCCTAGAGCGAAAAGGATGATAATTCGTGACCACCCTCAAAAATTTGAAAAATCCACCCAAAACCTAAAAAAATTGAAATTTTTATATGAAAAACTTCTTTTTCCCATATCTCCTAAACTATGCGTCCTAGAGCTAAAAGGACTTTAATTCGTGACCACCCCCAAAAAATTGAAAAATCCACCCAAAACCTAAAAAAATTTAAATTTTTATATGAAAAACTTCTTTTGCCCATATCTCCTTAAATATGCGTCCTAGAGCGAAAAGGACTTTAATTCGTGACCACCCCCAAAAAATTGAAAAACCCACTCAAAACCTCAAAAAATTGAAATTTTTATATGAAAAACTTCTTTTTCCCATATCTCCTAAACTATGCGTCCTAGAGCGAAAAGGACTTTAATTCGTGACCACCCCCAAAAAATTTAAAAATCCACCCAAAACCTAAAAAAATTTAAATTTTTATATGAAAAACTTCTTTTGCCCATATCTCCTTAAATATGCGTCCTAGAGCGAAAAGGACTTTAATTCGTGACCACCCCCAAAAAATTGAAAAATCCACTCAAAACCTCAAAAAATTTAATTTTTTATATGAAAAACTTCTTTTGCCCATATCTCCTTAAATATGCGTCCTAGAGCGAAAAGGACTTTAATTCGTGACCACCCCCAAAAAATTGAAAAATCCACTCGAAACCTCCAAAAATTTAAATTTTTATATGAAAAACTTCTTTTGCCCATATCTCCTTAAATATGCGTCCTAGAGCGAAAAGGACGATAATTCGTGACCACCCTCAAAAAATTTAAAAATCCACCCAAAACCTAAAAAAATTGAAATTTTTATATGAAAAACTTCTTTTGGCTATATCTCCTTAAATATGCGTCCTAGAGCGAAAAGGACTTTAATTCGTGACCACCCTCAAAAATTGAAAAATCCACCCAAAACCTAAAAAAATTTAAATTTTTATATGAGAAACTTCTTTTTCCCATATCTCCTAAACTATGCGTCCTAGAGCGAAAAGGACTTTATTTTGTGACCACCCCAAAAAAAATTGAAAAATTCACCCAAAACCTAAAAAAATTGAAATTTTTATATGAATAACTTCTTTTGCCCATATCTCCTTAAATATGCGTCCTAGAGCGAAAAGGACTTTAATTCGTGACCACCCTCAAAAAATTCAAAAATCCACCTAAAACCTAAAAAAATTTAAATTTTTATATGAAAAACTTCTTTTGGCTATATCTCCTTAAATATGCGTCCTAGAGCGAAAAGGACTTTAATTCGTGACCACCCCCAAAAAATTGAAAAATCCACCCAAAATCTAAAAAAATTGAAATTTTTATATGAAAGACTTCTTTTGCCCATATTTCCGTAAATATGCGTCCTAGAGCGAAAAGGACTTTAATTCGTGACCACCCCCCAAAAAATGGAAAATCCACTCAAAACCTCAAAAAATTTAAATTTTTTATGAAAAACTTCTTTTGCCCATATCTCCTTAAATATGCGTCCTAGAGCGAAAAGGACTTTAATTCGTGACCACCCCCAAAAAATTGAAAAATCCACTCAAAACCTCAAAAAATTTAAATTTTTATATGAAAAACTTCTTTTGGCTATATCTCCTAAACTAAGCGTCCTAGAGCGAAAAGGACTTTAATTCGTGACCACCCCAAAAAAATTGAAAAATTCACCCAAAACCTAAAAAAATTTAAATTTTTATATGAAAAACTTCTTTTGGCTATATCTCCTTAAATATGCGTCCTAGAGCGAAATGGACTTTAATTCGTGACCACCCTCAAAAAATTGAAAAATCCACCCAAAACCTAAAAAAATTGAAATTTTTATATGAAAAACTTATTTTGCCCATATCTCCTTAAAAATGCGTCCTAGAGCGAAAAGGACGATAATTCGTGACCATATCTCCTAAACTATGCGTCCTAGAGCGAAAAGGACTTTATTTCGTGACCACCCCAAAAAAATTGAAAAATTCACCCAAAACCTAAAAAAATTGAAATTTTTATATGAGAAACTTCTTTTGCCCATATCTCCTTAAATATGCGTCCTAGAGCGAAAAGGACGATAATTCGTGACCACCCTCAAAAAATTTAAAAATCCACCTAAAACCTAAAAAAATTGAAATTTTTATATGAAAAACTTCTTTTGGCTATATCTCCTTAAATATGCGTCCTAGAGCGAAAAGGACTTTAATTCGTGACCACCCTCAAAAAATTCAAAAATCCACCCAAAACCTAAAAAAATTTAAATTTTTATATGAAAAACTTCTTTTGCCCATATCTCCTAAACTATGCGTCCTAGAGCGAAAAGGACGATAATTCGTGACCACCCTCAAAAAATTTAAAAATCCACCTAAAACCTAAAAAATTGAAATTTTTATATGAAAAACTTCTTTTGGCTATATCTCCTAAACTAAGCGTCCTAGAGCGAAAAGGACTTTAATTCGTGACCACCCCAAAAAAATTGAAAAATTCACCCAAAACCTAAAAAAATTTAAATTTTTATATGAAAAACTTCTTTTGGCTATATCTCCTTAAATATGCGTCCTAGAGCGAAAAGGACTTTATTTCGTGACCACCCCAAAAAAATTGAAAAATCCACCCAAAACCTAAAAAAATTGAAATTTTTATATGAAAAACTTCTTTTGCCCATATCTCCTTAAATATGCGTCCTAGAGCGAAAAGGACTTTATTTCGTGACCACCCCAAAAAATTGAAAAATTCACCCAAAACCTAAAAAAATTTAAATTTTTATATGAAAAACTTCTTTTGCCCATATCTCCTTAAATATGCGTCCTAGAGCGAAAAGGACTTTAATCCGTGACCACCCTCAAAAATTGAAAAATCCACCCAAAACCTACAAAAATTGAAATTTTTATATGAGAAACTTCTTTTTCCCATATCTCCTAAACTATGCGTCCTAGAGCGAAAAGGACTTTATTTTGTGACCACCCCAAAAAAAATTGAAAAATTCACCCAAAACCTAAAAAAATTGAAATTTTTATATGAAAAACTTCTTTTGCCCATATCTCCTTAAATATGCGTCCTAGAGCGAAAAGGACTTTAATTCGTGACCACCCTCAAAAAATTTAAAAATCCACCTAAAACCTAAAAAAATTGAAATTTTTATATGAAAAACTTCTTTTGGCTATATCTCCTTAAATATGCGTCCTAGAGCGAAAAGGACTTTAATTCGTGACCACCCCCAAAAAATTGAAAAATCCACCCAAAATCTAAAAAAATTGAAATTTTTATATGAAAGACTTCTTTTGCCCATATCTCCTTAAATATGCGCCCTAGAGCGAAAAGGACTTTAATTCGTGACCACCCCCAAAAAAATGGAAAATCCACTCAAAACCTCAAACAATTTAAATTTTTTATGAAAAACTTCTTTTGCCCATATCTCCTTAAATATGCGTCCTAGAGCGAAAAGGACTTTAATTCGTGACCACCCCCAAAAAATTTAAAAATCCACTCAAAACCTCAAAAAATTTAAATTTTTATATGAAAAACTTATTTTGCCCATATCTCCTTAAATATGCGTCCTAGAGCGAAAAGGACGATAATTCGTGACCACCCTCAAAAAATTTAAAAATCCACCCAAAACCTAAAAAAACTGAAATTTTTATATAAAAAACTTCTTTTGGCTATATCTCCTTAAATATGCGTCCTAGAGCGAAAAGGACTTTAATTCGTGACCACCCTCAAAAAATTGAAAAATCCACCCAAAACCTAAAAAAATTGAAATTTTTATATGAAAAACTTCTTTTGCCCATATCTCCTAAACTATGCGTCCTAGAGCGAAAAGGACTTTATTTCGTGACCACCCCAAAAAAATTGAAAAATCCACCCAAAACCTAAAAAAAATTGAAATTTTTATATGAAAAACTTCTTTTGCCCATATCTCCTTAAATATGCGTCCTAGAGCGAAAAGGACTTTAATTCGTGACCACCCCCAAAAAATTGAAAAATCCACTCAAAACCTCAAAAAATTTAAATTTTTATATGAAAAACCTCTTCTGTCCATATCTCCTTAAATATGCGTCTTAGAGCGAAAAGGACTTTTATTCGTGAGTACCCTCAAAAAATTGAAAAATCCACCCAAAACCTAAAAAAAATTGAAATTTTTATATGAAAAGCTTCTTTTGCCCATATCTCCTAAACTATGCGTCCTAGAGCGAAAAGGACGATAATTCGTGACCACCCTCAAAAAATTTAAAAATCCACCCAAAACCTAAAAAAATTGAAATTTTTATATGAAAAACTTCTTTTGGCTATATCTCCTGAAATATGCGTCCTAGAGCGAAAAGGACTTTAATTCGTGACCACCCCCAAAAAATTGAAAAATCCACTCAAAACCTCAAAAAATTTAAATTTTTATATGAAAAACTTCTTTTGCCCATATCTCCTTAAATATGCGTCCTAGAGCGAAAAGGACGATAATTCGTGACCACCCTCAAAAAATTTAAAAATCCACCTAAAACCTAAAAAAATTGAAATTTTTATATGAAAAACTTCTTTTGGCCATATCTCCTTAAATATGCGTCCTAGAGCGAAAAGGACGATAATTCGTGACCACCCTCAAAAAATTTAAAAATCCACCTAAAACCTAAAAAAATTGAAATTTTTATATGAAAAACTTCTTTTGGCTATATCTCCTTAAATATGCGTCCTAGAGCGAAAAGGATGATAATTCGTGACCACCCTCAAAAATTTGAAAAATCCACCCAAAACCTAAAAAAATTGAAATTTTTATATGAAAAACTTCTTTTTCCCATATCTCCTAAACTATGCGTCCTAGAGCGAAAAGGACTTTAATTGGTGACCACCCCCAAAAAATTGAAAAATCCACCCGAAACCTAAAAAAATTTAAATTTTTATATGAAAAACTTCTTTTGCCCATATCTCCTTAAATATGCGTCCTAGAGCGAAAAGGACGATAATTCGTGACCACCCTCAAAAAATTTTAAAATCCACCTAAAACCTAAAAAAATTGAAATTTTTATATGAAAAACTTCTTTTGGCTATATCTCCTTAAATATGCGTCCTAGAGCGAAAAGGACTTTAATTCGTGACCACCCTCAAAAAATTGAAAAATCCACCCAAAACCTAAAAAAATTGAAATTTTTATATGAAAAACTTCTTTTGCCCATATCTCCTAAACTATGCGTCCTAGAGCGAAAAGGACTTTATTTCGTGACCACCCCAAAAAAATTGAAAAATTCACCCAAAACCTAAAAAAATTGAAATTTTTATATGAAAAACTTCTTTTGCCCATATCTCCTTAAATATGCGTCCTAGATCGAAAAGGACTTTAATTCGTGACCACCCTCAAAAAATTGAAAAATCCACCCAAAACCTAAAAAAATTTAAATTTTTATACGAAAAACTTCTTTTGCCCATACCTCCTTAAATATGCGTCCTAGAGCGAAAAGGACTTTAATTCGTGACCACCCCCAAAAAATTGCAAAATCCACTCAAAACCTCAAAAAATTTAAATTTTTATATGAAAAACTTCTTTTGCCCATATCTCCTTAAATATGCGTCCTCGAGCGAAAAGGACGATAATTTGTGACCACCCCAAAAAAATTGAAAAATTCACCCAAAACCTAAAAAAATTGAAATTTTTATATGAAAAACTTCTTTTGCCCATATCTCCTTAAATATGCGTCCTAGAGCGAAAAGGACTTTAATTCGTGACCACCCTCAAAAAATTGAAAAATCCACCCAAAACCTAAAAAAATTGAAATTTTTATATGAAAAGCTTCTTTTGCCCATATCTCCTTAAATATGCGTCCTAGAGCGAAAAGGACTTTAATTCGTGACCACCCTAAAAAAATTGAAAAATCCACCCAAAACCTAAAAAAATTTAAATTTTTATACGAAAAACTTCTTTTGCCCATACCTCCTTAAATATGCGTCCTAGAGCGAAAAGGACTTTAATTCGTGACCACCCCCAAAAAATTGCAAAATCCACTCAAAACCTCAAAAAATTTAAATTTTTATATGAAAAACTTCTTTTGCCCATATCTCCTTAAATATGCGTCCTCGAGCGAAAAGGACGATAATTTGTGACCACCCCAAAAAAATTGAAAAATTCACCCAAAACCTAAAAAAATTGAAATTTTTATATGAAAAACTTCTTTTGCCCATATCTCCTTAAATATGCGTCCTAGAGCGAAAAGGACTTTAATTCGTGACCACCCTCAAAAAATTGAAAAATCCACCCAAAACCTAAAAAAATTGAAATTTTTATATGAAAAGCTTCTTTTGCCCATATCTCCTTAAATATGCGTCCTAGAGCGAAAAGGACTTTAATTCGTGACCACCCTAAAAAAATTGAAAAATCCACCCAAAACCTAAAAACATTTAAATTTTTATATGAAAAACTTCTTTTGCCCATATCTCCTTAAATATGCGTCGTAGAGCGAAAAGGACTTTAATTCGTGACCACCCCCAAAAAATTGAAAAATCCACTCAAAACCTCAAAAAATTTAAATTTTTATATGAAAAACTTCTTTTGCCCATATCTCCTTAAATATGCGTCCTAGAGCGAAAAGGACGATAATTCGTGACCACCCTCAAAAAATTTAAAAATCCACCTAAAACCTAAAAAAATTGTAATTTTTATATGAAAAACTTCTTTTGGCCATATCTCCTTAAATATGCGTCCTAGAGCGAAAAGGACGATAATTCGTGACCACCCTCAAAAAATTTAAAAATCCACCTAAAACCTAAAAAAATTGAAATTTTTATATGAAAAACTTCTTTTGGCTATATCTCCTTAAATATGCGTCCTAGAGCGAAAAGGATGATAATTCGTGACCACCCTCAAAAATTTGAAAAATCCACCCAAAACCTAAAAAAATTGAAATTTTTATATGAAAAACTTCTTTTTCCCATATATCCTAAACTATGCGTCCTAGAGCGAAAAGGACTTTAATTCGTGACCACCCCCAAAACCTAAAAAAATTTAAATTTTTATATGAAAAACTTCTTTTGCCCATATCTCCTTAAATATGCGTCCTAGAGCGAAAAGGACTTTAATTCGTGACCACCCTAAAAAAATTGAAAAATCCACCCAAAACCTAAAAACATTTAAATTTTTATATGAAAAACTTCTTTTGCCCATATCTCCTTAAATATGCGTCCTAGAGCGAAAAGGACTTTAATTCGTGACCACCCCCAAAAAATTGAAAAATCCACTCAAAACCTCAAAAAATTTAAATTTTTATATGAAAAACTTCTTTTGCCCATATCTCCTTAAATATGCGTCCTAGAGCGAAAAGGACGATAATTCGTGACCACCCTCAAAAAATTTAAAAATCCACCTAAAACCTAAAAAAATTGTAATTTTTATATGAAAAACTTCTTTTGGCCATATCTCCTTAAATATGCGTCCTAGAGCGAAAAGGACGATAATTCGTGACCACCCTCAAAAAATTTAAAAATCCACCTAAAACCTAAAAAAATTGAAATTTTTATATGAAAAACTTCTTTTGGCTATATCTCCTTAAATATGCGTCCTAGAGCGAAAAGGATGATAATTCGTGACCACCCTCAAAAATTTGAAAAATCCACCCAAAACCTAAAAAAATTGAAATTTTTATATGAAAAACTTCTTTTGGCTATATCTCCTTAAATATGCGTCCTAGAGCGAAAAGGACTTTAATTCGTGACCACCCCCAAAAAATTGAAAAATCCACCCAAAACCTAAAAAAATTTAAATTTTTATATGAAAAACTTATTTTGCCCATATCTCCTTAAATATGCGTCCTAGAGCGAAAAGGACGATAATTCGTGACCACCCTCAAAAAATTTTAAAATCCACCTAAAACCTAAAAAAATTGAAATTTTTATATGAAAAACTTCTTTTGGCTATATCTCCTTAAATATGCGTCCTAGAGCGAAAAGGACTTTAATTCGTGACCACCCTCAAAAAATTGAAAAATCCACCCAAAACCTAAAAAAATTGAAATTTTTATATGAAAAACTTCTTTTGCCCATATCTCCTAAACTATGCGTCCTAGAGCGAAAAGGACTTTATTTCGTGACCACCCCAAAAAAATTGAAAAATTCACCCAAAACCTAAAAAAATTGAAATTTTTATATGAAAAACTTCTTTTGCCCATATCTCCTTAAATATGCGTCCTAGATCGAAAAGGACTTTAATTCGTGACCACCCTCAAAAAATTGAAAAATCCACCCAAAACCTAAAAAAATTTAAATTTTTATACGAAAAACTTCTTTGGCCCATACCTCCTTAAATATGCGTCCTAGAGCGAAAAGGACTTTAATTCGTGACCACCCCCAAAAAATTGCAAAATCCACTCAAAACCTCAAAAAATTTAAATTTTTATATGAAAAACTTCGTTTGCCCATATCTCCTTAAATATGCGTCCTCGAGCGAAAAGGACGATAATTTGTGACCACCCCAAAAAAATTGAAAAATTCACCCAAAACCTAAAAAAATTGAAATTTTTATATGAAAAACTTCTTTTGCCCATATCTCCTTAAATATGCGTCCTAGAGCGAAAAGGACTTTAATTCGTGACCACCCTCAAAAAATTGAAAAATCCACCCAAAACCTAAAAAAATTGAAATTTTTATATGAAAAGCTTCTTTTGCCCATATCTCCTTAAATATGCGTCCTAGAGCGAAAAGGACTTTAATTCGTGACCACCCTAAAAAAATTGAAAAATCCACCCAAAACCTAAAAACATTTAAATTTTTATATGAAAAACTTCTTTTGCCCATATCTCCTTAAATATGCGTCCTAGAGCGAAAAGGACTTTAATTCGTGACCACCCCCAAAAAATTGAAAAATCCACTCAAAACCTCAAAAAATTTAAATTTTTATATGAAAAACTTCTTTTGCCCATATCTCCTTAAATATGCGTCCTAGAGCGAAAAGGACGATAATTCGTGACCACCCTCAAAAAATTTAAAAATCCACCTAAAACCTAAAAAAATTGTAATTTTTATATGAAAAACTTCTTTTGGCCATATCTCCTTAAATATGCGTCCTAGAGCGAAAAGGACGATAATTCGTGACCACCCTCAAAAAATTTAAAAATCCACCTAAAACCTAAAAAAATTGAAATTTTTATATGAAAAACTTCTTTTGGCTATATCTCCTTAAATATGCGTCCTAGAGCGAAAAGGATGATAATTCGTGACCACCCTCAAAAATTTGAAAAATCCACCCAAAACCTAAAAAAATTGAAATTTTTATATGAAAAACTTCTTTTTCCCATATCTCCTAAACTATGCGTCCTAGAGCGAAAAGGACTTTAATTCGTGACCACCCCCAAAAAATTGAAAAATCCACCCAAAACCTAAAAAAATTTAAATTTTTATATGAAAAACTTCTTTTGCCCATATCTCCTTAAATATGCGTCCTAGAGCGAAAAGGACTTTAATTCGTGACCACCCTAAAAAAATTGAAAAATCCACCCAAAACCTAAAAACATTTAAATTTTTATATGAAAAACTTCTTTTGCCCATATCTCCTTAAATATGCGTCCTAGAGCGAAAAGGACTTTAATTCGTGACCACCCCCAAAAAATTGAAAAATCCACTCAAAACCTCAAAAAATTTAAATTTTTATATGAAAAACTTCTTTTGCCCATATCTCCTTAAATATGCGTCCTAGAGCGAAAAGGACGATAATTCGTGACCACCCTCAAAAAATTTAAAAATCCACCTAAAACCTAAAAAAATTGTAATTTTTATATGAAAAACTTCTTTTGGCCATATCTCCTTAAATATGCGTCCTAGAGCGAAAAGGACGATAATTCGTGACCACCCTCAAAAAATTTAAAAATCCACCTAAAACCTAAAAAAATTGAAATTTTTATATGAAAAACTTCTTTTGGCTATATCTCCTTAAATATGCGTCCTAGAGCGAAAAGGATGATAATTCGTGACCACCCTCAAAAATTTGAAAAATCCACCCAAAACCTAAAAAAATTGAAATTTTTATATGAAAAACTTCTTTTTCCCATATCTCCTAAACTATGCGTCCTAGAGCGAAAAGGACTTTAATTCGTGACCACCCCCAAAAAATTGAAAAATCCACTCAAAACCTAAAAAAATTTAAATAAAACTTCTTTTGCCCATATCTCCTTAAATATGCGTCCTAGAGCGAAAAGGACTTTAATTCGTGACCACCCCCAAAAAATTGAAAAATCCACTCAAAACCTCAAAAAATTTAATTTTTTATATGAAAAACTTCTTTTGCCCATATCTCCTTAAATATGCGTCCTAGAGCGAAAAGGACTTTAATTCGTGAGTACCCTCAAAAAATTGAAAAATCCACCCAAAACCTAAAAAAATTGAAATTTTTATATGAAAAGCTTCTTTTGCCCATATCTCCTAAACTATGCGTCCTAGAGCGAAAAGGACGATAATTCGTGACCACCCTCAAAAAATTTAAAAATCCACCCAAAACCTAAAAAAATTGAAATTTTTATATGAAAAACTTCTTTTGGCTATATCTCCTGAAATATGCGTCCTAGAGCGAAAAGGACTTTAATTCGTGACCACCCCCAAAAAATTGAAAAATCCACTCAAAACCTCAAAAAATTTAAATTTTTATATGAAAAACTTCTTTTGCACATATCTCCTTAAATATGCGTCCTAGAGCGAAAAGGACGATAATTCGTGACCACCCTCAAAAAATTGAAAAATCCACCCAAAACCTAAAAAAATTGACATTTTTATATGAAAAACTTCTTTTTCCCATATCTCCTTAAATATGCGTCCTAGAGCGAAAAGGACGATAATTCGTGACCACCCTCAAAAAATTTAAAAATCCACCTAAAACCTCAAAAAATTGAAATTTTTATATGAAAAACTTCTTTTGGCTATATCTCCTTAAATATGCGTCCTAGAGCGAAAAGGACTTTAATTCGTGACCACCCTCAAAAAATTGAAAAATCCACCCAAAACCTAAAAAAATTGAAATTTTTATATGACAAACTTCTTTTGCCCATATCTCCTAAACTATGCGTCCTAGAGCGAAAAGGACTTTATTTCGTGACCACCCCAAAAAAATTGAAAAATTCACCCAAAACCTAAAAAAATTGAAATTTTTATATGAAAAACTTCTTTTGCCCATATCTCCTTAAATATGCGTCCTAGAGCGAAAAGGACTTTAATTCGTGACCACCCTCAAAAAATTGACAAATCCACCCAAAACCTAAAAAAAATTAAATTTTTATACGAAAAACTTCTTTTGCCCATACCTCCTTAAATATGCGTCCTAGAGCGAAAAGGACTTTAATTCGTGACCACCCCCAAAAAATTGCAAAATCCACTCAAAACCTCAAAAAATTTAAATTTTTATATGAAAAACTTCTTTTGCCCATATCTCCTTAAATATGCGTCCTCGAGCGAAAAGGACGATAATTCGTGACCACCCCAAAAAAATTGAAAAATTCACCCAAAACCTAAAAAAATTGAAATTTTTATATGAAAAACTTCTTTTGCCCATATCTCCTTAAATATGCGTCCTAGAGCGAAAAGGACTTTAATTCGTGACCACCCTCAAAAAATTGAAAAATCCACCCAAAACCTAAAAAAATTGAAATTTTTATATGAAAAACTTCTTTTGCCCATATCTCCTAAACTATGCGTCCTAGAGCGAAAAGGACTTTATTTCGTGACCACCCCAAAAAAATTGAAAAATTCACCCAAAACCTAAAAAAATTGAAATTTTTATATGAAAAACTTCTTTTGCCCATATCTCCTTAAATATGCGTCCTAGAGCGAAAAGGACTTTAATTCGTGACCACCCCCAAAAAATTGAAAAATCCACTCAAAACCTCAAAAAATTTAAATTTTTATATGAAAAACTTCTTTTGCCCATATCTCCTTAAATATGCGTCCTAGAGCGGAAAGGACTTTAATTCGTGACCACCCTCAGAAAATTGAAAAATCCACTCAAAACCTAAAAAAATTGAAATTTTTATATGAAAAACTTCTTTTGCCCATATCTCCTTAAATATGCGTCCTAGCGCGAAAAGGACGATAATTCGTGACCACCCTCAAAAAATTTTAAAATCCACCTAAAACCTAAAAAAATTGAAATTTTTATATGAAAAACTTCTTTTGGCTATATCTCCTTAAATATGCGTCCTAGAGCGAAAAGGACTTTAATTCGTGACCACCCTCAAAAAATTGAAAAATCCACCCAAAACCTAAAAAAATTGAAATTTTTATATGAAAAACGTCTTTTGCCCATATCTCCTAAACTATGCGTCCTAGAGCGAAAAGGACTTTATTTCGTGACCACCCCAAAAAAATTGAAAAATTCACCCAAAACCTAAAAAAATTGAAATTTTTATATGAAAAACTTCTTTTGCCCATATCTCCTTAAATATGCGTCCTAGAGCGAAAAGGACTTTAATTCGTGACCACCCTCAAAAAATTGAAAAATCCACCCAAAACCTAAAAAAATTTAAATTTTTATACGAAAAACTTCTTTTGCCCATACCTCCTTAAATATGCGTCCTAGAGCGAAAAGGACTTTAATTCGTGACCACCATCAAAAAATTGAAAAATCCGCCCAAAACCTAAAAAAAATTGAAATTTTTATATGAAAAACTTCTTTTGGCCATATCTCCTTAAATATGCGTCCTAGAGCGAAAAGGACGATAATTCGTGACCACCCTCAAAAAATTTAAAAATCCACCTAAAACCTAAAAAAATTGAAATTTTTATATGAAAAACTTCTTTTGGCTATATCTCCTTAAATATGCGTCCTAGAGCGAAAAGGACTTTAATTCGTGACCACCCTCAAAAATTTGAAAAATCCACCCAAAACCTAAAAAAATTGAAATTTTTATATGAAAAACTTCTTTTTCCCATATCTCCTAAACTATGCGTCCTAGAGCGAAAAGGACTTTAATTCGTGACCACCCCCAAAAAATTGAAAAATCCACCCAAAACCTAAAAAAATTTAAATTTTTATATGAAAAACTTCTTTTGCCCATATCTCCTTAAATATGCGTCCTAGAGCGAAAAGGACTTTAATTCGTGACCACCCCCAAAAAATTGAAAAATCCACTCAAAACCTCAAAAAATTTAATTTTTTATATGAAAAACTTCTTTTGCCCATATCTCCTTAAATATGCGTCCTAGAGCGAAAAGGACGATAATTCGTGACCACCCTCAAAAAATTTTAAAATCCACCTAAAACCTAAAAAAATTGAAATTTTTATATGAAAAACTTCTTTTGGCTATATCTCCTTAAATATGCGTCCTAGAGCGAAAAGGACTTTAATTCGTGACCACCCTCAAAAAATTGAAAAATCCACCCAAAACCTAAAAAAATTGAAATTTTTATATGAAAAACTTCTTTTGCCCATATCTCCTAAACTATGCGTCCTAGAGCGAAAAGGACTTTATTTCGTGACCACCCCAAAAAAATTGAAAAATTCACCCAAAACCTAAAAAAATTGAAATTTTTATATGAAAAACTTCTTTTGCCCATATCTCCTTAAATATGCGTCCTAGAGCGAAAAGGACTTTAATTCGTGACCACCCTCAAAAAATTGAAAAATCCACCCAAAACCTAAAAAAATTTAAATTTTTATACGAAAAACTTCTTTTGCCCATACCTCCTTAAATATGCGTCCTAGAGCGAAAAGGACTTTAATTCGTGACCACCCCCAAAAAATTGCAAAATCCACTCAAAACCTCAAAAAATTTAAATTTTTATATGAAAAACTTCTTTTGCCCATATCTCCTTAAATATGCGTCCTCGAGCGAAAAGGACGATAATTCGTGACCACCCCAAAAAAATTGAAAAATTCACCCAAAACCTAAAAAAATTGAAATTTTTATATGAAAAACTTCTTTTGCCCATATCTCCTTAAATATGCGTCCTAGAGCGAAAAGGACTTTAATTCGTGACCACCCTCAAAAAATTGAAAAATCCACCCAAAACCTAAAAAAATTTAAATTTTTATACGAAAAACTTCTTTTGCACATATCTCCTTAAATATGCGTCCTAGAGCGAAAAGGACGATAATTCGTGACCACCCTCAAAAAATTTAAAAATCCACCTAAAACCTAAAAAAATTGAAATTTTTATATGAAAAACTTCTTTTGGCCATATCTCCTTAAATATGCGTCCTAGAGCGAAAAGGACGATAATTCGTGACCACCCTCAAAAAATTTAAAAATCCACCTAAAACCTAAAAAAATTGAAATTTTTATATGAAAAACTTCTTTTGGCTATATCTCCTTAAATATGCGTCCTAGAGCGAAAAGGACTTTAATTCGTGACCACCCTCAAAAATTTGAAAAATCCACCCAAAACCTAAAAAAATTGAAATTTTTATATGAAAAACTTCTTTTTCCCATATCTCCTAAACTATGCGTCCTAGAGCGAAAAGGACTTTAATTCGTGACCACCCCCAAAAAATTGAAAAATCCACCCAAAACCTAAAAAAATTTAAATTTTTATATGAAAAACTTCTTTTGCCCATATCTCCTTAAATATGCGTCCTAGAGCGAAAAGGACTTTAATTCGTGACCACCCCCAAAAAATTGAAAAATCCACTCAAAACCTCAAAAAATTTAATTTTTTATATGAAAAACTTCTTTTGCCCATATCTCCTTAAATATGCGTCCTAGAGCGAAAAGGACGATAATTCGTGACCACCCTCAAAAAATTTTAAAATCCACCTAAAACCTAAAAAAATTGAAATTTTTATATGAAAAACTTCTTTTGGCTATATCTCCTTAAATATGCGTCCTAGAGCGAAAAGGACTTTAATTCGTGACCACCCTCAAAAAATTGAAAAATCCACCCAAAACCTAAAAAAATTGAAATTTTTATATGAAAAACTTCTTTTGCCCATATCTCCTAAACTATGCGTCCTAGAGCGAAAAGGACTTTATTTCGTGACCACCCCAAAAAAATTGAAAAATTCACCCAAAACCTAAAAAAATTGAAATTTTTATATGAAAAACTTCTTTTGCCCATATCTCCTTAAATATGCGTCCTAGAGCGAAAAGGACTTTAATTCGTGACCACCCTCAAAAAATTGAAAAATCCACCCAAAACCTAAAAAAATTTAAATTTTTATACGAAAAACTTCTTTTGCCCATACCTCCTTAAATATGCGTCCTAGAGCGAAAAGGACTTTAATTCGTGACCACCCCCAAAAAATTGCAAAATCCACTCAAAACCTCAAAAAATTTAAATTTTTATATGAAAAACTTCTTTTGCCCATATCTCCTTAAATATGCGTCCTCGAGCGAAAAGGACGATAATTCGTGACCACCCCAAAAAAATTGAAAAATTCACCCAAAACCTAAAAAAATTGAAATTTTTATATGAAAAACTTCTTTTGCCCATATCTCCTTAAATATGCGTCCTAGAGCGAAAAGGACTTTAATTCGTGACCACCCTCAAAAAATTGAAAAATCCACCCAAAACCTAAAAAAATTGAAATTTTTATATGAAAAACTTCTTTTGCCCATATCTCCTAAACTATGCGTCCTAGAGCGAAAAGGACTTTATTTCGTGACCACCCCAAAAAAATTGAAAAATTCACCCAAAACCTAAAAAAATTGAAATTTTTATATGAAAAACTTCTTTTGCCCATATCTCCTTAAATATGCGTCCTAGAGCGAAAAGGACTTTAATTCGTGACCACCCTCAGAAAATTGAAAAATCCACTCAAAACCTAAAAAAAATTGAAATTTTTATATGAAAAACTTCTTTTGCCCATATCTCCTTAAATATGCGTCCTAGTGCGAAAAGGACGATAATTCGTGACCACCCTCAAAAAATTTTAAAATCCACCTAAAACCTAAAAAAATTGAAATTTTTATATGAAAAACTTCTTTTGGCTATATCTCCTTAAATATGCGTCCTAGAGCGAAAAGGACTTTAATTCGTGACCACCCTCAAAAAATTTAAAAATCCACCCAAAACCTAAAAAAAATGAAATTTTTATATGAAAAACGTCTTTTGCCCATATCTCCTAAACTATGCGTCCTAGAGCGAAAAGGATGATAATTCGTGACCACCCCAAAAAAATTGAAAAATTCACCCAAAACCTAAAAAAATTGAAATTTTTATATGAAAAACTTCTTTTGCCCATATCTCCTTAAATATGCGTCCTAGAGCGAAAAGGACTTTAATTCGTGACCACCCTCAAAAAATTGAAAAATCCACCCAAAACCTAAAAAAATTTAAATTTTTATACGAAAAACTTCTTTTGCCCACATCTCCTTAAATATGCGTCCTAGAGCGAAAAGGACTTTAATTCGTGACCACCCCCAAAAAATTGAAAAATCCACTCAAAACCTCAAAAAATTGAAATTTTTATATGAAAAACTTCTTTTGCCCATATCTCCTTAAATATGCGTCCTAGAGCGAAAAGGACGATAATTCGTGACCACCCTCAAAAAATTTAAAAATCCACCTAAAACCTAAAAAAATTGAAATTTTTATATGAAAAACTTCTTTTGGCCATATCTCCTTAAATATGCGTCCTAGAGCGAAAAGGACGATAATTCGTGACCACCCTCAAAAAATTTAAAAATCCACCTAAAACCTAAAAAAATTGAAATTTTTATATGAAAAACTTCTTTTGCCCATATCTCCTTAAATATGCGTCCTAGAGCGAAAAGGATGATAATTCGTGACCACCCTCAAAAATTTGAAAAATCCACCCAAAACCTAAAAAAATTGAAATTTTTATATGAAAAACTTCTTTTTCCCATATCTCCTAAACTATGCGTCCTAGAGCGAAAAGGACTTTAATTCGTGCCCACCCCCAAAAAATTGAAAAATCCACCCAAAACCTAAAAAAATTGCAATTTTTATATGAAAAACTTCTTTTGCCCATATCTCCTTAAATATGCGTCCTAGAGCGAAAAGGACTTTAATTCGTGACCACCCCCAAAAAATTGAAAAATCCACTCGAAACCTCCAAAAATTTAAATTTTTATATGAAAAACTTCTTTTGCCCATATCTCCTTAAATATGCGTCCTAGAGCGAAAAGGACGATAATTCGTGACCACCCTCAAAAAATTTAAAAATCCACCAAAACCTAAAAAAATTGAAATTTTTATATGAAAAACTTCTTTTGGCTATATCTCCTTAAATATGCGTCCTAGAGCGAAAAGGACTTTAATTCGTGACCACCCTCAAAAATTGAAAAATCCACCCAAAACCTAAAAAAATTGAAATTTTTATATGAAAAACTTCTTTTGCCCATATCTCCTAAACTATGCGTCCTAGAGCGAAAAGGACTTTAATTCGTGACCACCCCAAAAAAAATGAAAAATTCACCCAAAACCTAAAAAAATTGAAATTTTTATATGAAAAACTTCTTTTGGCCATATCTCCTTAAATATGCGTCCTAGAGCGAAAAGGACTTTAATTCGTGACCACCCTCAAAAAATTGAACAATCCACCCAAAACCTAAAAAAATTGAAATTTTTATATGAAAAACTTCTTTTGCCCATATCTCCTAAACTATGCGTCCTAGAGCGAAAAGGACTTTATTTCGTGACCACCCCAAAAAAATTTAAAAATCCACCTAAAACCTAAAAAAATTGAAATTTTTATATGAAAAACTTCTTTTGGCTATATCTCCTTAAATATGCGTCCTAGAGCGAAAAGGACTTTATTTCGTGACCACCCCAAAAAAATTGAAAAATCCACCCAAAACCTAAAAAAATTGAAATTTTTATATGAAAAACTTCTTTTGCCCATATCTCCTTAAATATGCGTCCTAGAGCGAAAAGGACTTTAATTCGTGACCACCCCCAAAAAATTGAAAAATCCACTCAAAACCTCAAAAAATTTAAATTTTTATATGAAAAACTTCTTTTGCCCATATCTCCTTAAATATGCGTCCTAGAGCGAAAAGGACGATAATTCGTGACCACCCTCAAAAAATTGAAAAATCCACCCAAAACCTAAAAAAATTGAAATTTTTATATGAAAAACTTCTTTTGGCTATATCTCCTTAAATATGCGTCCTAGAGCGAAAAGGACTTTAATTCGTGACCACCCTCAAAAAATTGAAAAATCCACCCAAAACCTAAAAAAATTGACATTTTTATATGAAAAACTTCTTTTTCCCATATCTCCTAAACTATGCGTCCTAGAGCGAAAAGGACTTTATTTCGTGACCACCCCAAAAAAATTGAAAAATCCACCCAAAACCTAAAAAAATTGAAATTTTTATATGAAAAACTTCTTTTGCCCATATCTCCTTAAATATGCGTCCTAGAGCGAAAAGGACGATAATTCGTGACCACCCTCAAAAAATTTAAAAATCCACCTAAAACCTAAAAAAATTGAAATTTTTATATGTAAAACTTCTTTTGGCTATATCTCCTTAAATATGCGTCCTAGAGCGAAAAGGACTTTAATTCGTGACCACCCTCAAAAAATTGAAAAATCCACCCAAAACCTAAAAAAATTGAAATTTTTATATGAAAAACTTCTTTCGCCCATATCTCCTAAACTATGCGTCCTAGAGCGAAAAGGACTTTATTTCGTGACCACCCCAAAAAAATTGAAAAATTCACCCAAAACCTAAAAAAATTGAATTTTTTATATGAAAAACTTCTTTTGCCCATATCTCCTTAAATATGCGTCCTAGAGCGAAAAGGACGATAATTCGCGACCACCCCCAAAAAATTGAAAAATCCACTCAAAACCTCAAAAAATTTAAATTTTTATATGAAAAACTTCTTTTGCCCATATCTCCTTAAATATGCGTCCTAGAGCGAAAAGGACTTTAATTCGTGACCACCCTCAAAAAATTGAAAAATCCACCCAAAACCTAAACAAATTGAAATTTTTATATGAAAAACTTCTTTTGCCCATATCTCCTTAAATATGCGTCATAGAGCGAAAAGGACTTTAATTCGTGACCACCCTCAAAAAATTAAAAAATCCACCCAAAACCTAAAAAAATTGAAATTTTTATATGAAAAACTTCTTTTGCCCATATCTCCTAAACTATGCGTCCTAGAGCGAAAAGGACTTTATTTCGTGACCACCCTAAAAAAAATTGAAAAATCCACCCAAAACCTAAAAAAATTTAAATTTTTATATGAAAAACTTCTTTTGCCAATATCTCTTTAAATATTCGTCCTAGAGCGAAAAGGACTTTAATTCGTGACCACCCCCCAAAAATTGAAAAATCCACCCAAAACCTAAAAAAATTGAAATTTTTATATGAAAAACTTCTTTTGCCCATATCTCCTAAACTATGCGTCCTAGAGCGAAAAGGACTTTATTTCGTGACCACCCCAAAAAAAATTTAAAAATCCACCTAAAACCTAAAAAAATTGAAATTTTTATATGAAAAACTTCGTTTGGCTATATCTCCTTAAATATGCGTCCTAGAGCGAAAAGGACTTTATTTCGTGACCACCCCAAAAAAATTGAAAAATCCACCCAAAACCTAAAAAAATTGAAATTTTTATATGAAAAACTTCTTTTTCCCATATCTCCTAAACTATGCGTCCTAGAGCGAAAAGGACTTTATTTCGTGACCACCCCAAAAAAATTGAAAAATCCACCCAAAACCTAAAAAAATTGAAATTTTTATATGAAAAACTTCTTTTGCCCATATCTCCTTAAATATGCGTCCTAGAGCGAAAAGGACTTTAATTCGTGACCACCCCCAAAAAATTGAAAAATCCACTCAAAACCTCAAAAAATTTAAATTTTTATATGAAAAACTTCTTTTGCCCATATCTCCTTAAATATGCGTCCTAGAGCGAAAAGGACGATAATTCGTGACCACCCTCAAAAAATTGAAAAATCCACCCAAAACCTAAAAAAATTGAAATTTTTATATGAAAAACTTCTTTTGGCTATATCTCCTTAAATATGCGTCCTAGAGCGAAAAGGACTTTAATTCGTGACCACCCTCAAAAAATTGAAAAATCCACCCAAAACCTAAAAAAATTGACATTTTTATATGAAAAACTTCTTTTTCCCATATCTCCTAAACTATGCGTCCTAGAGCGAAAAGGACTTTATTTCGTGACCACCCCAAAAAAATTGAAAAATCCACCCAAAACCTAAAAAAATTGAAATTTTTATATGAAAAACTTCTTTTGCCCATATCTCCTTAAATATGCGTCCTAGAGCGAAAAGGACGATAATTCGTGACCACCCTCAAAAAATTTAAAAATCCACCTAAAACCTAAAAAAATTGAAATTTTTATATGTAAAACTTCTTTTGGCTATATCTCCTTAAATATGCGTCCTAGAGCGAAAAGGACTTTAATTCGTGACCACCCTCAAAAAATTGAAAAATCCACCCAAAACCTAAAAAAATTGAAATTTTTATATGAAAAACTTCTTTCGCCCATATCTCCTAAACTATGCGTCCTAGAGCGAAAAGGACTTTATTTCGTGACCACCCCAAAAAAATTGAAAAATTCACCCAAAACCTAAAAAAATTGAATTTTTTATATGAAAAACTTCTTTTGCCCATATCTCCTTAAATATGCGTCCTAGAGCGAAAAGGACGATAATTCGTGACCACCCTCAAAAAATTGAAAAATCCACCTAAAACCTAAAAAAATTGAAATTTTTATATGTAAAACTTCTTTTGGCTATATCTCCTTAAATATGCGTCCTAGAGCGAAAAGGACTTTAATTCGTGACCACCCTCAAAAAATTGAAAAATCCACCCAAAACTTAAAAAAATTGAAATTTTTATATGAAAAACTTCTTTTGCCCATATCTCCTTAAATATGCGTCCTAGAGCGAAAAGGACTTTAATTCGTGACCACCCCAAAAAAATTGAAAAATTCACCCAAAACCTAAAAAAATTAAATTTTTTATATGAAAAACTTCTTTTGCCCATATCTCCTTAAATTGCCCATATCTCCTTAAATAGAGCGAAAAGGACGATAATTCGCGACCACCCTCAAAAAATTTAAAAATCCACCCAAAACCTAAAAAAATTGAAATTTTTATATGTAAAACTTCTTTTGGCTATATCTCCTTAAATATGCGTCCTAGAGCGAAAAGGACTTTAATTCGTGACCACCCTCAAAAAATTGAAAAATCCACCCAAAACCTAAAAAAATTGAAATTTTTATATGAAAAACTTCTTTTGCCCATATCTCCTTAAATATGCGTCCTAGAGCTAAAAGGACTTTAATTCGTGACCACCCCCAAAAAATTGAAAAATCCACTCAAAACCTCAAAAAATTTAAATTTTTATATGAAAAACTTCTTTTGCCCATATCTCCTTAAATATGCGTCCTAGAGCGAAAAGGACGATAATTCGTGACCACCCTCAAAAAATTGAAAAATCCACCCAAAACCTAAAAAAATTGAAATTTTTATATGAAAAACTTCTTTTGGCTATATATCCTCTGAAATATGCGTCCTAGAGCGAAAAGGACTTTATTTCGTGACCACCCCAAAAAAATTGAAAAATTCACCCAAAACCTAAAAAAATTGAAATTTTTATATGAAAAACTTCTTTTGCCCATATCTCCTTAAATATGCGTCCTAGAGCGAAAAGGACGATAATTCGTGACCACCCTCAAAAAATTTAAAAATCCACCTAAAACCTAAAAAAATTGAAATTTTTATATGAAAAACTTCTTTTGGCTATATCTCCTTAAATATGCGTCCTAGAGCGAAAAGGACTTTATTTCGTGACCACCCCAAAAAAATTGAAAAATCCACCCAAAACCTAAAAAAATTGAAATTTTTATATGAAAAACTTCTTTTGGCTATATCTCCTTAAATATGCGTCCTAGAGCGAAAAGGACTTTAATTCGTGACCACCCTCAAAAAATTGAAAAATTCACCCAAAACCTAAAAAAATTGAAATTTTTATATGAAAGACTTCTTTTGCCCATATCTCCTTAAATATGCGTCCTAGAGCGAAAAGGACGATAATTCGTGACCACCCTCAAAAAATTTAAAAATCCACCTAAAACCTAAAAAAATTGAAATTTTTATATGAAAAACTTCTTTTGGCTATATCTCCTTAAATATGCGTCCTAGAGCGAAAAGGACTTTATTTCGTGACCACCCCAAAAAAATTGAAAAATCCACCCAAAACCTAAAAAAATTGAAATTTTTATATGAAAAACTTCTTTTGCCCATATCTCCTAAACTATGCGTCCTAGAGCGAAAAGGACTTTATTTCGTGACCACCCCAAAAAAATTTAAAAATTCACCCACAACCTAAAAAAATTTAAATTTTTATATGAAAAACTTCTTTTGCCCATATCTCCTTAAATATGCGTCCTAGAGCGAAAAGGACTTTAATTCGTGACCACCCTCAAAAAATTTAAAAATCCACCTAAAACCTAAAAAAATTTAAATTTTTATATGAAAAACTTCTTTTGCCCATATCTCCTTAAATATGCGTCCTAGAGCGAAAAGGACGATAATTCGTGACCACCCTCAAAAAATTTAAAAATCCACCCAAAACCTAAAAAAATTGAAATTTTTATATGAAAAACTTCTTTCGCCCATATCTCCTAAACTATGCGTCCTAGAGCGAAAAGGACTTTATTTCGTGACCACCCCAAAAAAATTGAAAAATTCACCCAAAACCTAAAAAAATTGAATTTTTTATATGAAAAACTTCTTTTGCCCATATCTCCTTAAATATGCGTCCTAGAGCGAAAAGGACGATAATTCGCGACCACCCCCAAAAAATTGAAAAATCCACTCAAAACCTCAAAAAATTTAAATTTTTATATGAAAAACTTCTTTCGCCCATATCTCCTTAAATATGCGTCCTAGAGCGAAAAGGACGATAATTCGTGACCACCCTCAAAAAATTGAAAAATCCACCCAAAACCTAAAAAAATTGAAATTTTTATATGAAAAACTTCTTTTGCCCATATCTCCTTAAATATGCGTCATAGAGCGAAAAGGACTTTAATTCGTGACCACCCTCAAAAAATTAAAAAATCCACCCAAAACCTAAAAAAATTGAAATTTTTATATGAAAAACTTCTTTTGCCCATATCTCCTAAACTATGCGTCCTAGAGCGAAAAGGACTTTATTTCGTGACCACCCTCAAAAAATTGAAAAATCCACCCAAAACCTAAAAAAATTGAAATTTTTATATGAAAAACTTCTTTTGCCCATATCTCCTTAAATATGCGTCCTAGAGCGAAAAGGACTTTAATTCGTGACCACCCCCCAAAAATTGAAAAATCCACCCAAAACCTAAAAAAATTGAAATTTTTATATGAAAAACTTCTTTTGCCCATATCTCCTAAACTATGCGTCCTAGAGCGAAAAGGACTTTATTTCGTGACCACCCCAAAAAAAATTTAAAAATCCACCTAAAACCTAAAAAAATTGAAATTTTTATATGAAAAACTTCTTTTGGCTATATCTCCTTAAATATGCGTCCTAGAGCGAAAAGGACTTTATTTCGTGACCACCCCAAAAAAATTGAAAAATCCACCCAAAACCTAAAAAAATTTAAATTTTTATATGAAAAACTTCTTTTTCCCATATCTCCTAAATTATGCGTCCTAGAGCGAAAAGGACTTTATTTCTTGACCACCCCAAAAATATTGAAAAATCCACCCAAAACCTAAAAAAAATTGAAATTTTTATATGAAAAACTTCTTTTGGCCATATCTCCTTAAATATGCGTCCTAGAGCGAAAAGGACTTTAATTCGTGACCACCCCCAAAAAATTGAAAAATCCACTCAAAACCTCAAAAAATTTAAATTTTTATATGAAAAACTTCTTTTGCCCATATCTCCTTAAATATGCGTCCTAGAGCGAAAAGGACGATAATTCGTGACCACCCTCAAAAAATTGAAAAATCCACCCAAAACCTAAAAAAATTGAAATTTTTATATGAAAAACTTCTTTTGGCTATATCTCCTTAAATATGCGTCCTAGAGCGAAAAGGACTTTAATTCGTGACCACCCTCAAAAAATTGAAAAATCCACCCAAAACCTAAAAAAATTGACATTTTTATATGAAAAACTTCTTTTTCCCATATCTCCTAAACTATGCGTCCTAGAGCGAAAAGGACTTTATTTCGTGACCACCCCAAAAAAATTGAAAAATCCACCCAAAACCTAAAAAAATTGAAATTTTTATATGAAAAACTTCTTTTGCCCATATCTCCTTAAATATGCGTCCTAGAGCGAAAAGGACGATAATTCGTGACCACCCTCAAAAAATTTAAAAATCCACCTAAAACCTAAAAAAATTGAAATTTTTATATGTAAAACTTCTTTTGGCTATATCTCCTTAAATATGCGTCCTAGAGCGAAAAGGACTTTAATTCGTGACCACCCTCAAAAAATTGAAAAATCCACCCAAAACCTAAAAAAATTGAAATTTTTATATGAAAAACTTCTTTCGCCCATATCTCCTAAACTATGCGTCCTAGAGCGAAAAGGACTTTATTTCGTGACCACCCCAAAAAAATTGAAAAATTCACCCAAAACCTAAAAAAATTGAATTTTTTATATGAAAAACTTCTTTTGCCCATATCTCCTTAAATATGCGTCCTAGAGCGAAAAGGACTTTAATTCGTGACCACCCCCAAAAAATTGAAAAATCCACTCAAAACCTCAAAAAATTTAAATTTTTATATGAAAAACTTCTTTTGCCCATATCTCCTTAAATATGCGTCCTAGAGCGAAAAGGACGATAATTCGTGACCACCTTCAAAACATTGAAAAATCCACCCAAAACTTAAAAAAATTGAAATTTTTATATGAAAAACTTCTTTTGGCTATATCTCCTTAAATATGCGTCCTAGAGCGAAAAGGACTTTAATTCGTGACCACCCTCAAAAAATTGAAAAATCCACCCAAAACCTAAAAAAATTGAAATTTTTATATGAAAAACTTCTTTTTCCCATATCTCCTAAACTATGCGTCCTAGAGCGAAAAGGACTTTATTTCGTGACCACCCCAAAAAAATTGAAAAATCCACCCAAAACCTAAAAAAATTGAAATTTTTATATGAAAAACTTCTTTTGCCCATATCTCCTTAAATATGCGTCCTAGAGCGAAAAGGACGATAATTCGTGACCACCCTCAAAAAATTTAAAAATCCACCTAAAACCTAAAAAAATTGAAATTTTTATATGTAAAACTTCTTTTGGCTATATCTCCTTAAATATGCGTCCTAGAGCGAAAAGGACTTTAATTCGTGACCACCCTCAAAAAATTGAAAAATCCACCCAAAACCTAAAAAATTGAAATTTTTATATGAAAAACTTCTTTTGCCCATATCTCCTAAACTATGCGTCCTAGAGCGAAAAGGACTTTAATTCGTGACCACCCCAAAAAAATTGAAAAATTCACCCAAAACCTAAAAAAATTAAATTTTTTATATGAAAAACTTCTTTTGCCCATATCTCCTTAAATATGCGTCCTAGAGCGAAAAGGACGATAATTTGCGACCACCCTCAAAAAATTTAAAAATCCACCCAAAACCTAAAAAAATTGAAATTTTTATATGTAAAACTTCTTTTGGCTATATCTCCTTAAATATGCGTCCTAGAGCGAAAAGGACTTTAATTCGTGACCACCCTCAAAAAATTGAAAAATCCACCCAAAACCTAAAAAAATTGAAATTTTTATATGAAAAACTTCTTTTGCCCATATCTCCTTAAATATGCGTCCTAGAGCTAAAAGGACTTTAATTCGTGACCACCCCCAAAAAATTGAAAAATCCACTCAAAACCTCAAAAAATTTAAATTTTTATATGAAAAACTTCTTTTGCCCATATCTCCTTAAATATGCGTCCTAGAGCGAAAAGGACGATAATTCGTGACCACCCTCAAAAAATTGAAAAATCCACCCAAAACCTAAAAAAATTTAAATTTTTATATGAAAAACTTCTTTTGGCTATATATCCTCTGAAATATGCGTCCTAGAGCGAAAAGGACTTTATTTCGTGACCACCCCAAAAAAATTGAAAAATTCACCCAAAACCTAAAAAAATTGAAATTTTTATATGAAAAACTTCTTTTGCCCATATCTCCTTAAATATGCGTCCTAGAGCGAAAAGGACGATAATTCGTGACCACCCTCAAAAAATTTAAAAATCCACCTAAAACGTAAAAAAATTGAAATTTTTATATGAAAAACTTCTTTTGGCTATATCTCCTTAAATATGCGTCCTAGAGCGAAAAGGACTTTATTTCGTGACCACCCCAAAAAAATTGAAAAATCCACCCAAAACCTAAAAAAATTGAAATTTTTATATGAAAAACTTCTTTTGGCTATATCTCCTTAAATATGCGTCCTAGAGCGAAAAGGACTTTAATTCGTGACCACCCTCAAAAAATTGAAAAATTCACCCAAAACCTAAAAAAATTGAAATTTTTATATGAAAGACTTCTTTTGCCCATATCTCCTTAAATATGCGTCCTAGAGCGAAAAGGACGATAATTCGTGACCACCCTCAAAAAATTTAAAAATCCACCTAAAACCTAAAAAAATTGAAATTTTTATATGAAAAACTTCTTTTGGCTATATCTCCTTAAATATGCGTCCTAGAGCGAAAAGGACTTTATTTCGTGACCACCCCAAAAAAAATTGAAAAATCCACCCAAAACCTAAAAAAATTGAAATTTTTATATGAAAAACTTCTTTTGCCCATATCTCCTAAACTATGCGTCCTAGAGCGAAAAGGACTTTATTTCGTGACCACCCCAAAAAAATTTAAAAATTCACCCACAACCTAAAAAAATTTAAATTTTTATATGAAAAACTTCTTTTGCCCATATCTCCTTAAATATGCGTCCTAGAGCGAAAAGGACTTTAATTCGTGACCACCCTCAAAAAATTTAAAAATCCACCTAAAACCTAAAAAAATTTAAATTTTTATAAGAAAAACTTCTTTTGCCCATATCTCTTTAAATATGCGTCCTAGAGCGAAAAGGACGATAATTCGTGACCACCCTCAAAAAATTTAAAAATCCACCTTTTTAGGTGGAAATTTTTATATGTAAAACTTCTTTTGGCTATATCTCCTTAAATATGCGTCCTAGAGCGAAAAGGACTTTAATTCGTGACCACCCTCAAAAAATTGAAAAATCCACCCAAAACCTAAAAAAATTGAAATTTTTATATGAAAAACTTCTTTTGCCCATATCTCCTTAAATATGCGTCCTAGAGCGAAAAGGACTTTATTTCGTGACCACCCCAAAAAAATTGAAAAATTCACCCAAAACCTAAAAAAATTGAAATTTTTGTATGAAAAACTTCTTTCTCCTTAATATGCGTCCTAGAGCGAAAAGGACGATAATTCGTGACCACCCTCAAAAAATTTAAAAATCCACCCAAAACCTAAAAAAATTTAAATTTTTATATGAAAAACTTCTTTTGTCCATATCTCCTTAAATATGCGTCCTAGAGCGAAAAAGACTTTAATTAGTGACCACCCCCAAAAAATTGAAAAATCCACTCAAAACCTCAAAAACTTGAAATTTTTATATGGAAAACTTCTTTTGCCCATATCTCCTTAAATATGCGTCCTAGAGCGAAAAGGACGATAATTCGTGACCACCCTCAAAAAATTTAAAAATCCACCTAAAACCTAAAAAAATTTGAAATTTTTATATGAAAAACTTCTTTTGGCTATATCTCCTTAAATATGCGTCCTAGAGCGAAAAGGACTTTATTTCGTGACCACCCCAAAAAAATTGACAAATCCACCCAAAACCTAAAAAAATTGAAATTTTTATATGAAAAACTTCTTTTGCCCATATCTCCTTAAATATGCGTCCTAGAGCGAAAAGGACTTTAATTCGTGACCACCCCCAAAAAATTGAAAAATCCACTCAAAACCTCAAAAAATTTAAATTTTTATATGAAAAACTTCTTTTGCCCATATCTCCTTAAATATGCGTCCTAGAGCGAAAAGGACGATAATTCGTGACCACCCTCAACAAATTGAAAAATCCACCCAAAACCTAAAAAAATTGAAATTTTTATATGAAAAACTTCTTTTTCCCATATCTCCTAAACTATGCGTCCTAGAGCGAAAAGGACTTTATTTCGTGACCACCGCAAAAAAATTGAAAAATCCACCCAAAACCTAAAAAAATTGAAATTTTTATATGAAAAACTTCTTTTGCCCATATCTCCTTAAATATGCGTCCTAGAGCGAAAAGGACGATAATTCGTGACCACCCTAAAAAAATTTAAAAATCCACCTAAAACCTAAAAAAATTGAAATTTTTATAATTAAAACTTCTTTTGGCTATATCTCCTTAAATATGCGTCCTAGAGCGAAAAGGACTTTAATTCGTGACCACCCTCAAAAAATTGAAAAATCCACCCAAAACCTAAAAAAATTGAAATTTTTATATGAAAAACTTCTTTCGCCCATATCTCCTAAACTATGCGTCCTAGAGCGAAAAGGACTTTATTTCGTGACCACCCCAAAAAAATTGAAAAATTCACCCAAAACCTAAAAAAATTGAATTTTTTATATGAAAAACTTCTTTTGCCCATATCTCCTTAAATATGCGTCCTAGAGCGAAAAGGACGATAATTCGCGACCACCCCCAAAAAATTGAAAAATCCACGCAAAACCTCAAAAAATTTTAATTTTTATATGAAAAACTTCTTTTGCCCATATCTCCTTAAATATGCGTCCTAGAGCGAAAAGGACTTTAATTCGTGACCACCCTCAAAAAATTGAAAAATCCACCCAAAACCTAAAAAAATTGAAATTTTTATATGAAAAACTTCTTTTGCCCATATCTCCTTAAATATGCGTCATAGAGCGAAAAGGACTTTAATTCGTGACCACCCTCAAAAAATTAAAAAATCCACCCAAAACCTAAAAAAATTGAAATTTTTATATGAAAAACTTCTTTTGCCCATATCTCCTAAACTATGCGTCCTAGAGCGAAAAGGACTTTATTTCGTGACCACCCTCAAAAAATTGAAAAATCCACCCAAAACCTAAAAAAATTGAAATTTTTATATGAAAAACTTCTTTTGCCCATATCTCCTTAAATATGCGTCCTAGAGCGAAAAGGACTTTAATTCGTGACCACCCCCCAAAAATTGAAAAATCCACCCAAAACCTAAAAAATTTGAAATTTTTATATGAAAAACTTCTTTTGCCCATATCTCCTAAACTATGCGTCCTTGAGCGAAAAGGACTTTATTTCGTGACCACCCCAAAAAAAATTTAAAAATCCACCTAAAACCTAAAAAAATTGAAATTTTTATATGAAAAACTTCTTTTGGCTATATCTCCTTAAATATGCGTCCTAGAGCGAAAAGGACTTTATTTCGTGACCACCCCAAAAAAATTGAAAAATCCACCCAAAACCTAAAAAAATTTAAATTTTTATATGAAAAACTTCTTTTTCCCATATCTCCTAAACTATGCGTCCTAGAGCGAAAAGGACTTTATTTCTTGACCACCCCAAAAATATTGAAAAATCCACCCAAAACCTAAAAAAATTGAAATTTTTATATGAAAAACTTCTTTTGGCCATATCTCCTTAAATATGCGTCCTAGAGCGAAAAGGACTTTAATTCGTGACCACCCCCAAAAAATTGAAAAATCCACTCAAAACCTCAAAAAATTTAAATTTTTATATGAAAAACTTCTTTTGCCCATATCTCCTTAAATATGCGTCCTAGAGCGAAAAGGACGATAATTCGTGACCACCCTCAAAAAATTGAAAAATCCACCCAAAACCTAAAAAAATTGAAATTTTTATATGAAAAACTTCTTTTGGCTATATCTCCTTAAATATGCGTCCTAGAGCGAAAAGGACTTTAATTCGTGACCACCCTCAAAAAATTGAAAAATCCACCCAAAACCTAAAAAAATTGACATTTTTATATGAAAAACTTCTTTTTCCCATATCTCCTAAACTATGCGTCCTAGAGCGAAAAGGACTTTATTTCGTGACCACCCCAAAAAGATTGAAAAATCCACCCAAAACCTAAAATCATTGAAATTTTTATATGAAAAACTTCTTTTGCCCATATCTCCTTAAATATGCGTCCTAGAGCGAAAAGGACGATAATTCGTGACCACCCTCAAAAAATTGAAAAATCCACCCAAAACCTAAAAAAATTGAAATTTTTATATGAAAAACTTCTTTCGCCCATATCTCCTAAACTATGCGTCCTAGAGCGAAAAGGACTTTATTTCGTGACCACCCTAAAAAAATTTAAAAATTCACCCAAAACCTAAAAAAATTTAATTTTTTATATGAAAAACTTCTTTTGCCCATATCTCCTTAAATATGCGTCCTAGAGCGAAAAGGACGATAATTCGCGACCACCCCCAAAAAATTGAAAAATCCACTCAAAACCTCAAAAAATTTAAATTTTTATATGAAAAACTTCTTTTGCCCATATCTCCTTAAATATGCGTCCTAGAGCGAAAAGGACGATAATTCGTGACCACCCTCAAAAAATTGAAAAATCCACCCAAAACCTAAAAAAATTGAAATTTTTATATGAAAAACTTCTTTTGGCTATATCTCCTTAAATATGCGTCCTAGAGCGAAAAGGACTTTAATTCGTGACCACCCTCAAAAATTTGAAAAATCCACCCAAAACCTAAAAAAATTGAAATTTTTATATGAAAAACTTCTTTTTCCCATATCTCCTAAACTATGCGTCCTAGAGCGAAAAGGACTTTATTTCGTGACCACCCCAAAAAAATTGAAAAATCCACCCAAAACCTAAAAAAATTGAAATTTTTATATGAAAAACTTCTTTTGCCCATATCTCCTTAAATATGCGTCCTAGAGCGAAAAGGACGATAATTCGTGACCACCCTCAAAAAATTTAAAAATCCACCTAAAACCTAAAAAAATTGAAATTTTTATATGTAAAACTTCTTTTGGCTATATCTCCTTAAATATGCGTCCTAGAGCGAAAAGGACTTTAATTCGTGACCACCCTCAAAAAATTGAAAAATCCACCCAAAACCTAAAAAAATTGAAATTTTTATATGAAAAACTTCTTTTGCCCATATCTCCTAAACTATGCGTCCTAGAGCGAAAAGGACTTTATTTCGTGACCACCCCAAAAAAATTGAAAAATTCACCCAAAACCTAAAAAAAATTAAATTTTTTATATGAAAAACTTCTTTTGCCCATATCTCCTTAAATATGCGTCCTAGAGCGAAAAGGACGATAATTCGCGACCACCCTCAAAAAATTTAAAAATCCACCCAAAACCTAAAAAAATTGAAATTTTTATATGTAAAACTTCTTTTGGCTATATCTCCTTAAATATGCGTCCTAGAGCGAAAAGGACTTTAATTCGTGACCACCCTCAAAAAATTGAAAAATCCACCCAAAACCTAAAAAAATTGAAATTTTTATATGAAAAACTTCTTTTGCCCATATCTCCTTAAATATGCGTCCTAGAGCTAAAAGGACTTTAATTCGTGACCACCCCCAAAAAATTGAAAAATCCACGCAAAACCTCAAAAAATTTAAATTTTTATATGAAAAACTTCTTTTGCCCATATCTCCTTAAATATGCGTCCTAGAGCGAAAAGGACGATAATTCGTGACCACCCTCAAAAAATTGAAAAATCCACCCAAAACCTAAAAAAATTGAAATTTTTATATGAAAAACTTCTTTTGGCTATATATCCTCTGAAATATGCGTCCTAGAGCGAAAAGGACTTTATTTCGTGACCACCCCAAAAAAATTGAAAAATTCACCCAAAACCTAAAAAAATTGAAATTTTTATATGTAAAACTTCTTTTGGCTATATCTCCTTAAATATGCGTCCTAGAGCGAAAAGGACTTTAATTCGTGACCACCCTCAAAAAATTGAAAAATCCACCCAAAACCTAAAAAAATTGAAATTTTTATATGAAAAACTTCTTTCGCCCATATCTCCTAAACTATGCGTCCTAGAGCGAAAAGGACTTTATTTCGTGACCACCCTAAAAAAATTTAAAAATTCACCCAAAACCTAAAAAAATTTAATTTTTTATATGAAAAACTTCTTTTGCCCATATCTCCTTAAATATGCGTCCTAGAGCGAAAAGGACGATAATTCGCGACCACCCCCAAAAAATTGAAAAATCCACTCAAAACCTCAAAAAATTTAAATTTTTATATGAAAAACTTCTTTTGCCCATATCTCCTTAAATATGCGTCCTAGAGCGAAAAGGACGATAATTCGTGACCACCCTCAAAAAATTGAAAAATCCACCCAAAACCTAAAAAAATTGAAATTTTTATATGAAAAACTTCTTTTGGCTATATCTCCTTAAATATGCGTCCTAGAGCGAAAAGGACTTTAATTCGTGACCACCCTCAAAAATTTGAAAAATCCACCCAAAACCTAAAAAAATTGAAATTTTTATATGAAAAACTTCTTTTTCCCATATCTCCTAAACTATGCGTCCTAGAGCGAAAAGGACGATAATTCGTGACCACCCCAAAAAAATTGAAAAATCCACCCAAAACCTAAAAAAATTGAAATTTTTATATGAAAAACTTCTTTTGCCCATATCTCCTTAAATATGCGTCCTAGAGCGAAAAGGACGATAATTCGTGACCACCCTCAAAAAATTTAAAAATCCACCTAAAACCTAAAAAAATTGAAATTTTTATATGTAAAACTTCTTTTGGCTATATCTCCTTAAATATGCGTCCTAGAGCGAAAAGGACTTTAATTCGTGACCACCCTCAAAAAATTGAAAAATCCACCCAAAACCTAAAAAAATTGAAATTTTTATATGAAAAACTTCTTTTGCCCATATCTCCTAAACTATGCGTCCTAGAGCGAAAAGGACTTTATTTCGTGACCACCCCAAAAAAATTGAAAAATTCACCCAAAACCTAAAAAAAATTAAATTTTTTATATGAAAAACTTCTTTTGCCCATATCTCCTTAAATATGCGTCCTAGAGCGAAAAGGACGATAATTCGCGACCACCCTCAAAAAATTTAAAAATCCACCCAAAACCTAAAAAAATTGAAATTTTTATATGTAAAACTTCTTTTGGCTATATCTCCTTAAATATGCGTCCTAGAGCGAAAAGGACTTTAATTCGTGACCACCCTCAAAAAATTGAAAAATCCACCCAAAACCTAAAAAAATTGAAATTTTTATATGAAAAACTTCTTTTGCCCATATCTCCTTAAATATGCGTCCTAGAGCTAAAAGGACTTTAATTCGTGACCACCCCCAAAAAATTGAAAAATCCACGCAAAACCTCAAAAAATTTAAATTTTTATATGAAAAACTTCTTTTGCCCATATCTCCTTAAATATGCGTCCTAGAGCGAAAAGGACGATAATTCGTGACCACCCTCAAAAAATTGAAAAATCCACCCAAAACCTAAAAAAATTGAAATTTTTATATGAAAAACTTCTTTTGGCTATATATCCTCTGAAATATGCGTCCTAGAGCGAAAAGGACTTTATTTCGTGACCACCCCAAAAAAATTGAAAAATTCACCCAAAACCTAAAAAAATTGAAATTTTTATATGAAAAACTTCTTTTGCCCATATCTCCTTAAATATGCGTCCTAGAGTGAAAAGGACGATAATTCGTGACCACCCTCAAAAAATTTAAAAATCCACCTAAAACCTAAAAAAATTGAAATTTTTATATGAAAAACTTCTTTTGGCTATATCTCCTTAAATATGCGTCCTAGAGCGAAAAGGACTTTATTTCGTGACCACCCCAAAAAAATTGAAAAATCCACCCAAAACCTAAAAAAATTGAAATTTTTATATGAAAAACTTCTTTTGGCTATATCTCCTTAAATATGCGTCCTAGAGCGAAAAGGACTTTAATTCGTGACCACCCTCAAAAAATTGAAAAATTCACCCAAAACCTAAAAAAATTTAAATTTTTATATGAAAGACTTCTTTTGCCCATATCTCCTTAAATATGCGTCCTAGAGCGAAAAGGACGATAATTCGTGACCACCCTCAAAAAATTTAAAAATCCACCTAAAACCTAAAAAAATTGAAATTTTTATATGAAAAACTTCTTTTGGCTATATCTCCTTAAATATGCGTCCTAGAGCGAAAAGGACTTTATTTCGTGACCACCCCAAAAAAATTGAAAAATCCACCCAAAACCTAAAAAAATTGAAATTTTTATATGAAAAACTTCTTTTGCCCATATCTCCTAAACTATGCGTCCTAGAGCGAAAAGGACTTTATTTCGTGACCACCCCAAAAAAATTTAAAAATTCACCCAAAACCTAAAAAAATTTAAATTTTTATATGAAAAACTTCTTTTGCCCATATCTCCTTAAATATGCGTCCTAGAGCGAAAAGGACTTTAATTCGTGACCACCCTCAAAAAATTTAAAAATCCACCTAAAACCTAAAAAAATTTAAATTTTTATATGAAAAACTTCTTTTGCCCATATCTCCTTAAATATGCGTCCTAGAGCGAAAAGGACGATAATTCGTGACCACCCTCAAAAAATTTAAAAATCCACCTTTTTAGGTGGAAATTTTTATATGTAAAACTTCTTTTGGCTATATCTCCTTAAATATGCGTCCTAGAGCGAAAAGGACTTTAATTCGTGACCACCCTCAAAAAATTGAAAAATCCACCCAAAACCTAAAAAAATTGAAATTTTTATATGAAAAACTTCTTTTGCCCATATCTCCTAAACTATGCGTCCTAGAGCGAAAAGGACTTTATTTCGTGACCACCCCAAAAAAATTGAAAAATTCACCCAAAACCTAAAAAAATTGAAATTTTTGTATGAAAAACTTCTTTCTCCTTAATATGCGGCCTAGAGCGAAAAGGACGATAATTCGTGACCACCCTCAAAAAATTTAAAAATCCACCTAAAACCTAAAAAAATTGAAATTTTTATATGAAAAACTTCTTTTGGCTATATCTCCTTAAATATGCGTCCTAGAGCGAAAAGGACTTTATTTCGTGACCACCCTCAAAAAATTGAAAAATCCACCCAAAACCTAAAAAAATTTAAATTTTTATATGAAAAACTTCTTTTGTCCATATCTCCTTAAATATGCGTCCTAGAGCGAAAAAGACTTTAATTCGTGACCACCCCCAAAAAATTGAAAAATCCACTCAAAACCTCAAAAACTTGACATTTTTATATGAAAAACTTCTTTTGCCCATATCTCCTTAAATATGCGTCCTAGAGCGAAAAGGACGATAATTCGTGACCACCCTCAAAAAATTTAAAAATCCACCTAAAACCTAAAAAAATTTGAAATTTTTATATGAAAAACTTCTTTTGGCTATATCTCCTTAAATATGCGTCCTAGAGCGAAAACGACTTTATTTCGTGACCACCCCAAAAAAATTGAAAAATCCACCCAAAACCTAAAAAAATTGAAATTTTTATATGAAAAACTTCTTTTGCCCATATCTCCTTAAATATGCGTCCTAGAGCGAAAAGGACTTCATTTCGTGACCACCCCAAAAAAATTGAAAAGTCCACTCCAAACCTAAAACAAGTGAAATTTTTATATGAAAAACTTCTTTTGCCCATATCTCCTTAAATATGCGTCCTAGAGCGAAAAGGACTTTAATTCGTGACCACCCCCAAAAAATTGAAAAATCCACCTAAAACCTAAAAAAATTGAAATTTTTATATGAAAAACTTCTTTTGGCTATATCTCCTTAAATATGCGTCCTAGAGCGAAAAGGACTTTATTTCGTGACCCAAAACCTAAAAAAATTGAAATTTTTATATGAAAAACTTCTTTTGCCCATATCTCCTTAAATATGCGTCCTAGAGCGAAAAGGACTTTATTTCGTGACCACCCCAAAAAAATTGAAAAGTCCACTCCAAACCTAAAAAAATTGAAATTTTTATACGAAAAACTTCTTTTGCCCATATCTCCTTAAATATGCGTCCTAGAGCGAAAAGGACTTTAATTCGTGACCACCCCCAAAAAATTGAAAAATCCACTCAAAACCTCAAAAAATTTAAATTTTTATATGAAAAAATTCTTTTGCCCATATCTCCTTAAATATGCGTCCTAGAGCGAAAAGGACTTTAATTCGTGACCACCCCCAAAAAATTGAAAAATCCACTCAAAACCTCAAAAAATTTAAATTTTTATATGAAAAACTTCTTTTGCCCATATCTCCTAAACTAAGCGTCCTAGAGCGAAAAGGACTTTAATTCGTGACCACCCTCAAAAAATTTAAAAATCAACCCAAAACCTAAAAAAATTGAAATTTTTATATGAAAAACTTCTTTTGGCTATATCTCCTGAAATATGCGTCCTAGAGCGAAAAGGACTTTAATTCGTGACCACCCCCAAAAAATTGAAAAATCCACCTAAAACCTAAAAAAATTGAAATTTTTTTATGAAAAACTTCTTTTGGCCATATCTCCTTAAATATGCGTCCTAGAGCGAAAAGGACGATAATTCGTGACCACCCTCAAAAAATTTAAAAATCCACCTAAAACCTAAAAAAATTGAAATTTTTATATGAAAAACTTCTTTTGGCTATATCTCCTTAAATATGCGTCCTAGAGCGAAAAGGATGATAATTCGTGACCACCCTCAAAAATTTGAAAAATCCACCCAAAACCTAAAAAAATTGAAATTTTTATATGAAAAACTTCTTTTGCCCATATCTCCTAAACTATGCGTCCTAGAGCGAAAAGGACTTTAATTCGTGACCACCCCCAAAAAATTGAAAAATCCACCCAAAACCTAAAAAAATTGAAATTTTTATATGAAAAACTTCTTTTGCCCATATCTCCTTAAATATGCGTCCTAGAGCGAAAAGGACTTTATTTCGTGACCACCCCAAAAAAATTGAAAAATCCACTCAAAACCTCAAAAAATTTAAATTTTTATATGAAAAACTTCTTTTGCCCATATTTCCTTATATATGCGTCCTAGAGCGAAAAGGACTTTAATTCGTGACCACCCTCAAAAAATTGAAAAATCCACTCGAAACCTCCAAAAATTTAAATTTTTATATGAAAAACTTCTTTTGCCCATATCTCCTTAAATATGCGTCCTAGAGCGAAAAGGACGATAATTCGTGACCACCCTCAAAAAATTTAAAAATCCACCCAAAACCTAAAAAAATTGAAATTTTTATATGAAAAACTTCTTTTGGCTATATCTCCTTAAATATGCGTCCTAGAGCGAAAAGGACTTTAATTCGTGACCACCCTCAAAAATTGAAAAATCCACCCAAAACCTAAAAAAATTGAAATTTTTATATGAAAAACTTCTTTTGCCCATATCTCCTAAACTATGCGTCCTAGAGCGAAAAGGACTTTAATTCGTGACCACCCCAAAAAAATTGAAAAATTCACCCAAAACCTAAAAAAATTGAAATTTTTATATGAAAAACTTCTTTTGCCCATATCTCCTTAAATATGCGTCCTAAAACCTAAAAAAATTGAAATTTTTATATGAAAAACTTCTTTTGCCCATATCTCCTAAACTATGCGTCCTAGAGCGAAAAGGACTTTATTTCGTGACCACCCCAAAAACATTGAAAAATTCACCCAAACCCTAAAAAAATTTAAATTTTTATATGAAAAACTTCTTTTGCCCATATCTCCTTAAATATGCGTCCTAGAGCGAAAAGGACTTTAATTCATGACCACCCTCAAAAAATTGAAAAATCCACCCAAAACCTAAAAAAATTGAAATTTTTATATGAAAAACTTCTTTTGGCTATATCTCCTTAAATATGCGTCCTAGAGCGAAAAGGACTTTAATTCGTGACCACCCCCAAAAAATTCAAAAATCCACCCAAAACCTAAAAAAATTGAAATTTTTATATGAAAAACTTCTTTTGCCCATATCTCCTAAACTATGCGTCCTAGAGCGAAAAGGACTTTATTTCGTGACCACCCCAAAAAAATTGAAAAATTCACCCAAAACCTAAAAAAATTTAAATTTTTATATGAAAAACTTCTTTTGGCCATATCTCCTTAAATATGCGTCCTAGAGCGAAAAGGACTTTATTTCGTGACCACCCCAAAAAAATTGAAAAATTCACCCAAAATCTAAAAAAATTGAAATTTTTGTATGAAAAACTTCTTTCTCCTTAATATGCGTCCTAGAGCGAAAAGGACTTTATTTCGTGACCACCCCAAAAAAATTGAAAAATCCACCTAAAACCTAAAAAAATTGAAATTTTTATATGAAAAACTTCTTTTGGCTATATCTCCTTAAATATGCGCCCTAGAGCGAAAAGGACTTTATTTCGTGACCACCCCAAAAAAATTGAAAAATTCACCCAAAAACTAAAAAAATTGAAATTTTTATATGAAAAACTTCTTTTGCCCATATCTCCTTAAATATGCGTCCTAGAGCGAAAAGGATGATAATTCGTGACCACCCTCAAAAAATTGAAAAATCCACCCAAAACCTAAAAAAATTTAAATTTTTATATGAAAAACTTCTTCTCCTTAAATATGCGTCCTAGAGCGAAAAGGACTTTATTTCGTGACCACCCCAAAAAAATTGAAAAATTCACCCAAAACCTAAAAAAAATTAAATTTTTTATATGAAAAACTTCTTTTGCCCATATCTCCTTAAATATGCGTCCTAGAGCGAAAAGGACGATAATTCGCGACCACCCTCAAAAAATTTAAAAATCCACCCAAAACCTAAAAAAATTGAAATTTTTATATGTAAAACTTCTTTTGGCTATATCTCCTTAAATATGCGTCCTAGAGCGAAAAGGACTTTAATTCGTGACCACCCTCAAAAAATTGAAAAATCCACCCAAAACCTAAAAAAATTGAAATTTTTATATGAAAAACTTCTTTTGCCCATATCTCCTTAAATATGCGTCCTAGAGCTAAAAGGACTTTAATTCGTGACCACCCCCAAAAAATTGAAAAATCCACGCAAAACCTCAAAAAATTTAAATTTTTATATGAAAAACTTCTTTTGCCCATATCTCCTTAAATATGCGTCCTAGAGCGAAAAGGACGATAATTCGTGACCACCCTCAAAAAATTGAAAAATCCACCCAAAACCTAAAAAAATTGAAATTTTTATATGAAAAACTTCTTTTGGCTATATATCCTCTGAAATATGCGTCCTAGAGCGAAAAGGACTTTATTTCGTGACCACCCCAAAAAAATTGAAAAATTCACCCAAAACCTAAAAAAATTGAAATTTTTATATGAAAAACTTCTTTTGCCCATATCTCCTTAAATATGCGTCCTAGAGTGAAAAGGACGATAATTCGTGACCACCCTCAAAAAATTTAAAAATCCACCTAAAACCTAAAAAAATTGAAATTTTTATATGAAAAACTTCTTTTGGCTATATCTCCTTAAATATGCGTCCTAGAGCGAAAAGGACTTTATTTCGTGACCACCCCAAAAAAATTGAAAAATCCACCCAAAACCTAAAAAAATTGAAATTTTTATATGAAAAACTTCTTTTGGCTATATCTCCTTAAATATGCGTCCTAGAGCGAAAAGGACTTTAATTCGTGACCACCCTCAAAAAATTGAAAAATTCACCCAAAACCTAAAAAAATTTAAATTTTTATATGAAAGACTTCTTTTGCCCATATCTCCTTAAATATGCGTCCTAGAGCGAAAAGGACGATAATTCGTGACCACCCTCAAAAAATTTAAAAATCCACCTAAAACCTAAAAAAATTGAAATTTTTATATGAAAAACTTCTTTTGGCTATATCTCCTTAAATATGCGTCCTAGAGCGAAAAGGACTTTATTTCGTGACCACCCCAAAAAAATTGAAAAATCCACCCAAAACCTAAAAAAATTGAAATTTTTATATGAAAAACTTCTTTTGCCCATATCTCCTAAACTATGCGTCCTAGAGCGAAAAGGACTTTATTTCGTGACCACCCCAAAAAAATTTAAAAATTCACCCAAAACCTAAAAAAATTTAAATTTTTATATGAAAAACTTCTTTTGCCCATATCTCCTTAAATATGCGTCCTAGAGCGAAAAGGACTTTAATTCGTGACCACCCTCAAAAAATTTAAAAATCCACCTAAAACCTAAAAAAATTTAAATTTTTATATGAAAAACTTCTTTTGCCCATATCTCCTTAAATATGCGTCCTAGAGCGAAAAGGACGATAATTCGTGACCACCCTCAAAAAATTTAAAAATCCACCTTTTTAGGTGGAAATTTTTATATGTAAAACTTCTTTTGGCTATATCTCCTTAAATATGCGTCCTAGAGCGAAAAGGACTTTAATTCGTGACCACCCTCAAAAAATTGAAAAATCCACCCAAAACCTAAAAAAATTGAAATTTTTATATGAAAAACTTCTTTTGCCCATATCTCCTAAACTATGCGTCCTAGAGCGAAAAGGACTTTATTTCGTGACCACCCCAAAAAAATTGAAAAATTCACCCAAAACCTAAAAAAATTGAAATTTTTGTATGAAAAACTTCTTTCTCCTTAATATGCGGCCTAGAGCGAAAAGGACGATAATTCGTGACCACCCTCAAAAAATTTAAAAATCCACCTAAAACCTAAAAAAATTGAAATTTTTATATGAAAAACTTCTTTTGGCTATATCTCCTTAAATATGCGTCCTAGAGCGAAAAGGACTTTATTTCGTGACCACCCTCAAAAAATTGAAAAATCCACCCAAAACCTAAAAAAATTTAAATTTTTATATGAAAAACTTCTTTTGTCCATATCTCCTTAAATATGCGTCCTAGAGCGAAAAAGACTTTAATTCGTGACCACCCCCAAAAAATTGAAAAATCCACTCAAAACCTCAAAAACTTGACATTTTTATATGAAAAACTTCTTTTGCCCATATCTCCTTAAATATGCGTCCTAGAGCGAAAAGGACGATAATTCGTGACCACCCTCAAAAAATTTAAAAATCCACCTAAAACCTAAAAAAATTTGAAATTTTTATATGAAAAACTTCTTTTGGCTATATCTCCTTAAATATGCGTCCTAGAGCGAAAACGACTTTATTTCGTGACCACCCCAAAAAAATTGAAAAATCCACCCAAAACCTAAAAAAATTGAAATTTTTATATGAAAAACTTCTTTTGCCCATATCTCCTTAAATATGCGTCCTAGAGCGAAAAGGACTTCATTTCGTGACCACCCCAAAAAAATTGAAAAGTCCACTCCAAACCTAAAACAAGTGAAATTTTTATATGAAAAACTTCTTTTGCCCATATCTCCTTAAATATGCGTCCTAGAGCGAAAAGGACTTTAATTCGTGACCACCCCCAAAAAATTGAAAAATCCACCTAAAACCTAAAAAAATTGAAATTTTTATATGAAAAACTTCTTTTGGCTATATCTCCTTAAATATGCGTCCTAGAGCGAAAAGGACTTTATTTCGTGACCCAAAACCTAAAAAAATTGAAATTTTTATATGAAAAACTTCTTTTGCCCATATCTCCTTAAATATGCGTCCTAGAGCGAAAAGGACTTTATTTCGTGACCACCCCAAAAAAATTGAAAAGTCCACTCCAAACCTAAAAAAATTGAAATTTTTATACGAAAAACTTCTTTTGCCCATATCTCCTTAAATATGCGTCCTAGAGCGAAAAGGACTTTAATTCGTGACCACCCCCAAAAAATTGAAAAATCCACTCAAAACCTCAAAAAATTTAAATTTTTATATGAAAAAATTCTTTTGCCCATATCTCCTTAAATATGCGTCCTAGAGCGAAAAGGACTTTAATTCGTGACCACCCCCAAAAAATTGAAAAATCCACTCAAAACCTCAAAAAATTTAAATTTTTATATGAAAAACTTCTTTTGCCCATATCTCCTAAACTAAGCGTCCTAGAGCGAAAAGGACTTTAATTCGTGACCACCCTCAAAAAATTTAAAAATCAACCCAAAACCTAAAAAAATTGAAATTTTTATATGAAAAACTTCTTTTGGCTATATCTCCTGAAATATGCGTCCTAGAGCGAAAAGGACTTTAATTCGTGACCACCCCCAAAAAATTGAAAAATCCACCTAAAACCTAAAAAAATTGAAATTTTTTTATGAAAAACTTCTTTTGGCCATATCTCCTTAAATATGCGTCCTAGAGCGAAAAGGACGATAATTCGTGACCACCCTCAAAAAATTTAAAAATCCACCTAAAACCTAAAAAAATTGAAATTTTTATATGAAAAACTTCTTTTGGCTATATCTCCTTAAATATGCGTCCTAGAGCGAAAAGGATGATAATTCGTGACCACCCTCAAAAATTTGAAAAATCCACCCAAAACCTAAAAAAATTGAAATTTTTATATGAAAAACTTCTTTTGCCCATATCTCCTAAACTATGCGTCCTAGAGCGAAAAGGACTTTAATTCGTGACCACCCCCAAAAAATTGAAAAATCCACCCAAAACCTAAAAAAATTGAAATTTTTATATGAAAAACTTCTTTTGCCCATATCTCCTTAAATATGCGTCCTAGAGCGAAAAGGACTTTATTTCGTGACCACCCCAAAAAAATTGAAAAATCCACTCAAAACCTCAAAAAATTTAAATTTTTATATGAAAAACTTCTTTTGCCCATATTTCCTTATATATGCGTCCTAGAGCGAAAAGGACTTTAATTCGTGACCACCCTCAAAAAATTGAAAAATCCACTCGAAACCTCCAAAAATTTAAATTTTTATATGAAAAACTTCTTTTGCCCATATCTCCTTAAATATGCGTCCTAGAGCGAAAAGGACGATAATTCGTGACCACCCTCAAAAAATTTAAAAATCCACCCAAAACCTAAAAAAATTGAAATTTTTATATGAAAAACTTCTTTTGGCTATATCTCCTTAAATATGCGTCCTAGAGCGAAAAGGACTTTAATTCGTGACCACCCTCAAAAATTGAAAAATCCACCCAAAACCTAAAAAAATTGAAATTTTTATATGAAAAACTTCTTTTGCCCATATCTCCTAAACTATGCGTCCTAGAGCGAAAAGGACTTTAATTCGTGACCACCCCAAAAAAATTGAAAAATTCACCCAAAACCTAAAAAAATTGAAATTTTTATATGAAAAACTTCTTTTGCCCATATCTCCTTAAATATGCGTCCTAAAACCTAAAAAAATTGAAATTTTTATATGAAAAACTTCTTTTGCCCATATCTCCTAAACTATGCGTCCTAGAGCGAAAAGGACTTTATTTCGTGACCACCCCAAAAACATTGAAAAATTCACCCAAACCCTAAAAAAATTTAAATTTTTATATGAAAAACTTCTTTTGCCCATATCTCCTTAAATATGCGTCCTAGAGCGAAAAGGACTTTAATTCATGACCACCCTCAAAAAATTGAAAAATCCACCCAAAACCTAAAAAAATTGAAATTTTTATATGAAAAACTTCTTTTGGCTATATCTCCTTAAATATGCGTCCTAGAGCGAAAAGGACTTTAATTCGTGACCACCCCCAAAAAATTCAAAAATCCACCCAAAACCTAAAAAAATTGAAATTTTTATATGAAAAACTTCTTTTGCCCATATCTCCTAAACTATGCGTCCTAGAGCGAAAAGGACTTTATTTCGTGACCACCCCAAAAAAATTGAAAAATTCACCCAAAACCTAAAAAAATTTAAATTTTTATATGAAAAACTTCTTTTGGCCATATCTCCTTAAATATGCGTCCTAGAGCGAAAAGGACTTTATTTCGTGACCACCCCAAAAAAATTGAAAAATTCACCCAAAATCTAAAAAAATTGAAATTTTTGTATGAAAAACTTCTTTCTCCTTAATATGCGTCCTAGAGCGAAAAGGACTTTATTTCGTGACCACCCCAAAAAAATTGAAAAATCCACCTAAAACCTAAAAAAATTGAAATTTTTATATGAAAAACTTCTTTTGGCTATATCTCCTTAAATATGCGCCCTAGAGCGAAAAGGACTTTATTTCGTGACCACCCCAAAAAAATTGAAAAATTCACCCAAAAACTAAAAAAATTGAAATTTTTATATGAAAAACTTCTTTTGCCCATATCTCCTTAAATATGCGTCCTAGAGCGAAAAGGATGATAATTCGTGACCACCCTCAAAAAATTGAAAAATCCACCCAAAACCTAAAAAAATTTAAATTTTTATATGAAAAACTTCTTCTCCTTAAATATGCGTCCTAGAGCGAAAAAGACTTTAATTCGTGACCACCCCCAAAAAATTGAAAAATCCACTCAAAACCTCAAAAACTTGAAATTTTTATATGAAAAACTTCTTTTGCCCATATCTCCTTAAATATGCGTCCTAGAGCGAAAAGGACGATAATTCGTGACCACCCTCAAAAAATTTAAAAATCCACCTAAAACCTAAAAAAATTTGAAATTTTTATATGAAAAACTTCTTTTGGCTATATCTCCTTAAATATGCGTCCTAGAGCGAAAAGGACTTTATTTCGTGACCACCCCAAAAAAATTGAAAAATCCACCCAAAACCTAAAAAAATTGAAATTTTTATATGAAAAACTTCTTTTGCCCATATCTCCTTAAATATGCGTCCTAGAGCGAAAAGGACTTTATTTCGTGACCACCCCAAAAAAATTGAAAAGTCCACTCCGAACCTAAAAAAAGTGAAATTTTTATATGAAAAACTTCTTTTGCCCATATCTCCTTAAATATGCGTCCTAGAGCGAAAAGGACTTTAATTCGTGACCACCCCCAAAAAATTGAAAAATCCACCTAAAACCTAAAAAAATTGAAATTTTTATATGAAAAACTTCTTTTGGCTATATCTCCTTAAATATGCGTCCTAGAGCGAAAAGGACTTTATTTCGTGACCCAAAACCTAAAAAAATTGAAATTTTTATATGAAAAACTTCTTTTGCCCATATCTCCTTAAATATGCGTCCTAGAGCGAAAAGGACTTTATTTCGTGACCACCCCAAAAAAATTGAAAAGTCCACTCCAAACCTAAAAAAATTGAAATTTTTATACGAAAAACTTCTTTTGCCCATATCTCCTTAAATATGTGTCCTAGAGCGAAAAGGACTTTCATTCGTGACCACCCCCAAAAAATTGAAAAATCCACTCAAAACCTCAAAAAATTTAAATTTTTATATGAAAAAATTCTTTTGCCCATATCTCCTTAAATATGCGTCCTAGGGCGAAAAGGACTTTAATTCGTGACCACCCTCAAAAAATTGAAAAATCCACCCAAAACCTAAAAAAATTGAAATTTTTATATGAAAAACTTCTTTTGGCTATATCTCCTTAAATATGCGTCCTAGAGCGAAAAGGACTTTAATTCGTGACCACCCTCAAAAAATTGAAAAATCCACCCAAAACCTAAAAAAATTGAAATTTTTATATGAAAAACTTCTTTTGCCCATATCTCCTTAAATATGCGTCCTAGAGCGAAAAGGACTTTAATTCGTGACCACCCCCAAAAAATTGAAAAATCCACTAAAAACCTCAAAAAATTTAAATTTTTATATGAAAAACTTCTTTTGCCCATATCTCCTTAAATATGCGTCCTAGAGCGAAAAGGACGATAATTCGTGACCACCCTCAAAAAATTTAAAAACCACCTAAAACCTGAAAAAATTGAAATTTTTATATGAAAAACTTCTTTTGGCTATATCTCCTTAAATATGCGTCCTAGAGCGAAAAGGACTTTAATTCGTGACCACCTTCAAAAAATTGAAAAATCCACCCAAAACCTAAAAAAATTGAAATTTTTATATGAAAAACTTCTTTTGCCCATATCTCCTAAACTATGCGTCCTAGAGCGAAAAGGACTTTATTTCGTGACCACCCCAAAAAAATTGAAAAATTCACCCAAAACCTAAAAAAATTGAAATTTTTATATGAAAAACTTCTTTTGCCCATATCTCCTTAAATATGCGTCCTAGAGCGAAAAGGACTTTAATTCGTGACCACCCCCAAAAAAATTAAAAATCCACCCAAAACCTAAAAAAATTTAAATTTTTATATGAAAAACTTCTTTTGCCCATATCTCCTTAAATATGCGTCCTAGAGCGAAAAGGACGATAATTCGTGACCACCCTCAAAAAAATTTAAAAATCCACCTAAAACCTACAAAAATTGAAATTTTTATATGAAAAACTTCTTTTGGCTATATCTCCTTAAATATGCGTCCTAGAGCGAAAAGGACTTTAATTCGTGACCACCCTCAAAAAATTGAAAAATCCACCCAAAACCTAAAAAAATTGAAATTTTTATATGAAAAACTTCTTTGCCCATATCTCCTAAACTATGCGTCCTAGAGCGAAAAGGACTTTATTTCGTGACCACCCCAAAAAAATTGAAAAATTCACCCAAAACCTAAAAAAATTGAAATTTTTATATGAAAAACTTCTTTTGCCCATATCTCCTTAAATATGCGTCCTAGAGCGAAAAGGACTTTAATTCGTGACCACCCTCAAAAAATTGAAAAATCCACCCAAAACCTAAAAAAATTTAAATTTTTATACGAAAAACTTCTTTTGCCCATACCTCCTTAAATATGCGTCCTAGAGGGAAAAGGACTTTAATTCGTGACCACCCCCAAAAAATTGAAAAATCCACCCAAAACCTCAAAAAATTTAAATTTTTATATGAAAAACTTCTTTTGCCCATATCTCCTTAAATATGCGTCCTAGAGCGAAAAGGACGATAATTCGTGACCACCCTCAAAAAATTTAAAAATCCACCCAAAACCTAAAAAAATTGAAATTTTTATATGAAAAACTTCTTTTGGCTATATCTCCTGAAATATGCGTCCTAGAGCGAAAAGGACTTTAATTCGTGACCACCCCCAAAAAATTGAAAAATCCACCTAAAACCTAAAAAAATTTAAATTTTTATATGAAAAACTTCTTTTGCCCATATCTCCTTAAATATGCGTCCTAGAGCGAAAAGGACGATAATTCGTGACCACCCTAACAAAATTTAAAAATCCACCTAAAACCTAAAAAAATTGAAATTTTTATATGAAAAACTTCTTTTGGCCATATCTCCTTAAATATGCGTCCTAGAGCGAAAAGGACGATAATTCGTGACCACCCTCAAAAAATTTAAAAATCCACCTAAAACCTAAAAAAATTTAAATTTTTATATGAAAAACTTCTTTTGGCTATATCTCCTTAAATATGCGTCCTAGAGCGAAAAGGATGATAATTCGTGACCACCCTCAAAAATTTGAAAAATCCACCCAAAACCTAAAAAAATTGAAATTTTTATATGAAAAACTTATTTTTCCCATATCTCCTAAACTATGCGTCCTAGAGCGAAAAGGACTTTAATTCGTGACCACCCCCAAAAAATTGAAAAATCCACCCAAAACCTAAAAAAATTGAAATTTTTGTATGAAAAACTTCTTTTGCCCATATCTCCTTAAATATGCGTCCTAGAGCGAAAAGGACTTTAATTCGTGACCACCCCCAAAAAATTGAAAAATCCACTCAAAACCTCAAAAAATTTAAATTTTTATATGAAAAACTTCTTTTGCCCATATCTCCTTAAATATGCGTCCTAGAGCGAAAAGGACTTTAATTCGTGACCACCCCCAAAAAATTGAAAAATCCACTCGAAACCTCCAAAAATTTAAATTTTTATATGAAAAACTTCTTTTGCCCATATCTCCTTAAATATGCGTCCTAGAGCGAAAAGGACGATAATTCGTGACGACCCTCAAAAAATTTAAAAATCCACCCAAAACCTAAAAAAATTGAAATTTTTATATGAAAAACTTCTTTTGGCTATATCTCCTTAAATATGCGTCCTAGAGCGAAAATGACTTTAATTCGTGACCACCCTCAAAAATTGAAAAATCCACCCAAAACCTAAAAAAATTGAAATTTTTATATGAAAAACTTCTTTTGCCCATATCTCCTTAAATATGCGTCCTAGAGCGAAAAGGACTTTAATTCGTGACCACCCCCAAAAAATTGAAAAATCCACTCAAAACCTCGAAAAATTTAAATTTTCATATGAAAAACTTCTTTTGCCCATATCTCCTTAAATATGCGTCCTAGAGCGAAAAGGACTTTAATTCGTGACCACCCCCAAAAAATTGAAAAATCCACTCAAAACCTCGAAAAATTTAAATTTTCATATGAAAAACTTCTTTTGCCCATATCTCCTTAAATATGCGTCCTAGAGCGAAAAGGACGATAATTCGTGACCACCCTCAAAAAATTGAAAAATCCACCCAAAACCTAAAAAAATTGAAATTTTTATATGAAAAACTTCTTTTGCCCATATCTCCTTAAATATGCGTCCTAGAGCGAAAAGGACTTTAATTCGTGACCACCCCCAAAAAATTGAAAAATCCACTCAAAACCTCGAAAAATTTAAATTTTCATATGAAAAACTTCTTTTGCCCATATCTCCTTAAATATGCGTCCTAGAGCGAAAAGGACGATAATTCGTGACCACCCTCAAAAAATTGAAAAATCCACCCAAAACCTAAAAAAATTGAAATTTTTATATGAAAAACTTCTTTTGGCTATATCTCCTTAAATATGCGTCCTAGAGCGAAAAGGACTTTAATTCGTGACCGCCCTCAAAAAATTGAAAAATCCACCCAAAACCTAAAAAAATTGACATTTTTATATGAAACACTTCTTTTTCCCATATCTCCTAAACTATGCGTCCTAGAGCGAAAAGGACTTTATTTCGTGACCACCCCAAAAAAATTGAAAAATCCACCCAAAACCTAAAAAAATTGAAATTTTTATATGAAAAACTTCTTTTGCCCATATCTCCTTAAATATGCGTCCTAGAGCGAAAAGGACGATAATTCGTGACCACCCTCAAAAAATTTAAAAATCCACCTAAAACCTAAAAAAATTGAAATTTTTATATGTAAAACTTCTTTTGCCCATATCTCCTTAAATATGCGTCCTAGAGCGAAAAGGACGATAATTCGTGACCACCCTCAAAAAATTTAAAAATCCACCTAAAACCTAAAAAAATTGAAATTTTTATATGAAAAACTTCTTTTGGCTATATCTCCTTAAATATGCGTCCTAGAGCGATAAGGACTTTATTTCGTGACCACCCCAAAAAAATTGAAAAATCCACCCAAAACCTAAAAAAATTGAAATTTTTATATGAACAACTTCTTTTGCCCATATCTCCTAAACTATGCGTCCTAGAGCGAAACGGACTTTAATTCGTGACCACCCCAAAAAAATTGAAAAATTCACCCAAAACCTAAAAAAATTGAAATTTTTATATGAAAAACTTCTTTTGCCCATATCTCCTTAAATATGCGTCCTAAAACCTAAAAAAATTGAAATTTTTATATGAAAAACTTCTTTTGGCTATATCTCCTTAAATATGCGTCCTAGAGCGAAAAGGACTTTATTTCGTGACCACCCCAAAAAAATTTAAAAATCCACCCAAAACCTAACAAAATTGAAATTTTTATATGAAAAACTTCTTTTGCCCATATCTCCTAAACTATGCGTCCTAGAGCGAAAAGGACTTTAATTCGTGACCACCCCAAAAAATTGAAAAATTCACCCAAAACCTAAAAAAATTGAAATTTTTATATGAAAAACTTCTTTTGCCCATATCTCCTTAAATATGCGTCCTAAAACCTAAAAAAATTTAAATTTTTATATGAAAAACTTCTTTTGGCTATATCTCCTTAAATATGCGTCCTAGAGCGAAAAGGACTTTATTTCGTGACCACCCCAAAAAAATTTAAAAATCCACCCAAAACCTAAAAAAATTGAAATTTTTATATGAAAAACTTCTTTTGCCCATATCTCCTAAACTATGCTTCCTAGAGCGAAAAGGACTTTATTTCGTGACCACCCCAAAAACATTGAAAAATTCACCCAAAACCTAAAAAAATTTAAATTTTTATATGAAAAACTTCTTTTGCCCATATCTCCTTAAATATGAGTCCTAGAGCGAAAAGGACTTTAATTCGTGACCACCCTCAAAAAATTGAAAAATCCACCCAAAACCTAAAAAAATTGAAATTTTTATATGAAAAACTTCTTTTGCCCATATCTCCTAAACTATGCGCCCTAGAGCGAAAAGGACTTTATTTCGTGACCACCCTCAAAAAATTGAAAAATCCACCCAAAACCTAAAAAAATTGAAATTTTTATATGAAAAACTTCTTTTGCCCATATCTCCTAAACTATGCGTCCTAGAGCGAAAAGGACTTTATTTCGTGACCACCCCAAAAAAATTGAAAAATTCACCCAAAACCTAAAAAAATTGAAATTTTTATATGAAAAACTTCTTTTGCCCATATCTCCTTAAATATGCGTCCTAGAGCGAAAAGGACTTTAATTCGTGACCACCCTAAAAAATTGAAAAATCCACCCAAAACCTAAAAAAATTGAAATTTTTATATGAAAAACTTCTTTTGCCCATATCTCCTAAACTATGCGTCCTAGAGCGAAAAGGACTTTATTTCGTGACCACCCCAAAAAAATTTAAAAATCCACCTAAAACCTAAAAAAATTGAAATTTTTATATGAAAAACTTTTTTGGCTATATCTCCTTAAATATGCGTCCTAGAGCGAAAAGGACTTTAATTCGTGACCACCCCCAAAAAATTCAAAAATCCACCCAAAACCTAAAAAAATTGAAATTTTTATATGAAAAACTTCTTTTGCCCATATCTCCTAAACTATGCGTCCTAGAGCGAAAAGGACTTTATTTCGTGACCACCCCAAAAAAATTGAAAAATTCACCCAAAACCTAAAAAAATTGAAATTTTTATATGAAAAACTTCTTTTGGCCATATCTCCTTAAATATGCGTCCTAGAGCGAAAAGGACTTTAATTCGTGACCACCCTCAAAAAATTGAAAAATTCACCAAAAACCTAAAAAAATTGAAATTTTTATATGAAAAACTTCTTTTGCCCATATCTCCTTAAATATGCGTCCTAAAACCTAAAAAAATTGAAATTTTTATATGAAAAACTTCTTTTGGCTATATCTCCTTAAATATGCGTCCTAGAGCGAAAAGGACTTTATTTCGTGACCACCCCAAAAAAATTTAAAAATCCACCCAAAACCTAAAAAAATTGAAATTTTTATATGAAAAACTTCTTTTGCCCATATCTCCTAAACTATGCTTCCTAGAGCGAAAAGGACTTTATTTCGTGACCACCCCAAAAACATTGAAAAATTCACCCAAAACCTAAAAAAATTTAAATTTTTATATGAAAAACTTCTTTTGCCCATATCTCCTTAAATATGCGTCCTAGAGCGAAAAGGACTTTAATTCGTGACCACCCTCAAAAAATTGAAAAATCCACCCAAAACCTAAAAAAATTGAAATTTTTATATGAAAAACTTCTTTTGCCCATATCTCCTAAACTATGCGTCCTAGAGCGAAAAGGACTTTATTTCGTGACCACCCCAAAAAAATTGAAAAATTCACCCAAAACCTAAAAAAATTGAAATTTTTATATGAAAAACTTATTTTGCCCATATATCCTTAAATATGCGTCCTAGAGCGAAAAGGACTTTAATTCGTGACCACCCTAAAAAATTGAAAAATCCACCCAAAACCTAAAAAAATTTAAATTTTTATATGAAAAACTTCTTTTGCCCATATCTCCTAAACTATGCGTCCTAGAGCGAAAAGGACTTTATTTCGTGACCACCCCAAAAAAATTTAAAAATCCACCTAAAACCTAAAAAAATTAAAATTTTTATATGAAAAACTTCTTTTGGCTATATCTCCTTAAATATGCGTCCTAAAACCTAAAAAATTGAAATTTTTATATGAAAAACTTCTTTTGGCTATATCTCCTTAAATATGCGTCCTAGAGCGAAAAGGACTTTATTTCGTGACCACCCCAAAAAAATATAAAAATCCACCCAAAACCTAAAAAAATTGAAATTTTTATATGAAAAACTTCTTTTGCCCATATCTCCTAAACTATGCGTCCTAGAGCGAAAAGGACTTTGTTTCGTGACCACCCCAAAAACATTGAAAATTTCACCCAAAACCTAAAAAAAATTTAAATTTTTATATGAAAAACTTCTTTTGCCCATATCTCCTTAAATATGCGTCCTAGAGCGAAAAGGACTTTAATGCGTGACCACCCTCAAAAAATTGAAAAATCCACCCAAAACCTAAAAAAATTGAAATTTTTATATGAAAATCTTCTTTTGGCTATATCTCCTTAAATATGCGTCCTAGAGCGAAAAGGACTTTAATTCGTGACCATCCCCAAAAAATTCAAAAATCCACCCAAAACCTAAAAAAATTGAAATTTTTATATGAAAAACTTCTTTTGCCCATATCTCCTAAACTATGCGTCCTAGAGCGAAAAGGACTTTATTTCGTGACCACCCCAAAAAAATTGAAAAATTCACCCAAAACCTAAAAAAATTTAAATTTTTATATGAAAAACTTCTTTTGGCCATATCTCCTTAAATATGCGTCCTAGAGCGAAAAGGACTTTAATTCGTGACCACCCTCAAAAAATTGAAAAATCCACCAAAAACCTAAAAAAATTGAAATTTTTATATGAAAAACTTCTTTTGTCCATATCTCCTTAAATATGAGTCCTAGAGCGAAAAGGACTTTAATTCGTGACCACCCTCAAAAAATTGAAAAATCCACCCAAAACCTAAAAAAATTGAAATTTTTATATGAAAAACTTCTTTTGCCCATATCTCCTAAACTATGCGTCCTAGAGCGAAAAGGACTTTATTTCGTGACCACCCTCAAAAAATTGAAAAATCCACCCAAAACCTAAAAAAATTGAAATTTTTATATGAAAAACTTATTTTGCCCATATCTCCTAAACTATGCGTCCTAGAGCGAAAAGGACTTTATTTCGTGACCACCCCAAAAAAATTGAAAAATTCACCCAAAACCTAAAAAAATTGAAATTTTTATATGAAAAACTTCTTTTGCCCATATCTCCTTAAATATGCGTCCTAGAGCGAAAAGGACTTTAATTCGCGACCACCCTAAAAAATTGAAAAATTCACCCAAAACCTAAAAAAATTGAAATTTTTATATGAAAAACTTATTTTGCCCATATATCCTTAAATATGCGTCCTAGAGCGAAAAGGACTTTAATTCGTGACCACCCTAAAAAATTGAAAAATCCACCCAAAACCTAAAAAAATTTAAATTTTTATATGAAAAACTTCTTTTGCCCATATCTCCTAAACTATGCGTCCTAGAGCGAAAAGGACTTTATTTCGTGACCACCCCAAAAAAAATTTAAAAATCCACCTAAAACCTAAAAAAATTAAAATTTTTATATGAAAAACTTCTTTTGGCTATATCTCCTTAAATATGCGTCCTAAAACCTAAAAAATTGAAATTTTTATATGAAAAACTTCTTTTGGCTATATCTCCTTAAATATGCGTCCTAGAGCGAAAAGGACTTTATTTCGTGACCACCCCAAAAAAATATAAAAATCCACCCAAAACCTAAAAAAATTGAAATTTTTATATGAAAAACTTCTTTTGCCCATATCTCCTAAACTATGCGTCCTAGAGCGAAAAGGACTTTGTTTCGTGACCACCCCAAAAACATTGAAAATTTCACCCAAAACCTAAAAAAAATTTAAATTTTTATATGAAAAACTTCTTTTGCCCATATCTCCTTAAATATGCGTCCTAGAGCGAAAAGGACTTTAATGCGTGACCACCCTCAAAAAATTGAAAAATCCACCCAAAACCTAAAAAAATTGAAATTTTTATATGAAAATCTTCTTTTGGCTATATCTCCTTAAATATGCGTCCTAGAGCGAAAAGGACTTTAATTCGTGACCATCCCCAAAAAATTCAAAAATCCACCCAAAACCTAAAAAAATTGAAATTTTTATATGAAAAACTTCTTTTGCCCATATCTCCTAAACTATGCGTCCTAGAGCGAAAAGGACTTTATTTCGTGACCACCCCAAAAAAATTGAAAAATTCACCCAAAACCTAAAAAAATTTAAATTTTTATATGAAAAACTTCTTTTGGCCATATCTCCTTAAATATGCGTCCTAGAGCGAAAAGGACTTTAATTCGTGACCACCCTCAAAAAATTGAAAAATCCACCAAAAACCTAAAAAAATTGAAATTTTTATATGAAAAACTTCTTTTGTCCATATCTCCTTAAATATGAGTCCTAGAGCGAAAAGGACTTTAATTCGTGACCACCCTCAAAAAATTGAAAAATCCACCCAAAACCTAAAAAAATTGAAATTTTTATATGAAAAACTTCTTTTGCCCATATCTCCTAAACTATGCGTCCTAGAGCGAAAAGGACTTTATTTCGTGACCACCCTCAAAAAATTGAAAAATCCACCCAAAACCTAAAAAAATTGAAATTTTTATATGAAAAACTTATTTTGCCCATATCTCCTAAACTATGCGTCCTAGAGCGAAAAGGACTTTATTTCGTGACCACCCCAAAAAAATTGAAAAATTCACCCAAAACCTAAAAAAATTGAAATTTTTATATGAAAAACTTCTTTTGCCCATATCTCCTTAAATATGCGTCCTAGAGCGAAAAGGACTTTAATTCGCGACCACCCTAAAAAATTGAAAAATCCACCCAAAACCTAAAAAATTGAAATTTTTATATGAAAAACTTCTTTTGCCCATATCTCCTAAACTATGCGTCCTAGAGCGAAAAGGACTTTATTTCGTGACCACCCCAAAAAAATTTAAAAATCCACCTAAAACCTAAAAAAATTTAAATTTTTATATGAAAAACTTCTTTTGGCTATATCTCCTTAAATATGCGTCCTAGAGCGAAAAGGACTTTATTTCGTGATCACCCCAAAAAAATTGAAAAATCCACCCAAAACCTAAAAAAATTGAAATTTTTGTATGAAAAACTTCTTTTTTCCATATCTCCTAAACTATGCGTCCTAGAGCGAAAAGGACTTTATTTCGTGACCATCCCAAAAAAATTGAAAAATCCACCCAAAACCTAAAAAAATTGAAATTTTTATATGAAAAACTTCTTTTGCCCATATCTCCTTAAATATGCGTCCTAGAGCGAAAAGGACTTTAATTCGTGACCACCCCCAAAAAATTGAAAAATCCACTCAAAACCTCAAAAAATTTAAATTTTTATATGAAAAACTTCTTTTGCCCATATCTCCTTAAATATGCGTCCTAGAGCGAAAAGGACGATAATTCGTGACCACCCTCAAAAAATTGAAAAATCCACCCAAAACCTAAAAAAATTGAAATTTTTATATGAAAAACTTCTTTTGGCTATATCTCCTTAAATATGCGTCCTAGAGCGAAAAGGACTTTAATTCGTGACCACCTCAAAAAATTAAAAAATCCACCCAAAACCTAAAAAAATTGACATTTTTATATGAAAAACTTCTTTTTCCCATATCTCCTAAACTATGCGTCCTAGAGCGAAAAGGACTTTATTTCGTGACCACCCCAAAAAAATTGAAAAATCCACCCAAAACCTAAAAAAATTGAAATTTTTATATGAAAAACTTCTTTTGCCCATATCTCCTTAAATATGCGTCCTAGAGCGAAAAGGACAATAATTCGTGACCACCCTCAAAAAATTTAAAAATCCACCTAAAACCTAAAAAAATTGAAATTTTTATATGTAAAAATTCTTTTGGCCATATCTCCTTAAATATGCGTCCTAGAGCGAAAAGGACTTTAATTCGTGACCACCCTCAAAAAATTGAAAAATCCACCCAAAACCTAAAAAAATTGAAATTTTTATATGAAAAACTTCTTTTGCCCATATCTCCTAAACTATGCGTCCTAGAGCGAAAAGGACTTTATTTCGTGACCACCCCAAAAAAATTTAAAAATCCACCCAAAACCTAAAAAAATTGAAATTTTTATATGAAAAACTTCTTTTTCCCATATCTCCTAAACTATGCGTCCTAGAGCGAAAAGGACTTTATTTCGTGACCATCCCAAAAAAATTGAAAAATCCACCCAAAACCTAAAAAAATTTAAATTTTTATATGAAAAACTTCTTTTGCCCATATCTCCTTAAATATGCGTCCTAGAGCGAAAAGGACTTTAATTCGTGACCACCCTCAAAAAATTGAAAAATCCACTCAAAACCTCAAAAAATTTAAATTTTTATATGAAAAACTTCTTTTGCCCATATCTCCTTAAATATGCGTCCTAGAGCGAAAAGGACGATAATTCGTGACAACCCTCAAAAAATTGAAAAATCCACCCAAAACCTAAAAAAATTGAAATTTTTATATGAAAAACTTCTTTTGGCCATATCTCCTTAAATATGCGTCCTAGAGCTAAAAGGACTTTAATTCGTGACCACCCTCAAAAAATTTATATGAAAAACTTCTTTTGCCCATATCTCCTAAACTATGCGTCCTAGAGCGAAAAGGACTTTATTTCGTGACCACCCCAAAAAAATTGAAAAATTCACCCAAAACCTAAAAAAATTTAAATTTTTATATGAAAAACTTCTTTTGGCCATATCTCCTTAAATATGCGTCCTAGAGCGAAAAGGACTTTAATTCGTGACCACCCTCAAAAAATTGAAAAATCCACCAAAAACCTAAAAAAATTGAAATTTTTATATGAAAAACTTCTTTTGTCCATATCTCCTTAAATATGAGTCCTAGAGCGAAAAGGACTTTAATTCGTGACCACCCTCAAAAAATTGAAAAATCCACCCAAAACCTAAAAAAATTGAAATTTTTATATGAAAAACTTCTTTTGCCCATATCTCCTAAACTATGCGTCCTAGAGCGAAAAGGACTTTATTTCGTGACCACCCTCAAAAAATTGAAAAATCCACCCAAAACCTAAAAAAATTGAAATTTTTATATGAAAAACTTATTTTGCCCATATCTCCTAAACTATGCGTCCTAGAGCGAAAAGGACTTTATTTCGTGACCACCCCAAAAAAATTGAAAAATCCACCCAAAACCTAAAAAAATTGAAATTTTTATATGAAAAACTTCTTTTTCCCATATCTCCTAAACTATGCGTCCTAGAGCGAAAAGGACTTTATTTCGTGACCATCCCAAAAAAATTGAAAAATCCACCCAAAACCTAAAAAAATTTAAATTTTTATATGAAAAACTTCTTTTGCCCATATCTCCTTAAATATGCGTCCTAGAGCGAAAAGGACTTTAATTCGTGACCACCCCCAAAAAATTGAAAAATCCACTCAAAACCTCAAAAAATTTAAATTTTTATATGAAAAACTTATTTTGCCCATATCTCCTTAAATATGCGTCCTAGAGCGAAAAGGACGATAATTCGTGACCACCCTCAAAAAATTGAAAAATCCACCCAAAACCTAAAAAAATTGAAATTTTTATATGAAAAACTTCTTTTGGCTATATCTCCTTAAATATGCGTCCTAGAGCGAAAAGGACTTTAATTCGTGACCACCCTCAAAAAATTAAAAAATCCACCCAAAACCTAAAAAAATTGACATTTTTATATGAAAAACTTCTTTTTCCCATATCTCCTAAACTATGCGTCCTAGAGCGAAAAGGACTTTATTTCGTGACCACCCCAAAAAAATTGAAAAATCCACCCAAAATCTAAAAAAATTGAAATTTTTATATGAAAAACTTCTTTTGCCCATATCTCCTTAAATATGCGTCCTAGAGCGAAAAGGACGATAATTCGTGACCACCCTCAAAAAATTGAAAAATCCACCTAAAACCTACAAAAATTGAAATTTTTATGTGTAAAAATTCTTTTGGCTATATCTCCTTAAATATGCGTCCTAGAGCGAAAAGGACTTTAATTCGTGACCACCCTCAAAAAATTAAAAAATCCACCCAAAACCTAAAAAAATTGACATTTTTATATGAAAAACTTCTTTTTCCCATATCTCCTAAACTATGCGTCCTAGAGCGAAAAGGACTTTATTTCGTGACCACCCCAAAAAAATTGAAAAATCCACCCAAAACCTAAAAAAATTGAAATTTTTATATGAAAAACTTCTTTTGCCCATATCTCCTTAAATATGCGTCCTAGAGCGAAAAGGACGATAATTCGTGACCACCCTCAAAAAATTTAAAAATCCACCTAAAACCTAAAAAAATTGAAATTTTTATATGTAAAAATTCTTTTGGCTATATCTCCTTAAATATGCGTCCTAGAGCGAAAAGGACTTTAATTCGTGACCACCCTCAAAAAATTGAAAAATCCACCCAAAACCTAAAAAAATTGAAATTTTTATATGAAAAACTTCTTTTGCCCATATCTCCTAAACTATGCGTCCTAGAGCGAAAAGGACTTTATTTCGTGACCACCCCAAAAAAATTGAAAAATTCACCCAAAACCTAAAAAAATTGAAATTTTTATATGAAAAACTTCTTTTGCCCATATCTCCTTAAATATGCGTCCTAGAGCGAAAAGGACGATAATTCGTGACCACCCTCAAAAAATTTAAAAATCCACCTAAAACCTAAAAAATTGAAATTTTTATATGTAAAACTTCTTTTTTATATGAAAAACTTCTTTTTCCCATATCTCCTAAACTATGCGTCCTAGAGCGAAAAGGACTTTATTTCGTGACCATCCCAAAAAAATTGAAAAATCCACCCAAAACCTAAAAAAATTGAAATTTTTATATGAAAAACTTCTTTTGCCCATATCTCCTTAAATATGCGTCCTAGAGCGAAAAGGACTTTAATTCGTGACCACCCCCAAAAAATTGAAAAATCCACTCAAAACCTCAAAAAATTTAAATTTTTATATGAAAAACTTATTTTGCCCATATCTCCTTAAATATGCGTCCTAGAGCGAAAAGGACGATAATTCGTGACCACCCTCAAAAAATTGAAAAATCCACCCAAAACCTAAAAAAATTGAAATTTTTATATGAAAAACTTCTTTTGGCTATATCTCCTTAAATATGCGTCCTAGAGCGAAAAGGACTTTAATTCGTGACCACCCTCAAAAAATTAAAAAATCCACCCAAAACCTAAAAAAATTGACATTTTTATATGAAAAACTTCTTTTTCCCATATCTCCTAAACTATGCGTCCTAGAGCGAAAAGGACTTTATTTCGTGACCACCCCAAAAAAATTGAAAAATCCACCCAAAACCTAAAAAAATTGAAATTTTTATATGAAAAACTTCTTTTGCCCATATCTTCTTAAATATGCGTCCTAGAGCGAAAAGGACGATAATTCGTGACCACCCTCAAAAAATTTAAAAATCCACCTAAAACCTAAAAAAATTGAAATTTTTATATGTAAAAATTCTTTTGGCTATATCTCCTTAAATATGCGTCCTAGAGCGAAAAGGACTTTAATTCGTGACCACCCTCAAAAAATTGAAAAATCCACCCAAAACCTAAAAAAATTGAAATTTTTATATGAAAAACTTCTTTTGCCCATATCTCCTAAACTATGCGTCCTAGAGCGAAAAGGACTTTATTTCGTGACCACCCCAAAAAAATTGAAAAATTCACCCAAAACCTAAAAAAATTGAAATTTTTATATGAAAAACTTCTTTTGCCCATATCTCCTTAAATATGCGTCCTAGAGCGAAAAGGACGATAATTCGTGACCACCCTCAAAAAATTTAAAAATCCACCTAAAACCTAAAAAATTGAAATTTTTATATGTAAAACTTCTTTTTTATATGAAAAACTTCTTTTGGCTATATCTCCTTAAATATGCGTCCTAGAGCGAAAAGGACTTTATTTCGTGACCACCCCAAAAAAATTGAAAAATCCACCCAAAACCTAAAAAAATTGAAATTTTTATATGAAAAACTTCTTTTTCCCATATCTCCTAAACTATGCGTCCTAGAGCGAAAAGGACTTTATTTCGTGACCATCCCAAAAAAATTGAAAAATCCACCCAAAACCTAAAAAAATTGAAATTTTTATATGAAAAACTTCTTTTGCCCATATCTCCTTAAATATGCGTCCTAGAGCGAAAAGGACTTTATTTCGTGACCATCCCAAAAAAATTGAAAAATCCACCCAAAACCTAAAAAAATTGAAATTTTTATATGAAAAACTTCTTTTTCCCATATCTCCTAAACTATGCGTCCTAGAGCGAAAAGGACTTTATTTCGTGACCACCCCAAAAAAATTGAAAAATTCACCCAAAACCTAAAAAAATTGAAATTTTTATATGAAAAACTTCTTTTGCCCATATTTCCTTAAATATGCGTCCTAGAGCGAAAAGGACGATAATTCGTGACCACCCTCAAAAAATTTAAAAATCCACCTAAAACCTAAAAAATTGAAATTTTTATATGTAAAACTTCTTTTGGCTATACCTCCTTAAATATGCGTCCTAGAGCGAAAAGGACTTTAATTCGTGACCACCCTCAAAAAATTGAAAAATCCACCCAAAACCTAAAAAAATTGAAATTTTTATATGAAAAACTTCTTTTGCCCATATCTCCTTAAATATGCGTCCTAGAGCGAAAAGGACGATAATTCGTGACCACCCTCAAAAAATTGAAAAATCCACCCAAAACCTAAAAAAATTGAAATTTTTATATGAAAAGCTTCTTTTGGCTATATCTCCTTAAATATGCGTCCTAGAGCGAAAAGGACTTTAATTCGTGACCGCCCTCAAAAAATTGAAAAATCCACCCAAAACCTAAAAAAATTGACATTTTTATATGAAAAACTTCTTTTTCCCATATCTCCTAAACTATGCGTCCTAGAGCGAAAAGGACTTTATTTCGTGACCACCCCAAAAAAATTGAAAAATCCACCCAAAACCTAAAAAAATTGAAATTTTTATATTTTTCAAAAAATTGAAAAATCCACCCAAAACCTAAAAAAATTGAAATTTTTATATGAAAAACTTCTTTTGCCCATATCTCCTTAAATATGCGTCCTAGAGCGAAAAGGACGATAATTCGTGACCACCCTCAAAAAATTGAAAAATCCACCCAAAACCTAAAAAAATTGAAATTTTTATATGAAAAGCTTCTTTTGGCTATATCTCCTTAAATATGCGTCCTAGAGCGAAAAGGACTTTAATTCGTGACCGCCCTCAAAAAATTGAAAAATCCACCCAAAACCTAAAAAAATTGACATTTTTATATGAAAAACTTCTTTTTCCCATATCTCCTAAACTATGCGTCCTAGAGCGAAAAGGACTTTATTTCGTGACCACCCCAAAAAAATTGAAAAATCCACCCAAAACCTAAAAAAATTGAAATTTTTATATGAAAAACTTCTTTTGCCCATATCTCCTTAAATATGCGTCCTAGAGCGAAAAGGACGATAATTCGTGACCACCCTCAAAAAATTTAAAAATCCACCTAAAACCTAAAAAAATTGAAATTTTTATATGAAAAACTTCTTTTGGCTATATCTCCTTAAATATGCGTCCTAGAGCGAAAAGGACTTTATTTCGTGACCACCCCAAAAAAATTGAAAAATCCACCCAAAACCTAAAAAAATTGAAATTTTTATATGAAAAACTTCTTTTGCCCATATCTCCTAAACTATGCGTCCTAGAGCGAAAAGGACTTTAATTCGTGACCACCACAAAAAAATTGAAAAATTCACCCAAAACCTAAAAAAATTGAAATTTTTATATGAAAAATTTCTTTTGCCCATATCTCCTTAAATATGCGTCCTAAAACCTAAAAAAATTGAAATTTTTATACGAAAAACTTCTTTTGACTATATCTCCTTAAATATGCGTCCTAGAGCGAAAAGGACTTTATTTCGTGACCACCCCAAAAAAATTTAAAAATCCACCCAAAACCTAAAAAAATTGAAATTTTTATATGAAAAACTTCTTTTGCCCAATTTTTATATGTAAAACTTCTTTTGGCTATATCTCCTTAAATATGCGTCCTAGAGCGAAAAGGACTTTAATTCGTGACCACCCTCAAAAAATTGAAAAATCCACCCAAAACCTAAAAAAATTGAAATTTTTATATGAAAAACTTCTTTTGCCCATATCTCCTAAACTATGCGTCCTAGAGCGAAAAGGACTTTATTTCGTGACCACCCCAAAAAAATTGAAAAATTCACCCAAAACCTAAAAAAATTGAAAATTTTATATGAAAAACTTCTTTTGCCCATATCTCCTTAAATATGCGTCCTAGAGCGAAAAGGACGATAATTCGTGACCACCCTCAAAAAATTTAAAAATCCACCTAAAACCTAAAAAAATTGAAATTTTTATATGAAAAACTTCTTTTGGCTATATCTCCTTAAATATGCGTCCTAGAGCGAAAAGGACTTTATTTCGTGACCACCCCAAAAAAATTGAAAAATCCACCCAAAACCTAAAAAAATTGAAATTTTTATATGAAAAACTTCTTTTGCCCATATCTCCTAAACTATGCGTCCTAGAGCGAAAAGGACTTTAATTCGTGACCACCCCAAAAAAATTGAAAAATTCACCCAAAACCTAAAAAAATTGAAATTTTTATATGAAAAACTTCTTTTGCCCATATCTCCTTAAATATGCGTCCTAAAACCTAAAAAAATTGAAATTTTTATATGAAAAACTTCTTTTGGCTATATCTCCTTAAATATGCGTCCTAGAGCGAAAAGGACTTTATTTCGTGACCACCCCAAAAAAATTTAAAAATCCACCCAAAACCTAAAAAAATTGAAATTTTTATATGAAAAACTTCTTTTGCTCATATCTCCTAAACTATGCGTCCTAGAGCGAAAAGGACTTTATTTCGTGACCACCCCAAAAACATTGAAAAATTCACCCAAAACCTAAAAAAATTTAAATTTTTATATGAAAAACTTCTTTTGCCCATATCTCCTTAAATATGCGTCCTAGAGCGAAAAGGACTTTAATTCGTGACCACCCTCAAAAAATTGAAAAATCCACCCAAAACCTAAAAAAATTTAAATTTTTATATGAAAAACTTCTTTTGGCTATATCTCCTTAAATATGCGTCCTAGAGCGAAAAGGACTTTAATTCGTGACCAGCGTTGCCAATTTAGCTTTTTTCCCGCTAGATTTGGCTTTTTTTGAAGACGTTTAGCGGGAAAAAAATGCATTTAGCTTTTAGCTTTTTTTCTGGCTTTTTTTCATGACCCTTTTAGCTATTTTTGGCTTTTTTTATTTTCGACATGTTTCTATTGAAATATGGATAAATCGGCGTTTTTATCTAAGCCTTGCTGCAAGTGTAAGGGTTTCCACATATTTCAAAGCTCAGTTGAAACATTAATAATGAGTCCAGCCATTATGCGGGCATTTTTGTAGCAAATACACCTTGTTGTAAAGTTTTTTCATTATATACATAAAATTTATCGTAAACTTTAAATCTACTATTACCATACAAATTTGTTAGATAAACTGTCAGTAAATTATTGGGAATATTATCATTTGACTCGTTCATCCTTTTTATGTTATTATAATATTCTAAAGTTATTACGATATTACTAAATTAAAATAGTAGATGTGAATAGCTTTGTGCACTGAAAAAATATTGTCGTCTCCTTAAAATACGAACGCGAATTTTGGTTATAATAGCATTTGTGAATTTCTTTTATATAAACTGTTTTCCTTGTCCAAAAGACGATAAAGTCGTTTTGTCCTTATAATTAAGTGATTCAACTTAAAAATGGGTATGTTTTCATGAAAGAAGGAAGAATTAATGAAATAGTCTTTAAATGTGAGGAGTTTTTGCATCTTAACCACAAACCAAAATAGCGTTCAAAAATAGAAGATGTTTTTCAACACTTTATTTTAAAAACGTATATATACAATAATTTCTACTTGAAGTCGAGTCTGAATTTGGAAATTTAAGTTGGCGTTAGCACGTTTTTAAAGCACTTTGATAGCTCATGAAGCAAAGGAAAATGTTTTTACTGGGAAATGTAAACTATAGGTATTTTCTACAATTTAAATAAAAGTAATGTATTTCGAATTTTTCACAATTTCAAATCCAAACTAAAATTTTATTTAAAAAAATGACAAATCATTTTTTTACCAAATCCAAAGCATGCTTAGATCATTTAATATTTTAAAATAACAAGTAAATAAAATAGAGGTGTTGGGAAGGTAGCTCCCACAAAACGAAGGACTTCCAGTAAAAAAATTGTGATAGTAATCAAAATGTATCCAATACGCAAACAGAGCTAATATGCCTTAGATATTGTTACAGTCTCACAGAAGTGGAATTAAAATGAAAATAATATGCATTGTAAATGAAATAAAGCCTTTAAGTTTGTTAAATTTCAATCAAAAATGTGACTTTTGATACAAAAAAAATTTAGCTTTTTTCTAGCTATTTTTTAGCATTTTTTAGCTTTTTTTAGCTATTTTTTTGGGCAAATCTAGCGGTTTTTGGTGAAACAATTCTGGCAACGCTGTTCGTGACCACCCCCAAAAAATTCAAAAATCCACCCAAAACCTAAAAAAATTGAAATTTTTATATGAAAAACTTCCTTTGCCCATATCTCCTAAACTAAGCGTCCTAGAGCGAAAAGGACTTTATTTCGTGACCACCCCAAAAAAATTGAAAAATCCACCCAAAACCTAAAAAAATTTAAATTTTTATATGAAAAACTTCTTTTGGCCATATCTCCTTAAATATGCGTCCTAGAGCGAAAAGGACTTTAATTCGTGACCACCCTCAAAAAATTGAAAAATCCACCAAAAACCTAAAAAATTGAAATTTTTATATGAAAAACTTCTTTTGTCCATATCTCCTTAAATATGAGTCCTAGAGCGAAAAGGACTTTAATTCGTGACCACCCTCAAAAAATTGAAAAATCCACCCAAAACCTAAAAAAATTGAAATTTTTATATGAAAAACTTCTTTTGCCCATATCTCCTAAACTATGCGTCCTAGAGCGAAAAGGACTTTATTTCGTGACCACCCTCAAAAAATTGAAAAATCCACCCAAAACCTAAAAAAATTGAAATTTTTATATGAAAAACTTCTTTTGCCCATATCTCCTAAACTATGCGTCCTAGAGCGAAAAGGACTTTATTTCGTGACCACCCCAAAAAAATTGAAAAATTCACCCAAAACCTAAAAAAATTGAAATTTTTATATGAAAAACTTCTTTTGCCCATATCTCCTTAAATATGCGTCCTAGAGCGAAAAGGACTTTAATTCGTGACCACCCTCAAAAAATTGAAAAATCCACCCAAAACCTAAAAAAATTGAAATTTTTATATGAAAAACTTCTTTTGCCCATATCTCCTAAACTATGCGTCCTAGAGCGAAAAGGACTTTATTTCGTGACCACCCCAAAAAAATTTAAAAATCCACCTAAAACCTAAAAAAATTGAAATTTTTATATGAAAAACTTCTTTTGGCTATATCTCCTTAAATATGCGTCCTAGAGCGAAAAGGACTTTATTTCGTGACCACCCCAAAAAAATTTCAAAATCCACTCAAAACCTAAAAAAATTGAAATTTTTATATGAAAAACTTCTTTTGCCCATATCTCCTTAAATATGCGTCCTAGAGCGAAAAGGACTTTAATTCGTGACCACCCCCAAAAAATTGAAAAATCCACTCAAAACCTCAAAAAATTTAAATTTTTATATGAAAAACTTCTTTTGCCCATATCTCCTTAAATATGCGTCCTAGAGCGAAAAGGACGTTAATTCGTGACCACCCTCAAAAAATTTAAAAATCCACCTAAAACCTAAAAAATTGAAATTTTTATATGTAAAACTTCTTTTTTATATGAAAAACTTCTTTTGGCTATATCTCCTTAAATATGCGTCCTAGAGCGAAAAGGAATTTATTTCGTGACCACCCCAAAAAAATTGAAAAATCCACCCAAAACCTAAAAAATTGAAATTTTTATATGAAAAACTTCTTTTGCCCATATCTCCTAAACTATGCGTGCTAGAGCGAAAAGGACTTTATTTCGTGACCACCCCAAAAAAATTGAAAAATTCACCCAAAACCTAAAAAAATTGAAATTTTTATATGAAAAACTTCTTTTGCCCATATCTGCTTAAATATGCGTCCTAGAGCGAAAAGGACTTTAATTCGTGACCACCCTCAAAAAATTGAAAAATCCACCCAAAACCTAAAAAAAAATAAATTTTTATATGAAAAACTTCTTCTGCCCATATCTCCTTAAATATGCGTCCTAGAGCGAAAAAGACTTTAATTCGTGACCACCCCAAAAAAATTGAAAAATCCACCCAAAACCTAAAAAAATTGAAATTTTTATATGAAAAACTTCTTTTGGCTATATCTCCTTAAATATGCGTCCTAGAGCGAAAAGGACTTTAATTCGTGACCACCCTCAAAAAATTGAAAAATCCACCCAAAACCTCAAAAAATTTAAATTTTTATATGAAAAACTTCTTTTGCCCATATCTCCTTAAATATGCGTCCTAGAGCGAAAAGGACGATAATTCGTGACCACCCTCAAAAAATTTAAAAATCCACCTAAAACCTACAAAAATTGAAATTTTTATATGAAAAACTTCTTTTGGCTATATCTCCTTAAATATGCGTCCTAGAGCGAAAAGGACTTTAATTCGTGACCACCCTCAAAAAATTGAAAAATCCACCCAAAACCTAAAAAAATTGAAATTTTTATATGAAAAACTTCTTTTGCCCATATCTCCTAAACTATGCCTCCTAGAGCGAAAAGGACTTTATTTCGTGACCACCCCAAAAAAATTGAAAAATCCACCCAAAACCTAAAAAAATTGAAATTTTTATATGAAAAACTTCTTTTGGCTATATCTCCTTAAATATGCGTCCTAGAGCGAAAAGGACTTTAATTCGTGACCACCCTCAAAAAATTGAAAAATCCACCCAAAACCTAAAAAAAAATAAATTTTTATATGAAAAACTTCTTCTGCCCATATCTCCTTAAATATGCGTCCTAGAGCGAAAAAGACTTTAATTCGTGACCACCCCAAAAAAATTGAAAAATCCACCCAAAACCTAAAAAAATTGAAATTTTTATATGAAAAACTTCTTTTGGCTATATCTCCTTAAATATGCGTCCTAGAGCGAAAAGGACTTTAATTCGTGACCACCCTCAAAAAATTGAAAAATCCACCCAAAACCTCAAAAAATTTAAATTTTTATATGAAAAACTTCTTTTGCCCATATCTCCTTAAATATGCGTCCTAGAGCGAAAAGGACGATAATTCGTGACCACCCTCAAAAAATTTAAAAATCCACCTAAAACCTACAAAAATTGAAATTTTTATATGAAAAACTTCTTTTGGCTATATCTCCTTAAATATGCGTCCTAGAGCGAAAAGGACTTTAATTCGTGACCACCCTCAAAAAATTGAAAAATCCACCCAAAACCTAAAAAAATTGAAATTTTTATATGAAAAACTTCTTTTGCCCATATCTCCTTAAATATGCGTCCTAGAGCGAAAAGGACGATAATTCGTGACCACCTTCAAAAAATTGAAAAATCCACCCAAAACCTAAAAAAATTGAAATTTTTATATGAAAAACTTCTTTTGGCTATATCTCCTTAAATATGCGTCCTAGAGCGAAAAGGACTTTAATTCGTGACCACCCTCAAAAAATTGAAAAATCCACCCAAAACCTAAAAAAATTGAAATTTTTATATGAAAAACTTCTTTTGCCCATATCTCCTTAAATATGCGTCCTAGAGCGAAAAGGACTTTAATTCGTGACCACCCCCAAAAAATTGAAAAATCCACCCAAAACCTCAAAAAATTTAAATTTTTATATGAAAAACTTCTTTTGCCCATATCTCCTTAACCACCTCAAAAAATTTAAAAATCCACCTAAAACCTAAAAAAATTGAAATTTTTATATGAAAAACTTCTTTTGGCTATATCTCCTTAAATATGCGTCCTAGAGCGAAAAGGACTTTAATTCGTGACCACCCTCAAAAAATTGAAAAATCCACCCAAAACCTAAAAAAATTGAAATTTTTATATGAAAAACTTCTTTTTCCCATATCTCCTAAACTATGCGTCCTAGAGCGAACAGGACTTTATTTCGTGACCACCCCAAAAAAATTGAAAAATTCACCCAAAACCTAAAAAAATTGAAATTTTTATATGAAAAACTTCTTTTGCCCATATCTCCTTAAATATGCGACCTAGAGCGAAAAGGACGTTAACTCGTGACCACCCTCAAAATATTGAAAAATCCACCCAAAACCTAAAAAAATTGAAATTTTTATATGAAAAACTTCTTTTGCCCATATCTCCTTAAATATGCGTCCTAGAGCGAAAAGAACTTTAATTCGTGACCACCCCCAAAAAATTGAAAAATCCACTCAAAACCTCAAAAAATTTAAATTTTTATATGAAAAACTTCTTTTGCCCATATCTCCTTAAATATGCGTCCTAGAGCGAAAAGGACGATAATTCGTGACCACCCTCAAAAGATTTAAAAATCCACATAAAACCCAAAAAAATTGAAATTTTTATATGAAAAGCTTCTTTTGGCTATATCTCCTTAAATATGCGTCCTAGAGCGAAAAGGACTTTATTTCGTGACCACCCCAAAAAATTGAAAAATCCACCCAAAACCTAAAAAAATTGAAATTTTTATATGAAAAACTTCTTTTGCCCATATCTCCTTAAATATGCGTCCTAGAGCGAAAAGGACTTTATTTCGTGACCACCCCAAAAAATTGAAAAGTCCACTCCAAACCTAAAAAAATTGAAATTTTTATATGAAAAACTTCTTTTGCCCATATCTCCTTAAATATGCGTCCTAGAGCGAAAAGGACTTTAATCCGTGACCACCCCCAAAAAATTGAAAAATCCACTCAAAACCTCAAAAAATTTAAATTTTTATATGAAAAACTTCTTTTGCCCATATCTCCTTAAATATGCGTCCTAGAGCGAAAAGGACGATAATTCGTGACCACCCTCAAAAAATTGAAAAATCCACCCAAAACCTAAAAAAATTGAAATTTTTATATGAAAAACTTCTTTTGGCTATATCTCCTTAAATATGCGTCCTAGAGCGAAAAGGACTTTAATTCGTGACCACCCTCAAAAAATTGAAAAATCCACCCAAAACCTAAAAAAATTTAAATTTTTATATGAAAAACTTCTTTTGCCCATATCTCCTTAAATATGCGTCCTAGAGCGAAAAGGACTTTAATTCGTGACCACCCCCAAAAAATTGAAAAATCCACTCAAAACTTCAAAAAATTTAAATTTTTATATGAAAAACTTCTTTTGCCCATATCTCCTTAAATATGCGTCCTAGAGCGAAAAGGACGATAATTCGTGACCACCCTCAAAAAATTTAAAAATCCACCTAAAACCTAAAAAAATTGAAATTTTTATATGAAAAACTTCTTTTGGCTATATCTCCTTAAATATGCGTCCTAGAGCGAAAAGGACTTTAATTCGTGACCACCCTCAAAAAATTGAAAAATCCACCCAAAACCTAAAAAAATTGAAATTTTTATATGAAAAACTTCTTTTGCCCATATCTCCTAAACTATGCGTCCTAGAGCGAAAAGGACTTTATTTCGTGACCACCCCAAAAAAATTGAAAAATTCACCCAAAACCTAAAAAAATTGAAATTTTTATATGAAAAACTTCTTTTGCCCATATCTCCTTAAATATGCGTCCTAGAGCGAAAAGGACGATAATTCGTGACCACCCTCAAAAAATTTAAAAATCCACCTAAAACCTAAAAAAATTGAAATTTTTATATGAAAAAATTCTTTTGGCTATATCTCCTTAAATATGCGTCCTAGAGCGAAAAGGACTTTAATTCGTGACCACCCTCAAAAAATTGAAAAATCCACCCAAAACCTAAAAAAATTGAAATTTTTATATGAAAAACTTCTTTTGCCCATATCTCCTAAACTATGCGTCCTAGAGCGAAAAGGACTTTATTTCGTGACCACCCCCAAAAAATTGAAAAATTCACCCAAAACCTAAAAAAATTGAAATTTTTATATGAAAAACTTCTTTTGCCCATATCTCCTTAAATATGCGTCCTAGAGCGAAAAGGACTTTAATTCGTGACCACCCCCAAAAAATTGAAAAATCCACTCAAAACCTCAAAAAATTTAAATTTTTATATGAAAAACTTCTTTTGCCCATATCTCCTTAAATATGCGTCCTAGAGCGAAAAGGACGATAATTCGTGACCACCTTCAAAAAATTGAAAAATCCACCCAAAACCTAAAAAAATTGAAATTTTTATATGAAAAACTTCTTTTGGCTATATCTCCTTAAATATGCGTCCTAGCGCGAAAAGGACTTTAATTCGTGACCACCCTCAAAAAATTGAAAAATCCACCCAAAACCTAAAAAAATTGAAATTTTTATATGAAAAACTTCTTTTGCCCATATCTCCTTAAATATGCGTCCTAGAGCGAAAAGGACTTTAATTCGTGACCACCCCCAAAAAATTGAAAAATCCACTCAAAACCTCAAAAAATTTAAATTTTTATATGAAAAACTTCTTTTGCCCATATCTCCTTAAATATGCGTTCTAGAGCGAAAAGGACTTTAATTCGTGACCACCCCCAAAAAATTGAAAAATCCACTCAAAACCTCAAAAAATTTAAATTTTTATATGAAAGACCTCTTTTGCCCATATCTCCTTAAATATGCGTCCTAGAGCGAAAAGGACGATAATTCGTGACCACCCTCGAAAAATTGAAAAATACACCCAAAACCTAAAAAAATTGAAATTTTTATATGAAAAACTTCTTTTGGCTATATCTCCTTAAATATGCGTCCTAGAGCGAAAAGGACTTTAATTCGTGACCACCCTCAAAAAATTGAAAAATCCACCCAAAACCTAAAAAAATTGAAATTTTTATATGAAAAACTTCTTTTGCCCATATCTCCTTAAATATGCGTCCTAGAGCGAAAAGGACTTTAATTCGTGACCACCCCCAAAAAATTGAAAAATCCACTTAAAACCTCAAAAAATTTAAATTTTTATATGAAAAACTTCTTTTGCCCATATCTCCTTAAATATGCGTCCTAGAGCGAAAAGGACGATAATTCGTGACCACCCTCAAAAAATTGAAAAATCCACCCAAAACCTAAAAAAATTGAAATTTTTATATGAAAAACTTCTTTTGGCTATATCTCCTTAAATATGCGTCCTAGAGCGAAAAGGACTTTAATTCGTGACCACCCTCAAAAAATTGAAAAATCCACCCAAAACCTAAAAAAATTTAAATTTTTATATGAAAAACTTCTTTTGCCCATATCTCCTTAAATATGCGTCCTAGAGCGAAAAGGACGATAATTCGTGACCACCCTCAAAAGATTTAAAAATCCACATAAAACCCAAAAAAATTGAAATTTTTATATGAAAAGCTTCTTTTGGCTATATCTCCTTAAATATGCGTCCTAGAGCGAAAAGGACTTTATTTCGTGACCACCCCAAAAAATTGAAAAATCCACCCAAAACCTAAAAAAATTGAAATTTTTATATGAAAAACTTCTTTTGCCCATATCTCCTTAAATATGCGTCCTAGAGCGAAAAGGACTTTATTTCGTGACCACCCCAAAAAAATTGAAAAGTCCACTCCAAACCTAAAAAAATTGAAATTTTTATATGAAAAACTTCTTTTGCCCATATCTCCTTAAATATGCGTCCTAGAGCGAAAAGGACTTTAATCCGTGACCACCCCCAAAAAATTGAAAAATCCACTCAAAACCTCAAAAAATTTAAATTTTTATATGAAAAACTTCTTTTGCCCATATCTCCTTAAATATGCGTCCTAGAGCGAAAAGGACGATAATTCGTGACCACCCTCAAAAAATTGAAAAATCCACCCAAAACCTAAAAAAATTGAAATTTTTATATGAAAAACTTCTTTTGGCTATATCTCCTTAAATATGCGTCCTAGAGCGAAAAGGACTTTAATTCGTGACCACCCTCAAAAAATTGAAAAATCCACCCAAAACCTAAAAAAATTTAAATTTTTATATGAAAAACTTCTTTTGCCCATATCTCCTTAAATATGCGTCCTAGAGCGAAAAGGACTTTAATTCGTGACCACCCCCAAAAAATTGAAAAATCCACTCAAAACTTCAAAAAATTTAAATTTTTATATGAAAAACTTCTTTTGCCCATATCTCCTTAAATATGCGTCCTAGAGCGAAAAGGACGATAATTCGTGACCACCCTCAAAAAATTTAAAAATCCACCTAAAACCTAAAAAAATTGAAATTTTTATATGAAAAACTTCTTTTGGCTATATCTCCTTAAATATGCGTCCTAGAGCGAAAAGGACTTTAATTCGTGACCACCCTCAAAAAATTGAAAAATCCACCCAAAACCTAAAAAAATTGAAATTTTTATATGAAAAACTTCTTTTGCCCATATCTCCTAAACTATGCGTCCTAGAGCGAAAAGGACTTTATTTCGTGACCACCCCAAAAAAATTGAAAAATTCACCCAAAACCTAAAAAAATTGAAATTTTTATATGAAAAACTTCTTTTGCCAATATCTCCTTAAATATGCGTCCTAGAGCGAAAAGGACGATAATTCGTGACCACCCTCAAAAAATTTAAAAATCCACCTAAAACCTAAAAAAATTGAAATTTTTATATGAAAAACTTCTTTTGGCTATATCTCCTTAAATATGCGTCCTAGAGCGAAAAGGACTTTAATTCGTGACCACCCTCAAAAAATTGAAAAATCCACCCAAAACCTAAAAAAATTGAAATTTTTATATGAAAAACTTCTTTTGCCCATATCTCCTAAACTATGCGTCCTAGAGCGAAAAGGACTTTATTTCGTGACCACCCCAAAAAAATTGAAAAATTCACCCAAAACCTAAAAAAATTGAAATTTTTATATGAAAAACTTCTTTTGCCCATATCTCCTTAAATATGCGTCCTAGAGCGAAAAGGACTTTAATTCGTGACCACCCCCAAAAAATTGAAAAATCCACTCAAAACCTCAAAAAATTTAAATTTTTATATGAAAAACTTCTTTTGCCCATATCTCCTTAAATATGCGTCCTAGAGCGAAAAGGACGATAATTCGTGACCACCTTCAAAAAATTGAAAAATCCACCCAAAACCTAAAAAAATTGAAATTTTTATATGAAAAACTTCTTTTGGCTATATCTCCTTAAATATGCGTCCTAGCGCGAAAAGGACTTTAATTCGTGACCACCCTCAAAAAATTGAAAAATCCACCCAAAACCTAAAAAAATTAAAATTTTTATATGAAAAACTTCTTTTGCCCATATCTCCTTAAATATGCGTCCTAGAGCGAAAAGGACTTTAATTCGTGACCACCCCCAAAAAATTGAAAAATCCACTCAAAACCTCAAAAAATTTAAATTTTTATATGAAAAACTTCTTTTGCCCATATCTCCTTAAATATGCGTCCTAGAGCGAAAAGGACTTTAATTCGTGACCACCCCCAAAAAATTGAAAAATCCACTCAAAACCTCAAAAAATTTAAATTTTTATATGAAAGACCTCTTTTGCCCATATCTCCTTAAATATGCGTCCTAGAGCGAAAAGGACGATAATTCGTGACCACCCTCAAAAAATTGAAAAATACACCCAAAACCTAAAAAAATTGAAATTTTTATATGAAAAACTTCTTTTGGCTATATCTCCTTAAATATGCGTCCTAGAGCGAAAAGGACTTTAATTCGTGACCACCCTCAAAAAATTGAAAAATCCACCCAAAACCTAAAAAAATTGAAATTTTTATATGAAAAACTTCTTTTGCCCATATCTCCTTAAATATGCGTCCTAGAGCGAAAAGGACTTTAATTCGTGACCACCCCCAAAAAATTGAAAAATCCACCCAAAACCTAAAAAAATTGAAATTTTTATATGAAAAACTTCTTTTGGCTATATCTCCTTAAATATGCGTCCTAGAGCGAAAAGGACTTTAATTCGTGACCACCCTCAAAAAATTGAAAAATCCACCCAAAACCTAAAAAAATTTAAATTTTTATATGCGTCCTAGAGCGAAAAGGACTTTAATTCGTGACCACCCTCAAAAAATTGAAAAATCCACCCAAAACCTAAAAAAATTGAAATTTTTATATGAAAAACTTCTTTTGCCCATATCTCCTAAACTATGCGTCCTAGAGCGAAAAGGACTTTATTTCGTGACCACCCCAAAAAAATTGAAAAATTCACCCAAAACCTAAAAAAATTGAAATTTTTATATGAAAAACTTCTTTTGCCCATATCTCCTTAAATATGCGTCCTAGAGCGAAAAGGACTTTAATTCGTGACCACCCCCAAAAAATTGAAAAATCCACTCAAAACCTCAAAAAATTTAAATTTTTATATGAAAAACTTCTTTTGCCCATATCTCCTTAAATATGCGTCCTAGAGCGAAAAGGACGATAATTCGTGACCACCTTCAAAAAATTGAAAAATCCACCCAAAACCTAAAAAAATTGAAATTTTTATATGAAAAACTTCTTTTTGCTATATCTCCTTAAATATGCGTCCTAGCGCGAAAAGGACTTTAATTCGTGACCACCCTCAAAAAATTGAAAAATCCACCCAAAACCTAAAAAAATTGAAATTTTTATATGAAAAACTTCTTTTGCCCATATCTCCTTAAATATGCGTCCTAGAGCGAAAAGGACTTTAATTCGTGACCACCCTCAAAAAATTGAAAAATCCACCCAAAACCTAAAAAAATTGAAATTTTTATATGAAAAACTTCTTTTGCCCATATCTCCTTAAATATGCGTCCTAGAGCGAAAAGGACTTTAATTCGTGACCACCCCCAAAAAATTGAAAAATCCACTTAAAACCTCAAAAAATTTAAATTTTTATATGAAAAACTTCTTTTGCCCATATCTCCTTAAATATGCGTCCTAGAGCGAAAAGGACGATAATTCGTGACCACCCTCAAAAAATTGAAAAATCCACCCAAAACCTAAAAAAATTGAAATTTTTATATGAAAAACTTCTTTTGGCTATATCTCCTTAAATATGCGTCCTAGAGCGAAAAGGACTTTAATTCGTGACCACCCTCAAAAAATTGAAAAATCCACCCAAAACCTAAAAAAATTTAAATTTTTATATGAAAAACTTCTGTCTGGTCAGAGCTGCTGCAATAAACTTAACTCAATTTGAAATTTTTATCAGTGTATTAAAAAACCCAAATGTATTCGATAACCATAACATGAAATGTAATTTGAACTCTGCATCAATAATTTACCGCTTACGGTACTTCTTTTTTTACTTTGCACATTATCTTAGTTTCGCTATTATCTTTTGTTTGTAACTCAGAACCTGTTTGAGCATTAAAGTGAAAAGAAGCAAAACTAAACTCTCCGTGTTTTCATTTTAATCACACATTAAATTGGCGACCGTGACAGGACTTTTGCAGTCAAGTCCATATCAACTTATGTGGAGATAAATCTCTGCGTTTAATAAAACAAAAAGAATTTTATTTACTCAAAAATTTCCAACTTCAACCGAAAAAATTCTATCGCTGTTGCTGCTAACTGCTGCTTTTCGTTATCGATTGAACCATCAGTGCCTATTGGAGATTCCTTCATTATCGCTGCTTTGGTACTTGCTTGCATTGCTAACCGACCTCTCCGCTTTATTGGATTCCAACAGTGCTGCTGTCGTCGCTGCTTTTATTAGAACTCTTCTTAAGTCATCACTGAAGTTTACCCTGGAATATTGCAATAGCACACAAACCAACAGACATAAATATTATCGTTCGTTTCTTGCATTCATTTTGGCAATAGATCATCGTAAGTACATCCATCCATAATTTAATTTAATTATCGTCTTCATCACTTAATCATCGGCATTTGTCAATCTACACCCGATTCATCGTCCATTGTCGTTTTCACATAATACATCGTTCCATTTTCGATTCGTCCATTTTTGACAGCAATTGCTTTGCCTCATTTTTCGCCTCGCCAATTTGCCCTACAAAAGCAAATATTTGAGCTTTCTATTCTTCGATCTTCGCCGTATAGAGTTCTAACATCGAACACCATACATTTTCAAATCAACCAACTTTGAATTGTGTAGAGAATTCCCTTCTATAATTGTTGTTGTTTTAAAGCTGTCTATTGCATAGCTGCTTACTGAGAGCCGTAGACAACTCAATACAGTTTGAAAGTCGTATGTACTGTTCAATTATTTCGTCCACAAAATACAACAGTTTAAAAAACACTTGTTTACATTATTAACAAGATGACTAATGAGGAATTGCAAATTGATGAGAGCGGAGCCAGTGGTTCCGATGCGAGTGCATTAAAGGCACAACGAACATCCATGAAACGTAATATTTCGAATCTAAAATCAAAAATTGAAAAAGATGGAGCTACTATTGATCCTACAATATTGGAATGTCGTTTACAAATACTAGAATCGTATTTTAGACAAATAAGTCATATACAAACACAGATTGAAAAGCTTAATACAAGCGACAATGGCAGAGGGGACATTGAGGAATTATATATTGGTGCCAAAACTACAATTTTGAAAAAGCTAAACCCTATACGTCGTTCAAGTGAATTCGAATCTAGTTTTTTGAATACAACTTCTCAGGGCATTTCTCACCACAATCGACTGCCACAATTAAAGTTACCTAAATTCGACGGAAAATATTCAGAATACTATCGGTTTATTAACACATTCAATACACTCGTAAATGATGATGGGAGCATTCCAATTATTGACAAGTTTAATTATTTGCTTAATTGTTTATCGGGTCAAGCACTTGCTGTTGTTGAACCATTCCAAGTGGTCGAAGAAAATTATAGTAGAGCACTAGAACGCTTAAAAGCAAGGTACGACAACAAGCCTCTGATATTCATAGAAACAATCAATAATTTGTTTACTATCGTACCCATGTCCAAACCTAACGCTGTAGGTCTGAGATCTATCGTAGATACTGTTGCTGCAATTCGTGGATCGTTATTGACACTAGGCCAGGAATCGGATATCGTAAATGCCATGTTAATACATATAGTACTATCGAAGATTGATACGGAATCAAAAACAGTTTACAACGAAAAGCAAGATTTCTCAAAATTACCTTCTTGGGACGATTGTTATTCAATTTTGAGTCGAAGATGCCAATTTTTAGAAAGTTGTAACTCCAACGTCCAGACAAATATTGATCGCGAGGCAAAAGGAAAGCAAAGAGACCGTCGCTCTGGCACTTCTTTAGTGGTGTCAAGTGCTCCCTGCGAATATTGTCAAGCTAAAGATCATTTTGTCGGAAGTTGCCCATCATTCTTAGCTTTGCCAGTATCCCGTCGATTTGACTTTGCTAAAAGCTCAGCCCTGTGTATAAACTGCCTTCGTAAGGGACACATAGTCGCTAAATGTCAATCAAAATCACGTTGTAAAAGTTGCAATTTCTCTCACCATTCCACTTTGCATAATCCATTTTCGCAACCAAATTCTGAAAACAAAACGACTTCGAATATAATTACACAGCGACATCTTTCGGCGAACTCCTCTCCTTTTCAAGCACCAGTTTTGGCACAAGAAGTAAAGTCAGGCCAACAACCCTCATCTTCCAAGACACACTCATCTTCATCGGTTCATTTCACAACACACTCTTCGCTCATAACCCGAGCCTTTCGTCGAAATATACTACCAACTGCAATAGTACTTATTAAAGATAAATTTGGCATATATCAGCCAGCACGAGCTCTCTTGGACTCTTGTTCAGAAATAAATCTGATAACTGAAGAATCAGTAAATCGTCTTCGTCTCTCTCGAACCAAAACAAATCAAGAAATATCTGGGGTTTCGGATATTCGAACTCAGTTGAAACACTTCGTGTCAACCACAATCAAATCACGCACATCGAACTTCGAATGGACGTCGGATTTTTTCGTTACTAAATCTATCTCATCGTTGCAACCATCTGAGCACATGAACATAAAGCATTGGAACATACCACAAGAAATTGAATTAGCTGACCCACAATTTTACTTACCACAACGCATCGATTTGTTAATAAGTGCAGATGTTTTCTTCGATCTGCTTCTAGATGGTAAAATCTATCTTGGCGATGGACTTCCATACTTAGTTAACACGGCATTAGGTTGGGTGGTTGGTGGCAAAATCGATTTACAAAATCCCATTCGAACAAGAACATGCAACATGACAACTATGTATGATAGTCTGGACACCTTGCTTAAAGCCTTTTGGGAAGTGGAAGAATTCAAACAAAATGCTATACTACTAACGGATGAAGAAAAATTGTGTGAGGAATTTTTTGTTGAAAATTCTATCTTCGATGAAAGTGGTAGAGTAAAGGTACGATTACCATTTAAGCAAAATGTAGAGAAACTTGGTTCTTCGTTTGACATGGCATATCGGCGATTTCAATATTTAGAGAAACGTCTATCCAAAGATCCACTATTAAAGACCCAATATGTTGATTTTATGAACGAGTATTTAGAATTAGGACATATGTCTCTTGTACATAATTCCACTTTAGAGAACCCACATTATGTCATCCCACATCATCCCGTATTGCGTCCACAAAGTATTTCGACGAAACTTAGAGTCGTGTTTGATGCCTCAGCACGAACATCTTCGAACGTATCGCTCAATGAAACACTACAAGTGGGGCCAACTATACAACAAGATCTCGTAATAACACTTTTAGTATTTCGCATGTACAAGTATGCATTGTCAGCCGACATTTGCAAAATGTATCGCCAGTTCTTGGTTGATGAAAGAGATAGAAATTTTCAATTAATTTTGTGGAGGAAGAATTCTCATGAGCCTCTAAACCTTTACCAGCTTAATACCGTTACTTACGGCACATCGGCTGCACCTTTTCTCGCCGTGAGAAGCTTACATTTCATCGCTGACGCCTATAAGGATGAGTTTCCTATTGGAGCGAATGTATTAAAAAATTATCTATACGTGGATGATATCCTCACGGGGGCAGATGATATTTTTAGCTTATCGAAAAAGAAAGCTGAGACTATACAAATTTTAGAAAAGGCTGGTTTGAAACTATCGAAGTGGAATTCTAATTGTCCGGTACTCACTCATGGTAGCGAGGAAATACAATTAAAAATAAACGATAATCACATTGCTAAGGCTCTTGGAATGTCGTGGAAACCAAGAACAGATGTATTTTGTTTTAGATTTGAAATTCCACCAATCCAATGTCCAACAAAGCGGTCAGTGCTTTCTGCAATATCAAAAATTTTCGATGTCTTTGGTTTATTAGGTCCCATTATAGTATCGTGTAAAATACTAATTCAAGAAATGTGGAAAAAACAAATGGATTGGGATTCACCTCTGACTGAAACGCTGATGGAGCGATGGTTTCAAATACAAAATAGTCTGCCACATATAAACCAAATAGAAATACCTCGATACTTACACATCACAACACATTCTTCGTTTGATATACATGGATTCGCTGATGCATCCCAGTTAGCTTATGGATGCTGTTTGTATGTTCGAGTGCAAGAAAATAACATTTTTAAAACTCAACTTCTTATTGCCAAATCGAAAGTAGCACCGGTTAAGCAACAGTCAGTTCCGCGACTTGAGTTGATGGCTGCATTATTGCTGAGTAGAACTTGGGATAAAATAAAACATAAGTTTGACTACTATACTTATCGAATATATTTCTGGACCGATTCTAAAATTGTTTTAAATTGGCTTATGAATCATTCTTCGTCATACGCCTGCTTTGTCGCAAATCGCATTTCGGAGATACAAAACATAACTAATAAAATTCCCTGGAACCATGTTCCGTCAAAACAAAATGCCGCAGATATTATATCTCGTGGATGTCTCGCTAATGAATTAAATTCAACAGTGTGGTTCACTGGCCCTGATTTTTTGCAAAAACAAGAGAGTGAATGGCCCTCAATAAAAGATATTTCAGTTGAACTTCCTCATGAAGAGTTGAGAAAAATTTCGTTAAAAACTACAATCGTCATCGAATCTGAAATTCAAAAACTTATATGCCAACAATCTTCGTATATCAGAAATCGTTGCCTATATTTTTCGTACTTTCTATCCATCATATAGACAGCCAACTATATCTGCCAATGAATTACAGCAAGCCTTTTGGAGGATTGTACATGACATTCAGAGAACATCCTACATAGACGAAATTAATTCGATTAGAGCGGGAAAGGATGTTCAGCCGCATTTGCAAAAGCTGTCACCTTTTATACAGGAAATGCAAAATTGGAAAACAACCATACCAGTTATCAGAGTTGGCGGTCGGTTAGCAAATGCAGCATTACCATATGACACCAAGTTTCCGGCACTTCTTCCAAACAATCATCGTTTCACAAATCTTTACGCTGAATATCTTCATAGAAAACATTTACATGCTGGCCCTAAGGCACTTTTGGGGATACTTCGTCAACATGTATGGGTTGTTAATGGTAGAGATTTAGTTCGAAAAGTAGTTCGCCGTTGCGTACATTGCTTCAAGTTCAAACCTCGACTGTTGCAGCAAGTTATGGGTAACCTTCCCTCCGATCGCTTTATGGCTCATCGCCCTTTTCTTGTCTCTGGTGTGGATTTTTGTGGCCCTTTCTACACGTCTTATCGTATAAGAGGAAAACCCCCTTATAAAACATACGTCGCCATATTTGTATGCTTTTCTTCAAAGGCAGTTCATATTGAACTTGTCTCCGACTTATCGACTAATACCTTCATTCTTTGTCTTAAAAGATTTATAGGTAGACGCGGCATACCACTTCGCTTATATTGTGACAACGCAACAAACTTCGTGGGCGCAAATGCTAAATTGAAGGAGTTTAAGCAGCGTTATTTTGATGACGACAACATAAAGTCAATCGAGAACTTCAGCGCTCTCACTGGATTCCAATTTTCCTTCATACCTCCTCGATCCCCACACTTTGGCGGATTGTGGGAATCCGCTGTTAAGTCCACAAAAACGCTATTGGTCAAAAACATGTCACAAGCCGGACTTACGTATGAAGAGCTGCAAACCGTCTTAATTGAGGTCGAAGCCATCTTAAATTCTCGACCACTGGCACCCCGTTCTGATGATCCCAATGATGGGGAAGCGATTTCACCAGCACATCTTTTAATTGGGTCGTCGTTGTTGGCGTTACCAGACGAAAATATCGGAGCTTGCCCAAATGTAAATTATCTGAAAAGATGGCAAATGGTCACTTATCTAAAGCAACAATTTTGGCAGCAATGGCTTCGTGATTATGTTTTGACTCTACAACAAAAGTCTAAATGGTACAAGACTTATGACAGCATCGAAGAAGGAAGACTTGTTATCGTTCATGAGGACAACATTCCCCCACAACATTGGCTTCTCGCTCGCATAGTTAAATCAATTCCTGGCCGTGATGGAAAAGTCAGAGTTGTCGACCTTAAAACCACAAAGGGTATTTTTCGAAGATCAATCCACAAGATAGCACCTCTACCCACAACCGAAGAGTATTGAAAGATGGCTTTCAATGGGGGCAGGATGTCTGGTCAGAGCTGCTGCAATAAACTTAACTCAATTTGAAATTTTTATCAGTGTATTAAAAAACCCAAATGTATTCGATAACCATAACATGAAATGTAATTTGAACTCTGCATCAATAATTTACCGCTTACGGTACTTCTTTTTTTACTTTGCACATTATCTTAGTTTCGCTATTATCTTTTGTTTGTAACTCAGAACCTGTTTGAGCATTAAAGTGAAAAGAAGCAAAACTAAACTCTCCGTGTTTTCATTTTAATCACACAACTTCTTTTGCCCATATCTCCTTAAATATGCGTCCTAGAGCGAAAAGGACGATAATTCGTGACCACCCTCAAAAGATTTAAAAATCCACATAAAACCCAAAAAAATTGAAATTTTTATATGAAAAGCTTCTTTTGGCTATATCTCCTTAAATATGCGTCCTAGAGCGAAAAGGACTTTATTTCGTGACCACCCCAAAAAATTGAAAAATCCACCCAAAACCTAAAAAAATTGAAATTTTTATATGAAAAACTTCTTTTGCCCATATCTCCTTAAATATGCGTCCTAGAGCGAAAAGGACTTTATTTCGTGACCACCCCAAAAAAATTGAAAAGTCCACTCCAAACCTAAAAAAATTGAAATTTTTATATGAAAAACTTCTTTTGCCCATATCTCCTTAAATATGCGTCCTAGAGCGAAAAGGACTTTAATTCGTGACCACCCTCAAAAAATTGAAAAATCCACCCAAAACCTAAAAAAATTTAAATTTTTATATGAAAAACTTCTTTTGCCCATATCTCCTTAAATATGCGTCCTAGAGCGAAAAGGACTTTAATTCGTGACCACCCCCAAAAAATTGAAAAATCCACTCAAAACTTCAAAAAATTTAAATTTTTATATGAAAAACTTCTTTTGCCCATATCTCCTTAAATATGCGTCCTAGAGCGAAAAGGACGATAATTCGTGACCACCCTCAAAAAATTTAAAAATCCACCTAAAACCTAAAAAAATTGAAATTTTTATATGAAAAACTTCTTTTGGCTATATCTCCTTAAATATGCGTCCTAGAGCGAAAAGGACTTTAATTCGTGACCACCCTCAAAAAATTGAAAAATCCACCCAAAACCTAAAAAAATTGAAATTTTTATATGAAAAACTTCTTTTGCCCATATCTCCTAAACTATGCGTCCTAGAGCGAAAAGGACTTTATTTCGTGACCACCCCAAAAAAATTGAAAAATTCACCCAAAACCTAAAAAAATTGAAATTTTTATATGAAAAACTTCTTTTGCCCATATCTCCTTAAATATGCGTCCTAGAGCGAAAAGGACGATAATTCGTGACCACCCTCAAAAAATTTAAAAATCCACCTAAAACCTAAAAAAATTGAAATTTTTATATGAAAAACTTCTTTTGGCTATATCTCCTTAAATATGCGTCCTAGAGCGAAAAGGACTTTAATTCGTGACCACCCTCAAAAAATTGAAAAATCCACCCAAAACCTAAAAAAATTGAAATTTTTATATGAAAAACTTCTTTTGCCCATATCTCCTAAACTATGCGTCCTAGAGCGAAAAGGACTTTATTTCGTGACCACCCCAAAAAAATTGAAAAATTCACCCAAAACCTAAAAAAATTGAAATTTTTATATGAAAAACTTCTTTTGCCCATATCTCCTTAAATATGCGTCCTAGAGCGAAAAGGACTTTAATTCGTGACCACCCCCAAAAAATTGAAAAATCCACTCAAAACCTCAAAAAATTTAAATTTTTATATGAAAAACTTCTTTTGCCCATATCTCCTTAAATATGCGTCCTAGAGCGAAAAGGACTTTAATTCGTGACCACCTTCAAAAAATTGAAAAATCCACCCAAAACCTAAAAAAATTGAAATTTTTATATGAAAAACTTCTTTTGGCTATATCTCCTTAAATATGCGTCCTAGCGCGAAAAGGACTTTAATTCGTGACCACCCTCAAAAAATTGAAAAATCCACCCAAAACCTAAAAAAATTGAAATTTTTATATGAAAAACTTCTTTTGCCCATATCTCCTTAAATATGCGTCCTAGAGCGAAAAGGACTTTAATTCGTGACCACCCCCAAAAAATTGAACAATCCACTCAAAACCTCAAAAAATTTAAATTTTTATATGAAAAACTTCTTTTGCCCATATCTCCTTAAATATGCGTCCTAGAGCGAAAAGGACTTTAATTCGTGACCACCCCCAAAAAATTGAAAAATCCACTCAAAACCTCAAAAAATTTAAATTTTTATATGAAAGACCTCTTTTGCCCATATCTCCTTAAATATGCGTCGTAGAGCGAAAAGGACGATAATTCGTGACCACCCTCAAAAAATTGAAAAATACACCCAAAACCTAAAAAAATTGAAATTTTTATATGAAAAACTTCTTTTGGCTATATCTCCTTAAATATGCGTCCTAGAGCGAAAAGGACTTTAATTCGTGACCACCCTCAAAAAATTGAAAAATCCACCCAAAACCTAAAAAAATTGAAATTTTTATATGAAAAACTTCTTTTGCCCATATCTCCTTAAATATGCGTCCTAGAGCGAAAAGGACTTTAATTCGTGACCACCCCCAAAAAATTGAAAAATCCACTTAAAACCTCAAAAAATATAAATTTTTATATGAAAAACTTCTTTTGCCCATATCTCCTTAAATATGCGTCCTAGAGCGAAAAGGACGATAATTCGTGACCACCCTCAAAAAATTTAAAAATCCACCCAAAACCTAAAAAAATTGAAATTTTTATATGAAAAACTTCTTTTGGCTATATCTCCTTAAATATGCGTCCTAGAGCGAAAAGGACTTTAATTCGTGACCACCCTCAAAAAATTGAAAAATCCACCCAAAACCTAAAAAAATTTAAATTTTTATATGAAAAACTTCTTTTGCCCATATCTCCTTAAATATGCGTCCTAGAGCGAAAAGGACTTTAATTCGTGACCACCCCCAAAAAATTGAAAAATCCACTCAAAACCTCAAAAAATTTAAATTTTTATATGAAAAACTTCTTTTGCTCATATCTCCTTAAATATGCGTCCTAGAGCGAAAAGGACGATAATTCGTGACCACCCTCAAAAAATTGAAAAATCCACCTAAAACCTAAAAAAATTGAAATTTTTATATGAAAAACTTCTTTTGGCTATATCTCCTTAAATATGCGTCCTAGAGCGAAAAGGACTTTAATTCGTGACCACCCTCAAAAAATTGAAAAATCCACCCAAAACCTAAAAAAATTGAAATTTTTATATGAAAAACTTCTTTTGCCCATATCTCCTAAACTATGCGTCCTAGAGCGAAAAGGACTTTATTTCGTGACCACCCCAAAAAAATTGAAAAATTCACCCAAAACCTAAAAAAATTGAAATTTTTATATGAAAAACTTCTTTTGCCCATATCTCCTGAAATATGCGTCCTAGAGCGAAAAGGACTTTAATTCGTGACCACCCCCAAAAAATTGAAAAATCCACTCAAAACCTCAAAAAATTTAAATTTTTATATGAAAAACTTCTTTTGCCCATATCTCCTTAAATATGCGTCCTAGAGCGAAAAGGACGATAATTCGTGACCACCTTCAAAAAATTGAAAAATCCACCCAAAACCTAAAAAAATTGAAATTTTTATATGAAAAACTTCTTTTGCCCATATCTCCTTAAATGTGCGTCCTAGAGCGAAAAGGACTTTAATTCGTGACCACCCCCAAAAAATTGAAAAATCCACTCAAAACCTCAAAAAATTTAAATTTTTATATGAAAAACTTCTTTTGCCCATATCTCCTTAAATATGCGTCCTAGAGCGAAAAGGACTTTAATTCGTGACCACCCCCAAAAAATTGAAAAATCCACTCAAAACCTCAAAAAATTTAAATTTTTATATGAAAGACCTCTTTTGCCCATATCTCCTTAAATATGCGTCCTAGAGCGAAAAGGACGATAATTCGTGACCACCCTCAAAAAATTGAAAAATACACCCAAAACCTAAAAAAATTGAAATTTTTATATGAAAAACTTCTTTTGGCTATATCTCCTTAAATATGCGTCCTAGAGCGAAAAGGACTTTAATTCGTGACCACCCTCAAAAAATTGAAAAATCCACCTAAAACCTAAAAAAATTGAGATTTTTATATGAAAAACTTCTTTTGCCCATATCTCCTAAACTATGCGTCCTAGAGCGAAAAGGACGATAATTCGTGACCACCCTCAAAAAATTTAAAAATCCACCTAAAACCTAAAAAAAATGAAATTTTTATATGAAAAACTTCTTTTGCCCATATCTCCTAAACTATGCGTCCTAGAGCGAAAAGGACGATAATTCGTGACCACCCTCAAAAAATTTAAAAATCCACCTAAAACCTAAAAAAATTGAAATTTTTATATGAAAAACTTCTTTTGGCTATATCTCCTAAATATGCGTCCTAGAGCGAAAAGGACTTTAATTCGTGACCACCCTCAAAAAATTGAAAAATCCACCCAAAACCTAAAAAAATTGAAATTTTTATATGAAAAACTTCTTTTGCCCATATCTCCTAAACTATGCGTCCTAGAGCGAAAAGGACTTTATTTCGTGACCACCCCAAAAAAATTGAAAAATTCACCCAAAACCTAAAAAAATTGAAATTTTTATATGAAAAACTTGTTTTGGCTATATCTCCTTAAATATGCGTCCTAGAGCGAAAAGGACTTTAATTCGTGACCACCCTCAAAAAATTGAAAAATCCACCCAAAACCTAAAAAAATTGAAATTTTTATATGAAAAACTTCTTTTGCCCATATCTCCTAAACTATGCGTCCTAGAGCGAAAAGGACTTTATTTCGTGACTACCCTCAAAAAATTGAAAAATCCACCTAAAACATAAAAAAAATTGAAATTTTTATATGAAAAACTTCTTTTGCCCATATCTCCTTAAATATGCGTCCTAGAGCGAAAAGGACGATAATTCGTGACCACCCTCAAAAAATTTAAAAATCCACCTAAAACCTAAAAAAATTGAAATTTTTATATGAAAAACTTCTGGCTATATCTCCTTAAATATGCGTCCTAGAGCGAAAAGGACTTTAATTCGTGACCACTCTCAAAAAATTGAAAAATCCACCCAAAACCTAAAAAAATTGAAATTTTTATATGAAAAACTTCTTTTGCCCATATCTCCTTAAATATGCGTCCTAGAGCGAAAAGGACTTTAATTCGTGACCACCCCCAAAAAATAGAAAAATCCACCCAAAACCTAAAAAAATTTAAATTTTTATATGAAAAACTTCTTTTGCCCATATCTCCTTAAATATGCGTCCTAGAGCGAAAAGGACGATAATTCGTGACCACCCTCAAAAAATTTAAAAATCCACCTAAAACCTAAAAAAATTGAAATTTTTATATGAAAAACTTATTTTGGCTATATCTCCTAAATATGCGTCCTAGAGCGAAAAGGACTTTAATTCGTGACCACCCTCAAAAAATTGAAAAATCCACCCAAAACCTAAAAAAATTGAAATTTTTATATGAAAAACTTCTTTTGCCCATATCTCCTAAACTATGCGTCCTAGAGCGAAATGGACTTTATTTCGTGACCACCCCAAAAAAATTGAAAAATTCACCCAAAACCTAAAAAAATTGAAATTTTTATATGAAAAACTTGTTTTGGCTATATCTCCTTAAATATGCGTCCTAGAGCGAAAAGGACTTTATTTCGTGACCACCCCAAAAAAATTGAAAAATCCACCCAAAACCTAAAAAAATTGAAATTTTTATATGAAAAACTTCTTTTGCCCATATCTCCTTAAATATGCGTCCTAGAGCGAAAAGGACGATAATTCGTGACCACCCTCAAAAAATTGAAAAATCCACCTAAAACCTAAAAAAATTGAAATTTTTATATGAAAAACTTCTTTTGGCTATATCTCCTTAAATATGCGTCCTAGAGCGAAAAGGACTTTAATTCGTGACCACCCCCAAAAAATAGAAAAATCCACCCAAAACCTAAAAAAATTTAAATTTTTATATGAAAAACTTCTTTTGCCCATATCTCCTTAAATATGCGTCCTAGAGCGAAAAGGACTTTAATTCGTGACCACCCCCAAAAAATTGAAAAATCCACTCAAAACCTCAAAAAATTGAAATTTTTATATAAAAAACTTCTTTTGCCCATATCTCCTTAAATATGCGTCCTAGAGCGAAAAGGACGATAATTCGTGACCACCCTCAAAAAATTTAAGAATCCACCTAAAACCTAAAAAAATTGAAATTTTTATATGAAAAACTTCTTCTGGCTATATCTCCTTAAATATGCGTCCTAGAGCGAAAAGGACTTTAATTCGTGACCACTCTCAAAAAATTGAAAAATCCACCCAAAACCTAAAAAAATTGAAATTTTTATATGAAAAACTTCTTTTGGCTATATCTCCTTAAATATGCGTTCTGGAGCGAAAAGGACGATAATTCGTGACCACCCTCAAAAAATTGAAAAATCCACCCAAAACCTAAAAAAAATTGAAATTTTTATATGAAAAACTTCTTTTGGCTATATCTCCTTAAATATGCGTCCTAGAGCGAAAAGGACTTTAATTCGTGACCACCCTCAAAAAATTTAAAAATCCACCCAAAACCTAAAAAAATTGAAATTTTTATATGAAAAACTTCTTTTGCCCATATCTCCTTAAATATGCGTCCTAGAGCGAAAAGGACGATAATTCGTGACCACCCTCAAAAAATTTAAAAATCCACATAAAACCTAAAAAAATTGAAATTTTTATATGAAAAACTTCTTTTGGCTATATCTCCTTAAATATGCGTCCTAGAGCGAAAAGGACTTTAATTCGTGACCACCCTCAAAAAATTGGAAAATCCACCCAAAACCTAAAAACATTGAAATTTTTATATGAAAAACTTCTTTTTCCCATATCTCCCATAAACTATGCGTCCTAGAGCGAAAAGGACTTTATTTCGTGACCACCCCAAAAAAATTGAAAAATCCACCCAAAACCTAAAAAAATTTAAATTTTTATATGAAAAACTTCTTTTGGCTATATCTCCTTAAATATGCGTCCTAGAGCGAAAAGGACTTTATTTCGTGACCACCCCAAAAAAATTGAAAAGTCCACTCCAAACCTAAAAAAATTGAAATTTTTATATGAAAAACTTCTTTTGCCCATATCTCCTTAAATATGCGTCCTAGAGCGAAAAGGACGATAATTCGTGACCACCCTCAAAAAATTTAAAAATCCACCTAAAACCTAAAAAAATTGAAATTTTTATATGTAAAACTTCTTTTGGCTATATCTCCTTAAATATGCGTCCTAGAGCGAAAAGGACTTTAATTCGTGACCACCCTCAAAAAATTGAAAAATCCACACAAAACCTAAAAAAATTGAAATTTTTATATGAAAAACTTCTTTTTCCCATATCTCCCATAAACTATGCGTCCTAGAGCGAAAAGGACTTTATTTCGTGACCACCCCAAAAAAATTGAAAAATCCACCCAAAGCCTAAAAAAATTGAAATTTTTATATGAAAAACTTCTTTTGCCCATATCTCCTTAAATATGCGTCCTAGAGCGAAAAGGACTTTAATTCGTGACCACCCTAAAAAAATTGAAAAATCCACCCAAAACCTAAAAAAATTTAAATTTTTATATGAAAAACTTCTTTTGCCCATATCTCCTTAAATATGCGTCCTAGAGCGAAAAGGACTTTAATTCGTGACCACCCCCAAAAAATTGAAAAATCCACTCAAAACCTCAAAAAATTTAAATTTTTATATAAAAAACTTCTTTTGCCCATATCTCCTTAAATATGCGTCCTAGAGCGAAAAGGACGATAATTCGTGACCACCCTCAAAATATTTAAAAATCCACCTAAAACCTAAAAAAATTGAAATTTTTATATGAAAAACTTCTTTTGGCTATATCTCCTTAAATATGCGTCCTAGAGCGAAAAGGACTTTAATTCGTGACCACCTTCAAAAAATTGAAAAATCCACCCAAAACCTAAAAAAATTGAAATTTTTATATGAAAAACTTCTTTTGCCCATATCTCCTAAACTATGCGTCCTAGAGCGAAAAGGACTTTATTTCGTGACCACCCCAAAAAAATTGAAAAATTCACCCAAAACCTAAAAAAATTGAAATTTTTATATGAAAAACTTCTTTTGCCCATATCTCCTTAAATATGCGTCCTAGAGCGAAAAGGACTTTAATTCGTGACCACCCCCAAAAAATTTAAAAATCCACCCAAAACCTAAAAAATTGAAATTTTTATATGAAAAACTTCTTTTGCCCATATCTCCTAAACTATGCGTCCTAGAGCGAAAAGGACTTTATTTCGTGACCACCCCAAAAAAATTGAAAAATTCACCCAAAACCTAAAAAAATTAAAATTTTTATATGAAAAACTTCTTTTGCCCATATCTCCTTAAATATGCGTCCTAGAGCGAAAAGGACGATAATTCGTGACCACCCTCAAAAAATTTAAAAATCCACCCAAAACCTAAAAAAATTGAAATTTTTATATGAAAAACTTCTTTTGCCCATATCTCCTAAACTATGCGTCCTAGAGCGAAAAGGACTTTATTTCGTGACCACCCCAAAAAAATTGAAAAATTCACCCAAAACCTAAAAAAATTGAAATTTTTATATGAAAAACTTCTTTTGCCCATATCTCCTTAAATATGCGTCCTAGAGCGAAAAGGACTTTATTTCGTGACCACCCCAAAAAAATTGAAAAATTCACCCAAAACCTAAAAAAATTGAAATTTTTATATGAAAAACTTCTTTTGCCCATATCTCCTTAAATATGCGTCCTAGAGCGAAAAGGACGATAATTCGTGATCACCTTCAAAAAATTGAAAAATCCACCCAAAACCTAAAAAAATTGAAATTTTTATATGAAAAACTTCTTTTGGCTATATCTCCTTAAATATGCGTCCTAGAGCGAAAAGGACTTTAATTCGTGACCACCCTCAAAAAATTGAAAAATCCACCCAAAACCTAAAAAAATTGAAATTTTTATATGAAAAACTTCTTTTGCCCATATCTCCTTAAATATGCGTCCTAGAGCGAAAAGGACTTTAATTCGTGACCACCCCCAAAAAATTGAAAAATCCACCCAAAACCTCAAAAAATTTAAATTTTTATATGAAAAACTTCTTTTGCCCATATCTCCTTAACCACCTCAAAAAATTTAAAAATCCACCTAAAACCTAATTCCTATTCAACCGTCGAACGGAACGGACGTGTTTTTTTCAATAGCGAATAAACTCATAGTAATAGGTACCTACTACGAATTTCAAGTGTGGTGGGATATTAAGCCACCATGCAGCGAAATTCCAAGTCATCCACTGGGTTGCTAACTTCAGGGCCCAGTGGACGGGTATCGACTGGAGTTATAAATCTGGGCAATGACCAAGAGTTAGGCCCAATTAGTCGACCTGTAGACGGGTCGACAGGTGGCGACACACTGACAAGTCGAACTTTTTCTAAGGTAACGACATCAAAAGGAGGTAATCCCTCACGAAAGAGATTCAAGGAACGCAGAAATGCTTTGTTTATCCTAAAGAAGTTAGGATCAGTCGACCCAAGCACGTTGTCGGCTAAACAAAGCGATTCCTTAAAATGGGCTCAAGGAATTCTTGAGACTGGAAAAAGGGAACGATCGCCGGATGAGCTGCCATCCTCCAAAAGGGATCAAAGATCGTTTGCCTCAGTTGCTAAAGATAGCCTTGTGATGGCTATCATTAATAAAGGAGCATTGGACGGTATGGTTCCAAAGCAAAAATGGGGGGAAATTGAGAATGCTCTATCTGTCGTCTACTCACAGGTACTGGAAAAGTTTCCCGGCCCAGATCCTCGACACCAAGAGGCTGGTTGGTATCAAGGACGATTTAAGCTAGTCGCATTTGAGGACCAGAGGTCTATAGAATGTTTTAAAGCTGCTCTGATACTAATTGGTGAAGTTTGGGAAGGAGCTGCTCTAGAGTTAGTCGAGAAGAAAGACATACCGGCTAGACCTAGAGCACATGCCTGGATACCTGCAAACCCTTCTGACCCTGAATCTATTTTAAATAGACTGAAACGATGCAATCCAGATCTTCCAACAGCTGATTGGAAGGTTGGCCGTTTGGATGAAGTGGATGGACCAAGACGGCATGCAGTGTTTATATTGAACACTCAGTCTTTGCCACATCTGGCAAAGTCCCAGGGCCGTGTATGTTATGGCTTTCATTATATCCAAATGAAGGTGTATAAAAACGATCAGCTAAAGGATTCAGAAATGGACAAGCCTCTGTCTGAATCAGAAGTAAGCGGATCCTCTTGCGAAGTCGAGGGAGATACCAAAGTTGAAGACATGGATAGATACCGTATGCGTGAGGAGGCTTCTATTGCCTCAGAACTCACCAAAGTCGAACCTATGGTTATTGCGAGAGTCACCGATATCTCTGAAGAGGACATTCTTGATGACTCGATCGAAGCGGCTGATGTGACGGTTGTTGAAAATCTCGATGGTCCTACGGATCCTCCAGATAAATCTTCATCATTGTAAGGCTGCATGTGCTGCCTTAAAAGTTCTCCTGATGAAAGGGGACATAGATATAGTTCTTATTCAAGAACCATATGTTTACAAAAACAAAATATGTGAATTAAGTACTCCGGGGTTCAAACTATTGCAGTATACTGGTAATGATGTAAATCGAGCCTGTATAATTGCTAAAAACGAGCTCAATTTGTTTCTGCTTCCCTCAATGTGCAATACAGACACTGTCGTTGCAAGTTTAGAAATAGCCAAATGCAAATATTGGGTATCTTCGGTCTACATGGGACATGACAGGGAGATGCCTCCATATGCCGTTAAGACCTTAGTGGAGGAGTCACTGAAAACAAAGGCGAAACTCATTATGGGATGCGATGCGAATGCACATCATAGTATATGGGGAAGTAGTGATACTAATGCAAGGGGAGAGTCGCTAATAGAGTTTATTTTGCGTACTAATCTGGTAGTTTGCAACAAGGGAGATGTCCCAACCTTTGTCACTAAAAACAGGCAAGAGGTTTTGGACATCACCTTGGCCTCGCAAGAACTAAATGAAATGATATCTGAGTGGCAGGTTTTAAGTGAACACAGCTTCTCAGATCATCGCTACATCAGTTTCAAATTTGATGTTCATATCACCAAGATCATATTTCCGCCAAATGTTAGGAAAGCTGACTGGAATAGGTATAGGGAATCGTTCAATATGATGATACCGGAAATAACAGAGACAAATATGAGAAATGTGCAAGATATCGAACACGCAGTGGAGCGGATTACTAAGGCCTTCAACATCTCACTGAAAGCTGCATGCCCTAGAGGAAAGCCAAGGGGGAAACATCGACCACCATGGTGGTCTACGGAATTAAGTAATATGAGGAAATCCTGCAGGAAGCTCTTTAACAAGGCAAAGTCCACCAGAGCCCCTGAGGACTGGGACGCTTACAAGAGGAATCTGAGAGGATACAAGCGAGAACTGAGAAAGGCTCAGCATAACTCTTGGAATGCTTACTGCAGCAGTATTGAGAATACGTCCGAGGCTTCCAGACTACGGAAGGTTCTAGCATCCACCAACTCCGCTCCAGGTTTCATTAAAACATCGGAGGGCAATTGGACAACGTCCAGTAAGGAGACGCTGGAGGTACTATTGGACACACATTTTCCTGGAAATCAGACGGTTGAACCATGTACTGGCGGTGCCACAGTTGCTCAGCGGTCGTTTCCTGTCGAGGAAATTGTATCGGAAACTAGAATAAGATGGGCGCTAAATAGCTTTGGACCATTCAAATCCCCTGGACCTGATGGAATTACTCCGGCGGAGTTACAAGCTGTAACTGACAAAATTATCCCCTGGTTGTCGGTGATATATAAAGGATGTATCAACTTATCATATATCCCAGGAAAGTGGAGGGAAACAAAAGTCGTTTTCATACCTAAAGCGGGAAAAGCCTCTCACTCGAGGGCGAAGGATTTCCGACCAATCAGCTTATCCTCATTCCTACTTAAGACTCTGGAGAGGATGATAGATATTTATCTTAGAACTAGCATCGATTCAAGTTTGTTCTCGAAACGACAGCATGCATACTCGAAGGGCAGGTCTACTGAGACCGCACTACATGAACTAGTCAGCTTTATTGAAAGCTCACTATCTGTCAAAGAATACACAATCGTGGCGTTTCTAGACATCGAAGGGGCGTTCAATAATGTCCATCCGAGCTCGATATTAAATGGACTGATAACTCTGAATGTTGATCCATGTATACTCAGGCTGTTAGACGAACTGCTAATGAAGAGACGTATTTCAGCCACACTAGGACAAGCAAACATACAAAGGTATGTGAACAGAGGCACTCCCCAAGGAGGAGTCCTATCACCTCTTCTTTGGAATGTTGCTATAAATAGCCTTCTGGTTACTCTAGAAAAAGAAAGGATAAAAGTGGTGGCATACGCAGATGATGTGGCTCTGGCAGTCAGGGGAAAATTCCCATCCACAATCAGAGATATTATTCAGAGGGCCCTCCGGATGACTGAGAAATGGGCGAAAGACAATGGTCTTGGGGTAAATCCTGCAAAGACAGAATTAGTCATGTACTGCAACGATCGCAAAACTCCCACGGTTAGGCCTATTTCCTTAGGGGGTATTGAAATTCCCTTTTGTGAATGTGCAAAATACCTTGGCGTTATTTTGGACAGGAAGCTGAACTTTAAGCTTAATATTGAAGAAAGGGCGAGAAAGGCAACTGTAGCTTTGTACTCGTGCAAAAAGGCAATAGGAAAAAAGTGGGGACTGAAACCAAAAATTGTGCATTGGCTATACACGGCAGTGGTTAGACCTATAATGCTATATGGTGTTGTAGTCTGGTGGCCGGCACTTCAGAAACCGACTTGTTTAGATAAAGTTCAGCGTATGGCGTGTTTGTGTATTTCAGGCGCATTCAGCAAGACAGGAACAAATTCCCTTAATGTCGTGCTGCATCTATTGCCTTTAGACATTTTGGCCAAACAGTCAGCTGCAACAACGGCTGTGCGGTTGCGCGAACTATCGCTGTGGTCGGAAAAAGGTTACGGTCACAGTTCTGTCCTCAAAACAATGCCAGATGTGCCTAACGTAGTGGATTACACTTTGGCGAGTCCACTTTTCGACAAAAAGTTTGAGACTCTAATCCCCAACAGTGAGGCGTGGTGCACACAGACCCCGGGGAATAAAGAATACATAGATTTCTACACTGATGGCTCCAAATTGGATGGACAAGTGGGGTTCGGAGTATATTCTAATGATCTGGAACTTCGAATAGCGAAAAGATTACCTAATCACTGTAGTGTTTTTCAGGCTGAAATATTAGCAATAAGAGAGGTGGCGAATTGGCTGAGAAGTAATGTTCCAACAAATATTGGCATTAATATATACTCAGACAGTCAACCTGCAATAAAATCCTTGGACTCTGTGTTCCTCAACTCGAAAACGGCCATCGACTGCCGCAAATCTCTCAATAAGATGGCTGAGCAGTACAATATTCACCTAATATGGGTGCCTGGCCATAGGAACATACCGGGGAACTGCGAAGCGGATGAGTTGGCAAGGCTAGGGACTACCTTACATATTCCAGGGGAACTAGAATTTGTTGGTATGCCCCTAGCTACCTGCAAGCTCATGCTGCGTGAGAAGGCTGTTATGATGGCAAATGTTCGATGGGAGAATTGCAAGGGTTGTAACGACACCAAGCAAATATGGCCCCATTTCAACTTAAACCGCACACTAGATATGCTAATGTTCTCGAGACGTCAGATATCACTCCTGATATCTGCTATAACGGGTCGCTGCCTGATAGGCGATTTTGCAAAAACTATTGGCGCGAAGTATAATGACTATTGTATGAGCTGTCATGATGCGGAGGAAAAAGAATCAATTAAACACCTCTTGTGTGAGTGTCCTGCATTTTGTGTAAAGCGCAAGCAACTTTTAGGAGCATATAGCTTCAGATTACTGGCGGATCTGGAAAACGTTAACTTAAGCAGTCTGCTACTGTTTTTGGAACAATCTGGTTGGTTCAACAAAGAAAAATAATCAAGAAGGTTCAGCGGTTAAAACTAGAAGTGCCCATATGTAATAGGTACTTTTAGTTAATGTGGTATCACAATGGACTGAATAGTCTAAGTGAGCCTGAATCTTAATCGGGCTGCCACTTTAACCTAACCTAACCTAACCTAAAACCTAAAAAAATTGAAATTTTTATATGAAAAACTTCTTTTGGCTATATCTCCTTAAATATGCGTCCTAGAGCGAAAAGGACTTTAATTCGTGACCACCCTCAAAAAATTGAAAAATCCACCCAAAACCTAAAAAAATTGAAATTTTTATATGAAAAACTTCTTTTGCCCATATCTCCTAAACTATGCGTCCTAGAGCGAACAGGACTTTATTTCGTGACCACCCCAAAAAAATTGAAAAATTCACCCAAAACCTAAAAAAATTGAAATTTTTATATGAAAAACTTCTTTTGCCCATATCTCCTTAAATATGCGACCTAGAGCGAAAAGGACGTTAACTCGTGACCACCCTCAAAAAATTGAAAAATCCACCCAAAACCTAAAAAAATTTAAATTTTTATATGAAAAACTTCTTTTGCCCATATCTCCTTAAATATGCGTCCTAGAGCGAAAAGGACTTTATTTCGTGACCACCCCCAAAAAATTGAAAAATCCACTCAAAACCTCAAAAAATTTAAATTTTTATATGAAAAACTTCTTTTGCCCATATCACCTTAAATATGCGTCCTAGAGCGAAAAGGACGATAATTCGTGACCACCCTCAAAAGATTTAAAAATCCACATAAAACCTAAAAAAATTTAAATTTTTATATGAAAAACTTCTTTTGCCCATATCTCCTTAAATATGCGTCCTAGAGCGAAAAGGACGATAATTCGTGACCACCCTCAAAAAATTGAAAAATCCACCCAAAACCTAAAAAAATTGAAATTTTTATATGAAAAACATCTTTTGGCTATATCTCCTTAAATATGCGTCCTAGAGCGAAAAGGACTTTAATTCGTGACCACCCTCAAAAAATTGAAAAATCCACCTAAAACCTAAAAAAATTGAAATTTTTATATGAAAAACTTCTTTTGGCTATATCTCCTTAAATATGCGTCCTAGAGCGAAAAGGACTTTAATTCGTGACCACCCTCAAAAAATTGAAAAATCCACCCAAAACCTAAAAAAATTGAAATTTTTATATGAAAAACTTCTTTTGCCCATATCTCCTAAACTATGCGTCCTAGAGCGAAAAGGACTTTATTTCGTGACCACCCCAAAAAAATTGAAAAATTCACCCAAAACCTAAAAAAATTGAAGTTTTTATATGAAAAACTTCTTTTGCCCATATCTCCTTAAATATGCGTCCTAGAGCGAAAAGGACGATAATTCGTGACCACCCTCAAAAAATTTAAAAATCCACCTAAAACCTAAAAAAATTGAAATTTTTATATGAAAAACTTCTTTTGGCTATATCTCCTTAAATATGCGTCCTAGAGCGAAAAGGACTTTAATTCGTGACCACCCTCAAAAAATTGAAAAATCCACCCAAAACCTAAAAAAATTTAAATTTTTATATGAAAAACTTCTTTTGCCCATATCTCCTAAACTATGCGTCCTAGAGCGAAAAGGACTTTATTTCGTGACCACCCCAAAAAAATTGAAAAATTCACCCAAAACCTAAAAAAATTGAAATTTTTATATGAAAAACTTCTTTTGCCCATATCTCCTTAAATATGCGTCCTAGAGCGAAAAGGACTTTAATTCGTGACCACCCCCAAAAAATTGAAAAATCCACTCAAAACCTCAAAAAATTTAAATTTTTATATGAAAAACTTCTTTCGCCCATATCTCCTTAAATATGCGTCCTAGAGCGAAAAGGACGATAATTCGTGACCACCTTCAAAAAATTGAAAAATCCACCCAAAACCTAAAAAAATTGAAATTTTTATATGAAAAACTTCTTTTGGCTATATCTCCTTAAATATGCGTCCTAGCGCGAAAAGGACTTTAATTCGTGACCACCCTCAAAAAATTGAAAAATCCACCCAAAACCTAAAAAAATTGAAATTTTTATATGAAAAACTTCTTTTGCCCATATCTCCTTAAATATGCGTCCTAGAGCGAAAAGGACTTTAATTCGTGACCACCCCCAAAAAATTGAAAAATCCACTCAAAACCTCAAAAAATTTAAATTTTTATATGAAAAACTTCTTTTGCCCATATCTCCTTAAATATGCGTCCTAGAGCGAAAAGGACTTTAATTCGTGACCACCCCCAAAAAATTGAAAAATCCACTCAAAACCTCAAAAAATTTAAATTTTTATATGAAAGACCTCTTTTGCCCATATCTCCTTAAATATGCGTCCTAGAGCGAAAAGGACGATAATTCGTGACCACCCTCAAAAAATTGAAAAATCCACCCAAAACCTAAAAAAATTGAAATTTTTATATGAAAAACTTCTTTTGGCTATATCTCCTTAAATATGCGTCCTAGAGCGAAAAGGACTTTATTTCGTGACCACCCTCAAAAAATTGAAAAATCCACCCAAAACCTAAAAAAAATGAAATTTTTATATGAAAAACTTCTTTTGCCCATATCTCCTTAAATATGCGTCCTAGAGCGAAAAGGACTTTAATTCGTGACCACCCCCAAAAAATTGAAAAATCCACTTAAAACCTCAAAAAATTTAAATTTTTATATGAAAAACTTCTTTTGCCCATATCTCCTTAAATATGCGTCCTAGAGCGAAAAGGACGATAATTCGTGACCACCCTCAAAAAATTTAAAAATCCACCTAAAACCTAAAAAAATTGAAATTTTTATATGAAAAACTTCTTTTGCCCATATCTCCTTAAATATGCGTCCTAGAGCGAAAAGGACTTTAATTCGTGACCACCCTTAAAAAATTGAAAAATCCACCCAAAACCTAAAAAAATTGAAATTTTTATATGAAAAACTTCTTTTGCCCATATCTCCTAAACTATGCGTCCTAGAGCGAAAAGGACTTTATTTCGTGACCACCCCAAAAAAATTGAAAAATTCACCCAAAACCGAAAAAAATTGAAATTTTTATATGAAAAACTTCTTTTGCCCATATCTCCTTACATATGCGTCCTAGAGCGAAAAGGACGATAATTCGTGACCACCCTCAAAAAATTTAAAAATCCACCTAAAACCTAAAAAAATTGAAATTTTTATATGAAAAACTTCTTTTGGCTATATCTCCTAAATATGCGTCCTAGAGCGAAAAGGACTTTAATTCGTGACCACCCTCAAAAAATTGAAAAATCCACCCAAAACCTAAAAAAATTGAAATTTTTATATGAAAAACTTCTTTTGCCCATATCTCCTAAACTATGCGTCCTAGAGCGAAAAGGACTTTTTTTCGTGACCACCCCAAAAAAATTGAAAAATTCACCCAAAACCTAAAAAAATTGAAATTTTTATATGAAAAACTTCTTTTGCCCATATCTCCTTAAATATGCGTCCTAGAGCGAAAAGGACGATAATTCGTGACCACCCTCAAAAAATTTAAAAATCCACCTAAAACCTAAAAAAATTGAAATTTTTATATGAAAAACTTCTTTTGCCCATATCTCCTAAACTATGCGTCCTAGAGCGAAAAGGACTTTAATTCGTGACCACCCTCAAAAAATATAAAAATCCACCCAAAACCTAAAAAAATTGAAATTTTTATATGGAAAACTTCTTTTGCCCATATCTACTTAAATATGCGTCCTAGAGCGAAAAGGACTTTAATTCGTGACCACCCCCAAAAAATTGAAAAATCCACCCAAAACCTAAAAAAATTGAAATTTTTATATGAAAAACTTCTTTTGCCCATATCTCCTAAACTATGCGTCCTAGAGCGAAAAGGACTTTATTTCGTGACCACCCCAAAAAAATTGAAAAATTCACCCAAAACCTAAAAAATTGAAATTTTTATATGAAAAACTTGTTTTGGCTATATCTCCTTAAATATGCGTCCTAGAGCGAAAAGGACTTTAATTCGTGACCACCCTCAAAAAATTGAAAAATCCACCCAAAACCTAAAAAAATTGAAATTTTTATATGAAAAACTTCTTTTGCCCATATCTCCTAAACTATGCGTCCTAGGGCGAAAAGGACTTTATTTCGTGACTACCCTCAAAAAATTGAAAAATCCACCTAAAACCTAAAAAAAATTGAAATTTTTATATGAAAAACTTCTTTTGCCCATATCTCCTTAAATATGCGTCCTAGAGCGAAAAGGACGATAATTCGTGACCACCCTCAAAAAATTTAAAAATCCACCTAAAACCTAAAAAAATTGAAATTTTTATATGAAAAACTTCTTTTGGCTATATCTCCTTAAATATGCGTCCTAGAGCGAAAAGGACTTTAATTCGTGACCACCCCCAAAAAAATTGAAAAATCCACCCAAAACCTAAAAAAATTGAAATTTTTCTATGAAAAACTTCTTTTGCCATATCTCCTAAACCATGCGTCCTAGAGCGAAAAGGACTTTATTTCGTGACCACCCCAAAAAAATTGAAAAATTCACCCAAAACCTAAAAAAATTGAAATTTTTATATGAAAAACTTCTTTTGCCCATATCTCCTAAACTATGCGTCCTAGAGCGAAAAGGACTTTATTTCGTGACCACCCCAAAAAAATTGAAAAATCCACCCAAAACCTAAAAAAATTGAAATTTTTATATGAAAAACTTCTTTTGCCCATATCTCCTTAAATATGCGTCCTAGAGCGAAAAGGACGATAATTCGTGACCACCCTCAAAAAATTTAAGAATCCACCTAAAACCTAAAAAAATTGAAATTTTTATATGAAAAACTTCTTCTGGCTATATCTCCTTAAATATGCGTCCTAGAGCGAAAAGGACTTTAATTCGTGACCACTCTCAAAAAATTGAAAAATCCACCCAAAACCTAAAAAAATTTAAATTTTTATATGAAAAACTTCTTTTGCCCATATCTCCTAAACTATGCGCCCTAGAGCGAAAAGGACTTTATTTCGTGACTACCCCAAAAAAAATTGAAAAATTCACCCAAAACCTAAAAAAATTGAAATTTTTATATGAAAAACTTCTTTTGCCCATATCTCCTAAACTATGCGTCCTAGAGCGAAAAGGACTTTATTTCGTGACCACCCCAAAAAAATTGAAAAATTCACCCAAAACCTAAAAAAATTGAAATTTTTATATGAAAAACTTCTTCCAAAACCTAAAAAAATTTAAATTTTTATATGAAAAACTTCTTTTGCCCATATCTCCTAAACTATGCGTCCTAGAGCGAAAAGGACTTTATTTCGTGACCACCCTCAAAAGATTTAAAAATCCACCTAAAACCCAAAAAAATTGAAATTTTTATATGAAAAACTTCTTTTGGCTATATCTCCTCAAAATATGCGTTCTAGAGCGAAAAGGACGATAATTCGTGACCACCCTCAAAAAATTGAAAAATCCACCCAAAACCTAAAAAAAAATGAAATTTTTATATGAAAAACTTCTTTTGGCTATATCTCCTTAAATATGCGTCCTAGAGCGAAAAGGACTTTAATTCGTGACCACCCTCAAAAAATTTAAAAATCCACCCAAAACCTAAAAAAATTGAAATTTTTATATGAAAAAAATTTTTCCCCATATCTCCTTAAATATGCGTCGAGCGAAAAGGACTTTAATTCGTGACCACCCCCACAAAATTGAAAAATCCACTCAAAACCTCAAAAAATTTAAATTTTTATATGAAAAACTTCTTTTGCCCATATCTCCTTAAATATGCGTCCTAGAGCGAAAAGGACGATAATTCGTGACCACCCTCAAAAAATTTAAAAATCCACATAAAACCTAAAAAAATTTAAATTTTTATATGAAAAACTTCTTTTGGCTATATCTCCTTAAATATGCGTCCTAGAGCGAAAAGGACTTTAATTCGTGACCACCCTCAAAAAATTGAAAAATCCACCCAAAACCTAAAAACATTGAAATTTTTATATGAAAAACTTCTTTTTCCCATATCTCCCATAAACTATGCGTCCTAGAGCGAAAAGGACTTTATTTCGTGACCACCCCAAAAAAATTGAAAAATCCACCCAAAACCTAAAAAAATTGAAATTTTTATATGAAAAACTTCTTTTGCCCATATCTCCTTAAATATGCGTCCTAGAGCGAAAAGGCCTTTAATTCGTGACCACCCTAAAAAAATTGAAAAATCCACCCAAAACCTAAAAAAATTTAAATTTTTATATGAAAAACTTCTTTTCCCCATATCTCCTTAAATATGCGTCCTAGAGCGAAAAGGACTTTAATTCGTGACCACCCCCAAAAAATTGAAAAATACACTCAAAACCTCAAAAAATTTAAATTTTTATATGAAAAACTTCTTTTGCCCATATCTCCTTAAATATGCGTCCTAGAGCGAAAAGGACGATAATTTGTGACCACCCTCAAAAAATTGAAAAATCCACCCAAAACCTAAAAAAATTGAAATTTTTATATGAAAAACTTCTTTTGGCTATATCTCCTTAAATATGCGTCCTAGAGCGAAAAGGACTTTATTTCGTGACCACCCCAAAAAAATTGAAAAGTCCACTCCAAACCTAAAAAAATTGAAATTTTTATATGAAAAACTTCTTTTGCCCATATCTCCTTAAATATGCGTCCTAGAGCGAAAAGGACGATAATTCGTGACCACCCTCAAAAAATTTAAAAATCCACCTAAAACCTAAAAAACTTGAAATTTTTATATGAAAAACTTCTTTTGGCTATATCTCCTTAAATATGCGTCCTAGAGCGAAAAGGACTTTAATTCGTGACCACCCTCAAAAAATTGAAAAATCCACCCAAAACCTAAAAAAATTTAAATTTTTATATGAAAAACTTCTTTTTCCCATATCTCCCATAAACTATGCGTCCTAGAGCGAAAAGGACTTTATTTCGTGACCACCCCAAAAAAATTGAAAAATCCACCCAAAGCCTAAAAAAATTGAAATTTTTATATGAAAAACTTCTTTTGCCCATATCTCCTTAAATATGCGTCCTAGAGCGAAAAGGACTTTAATTCGTGACCACCCTAAAAAAATTGAAAAATCCACCCAAAACCTAAAAAAATTTAAATTTTTATATGAAAAATTTCTTTTGCCCATATCTCCTTAAATATGCGTCCTAGAGCGAAAAGGACTTTAATTCGTGACCACCCCCAAAAAATTGAAAAATCCACTCAAAACCTCAAAAAATTGAAATTTTTATATGAAAAACTTCTTTTGCCCATATCTCCTAAACTAAGCGTCCTAGAGCGAAAAGGACGATAATTCGTGACCACCCTCAAAAAATTGAAAAATCCACCCAAAACCTAAAAAAATTGAAATTTTTATATGAAAAACTTCTTTTGGCTATATCTCCTTAAATATGCGTCCTAGAGCGAAAAGGACTTTATTTCGTGACCACCCCAAAAAAATTGAAAAGTCCACTCCAAACCTAAAAAAATTGAAATTTTTATATGAAAAACTTCTTTTGCCCATATCTCCTTAAATATGCGTCCTAGAGCGAAAAGGACTTTAATTCGTGACCACCCTAAAAAAATTGAAAAATACACCCAAAACCTAAAAAAATTGAAATTTTTATATGAAAAACTTCTTTTGCCTATATCTCCTTAAATATGCGTCCTAGAGCGAAAAGGACTTTAATTCGTGACCACCCCCAAAAAATTGAAAAATCCACTCAAAACCTCAAAAATTTTAAATTTTTATATAAAAAACTTCTTTTGCCCATATCTCCTTAAATATGCGTCCTAGAGCGAAAAGGACGATAATTCGTGACCACCCTCAAAAAATTTAAAAATCCACCTAAAACCTAAAAAAATTGAAATTTTTATATGAAAAACTTCTTTTGGCTATATCTCCTTAAATATGCGTCCTAGAGCGAAAAGGACTTTAATTCGTGACCACCCTCAAAAAATTGAAAAATCCACCCAAAACCTAAAAAAATTGAAATTTTTATATGAAAAACTTCTTTTTCCCATATCTCCCATAAACTATGCGTCCTAGAGCGAAAAGGACTTTATTTCGTGACCACCCCAAAAAAATTGAAAAATCCACCCAAAACCTAAAAAAATTGAAATTTTTATATGAAAAACTTATTTTGCCCATATCTCCTTAAATATGCGTCCTAGAGCGAAAAGGACTTTATTTCGTGACCACCCCAAAAAAATTGAAAAATCCACCCAAAACCTAAAAAAATTGAAATTTTTATATGAAAAACTTCTTTTGCCCATATCTCCTTAAATATGCGTCCTAGAGCGAAAAGGACTTTAATTCGTGACCACCCTAAAAAAATTGAAAAATCCACCCAAAACCTAAATAAATTTAAATTTTTATATGAAAAACTTCTTTTGCCCATATCTCCTTAAATATGCGTCCTAGAGCGAAAAGGACTTTAATTCGTGACCACCCCCAAAAAATTGAAAAATCCACTCAAAACCTCAAAAAATTTAAATTTTTATATGAAAAACTTCTTTTGCCCATATCTCCTTAAATATGCGTCCTAGAGCGAAAAGGACGATAATTCGTGACCACCCTCAAAAAATTGAAAAATCCACCCAAAACCTAAAAAAATTGAAATTTTTATATGAAAAACTTCTTTTGGCTATATCTCCTTAAATATGCGTCCTAGAGCGAAAAGGACTTTATTTCATGACCACCCCAAAAAAATTTAAAAAGTCCACTCCAAACCTAACAAAATTGAAATTTTTATATGAAAAACTTCTTTTGCCCATATCTCCTAAACTATGCGTCCTAGAGCGAAAAGGACTTTATTTCGTGACCACCCCAAAAAAATTGAAAAATTCACCCAAAACCTAAAAAAATTGAAATTTTTATATGAAAAACTTCTTTTGCCCATATCTCCTTAAATATGCGTCCTAGAGCGAAAAGGACTTTAATTCGTGACCACCCCCAAAAAATTGAAAAATCCACCCAAAACCTAAAAAAATTGAAATTTTTATATGAAAAACTTCTTTTGCCCATATCT